>NC_080180.1:2616518-3221518 GCF_950295315.1 Erinaceus europaeus | reverse complement strand
GGGGGGGTGTGAGAATGAATCAAACTCCATACCCTTTAATGACATGCATCTTTAATAGCCGTAATGCAGATTAATGGGCTTTTTAATTGCTGTTACATTGTTCATGCAAGAGCCTTGTCATTAATATGAAGCATCTGAAAGATTAATGAAAGCTTCCTCATTTTACTATGGCTCAGAAGTAAATCTAGAGACAGCCTGACTAAAAAGAATTGATTGTATGCCACAGGATGAAATTGAGAATCAAACGGTTGATTTCCATGGTCTCTTTTAACTGCTAAACACCAGCCCGGGCAACAATTATCCCAGTGTGATGGACCCTCCAAGCACCCATCGAGGCTTTATTAATCACCACTCCCTTCCTTGTGACTTCAAGCTCACTTTTGTTGCACTTGGAACTTACACACTGTTAGCATAAAGGGCTGTGCTTTCAGGGCTGTGCTTTAAGGGCTGTGCATAAAGATGCTCAAGAGGCAGCGGGGAAGAGAAAAGATTTGAGCTCTCCACAGTGGAAGCTTTGCTCAGGCTTCACAATGCATCCCTTGAAGCCCCAAGAGCTCTCCAAACAGTGGATCTCTTCCCCAGATGCCAGGACACCTTTCTTGTGCTGTCAGCTTCTGACATTCCTTAGGACATTGAAAAGCTTGATCATTAGGGAAAAGGAGGTAGTCAGTCTTTATCTTGTTATCCGTCGTCCATCCTCCCATTTCTCTCCCTCCCTCTTGTAAGTCTTACACAAATGACTCTTCACAGAAGAGGTGACAGACAATAGATAGGGTGGGCCAGTTGATGGAGCCAGGGCATGACAAAGGACTCTGTGACATCCCTCTGTGTCTGTGTAGCCTCCTGGACAAGATGGCCCAACCTCAGGGCATGCTCACTGCTCACTCCACCTCTTTCCTCAGGGAAAAGTGAGCGAGAAAGAGAAGGCTCTGTTCCCCTTGTGCTTCTGCTGAGACAGGCACCTCACATTCTCCTAGGAACCTCCCATAGTCCTACTGTGCTGTGGCCCTGTATCCTTGGTCCAGACCTCCACCTTTCCCTTCAAAGCCTTCAGCTCCAACCCCAGACCTCCAGTTCACCATGCCCCTTCCCTAGGGTGGGGAAGACCTACCTTCTAGCTTCTTCTTGAAGTTATTGCCAGTTTGCCCAGTGCCAGTTATGCCTAGGACCAATTAGCTTTCAGAATTAGACCTCTTAAGACATAAACTCACTGGCCACTAAGGAAATTAAGACTTCCTTTTACAGGTGCACAAATTGTAGTTTTCTTAGTCAATTCAGCAGCAATGGAGTTTTCTGGCAATTTCTACCATCTCAAATGGGCATTTTACATCTCTTAAGAACCACCCCCTCTAGCACTGCCTGACTGAGATCAGATGCCACTGGAGGGCGGGTAGGAACTCTGTCTGTTTGCGGCTCTCTGTGCTTTTGATGAAGGAACCTAGTATCCATCCAGTGGGTGAGTGGGAGACGTTCCCCATCCATCACTAATGCAAATGCTCAGAAATCCAGGACAGCTATTTAGTGCTGTCCATTCTTAAAGCAGTTGCTGACAAGCTGCCCATGGATCAGAACTGCATCCATGCCAGGGATCTCAAGTTTAGTTTGTGATGTATTGGTTTGGGTCTGAAAAGTTTGAATTAGAAAAGTAAACTAACACCAGGCTCTGTAGATCTATAAATCCTGTTCTCTTCCGCAGCTCCAGAAGGGGTTCAGCCACCAGTCACCAAATCACTCCCTGGTAGCTTTCTTGCGAGCCACCCAGAAAAGCAAATGGTGCTGTCACCCAGTAATTTTGTATATGGCTGGGACACACATCCACTCTGGCTCAGCTGAGAACCACACAGCCATGGGATAGAGTTGTCTAGCTCCAGTCTGTGTAAGACTTATCACGTTATAGCCCCTGTGCCCAGACACATTTGGGCTCTATATCCTCACTCAGTTGACTGGATGTGTCCCTAGATAGTTGACTGATTGTGTTCGGTCTGTATTGGCATGTTTGAGCAAGTGTAGACAGTTTATTTTCTAATTTAAGCGATAGAAATAGAATGAGAGAAACACCACAGTTGTTCACATGTTATCCATAGTGGAACTGGGATTTGAACCTAGGTCACTGGGTGCTGTGAAGTATACACTCTATCAGGTGTATTATATCCTGAGCTCTGGGCATGTGCCTTTTTAATTGGATGACTTTTAAGGACTTTTTGTATTATATTTATTTATTGCAATGAACAGTCAGAAACCAAAAGAGAAGGGGGTGCTAGAGAAGCAGAAAGACAGAGAGACACCTGAAACATAGCTTTACCTCTCTCAAAGCTTTTCCCTGACAGGTATGGACTGGGGGCTTGAACCCAGGTCCTTGCACATTGTAACATGTGCACTCAACCAGATGCATCATTATCTGGTCCCACTTTTTTTTTAAAAATTTGTTTCCTGTTAAAACACATCAAGTCCATGGTCTTGGTGGCAACATTAAACATGGTGAAGCAGGGCTAGGCAGTGGCATGATGGTTAAGCTCACATATTACCAAGCACAAGGATCCGGGTTCAAGCCCCTACTCCCTACCTGCAGAGGATTGGCTCCACAATCGGTGAAGCAGCCCTACAGGTGCTGGTCTCTCTATTTCCCTCTCTCTCTCCCGTCCTCTCTCAGTTTCTCTCTGCCCTATCCAATAAGATGGAGAAAATGGCAGCCCAGAGCATTGGATTCATAGTGCAGGCACCAAGCCCCAACACTAACCCTGGAGGCAATTAAAAAAATATGATGAATCCAGAGCTGAAAGACAAGGCTACCTTCCTGCATGTCCACCACCCTGCCTCTCACTGCTGACCCCAGCCCTTGGTCTAATCCTCCTCTGCTGGGGTGGGGAGTTAGGGCTGGAAATTGATCAGCATAAAACACTCAACCAATAACCACCCTCCCTCCAGCTGACCTCAGAGCCAAAAATAGGACCCCAGGTGGCTCCCAGCCATGCCCTCTGTGCCTGTTTGACTCAAGGATGTGATGTCACACACACACATTCTGCGGCCATTTGAATTCAAGACTGAATAGTTGTCACAGGTGTGGAGTGGTCTTGACACTCAGAAATAGGATGCAGTGTGACCAGTAGGTTGACTCTTTGAGAAGAGGCACAGTCTCTACGAGCAGATCATCCCATAAATGTCAGGAAAATTCTGGGAGGAAGTCAGTCATTGCCAACCTAGAGAAACTTGGGCACCTGCCTGAGGGGTGTGTGTTGCCTAGAATCTGCGTGGTGTTTGCCTTACATGGTAATTATGGCAGCTGTATGTCCTGAGCATATTTTATAGACTGCATTGGACTATTGCATGAGAAGTCATTAATCAAATATTGATTGATGAAAAACACGGATCCCTGACAATATTAAATTCACGAGGAAAGGTCACCACAAGTTAAGAGTCCAGAGCGGGATTAATTATTCATGCACTCACTCCTTCACATTAATGCCAGGCTCTCAGGTCGGAACAGGGAATCGGCAGGCGGCCTGCCATCCTCTCTGGCCTCCAAACTCAGGGGGACACACCCAGAGACAGGTGTGAGGCATAAGGCCTGCAGGGTGTCTTCCCAACTCCACTCTCTGCACTTAGCACTTGCTGCACCCTCCCGCCTCAGTGCCTTGAGAGGACCCGCACTGTGGCTCTTACACTCTGCCCCTCCCGGCCAACAGCCTTATCTGATGCTCCTTCTGTGAGGTTTATGTTCTCAGGACTCCTATTTTGCAAAAGGTGCAACTGAGGCACAAATAAGTAACCTCCTGCAGGCCAGCCAGCCTTTGATGTCACTTGAAGCACGGTCTCTGTAATGAAGAATATAGTCTTTGGGGGTAGAATTCCACACAGTTCCCACCACCAGAGTTCTGCATCCCATCCCTGCCATTGGAAGCTTCCCTATTCTTTATCCTTCTGGGAGTGTGGACTCAGGATCATTATGGGGTGCAAAAGGTGGGAGTTGTGGCTTCTGTAATTACTTCTCTGCTGGACATGGGCATTTGCAGATGGATCCACACCCCCAGCCTGTTTTATCTTTCCCTAGTGGGGCAGGGCTCTGGGGAAGTGAGGTTCACATTGGTGAAGTTGTCTGCCCAGGGAAGTCAGGTTGGCATTCTGGTAGCATCTGCAACTTGATAGCTGAAAGGTGGTACATAAAAATCAGGACAGTGGGGAGTCGGGCTGTAGCGCAGCGGGTTAAGCGCAGGTGGCGCAAAGCACAAGGACCGGCATAAGGATCCCGGTTCGAGCCCCGGCTCCCCACCTGCAGGGGAGTCGCTTCACAGGCGGTGAAGCAGGTCTGCAGGTGTCTATCTTTCTCTCCTCCTCTCTGTCTTCCCCTCCTCTCTCCATTTCTCTCTGTCCTATCCAACAACGACAACAACAATAATAACGACAACAATAAAACAACAAGGGCAACAAAATGGAATAAATAAATAAAATAAATATTAAAAAAAAAAAATCAGGACAGTGTTCCGGGAGGTGGTGCAGTGATAAAGCTTTGGACTCTCAAGCAAGAGGTCGCAAGTTTGATCCAATCTCTAGCAGCGCATGTGCCAGAGTGATGTCTGGTTCTGTCTCTCCTCCTCTCTTTCTCATAAATAAATAAAATCTTTTCAAAAATCAGGACAAACTGTACCTAAGTCCCACCCATGAGTAAGGTCATCTGGTATTTAGCTTGCTCATTCTGGCTTATCTTCATAATTCCTTCAAGTTCTATCCAAGAGGAAGTTATTATTATTATCTCCCACCTGAGTAATAGCCCAGTGGTGTTTAAATAGCATGACTTTCTTGGCCACTTGCCTGCCATTGTGTGTCTGTGTTGCTTCAAACAGTACTGCTGTGAAGACTGGCTTTCCTAGATCTCTTTGGATGTCTATCTGTGTGTTCTCTTGGTAAATCCCCAGGGTAGGGATCGCTGAATCATGTGGCAGGTCTACTAATAATTTTCTGAGGAATCTAATATTTCAAGATTTGGGGACTTTGGTTCCACATCTCTATGTGTGTTTACAGTTCCAGTGCTGTTCCACCAGAGACCCCTCCCTCCACTTATCCCCTGCCACTTCCCCACCCCACCCCTTCCAGCATACAGTGGAGTTTCCTGCTATTCTGATCTTTGCAAGCTTGCTTTAAATATTTAGATTCCAAAAATGAAATCATCTACCAGTTTCATCTATTTTGTCCCCCAAAGCACGATGTCGTCTTGTTAGTGGCAAAGTAACTAAGTGTATCTCCCAAAGTAACTAAGTGTATCTCCCAAAGTAACTAAGTGTATCTCCCAAAGCTTCTTCATCCAGTCATCTGTTGATGGACATTCAGGTTTTCATTTTTTTATTAATGAGTTAATATTGATTGACAAAATGATGAGACTACAGGAGTATAATTCCACACTATTCCCACCACCAGAGTTTTAAGTCCCCATTCCTACCTTTGGAAACTGCAGTAGTTCTCCTAAGGTCACAGAAGTGGGTCCACTATTATTTCTATAAAGATCTGTTATATATATTTGATCCTTTATTCCACATTCCTGCTTTCTCCTCTTCTCCAAGTCAAATATACACTCACTGTCACTTCCTAATGTCTGTTTATATTCCTCCTCTCTCTGGGTCCTGATGGAATTGATTTCAGAGCCCATCTGGGAGTATAGACCAACATTATTTTATAAATATTTTATTTATTTATTAATGAGAAAGATAGGAGAACCAGACATCACTCTGGTACATTTGCTGCCTGGGATTGAACTCAGAACCTCATGCTTGAGAATCCAGTGCTCTATCTGCTGCACCACCTTCCGGACCACTGGACCAACATTTTTCAGTCTAACGCTCTCTCAACTGAGCAATTTCGGCACCTGGGCCAACATTCTTTATGAGGAGCATATGGCTTCTGTCATTGCTTCTTCACTGGACATGGACTTTGGCAGGTGGATCCACACTCCCAGCCTGTTTCTGTCTTTCCCTAGTGGAGCAGAGCTCTGGGGAAGTGAGGTTCCAGGACACACTGGTGAGGTTGTCTGCCCAGGGAAGTCAGGATGGAATCATGGTAGCATCTGCAACTTGGTGGCTGAAAGGTGGTGAGATATAAAGCAGGCAACATGTTTAACAAGCAGGAAAATTTTATGTTGTGGCCATTGTGAACAGTGTTGCCGTGGATGCAGGGACAGACATATCCTTTCAAATTAGGACAAACTTGCCCGCACCAGTCATCAGCTTGCGTATTACTTTTACGGGGCTGCTCCTCCGTGTCTTCTGACTCATAGTGGCTACACGTTCTTCACAGTTTTTATTCTCTGTGTAGATTTTTAAAGATGGTCTCCAGTAGCCATTTTCTATAACCTTCTAAGTATCTCCAGCAATTCAGCTTCTTGCTCCACTCACACCGGAGTGACTGAAGATATAGAGCATGTTGAATTGTTCTGTCTGTGATCAAGGAGAAAGATTCACCCTAGAATGGTGTGTTATAGAGTCCAGCAGTGTCCATGTAGTCCCCATGCTCCAGGGAGTTGAACCAAGCCCCGGGAAGACTAATATTTTCTAGTTACTCATCCAAAAAATTGACAGAAATCTGGGTCTGTCTGGTCTCTAAGTTCCAGCACTTCATCCCCACATAGTTTTATTCTTACACCTCTGAGAAGGAAATTGGATCCTGCTTACAAATCATGGGAAACACCTCTATGTCTGGTCTTCCTGGTCTTCCTGGTAGTGACTGCATGATCTGAATTATCAACATTTCTGTCTCATCCTTCTGGAAGCTGGCAGTTGGAGGTCCAGGTGTTTGTCACTGTTTTCTTCCAAGGCCCCTCATCCTGGCCTGTAGCTAGTCACCATCTTTCTGCCCTCACATCTCTTCTGAACCCCTGAGGTCATCCCTCCCTTCTCATGAGAACACACATCCTGTTGGCTTAGGACTCCACCCTTATGACCAAAACAACCTTAATCCCCTCTTCCAATGCAGGAACTCCATACACCTCACACCAGGGCTAAAGTTTCACCATAGTAGGTGTTTGGATAAGCATGATTCAGTTCACAGCAGCAACCTCAAAGGTGTCCTTTTGCTTCTATTAGCTTACACCCAATGGCCGATGGTCAAGACATTCTGACAGCTCATGAAACTTGCACAAAAAGATCTTTCAGATCCTTTCAGCTATCGCCCTTGCACACTTTGGCTACAAAGTTAGTTCTGAGTGTCTTCCGAGTCCCCCTGTCCACTCGGTGTCACAGAGAAGAGTGAATCTAGAAGGGCGCATGCCTATGTAAATTCAGCTGGGTGAGGAAGACAGAGGAAGCTGCCTCGAGAGGGTTTTTAGCCTCTGTGCAAAATTAACGCCAGGCCAGGCCCAGTGTTCCCATTCTGTGCTGCTAAGATATTGTTGGAGCACATTCTTGTCTTCTGTTGGGATGTTTGTTTTTGTTTATTGGAGAGAGAGACAGAGAGAGAGAGAGAGAGAGAGAGAGAGAGAGAGAGAGAGAGAGGAGAGAGAAAATTATTCTGGCATATCCAGTTCCCAGAACTGAACCTGTAACATGCATGCAAGTCCTGTGTTTTGCCACAGCACAGCCTCACCACCATCTGTGTCAGCATAGCTATGACTTGTGGCTGAGCCATCTCTGGGTGGAAGCTCTGGTCTTCAGGGCTCGCCATCAGTGAGAGCCCAGGGCCGCTCTGTGTGCTGAAGTGTCAGCCTTCTGCAGGAGCTCTGCCAATGGAGACATGGGCTACTAGATTCAAGAAAGCAAACCATCAATCATATTTTAGTTACAACATCAATCTTTGCTACAGAACATCATCCAGGCCGGGCAGGTAGATATCTGATACCTGATGATCCTGCCACACAGACAGAAGCTCTTAACAGTTGATGTCACTGCTGACATCCGGTACCTTTTTTTTTAGACTTTTTATTTATTTATCTATTTATTCCCTTTTGTTGCTCTTGTTGTTTTACTGTTGTAGTTATTGTTGTCATTGGATAGGAAAGAGAGAAATGGAGAGAGGAGGGGAAGACAGAGAAGGGGAGAGGAGAGAAAGACAGACACCTGCAGACCTATGAAGCTACCCCCTGCAGGTGGGGAGCCAGGAGCTCACACCTTGGCCATAGCCTGGCGATGCAGGTGTGCTGCTGAGCAAGCTGTCTCTCCAGCCTTGTGAGGTGCACCTTTGGGTGCTTCTAGGTTCCTAGATCCTGAATATCACCCACATCAGCAAACAAATTCCAAAATATTTAAGAAACATTGTTCACAACAATTTCCATTCCATTTTAATTATAAAACCTGCAGGGGAGTCACCTCACACATAGTGAAGCAGGTCTGCAGATGTCTGTCTTTCTCTCCCCCTCTCTGTCTTCCCCTCCTCTCTCCATTTTTCTCTGTCCTATCTAACAACGACGACATCAACAACAAAAACTACAACAACAATGAAAAACAACAAGGGCAACAAAAAGGGAGAAAAACAAAAACAGGGCAGAAGAAGTTCACTCAGGAAAGCACATACTTTTTCATGAATCAGGACTTGGGTTCGAGACCACATGGGAGCCTATGCACAGGGGTGAAGGGCTGCTGTGGTGTTCCTCTGTCTCTCTTTCACTCTTTCTGCCCTCCACCTCTATCAAAAATCAAAAGAAAGTCTGACAGAAAAAATAATGGAATCCTCAAAAAATGAAGCCCCAGAGAAAACTTCGATGAAAAAGTCTGCATTTCGCTACTTGAACAATGTAAAAGTTATTAGTTTACTTGTATTGTAAATATGCAAGAAATACTATCATCCCCAAAGCTTTGTCTGCTATCTTCCCAGAAAAGAAGCAGCAAAGCTAAAGTCCATAGTGTATACGGAGTACCTGACGTTTATGTTCACACTGCTTCCCAGGAGCGTCCATCACCAAGAAGTGCTAGGCTAAGGGCCGGGTAATGGCACACCTGGCCCAGCTCACAGGTTACAATGTGCAAGGATCTGGGTTCGAGCCCCCAGTCCCCACCTGCAGGGGGAAAGCTTTGCAAATGATGAAGCAGTGCTACAGGTCTCTCTCTCTCTCTCTCTCTCTCTCACCCCCATTCTCTTTCGATTTCTGGCTGTCTCTAGCCAATCAATAAATAAATATAATTTAAAAAAATTAAAATAAGGAAGTGCTGGTTGACATGCCAACACCCATGTCCAGTGGAGAAGCAATTACAGAAGCCAGATCTCCAACTTTCTGCTCCCCATAATGATCCTGGGTCCACACTCCCAGAGGGGTAAAGAATAGGAAAGTTTACAATGGAGGGGATGGGATATAGAACTCTGGTGGTGGGAACTGTGAGGAATTTTACCCCTCTTAGCCTACAGTCTTGTCAATAATAATAAAAACATTGAATCATAAAAGGGGGAAAACAAGAAGTGCTGGACTACTTGTTTTGTTTTGTTTTACAACTTTATAAGTGAACAGTATGGTACCCTGTTTACACGCTGAGCTTGCAATGGCTTTAGATGCCTTTACATGATCATTGGTCCTTCATTGTCTCCTTTGGTTGACTTGGCGGTTCTTTCTGAGCAAAAACGGTGGGAGGAGGTGTGAGGACCCATCCTGCAGCTTCTCCAGGGTCTCCTGTGCATGCTCAGTTGTTGGATATGCCAGAAACAGCACCATTGAAAACCCTTAGCCAGCTGCACCCCCCACAGAGCCCACCCTCTGCCTTCAGAGAGCGGGAGACTCGGCCGCCATTGTAGAGACAGCCCAGTGTAAACACATTTCATTTCAGAAGCCCACTTAACCTAAATCGTGGTGGTTTACGGTATATTTTTTACCCTCCGTTCTCTTAAATATGAAGCATTAAAAGTCAAAGGCATTGCTGCACCTTGAGTTAGTACAAAATATATTTAAAAATGCATACAGTTCAAATTTTTTGCCTTGCATAGGCCATAAGCTAGTAATATGGTGGGTCAATCGTGACACTGAAAAATGAATCCAGTTAGGAAACCTCCCGAAGGCTGTTGATGTTTGCTATAATAAATAGCACACACTTTAAGTCAAACTTTTTCATTCTGTATTCAAAGGTAATGGATTTTTCGTAACCATAGTAACCTTGGTGTATTTCTGGATAAATACATGAGGTATATACATTCTAGTTTTATTTTTGAATATAAACTACTACATTATGTATTACTAATAATATGAAAAATAGGGTGTAGGTTAGTCTAATGACAGCTTAAACTGGTATGCATTTTTCTTCTGCAAAAAATAAATATTTATCAAAAGTATAGGTTCGATTAATTTTCCCCCCAGTTTTATGGTATTCTGGTGGCGCCATTTATCTTTTTTTGCGAGATCTCCATTAATCTCTTATTTCTGTCCCATAACCGATTTCTTACGAATTTTGAGGTGAAAACAATTGTGCTTTAAGGCTTCTGATTAAAAAACATTATTGAAAGTTTGAAGGAGCTATATTGATATCACCAGCAGAATGATAGTGGCCTGGTTAAGAGGAGTGCTTGCAGTTTGTTCATAAATAGATAGGTGGGAACAAAAAAGAAAAAAACTTTTTTGAGACTGCTCAACGTCTGAGGATTGTTTCCAAGTACAGGAGAGCTAGCTAACACCTTGATTGATGATGACTCTGAAAACTGTAGCCAACCAAATCATTCTCATTTTCAGTGCTCACCCTACCAGAAACAGGCAAGCATCAGGAAGTTTGTGAGATGTTTGAGGGAAGACTAGGGCGTTTGTGAAACTAGGAGAGCCAGATGGTGGGAAACAATAGAAGAGTTTGAGGAGGTGGTGTGTGTGTGTGTGTGTGTGTGTGTGTGTGTGTGTGTGTGTGTGTGTGTGTGTGTGTGAGAGAGAGAGAGAGAGAGAGAGAGCTAGGCAGTGAATGGATGGCAAGAATCATGGCCCCTCGGAACAGTTCTTGTATTATTTCAAAGTGTTTTTGGTTGAGCCAACCAACCTCTGTATTACACGTTAGTGTCAAGCCACTTCCATTACCAACTTGCCTCTTCCATTTTCCAGCCTCAGGGAGTGTGTGGGCAGACTGGGAGGCTGATGCTGGCCCTTGAGGTTTGTGCCTTGTAACTTAACCAGGTGTGCTACCACCCAACTCTGGGGTGCTCGGATGAATAAAGATTTGAACGACCTCGCTGCCACGAGCTTGGTTCCTTGGTCATCTCTCTCCCGCGTCACTAGCTCGACAGGAAAGATAAAAGTAAATATAAAAAAGATCAGATAAAAACCTGGTAAATCAGGCTAAGAGTGCTAAAACTTTGGGATGGATCTCATTTACCAAGGTCAAAAAGAACCCTACACCAACACCAGCAATATATATATATATATATATATATATATATATATATATATATATATATATATATATATATATATATAATATATATATCCTTTACACACACTTAAGTGTTACGAGGAAGAATTTATCGTAGAAGAAGCTGTATTGCTGATGGTACAATAAAAGGTGTTTAAAGGTTAGTTACTTCTAACCAAGTATTATAAAGGACCTTATCAGTACTGAAAACTTTAGCTAAATTCAATTCATCCACACCCATGGTTTGCAATAGATCTTTGTAAGAAAAATTTGATTTCATTTTAAGCATATTTTTCTTTGATTTCATGTTTTGAAACTCACCATCCATTGTCTCCAAATCACCCCTTGTACATAAGGAATAGTACCCTGGGGGACAGTGTTAATATGTTGTGTTCTGATCTGTGAGGTTGAGTTTTTATAAGAAAGAGGAGTATTTTCAGGTGAGATACTGATGTCATCTGTGAGTCCCTGTGCCTTTTTTTTTTTAATAAACAGAGTCACACCCAGCTCTCTGTATGAAATTGACATATGACATTAAATCTTTTTTTTTTTAAATCTAAGACACCTCTGGTATACAGAGGGAAGCTGTAAACCATGCAAAGATGCTTGAGCCTTCAGATTCCAGGCTACTAAATTATTAACTCTAGGATGGAAGATTCTAGAAGAGTCCCTGGAATCAAAGCTGCCTACTCAGTTCTCTGGTTCCGGATGAGTGAATGGTTTGCTCTGAGGCCCATGCAATTCTGGAACAAAAAGCCAAGCCCAGTGAAACAGCCTGTTGAGAATGGTGAGATCTCACTTGTGGCTAAAAGTAGCAAACATGACTGAAGTTCACTCTGCCGCTAAGAGGCTTCCAGGGTACACATATGGGCCAGCTGTGTTTGAATTTGTATTTTTAAGCTCTGAATTCAGTGACTGCTTTTTTTCCCCTCCTGTTAACCTGCTTGGTGAATATTGTGCTTACACAATGTTGAAGGGATTTCAGAAGGACATTGGGAATAATATCCAGGTAGAAACATAGAGGGCTGGGTGGCGGTGCACCTGGTAGAGTGAATATATTTCGTTACTCAGTGATCCAGGCTTAAACCCCCAGACCCCACCTGCAGAGAGAATGCTTCCTGAGCAGTGAAGTAGAGCTGCAGGTATCTCTGTTTCTCATTCTATTTCCCTATCTCCCCTTTTCCTGTCAATCTCTCCTCTCTCTCTCTCTCTGTCTCTCTCTCTCTCTCTCTGTCTCTCTCTCTCTCTCTCCCAATGAAAAGTAGTGGAGTTCAAAACTTAAAAAGAGATAAAAATGGCCGAATGAAGTTTCTTCACTGAGATTTGAAGCTGTCTACTCCCTTAAGCATTTTTAAAGTAATCAGTATTTTTATTTCATTTTCAAGCTACTTTTTAGATGCCATTTTTTGCAAAAAAAAAAATATATATATAGTACAATAATCTAGATATAATCATGAAGTCATGACTGACTTAGAGAAGCAGTACCACCCAGTGAAATCAGATCACAGCTCTACTGCACAGACATGAGAGTCAGCAAGTGTTTCACACTTTTATATATATATTTGCCCTTTTTAAAATTTATTTATTTATTTATTCATTCCCTTTTGTTGCCCTTTTGTTGTTGTTTTATTGTTGTAGCTATTATTATTGTTGTTGGATAGGATAGAGAAAAATGGAGAGAGGAGGGGAAGACAGAGAGGGGGAGAGAAAGACAGACACCTACAGACCTGCTTCACCGCCTGTGAAGTGACTCCCCTGCAGATGGGGATCCGGGGACTTCAACCAGGATTCTTCCACCGGTCCTTGAGCTTTGCGTCACGTGCGCTTAACCCGCTGTGCTACCGCCCGACTCCCCTGTTTCACACTTCTTACTTGAATTATATGTTCATAGTGAAAGGTGATGTATCTTAAATTTCATCTTGATTAAGTGTTACAAAGTGAACACACCCATGTGCCCTGTACTCGTATCAACAAACAGGACAACCAAGACACCCTCAGTGCCCCATATGTCCCCAATTTTTATTCTCAAATTTCCCCTTCAGACTTAGTTGACCATTTTCCAGCTAGTGGAGACTCATTCTTCTATCTTATACTTAATATGAATGCAAACTGCTATGTTCATTTTTGCCACTGGCTTCTTCTAGAGAATCATAATTGGCAGGGTGACTCAGAAAGACAGACTTTTATATGCTGTTGCCCTATACCCTCTGTCCTCAAGGTCCAGAAGCCATGGTATTGTCATTTGTTAAGATCCTAAGCCATCAGATTACTCATAAAATGAGATGTCTTCCTCTTTCACCGAGTCCATTACAAGGAAATAATTATACAAGGACTTCACCTATGAATTTAGTGTTCAGTCCATGAAATGATTGACTTATATATGCCAACTAGACATTTAAATATCCAATTAGTAAATATAAGGTAGAAAAAACATATATTTAATAATACAAAATTGCATATATTCATAGAACTTGGTTTATGTGTATACATACATGTAACCATATATTAAATAATAAGGGAGATTTTATCAATGGCAGAGAAAGAGAGAGAGAGAGAGATCCACAAACAGTGACTATGTATGTACTGAGAGGCCCTAGAGTATTGGTGCAGTACTGTGATCTAGTAAGGAGGATCTGGTGGTTTACTTTCTTTCATCAAGGGTGTTCTTTTCACTCTTCAGATTCTGTTTTGAATAATAGAAAATTTGGATCATTGATAGTAGAATGTTTATATAGCCCATGCTGTCCTAATTCTAACATGTCTGATGAAATTGGTATAACAGGATGGATATTTCCGCCATCTGATTGAGTTGACCAGTAGTGTTCTTTTAGTTTTCTCTGGCCTTTACCACAATATTCCACCAGCTTGATGCCTGTCCTCAGTCCCTTCTAAGTTGATATCAAGACTGTAATGCTCTGGGCTTTCCATACTACCTGCCACTGTGGAAATACAGCATCCCTTTGATGGTCTGCCTCAGTACCCACATCTTTTCTCATCAGCATTCTAAAAGCTTGCCACTTGCATATATTGCCCTGCAATATCAACTTATTTTGAAGGGGATGAATCTTGAGTTGGAAGAGCCTGCATGGATTAAGCGCAATTGCCATAGGCCATTGTTGTGTTTGCAGTCTCTGGGATATGTGCCATCAAAAAGAGAACCCTATTGGCATCTTCTAAAGTAGTATTGAATCCAGTCAAAAATCAATTACATTAAATTGAAGAAACACAGAGAATCGGTAAATTAATGTTTTAAAGTAAATGAATACAAGTAGCGCTGCATAATTCAGAAGTAATTAATATGCTAAATGTTGTAAACAGTTTTAATGAGGTAGGCCGTTCCAGCAGCATCTTCAGATTTTTTCATTTAATTACCTAATATGCAGCAAAAAAAAAAAAAAAAAAAAGGCTCCGGTTAAACGGCTTGTGCTACTTCTCCAGGGCTACTGTACTTTGGTGTCATAAGCTGAGAGAGTGAAGCAACAGCCCGTGTTGTGTTGACTCCCAGGTGGAGAATCTTGATGACCCAGAGTGGCCTTTGGGCCTGCAGGCTTCTCTGGAGGGCTGGGTGGGGTCTCTCCCCTCACATCTGGGCCTTGGGTGACCTGCTTTGTCAACACATGACAGATACTCAGCCTTGAAGCTCTTTCTCCTCCTTCTCTTGACGTTGATCCTGGTGAACTTCCTGAGTCTGAATTTCCCCTTTTTAGAAGGATCCACATCACAGAGGATTAAGACTCATCTTAAAAATAGCATCTTGAGCATGATTGTAACAGCCATATTTCTACATAAGGTGAGGCCCTTCCATGCCTTGTGCAAAGCTTTTTTTTTTTATTGTTGTTACTGATGTCATTGTTATTAGATAGGACAGAGAGAAATGGAGAGAGGAGGGGAAGACAGAGAGGAGGAGAGAAAGACAGACACCTGCAGACCTGCTTCACCGCCTGTGAAGCGACTTCCCTGCAGGTGGGGAGCCGGGGGCTCGAACCGGGATCCTTCTGCCGGTCCTTGCACTTTGTGCCACGTGCGCTTAACCTGCTGCGCTACCGCCCAACTCCCGTTAATAGCTTTCTAAGTAGTTAATAGCTTTCTAGATTTTATGAGACATGAGAGATGAGACAGACAGTGGGGAACACAGCGTGGACTGGATGAGGTGCTGGTGTGAGGTAAATTAAAGTGAGCCTCTGGACTCTAGGGAAGTCTAGGACTTCCTTTACTTTCTTTCATCAAGAGGATTCTTTTCATCCTTGAAGGTAGAATGCTTATATCCCAGTGCTGTTCAAATTCTAACACGTCTAATGAAATTGGTATAACAGGATGGAGTTTTCAGCCACCTGACTGAACTGACCAGTAGTGATCTTTTCATTCTACCTGGCATTTACCCCAATATTCCACCAGCTTGATCCCCGTACTCAGCCCCTTCTAGTTGGTATCAAGACTGGATTCAAGGACATGATGGTAAAAAAAAAACCTATCACATGGAGATAAGAAATCATACTGATATGGCAATAACTGTCCGGTGAACCCTGATTCCCAATACAAGTAGCGGGGGGGGGGAGAGTTTCAAAACAGATCCATCTTATGCCGAAATCAGAGATTATTTGAAAAAGGATTGTCATTTTCATCCAGAATGATTCATTCATCTGGTGGATGTCACTGAGGTGTCTATTCTGTAGATGATACTTTTGTAGTCACTGCTAAGCCAGTGATGAACAGGAGATGCAAAGACACTGCTCTCAGCGGCCAGTTATTCCACTAGGAGAAGGGCACAGAGAGCAACCTACTCACTCTTAAGTTCCTTATGGCTTCGTAAAGCAAATGCAAGCTAACTATCCCCCTTGAAGATAACAACTTGTTTTCAGGCATTTACAAAGTTTTATTTATTTATTTATTTATTTATCCCCTTTTGTTGCCCTTGTTGTTTTATTGTTCTAGTTATTATTGATGTCGTTGTTGTTGCATAGGACAGAGAGAAATGGAGAGAGGAGGGGAAGACAGAGAGGGGGAAAGGAAGATAGACACCTGCAGACCTGCTTCACCACTTGTGAAGAGACTCCCCAGCCCGTGGGGAGCCGGGGGCTCGAACCGGGATCCTTACGCTGATCCTCAAGTTTTGCACCACCTGCGCTTAACCTGCTATGCTACCACCCGACTCCCTATTTATTTTTTTATGAATCAAAGAAGAGAGAGAGAATCAGAACATCTCTCTGGCACAGGCAATGCCAGGGACCACATAATAACTTCATATCTGAGAGTACAAAACTTATTCAACTGTGTCATACACACCCCCTCCTGGGACATTTTAAGAGGTTGTGAATCATTCTGGCAAGTTCCATGTAATTCATAACTGAGGAATCAGTGTCATCAGCCCTTAGTATATTCCAATTCAAATTAGACCTTTCTACCTTCCTTTAATATCTGTGATCTGAAGGGGTCAGGTAGTGGTACAGCTGGTTGAGTGCACACGTTTCAGTGCACGAGGACCCAGGTTCGAATCCCTGGTCCCCAATTGCAGGGGGGAAGCTATGCTAGTGGTGAAACTGGGCTATAGGTCTCTCTCTCTCTCCCTCTCTTTCTCCCTCTCTATCACTCCCTTCCCTCTTGGTTCCTGGCTGTCTCTATCCAATAAATAAATAAATAAAAGTAATGTGGCCAGTGGTGTTGCACCTGGTTAAGTACTCATATTACAGTACACTAAGATCTGGGTGCCAGTGGTGAAGCAGTGATGCAGGAGTCTCTCTCTATCTCCCCCTCACCTCTCAAGTTGTCTCTGTCTCCATCCAATAATAAATAAATTAAATTAAAAGGAACTTACAAAATTATATAAATGAATGAATAAAGATAATAAAAAATTAATGAGACAGGCAGTGGAACATCTGACTAAGTGTATACATTACAGAGCACAAGGATGCAGGTTCAAGCCCCTGGTCCCCATCTGCAGGGGGAAAGTTCACGAGTAGTGAAGCAGGGCTGCAGGGGTCTCTCTGTCTCTCTCCATCTCAACCTTTCCCACCCCTCTCAAGTTCTCTCTGTTGCTATTCAATAATAAATAAATGAAGTTTTTTTATAAAGCAGTCTGAAGTGTCTATTTAAAAAAAATAAATATTATTTGTGATCTGGTAAGATCCATGCTTGTTGGAAAAGGGAGATCTTTTCTCTGTTTTATCTCACATGACTCACACCCTGCCCATCATCTCTGATTCACTTGAACCTCTAGATTCTCCCCCCTTTTTCTATACACCAGACCTGAGAGCATTCAAACTGTATGTGATTTCCACTGTCCTGTGAGCTGTCTAGCAGCCCCCTTAGCCTCCCAGACCTTTCTCTTCCCAGCTACTGGAGGCTCAACTGCTGAACTACTCGCTCTTGTTTTGTTACTAGGAACCATGCCATCACTGAGAAATGCCCTGATCCCTTACTTACCAAACTAGAAATAGGTACAGATAATCACAGGCCTGTCCAGCTTGTGAGGACAAAAGATGTGAGAACAGAAAGCTAGAAGAGAAAATGTCACAGAGGAAGTGGGCTTGTTTCATTTTTTTTTAGACTTATTTGCTTCATATGAGAGAAGAGATTTCATTTGAGAGAGAGAGAGAGAGAGAGAGAGAGAGAAAGTCATGACACCACTCTAATGCACGCAGACCTGGCAATGGAGCCTCAGGCCTGCAAATCCTGTATGTTAGCAGCTGAGCTATGTGGGTATTCACAAGTTTTAGGGTCAGTGCTTATACCAAAATAGAGATGGACCTAGAGATAATAGCAGACTAGTGCCCAGATGGAAATATGCCTTTCTTCAGAGCTCCTTTGGAGGTTCTAGCAGGGGAGTGTAGCCATTCATACCCCCTCTTCAGAAGACCATTTGGTCTCTGTTCTGGGAGGGTCGTCCCCTTCGACTGAGCGCGCAGCTTCAGGAGGGACGCACATGGAGTGGTGAGGAAGGAAGGGGACACCCACCTAGCCAGCCAGATCAGCCGAATCCACGCTGGTACTCAGTGGGGTAACAGATGTGGTAGCCAGATCGCCCTCACATCTGGGAATATGACAGTGGGGCAACACGCAGCTTAACTTGGCCAATCACCCTGGATGAGGCCTCATCAACAATGAAAGTCAATGCACCTGGCAGGTGTCAAGAGCGCTACTTTGCACCAGACACAGAGAGAGCTCACCAACTGGGAGGAATGTCTTGCCCAGCATATGGTCCCAAGTCAAGTCCTACAGAGTCCTCTTGGGAGATGCTACAGCACTTGGTGTCTCTCCTCTCTCTCTCTCTCTCTCTCTCTCTCCTTTAAAAATCATTTTTATGGGAGTCGGGCAGTAGCGCAGTGGGTTAAGTGCACATGGCGCAAAGCACAAGGACTGGCATAAGGATCCCGGTTTGAGCCCCGGGCTCCCCACCTGCAGGAGAATTGCTTCACAAGCAGTGAAGCAGGTCTGCAGGTGTCTGTCTTTCTCTCCTCCTCTCTGTCTTCCCCTCCTCTCTCCATTTCTCTCTGTCCTATCCAACAATGATGACATCAATAACTACAACAATAAAACAAGGGCAACAAAAGGGAAAATAAATAAATAAATGTTAAAATTTTTTTACAAAAACGCATTTTTATATTTCATTTATTTACTTTTTTTGCATGGAGACAGAAATTGAAAGGGGAGGGGGAATATAGATGGAGAGAGAAAGAGACAACTGAAGCTCTGCTTTACTGCTCGTGCAGGTGGGGGCCAGGAGCTTGGACCCAGGTTCCTGAGCATTGTAGCATGTGGACTCTACCAAGTGTGTCACCTCCCAGCCCCTTCTTGGTCATATTACCTGAATGAAAATGTGATCCAGAGCAGAGAATTGAGGCATGTGTGAGGCGATGGTGAAACTTGTGAACCTTGCTCTAGGGTCATGGAAAACCACTGAAGTAAATAACCCAGCAGGGACTAATGGCTAACATGTGGCAGTACTCGGAAGGAGTCATCTTGGAGGACATAGATGCATGCAGTATCCATGGGTGACGGAAAAGGAAAAGTAGGTTAGACCCTTAAGAGCAGGAAGCCAATTGGACTTCACAATGCAGATGGGAACAGGATGAGAGAAAGGCTTTATGTTTATTTGTTAACACTCTGTTGTATTATATTTCCGTACATCTGTCTGTGTAAAGTAAAATCTCCTTATTTTAAATCCTTTTAAATGGTGTTTAAATATCTCCTGATGACACAATCTGCTAAGGTATTTACCCTTGGTGCAGATTCCCGTTAACCTTGCTGTGGAGCCCACTGAGCCGCGAACTGTGTATTTTGGGGGGCTGCCATGATGGAGCAAAACCTTGTGACATCATCGTAAGGGCACATCTGGAGAAGCGTCTTTGTCTTTCTATCCGATTTAAGAGGATTCAGTGAATCATATGAAAAGACCACTATTAGCAGACCCTACATTCGCAGATTACGCCAATGCCCTTTCTCTGAAAATAAGGCAGAGAGGGATTAAAACCTCTAGAGCTGTCAATGAAACAGATAACTATCCAGAGCACAGGCATCACAAGTAGAGAGGAGGGAGTCGGGCGGTGGCGCAGCGGGTTAAGCGCACGTGGCTCAAAGCTCAAGGACCAGAGTGAGGATCCAGGTTCTAGTCCCCGTCTCCCCACCTGCAAGGGAGTCGCTTCACAGGTGGTGAAGCAGGTCTGTAGGTGTCTGTCTTTCTCTCCCCTACAACAAAGGTCAACAAAAGAGAAAAAAAATAGCCTCCAGGAGCAGTAGATTCGTGGTGCAGGAGGCCCAGCAATAATCCTGGAGGCAAAAAAAAAGAAAGAAAGAAAGAAAGAAAGAAGAAGGAGAAGGAGAAGGAGAAGGAGAAGGAGAAGGAGAAGGAGAAGGAGAAGGAGAAGGAGAAGGAGAAGAAGAAGAAGAAGAAGAAGAAGAAGAAGAAGAAGAAGAAGAAGAAGAAAGAAGAAGAAAGAAGAAGATGAAGAAGAACAGAGAAAGGCCCTACATCACCGCACCACTGAAGCTTTCTTCAGGTTATTATGGGTTGGACGTGAACCTGGGTAGTCACCTTGACAAAACATGTGTGCTACCCAGATGAATTATCTTGTTAGTACTCATGGTAAAGTTTTATGTAGTGCTATTTTTATTTTGTGACTTGTTGCATTTTTTTATTTTACTTTATTTATTTATAAAATGGAAACACTGACAAGACCATAGGATAAGAGGGGTACAATTCCCACCACCAGAGCTCTGTATCCCATCCTTTCCCCGATAGCTTTCCTATTCTTTAATCCCGTAGGAGTATGGACTCAGGATCATTGTGGGATGCAGAAGGTGGAAGGTCTGGCTTCTGTAATTACTTCCCCGCTAAACATGGGCATTGACAGGTGGATCCATACTCCCAGCCTGTCTCTCTCTTTCCTTTGTGGGGCAGGACTCTGGGTAATTGGAGCTCCAGGACACATTGGTGGTGTCATCTTTCTAGGAAATTTCGGTTGATATCATGGTAGCAGCTGGAACCTGGTGGAGTTAACATATAAAGCCAAACAAATTGTTGACTAATCATGAACCTAGAGGCTGAATATTGCAGATGAAGATTGAGGTCTCTGTTTTGGAGATAGTTAGTAGATCTATTTTAGCTATATTCCAAAGAGCGCATTACTTTACTAGGTTTTTGCCTGAGCCTGGCATCTGATATGCAGGTAGGCCCAGGTTATTGTCTGGGGAAATGATATCATGGCTGGAAGAAGGGCTAGAAAGCTGGGTCAGGGAAGAGAGTAGCTCCCAAATATGGGAAAAGTGTATAAATGCTGTTGACTGTAAACCCCATTGATTTGATCTGGGGCCCATATTCAGCTTAGGAGCTTATGTAACCTCTGCATCCCGGTCGGCTCTGAATTTGCGTTCTGTGGTCATGAGTAGGAACATTCCAAGTTGCACCAATTTCAGGACCCATCTCCTTCAGGTAATAAAGTACGTTATCCAATCCCCCTTTGAAGGATGGAATATTCCTCACCATTGTTGATTCACACTGAGGGAAAGGCCCTATGGGGACCCCCAAAGGGGTCTATTATGTTGTTCCTGATGGAGATGATCAGTGATAATGGAGAGAGGGATCTATTTGAGGTCTAGGCTCATTGTGTTTGTGTGGGAATCCCAGGATTCCCCGTCTAGGGTCCCAAATGGTGGAGTGGCCTGATACTGACTAAAGAGTCATCATTAAAGTCTGCCAGCCTCTTGCCCTTATTCAGCTTTTGTAGTCCTTGCTTTGACAAGGTTAGCTTTGGAGTGACTGAGGGAAGTGTAATAGGAAGTTGGTGAGGAGGGTATCTAGGTCTAAGTAGAAACTATTTGATTAGGTACTTTAAGGTGACTTTTAGGTCTTTCTACTTGCTTCATTTATTGACTCACTACAAGCTACTGTGCATTTTTGCTTTCAGGTATATATTTTGCCCTAATTTATGGATACATGTGAACATCTGCCTTATCTCATGGGCCCTGGTCTATACCTAGGTTTTGAGACTTTGTTAGGAAGTGGACCACCTGAAATGGCATTAAGGAGTCCTGTGAGAAAGGAAAAGTCTCACTGAGTAATGAGGCTAAAGGGTTGACATTCCATGCCTCACATTTCTGGACATATTCTGAAGTGAAGCATGCTGATGTGGTACTCATTGCATTGAATAGATTGGGATCAGCAGATGCAGGATCAATTGATATCAACCTTTGTGGAGACAAATCTGGAGAACCTTCACAAGGCTAGAATTACTGGAAGGTAATATGGACCTTCCATATTACCTTCCAGTAATTCCTCTCCTGGGGATATACCCCAAGGACTCCATAACATCCAAGCAAAAAGATATGTGTACACCTATGTTCATAGCAGCACAAATCGTAATAGCTAAAACCTGGAAGCAACCCAGGTGCCCAACAACAGATGAGTGACTGAGAAAGCTGTAGTATAGATACACAATGGAATACTATGCAACTATTGAGAACAATGAACCCACCTTCTCTGACCCATCTTGGATGGAGCTAGAAGGAATTATGTCAAGTCAGCTAAGTCAGAAAGATAAGGTGAGTATGGGATGATCCCACTCATCAACAGAAGTTGAGAAAGAAGAACAGAAAGGGAAACTCAAAGCAGGATCTGACTCAGTTTGGAGTAGGGCAGCAAAGTGAAAATCTCTGGGTGGATTGTGAGGGTGGATGCTCAGCTTCCCTGGGGGGAGAAAGGGATGAGACACAGTCCTTTGGTGGTGGGAATGGTGTTTATGTACACTCCTATTAACTTGTAGTCATATAAATCACTAATTAATATGAGGAAAAATTGATTGAATGTCTCAAACTTTTTAATGCGAAAACCATAGGTTGAGTGTTTGAAATGTTGACTTTCTTAAAAGCTTAGACCAGGGAGTCAGGCGGTAGCACAGCAGATTAAGCACACATGGCGCAAAGCACAAGGACCGGCATAAGGATCCCAGTTCCAGCCCCCGGCTCCCCACCTGCAAGGGAGTCGCCTCACAGGCGGTGAAGCAGGTCTGCAGGTGTCTATCTTTCTCTCCCCCTCTCTGTCTTGGCCTCCTCTTTCCATTTCTCTGTCCTATCCAACAGCGATATCAACAACAATAATAATAACTACAACAACAAAACAAGGGAAACAAAAGGAAATAAATATATATAAAAATTTTTTTTAAAAAAAGCTTAGGCCAGGAGACCAGAAGCAACTGGTAGTGTTACTTTATAATATGTATACATAAGTATGTATATAATAATATATAATACATAATACTATATAATATAATATAAATATGCATGCATATTATGCATATGACATCAAAGGACAAATTATGGTGAGGTTGTGTGTGATCTAGCAAATCCTAACAATGGGATTTTCAAAGTTAACCCAATTGCCAAATAATTTGATTATAGCAATAACTATCTATTGCCTTCTTAAACCCTAAGGCAGCAGGAACCTCCCGTTTCCTCTATAGAGCCTATATTTCCCCCAGTCTTGGAACCTCTGGGGTTGGGCTCACTTTCCTGCCCATAGCATTTTTTGTCTTAAACTGTAAAAATGCTTCCTTTCCTAATTTCTTCTTGAGACTGTAAAACAGATCGTCTTCCCCTCCAAAGAAAGACCAATCTTTTCTGATGTTGTTCTGAATAATCTGTACATTTAAAATATTTTCATATGAGACAGATACTTGGGGGTCTCTAAATTACTTGCCTAAGCATAAAGTTTAAACAATTTTATTCCCATTCAGTAGAGGGGTAATACAGGCTCTGAGGACTTAATTGACTTGCCTGGATTCCTAGAGCTAGTTAGTGACAGAGCAAGGAATAGAACTGTGGTGCTCTGATAATTTTCTGATTCCCCAAACACAGATCTCATATAGATACATTTAGAGTAAAAAAGCAACAAGAAAGTCTCACACAGTTACAACTTTCCCCGATGTCAAAATATTAGTATGGCATCCACGTCTTCATCACAACGTCAATGTGTTCTTAAAGACAGCATGTCAATTAAAAATGTCTCTTATTCAAATGTTAACTTTAGTTTTAGCATTAAGGCAGGCCTACAGGTTTGCAGTGGGAGCTGTGTAATATTGTACCTCATACAGTGAGAAGATAAGTGGAGAAATGGTAAGCCTCCAGAGTTTGGTAATTGGTTAATCACATTTATTATTTTTTAATGGTGATTAACAAGATTATAAGATAACAGGGGTACAATTCCATATAGTTCCCACCACCAGGGTCCCAACCCCTCCAAAGGAAACCTCCCTACTCTTTATCCCTCTGGGAGTATGAACCGAAATTCTTTATGGGGAGCAGAAGGTAGGCGGTCTGGCCTCTGTAATTGCTTCTCCACTGGACATGGGTGTTGGCAGGTGGATCCACAGCCCCAGCCTGTTACTGTCTTTCCCTCGTGGGGCAGGACGCTGGGGAGGCGAGGTTAAAGGACACATGGGTGATGTCCTCTGCCCAGGGAAGGCAGCATGGTGACACAGTAGTATCTGCAACTTGGCAGCTAAAAGGCAGTAAGCTATAAAGCAGGACAAATTATTTAATAAGCAGGAACTCAAAAGTAGGAAGAGAGCAGATGAAATTAGAGGTCTCATGTGGGAAGAAGCTAGGAAGTCTGTTTTAGGTACATTCCATGTGGCCCATGACTAGTAATTTTTGCCTGAGCTTGATAGCCAACATGGAGGTGGATTAAAAGTATTGTCTGGGAAGGTGGTGTCTGAGTTGAGAATATTGCTAGGAAGCTGGGTCAGGGCAGAGAGTAGCTCCCAAACATGAGGAAAACCTGATTTCATTATTTAAATAGTATGATAAAAAGAGAATGAAAACAAGGTGGGAGCAATAGAGAGAGGATAAGAACACAGACTGGTACAGGGATTCTGGGGATCAAAGCCTGAGTGTCAGGCATGCAAGTCCTGTACTCTGACCGCTGAGCTATTTCAGCCTCTGCAGACTACAGTACTAACTGGTGAAGGAGCATTTTTAAAAAATATTTATTTATTTATTTATTTATTTATTCCCTTTTGTTGCCCTGGTTGTTTATTGTTGTAGTTGTTATTGATGTTGTCATTGTTGGATAGGACAGAGAGAAATGGAGGGGGAAGACAGAGAGGGGGAGAGAAAGACAGACACCTGCAGACCTGCTTCATGTGCGCTTAACCTGCTGTGCTACCACCCGACTCCCGAAGGAGCATTTTTTTATGCATGAAAAATAAATGCTCTTTCTTCCTCATCCAGTCACAGAAGGGCTAAATTGCTAGAACCGCCACAGCAAAAACACTGATCAGACCAAGTCACTTACACAGTTTGGACTTTTGGTTTTTGTTTTTCTTCTGGGGGTTCTAAGTTCAAGGTCAAGGTGTGGCAGGTGTAGTTTCTCTGGAGGCATCTATTATCCAAGGTGGTGGCTGGCTGCCTTTGTGCATGCATGTGTCTCCTCTTCAGAGTGCCTCTTGCTGTTGTGTAACTTCCCTCTGTTGTCTGACTTACCTCTTTGATTAAGGTTCCCTTTACAGCACATAAAGACCCCCCCCAATGAATTCCCCATTTTAACTTAATCACATATAATTATTTTGCTAGCTTGATATAAATCCATTTATTGATAAATTATTTAACCTTTGTCTATCTCTTATCAATGTATCAATCTAAATATCTACCTATACATGTGTCCTATTCATTCATTTTTTTTATGCGGCCATTCTTTTTAGGGAATAGAACCAATTCAAAATGTATTTATTTTTATGAGGGAGAGACAAACAGGGACAGCACAGCACTGCTCAGCTCTGGAATGTGGTGCAACCAGGGGTTGAACTTGGGTCCCCTGGGGCCTCAGACAGGAAAGCCTGGTGTACCGCCACTTCATCAGCTCCCAGTCCTAGAACGAAATTCATTTTGTGGTTTGTTTTTTTATATATACTTTTGTATTAGCTTTAATTATTAATCAGTTAGAGGCAGCCAGAAATTGAGAGGGTAGGAGGTAATAGAGAAAGAGAGAGATAAAGAGACACCTGCAACAATGTTTCACCACATGCAAAGCTTTCCCCGTGCAGGTGGGGACCGGAGATTTGAACTTGGGTCCTTGTGCATTGTATTATGTGCACTCAACCAGATGTGCCACCACCTCGCCCCTATTTTGTATTTTTTATGAAGCCCACCCCCCCCCCCAGTACTCACTCCCAGGCCTCTTTGTTCATCTTTCCTGAGTTTTCTGAGGGAGAGACAGTGCAACAATGTGTGCTAAGGGCTGGCCTTGGGCAGGTAGGCATCTGTGGCTTCCAGCATCTTGACTTCCCAATGTTTGCTGGTCGAGCACAGTCACTGACAAGACTGGCTGGCTCCACGGTGTGTCTGTGAGGACAGGAATTCTCTCCTTCATCTCCTACCCTGAATGCAAGGAGAGGTGCCCACACATACAGGGAGAGCAGGAAAAAAGACTGTTTTAATTATGAAAGTATCCTTTTTTTTCATCCTTGTGCAAGCTAGCTACAGTGACCTGGAGAAGCAGTCAGTATGGAGGGCAGGTATCCACGGGGGTTCCAGGGCCAGTGTAATTTACCCGACACTGACAGCTAGCACTAAGTCCATCCAGATCAGACAAGTGACATGTGTCCCAATGCTGGGTGTGTATCACGGAACGCCTGGCTGCGTTGCTCTGCAGAGATGAGAGGCTTGTGCTCTATAACCCCATGGGTTCTACAAAGCACATGAAATCCATCAATTATTTTCAATATCCATAGTGGCTCCATAACTAAGTTCCATGTGATCACAGCCAAAATATTGGTACATATGTTTTCCCTCAAGATTTATTTTAAAAAACGACTTGCATATCTAGTGGGGAGAGAGGACAGAAGGGGAGAAAGAGAAAAAGAAGCAACTAGTGCGTCATCACTCAAACACAGGTGATGACAGGGATTGAACTCAGGACCTCATGCCTGAGAGTTCAAAGCTTTACCTACTGCAGCACTTCCTGGGTCTCTAGCACATGTTTAGTAATGCAGCGGGTTAAGCGCACGTGGTGCAAAGCACAAGGACCAGTTCCCAGTAAGAGTCCCTGGCTCCCCACCTGCAGGGGAGTCAATTCACTGGCAGTGAAGCAGATCTGCTGGTGTCTATCTTTCCCCCTCTCTGTCTTCCCCTCCTCTCTCCATTTCTCTCTGTCCTATCCAACAACGACGACATCAATCATAACTACAACAATAAAACAACAAGGTCAAAAAAAGGGAATAAATAATGATTAAATATTAAAAAAAGAAATAAAATATTTCTTGGAAACTTGAGAAAAGTGTGAGTGATAACTTGACATTAGGTGAGGGAGAGGACCAGGCAGTGGCACACCTGGTTAAGTGCACATAGAACTAAGTGTAGAATCCTTAGAAAGGATCTGGGTTCAAGGCCCCACTCTTCACCTGCGGGGGATGACACTTCACAAGTGGCAAAGCAGGTCTTCATCTCTCTCTCTCTCTCTCTCTCTCTCGTCTTCTCTATCTCCCCCCCTCCTCTCAGTTTCTTTCTTTCCTGTCCAATAAAATGGAAATGATGGCTGTGAGGAGTGGTGGACTTGTAGTTCTAGCACTGAGTCCCAGGATAACCCTAGAGGCAAGGACATGGGGCGGGGGACTAGGCGAGTGCACTGTGTGGCTGGTCTAGAAATCCTACCTCAACTTTGTTACTCCACCCAGTTGCGTTCAATTGTAGGCCATTGTAAATGAGTTGGAATTTTCAAAGGAAAAAAAAAAAAAGGAGAAGGAGGAGGAGGAGAAGGAAGGAGGAGGAGAAGGAGAAGAAGAAAAAGAAGAAGGAGGAGGAGGAGGAGGAAGAGAAGGAGGAGGAGGAGGAGAAGAAGGAGAAGAAGAAGAAAAGGAAGAGGGAGGAGGAGGAGGAAGAGAAGGAGGAGAAGAAGAAGAAGAAGAAGAAGAAGAAGAAGAAGAAGAAGAAGAAGAAGAAGAAGAAGAAGAGGAGGAGGAGGAGGAGGAGGAGGAAGAAGAAGAAGAAGAAGAAGAAGAAGAAGAGGAAGAGGAGGAGGAAGAAGAAGAAGAAGAAGAAGAAGAAGAAGAAGAAGAAGAAGAAGAAGAAGAAGAAGAAGAAGAAGAAGAAGAAGAAGAAGAAGAACTTTCCAGTAGAACTTAGAAAAGTTTATCTCATATGCCTGAGCTTTAAAGGCTGTTTTGCAAAGCTGAAGTGTTTGCTTCACACTCCCTATATTTTTCACCACCCTATCGTGGAAATGGATTGCAGTCCAGCTAGTCTTTGGGATGAGCTACTGAGTATGCAAATATCTGAACTTGTATTTCATACAGCGAGATTAGAAAGTTCTTCCTGCCACTTTTGTGGCTCTATTATGCAAAACTCAAGAGGAGGCAGGACATAAATTCTATTAGGTTACAAGTCTAGGTGTTGGGGGAAAAACTATTTGGAATTTTTTTAAAAATATATTTATAAAAAGGAAACTTTGATAATTTTTAAGATACTTCCTCCCTCAGCTGAATCTCTGTTGTACACTTAAGTGTAGTCTTTAAAATATAAATCAGATAAACAGTTCCCATAAAAGTACCCACCTTTAGTGCAGACTGAACTCCACCCACATCTTAAGCTGGCACTTTTCAAATCAGCAACTCAAGAATTCTTCCTCTGGGTCAGCACAGTTTAGAAGAATACGTTGGCTACCATGTTTTATATTACTTTGTATTAATGGAAGCTGCATTCTATGCTAGCACTGTAAAGACTTTACATTTCCAAAGATGTGTTATAAATAAAGTTATGTCTTAAATACTGACACTAACCAACAGAGAATTTACGTTATATATCAAACTGTAGTTCAGAAAAAAACTATCACTATCACCAACTGTCTAAGAACATTTTATTAGAATTCTTGTGAGAGGAACGTTATTCCACTACATGGAATGAGAGAAATGTTTGCACTTAGCCAGATTAAGTGGATAATATATTAATGTTTTCATTGTCTGATGGACTTAAACAATAGTAAGCCAATACATGGATTCATATTCCATCACTGATCTCATAGTTTATTTTTACATGGGTTTACTTCATGGTGTGATAAAAATGAAATCTTGAGTACTTGAATATGAATGCCAGAGCCATATCCTCAATTGTGTGTCTGTAAGTATTTTGGCACTAATGCCCTCATTGTAAAATTGTTGTTAATCAGTGAAACTTCAGTCCATCCTTCAGTCAATGGTTATAAGTAGTCCAGTCTCCATCATGGAAGGCACACTGCTGCGATGTGTAATTTTTCACAGATGCACTTTTCAAATCCCTGATCATCAACTATCGAACATTATTGAAGCAACAGAAATCCGTCTGGTACCACTGGTATACAGTATACAATGCACGTCTCCACTGGTAGAGACACTGCAGCTCTGGACTTACCAGAGCACAAGTAACTCAGCAGCAGATGTCCCTCACAGCAGATCTCTGGAGATCTGCCGTACACATGTTGATATCTGCACATAGAAGCCTTACAGTAGATGTCAAGCAAATATCTGTGGGATAGACAGACTGCAGAGAAGTTGTATTTATTGGGCCTTTAGTCTGCGGGTCTCCCAGGGACTGACTGGTTACAGCCCACATGTGGGAAGGTGATCCATTGATTTCAGTGATCTCCCCACTCACGAATAGATCACCCCCCTGTGACTCTCTTTTAGCTTCCCTGGACAGACAACCCCACCATGTGTCCTGGAGCCCCACGTCCCCAGAGCCCTGCCCCACTAGGGAAAGAGAGAGAAAGGCTGGGGGTGTGGATCCACCTGTCAGTGCCCAGGTCTAGCAGGGAAGCAATTACAGAAGCCAGACCTTCCACCTTCTGCACCCCACAATGACCCTGGATCCATACTCCCAGAGGGATAAAGAATAGGGAAGCTATCAGGGGAGGGGGTGGGATATGGACCTCTGGGTGTGGGCAATGTGTAGAAATGTACTCATCTTATCCTATAGTCTTGTCAGTATTTCCCTTTTATAAATAAAAAATTAAAAAATTGAGAAATTCAGAGGGAGCGAGATAGAAATCTTCTCATTGGAGTTTCTTTCAGTTTGGGGGCATGGGGATAGGCGGAACCCAGACCTGGATGGTGGATCTGGAAGAGCACCACCGTATCCATCTGGCTTTCCTGCCAGCTCCCTTTGGCTCTGAACTTTGTAAGAGTCTGTGACAGTGACGGACCAGGTAGAGCACTCATGCTATGAATATTTACTTAGACTGTGTGTTTGTTTAGATCATGTTGCTGGAGTTGAAAGCACTTGGGAATATCAGAAGGTAGTTGGTTACTTATTTTCTAGTTCTCAAGTTATTGTTCTGTCCTTATTTCAAGGCAAGAAAGGGGTGCAGTGTGTGTGAGGGAGAGGGAGAGAGAGGGAGAGGGAGAGGGAGAGGGAGAGGGAGAGGGAGAGGGAGAGGGAGAGGGAAAGAGAGAGTCATCAAGTCATCAATGAATAACAACACCCTAGGTTCCTGCCCAATCCATAAACAGTATGAGAGAGGCTGAGGCAGTAGTGGGGCTGAGAATGTGCTTAGCCTAAGGCCTTTCCCAGGAAACCTTTAGTTCTAACCAGCCCAAGAAGAAGAGAGGAAAGCGAGGAAACATCCTCATCATTGTCCCCACTGACACACTGACACCCTCAACATCCAATTGGCAGCCACTGGCAAGTTCTCCTGAAGTGGGCGTCCTGCTGCTCTCCAGATGGGGGGTCCCAGGTCTCCCCTGCTTTGCTGCTGGGAATCCCTACCCCACCCTCAGGAGATGGTGGCAATGAACAGAGGCGTCTGTTCTCAAAGAACTACTACACAGTCCTGGGAGACGGATGGTCCCAGGAAGTTTGCTTTGTGTCTGCCTCCAGGGTCATCGCTGTGGCTCCATGCCAGCACTGTGAATCCACTGCTCCTAGTGGTCATTCTCCCCATTTTCTACTTTTATTTAACAGGACAGAGAGAAATTGAGAGGGGAGTGGAGATGGAGAGGGAGAGAGGCAGAGAGACACCTGCAGACCTGCTTTATCACTCAGGAAGCATCCTCCCTGCACGTAGGGACTGGGTGCTCGAACCAGGGTCCTTGTGTATTGTGATAACATATGCGTAACCAGGTGAGCCACTGCCTGGCCCGTAGGATAGTTGCTTTTCAAGAGGGTAATAGAAAAAGCTAGGACCTGGAAACAGCCCAACGCCTGACAGCAGAAGGATGAACGAGGAAGGTAGGAAGGTGTGAGCTATGTCCACAGTAGAACCCCACACAGCTGTAAGGGGAGAACTGAGTGGTGCTCTGTGCTCTGGTCTCTCTCTCTTTCTTCTCTCTCTTCTCTCTCTCTCTCTCTGTCTCTCCCCCATTGGGGTATGTCACTCTGCCCAGCATGGCAGCACCAAGGCAGCACCAAGGAAGGTCAGGTGCTGTGGTTCCTCTCACGCTGTTTCTCTCTCTGACGGGAAAAGAGGCCCAGGAGCAGTGGGTTTGCACCAGCAGGAGTCCCCGCTCTGGGAGTCAGGTGGTAGCGCAGCGGGTTAAGCACAGGTGGTGCAAAACACAAGGACCCGCTGAAGGATCCCAGTTCGAGCCCCCGGCTCCCCACCTGCAGGGGAGTCGCTTCACAGGCGGTGAAGCAGGTCTGCAGGTGTCTGTCTTTCTCTCCCCCTCTCTGTCTCTCCCTCCTCTCTCCATTTCTCTCTGTCCTATCCAACAATGAACGACATCAACAACAACAATAATAACCACAACTGTGGGGTTGGGGAGGCAAATATTGAGAGCAGCTGTTGGCTCAAGGCCAATTGTTCCTTGTTCCGTGTGGATGTTTCCACCTGTGCCCACCCTGTGATAACTATAAAAAGGTGGGATGAGAAGTGATCGAGGTGTCAGACTCTCCCTTTGTGTGGAAGGGTGTCGGCGGCCGAAGCTTAAGCTTCCCAATAAAGGCTCTTGCTATTGCATGTGATTCTGGTCTTCTTTGCATGAGATCAGGACTTGAATTTCTGGGTACAACAACAACAAGGCTATAACAACAAGGACAACAAAAGAAGGAAAAAAAAAAAAAACAGGAAGGTCTCCAGGAGCAGTGGATTCATGGTACAGGCACTGAGCCCCAGCCATAACCCTGGAGGCAAAAAAAAAAAAAAAAGAAAGAAAGAAAAAGAAAAGACAATCATGCAGTGGTAGACCTTTTTAAAATACTTGTTCAGTTTTGCATAGAAACAGAGAGAAGGAGGGAGGATAGGGAGGGAGGGAGACGCCTGCATCACTGCTTTATTAATTATGAGGTTTCACCCCTACCGGTAAACACTGGGGGCTTGAACCCGGGTCCATGTGCATTGTAGTGTGTGCTCTACTGGGTGTTCAACCATCCAGCCCATGATAAATCTTCAAGAAAGAAAGGAGGAGGGGGACTAGGAGGATGAGGGGAAATGAGAAAAAGAAGAAGAGAAGGAGGAGGAAGAGGAAGATGATGATGACAAAGAAGAAGATGAACAAGAGGAGGAGTAGGAAGAGGAAGAAGAAGATGAGAAGAAGAAGAGGGAGAAATACTTCTAATAGTAATAATAATAATAATGGTGGTGGTCAGAGAAGTCATGCCGTACCTTTTCTGTATTTTTCTGTGCAAAATTTCATCATGACTTTTCAGACAGCCCAATACTTGGAGACTGTCAGAAAAAGAAACAAATCTGCATAGATAGATCATAAAAAAGCATGGACCGCTGCTTCATCCTCTAGAGGGAGCAGCCAATAAGAAGATATAAACTGCCCCCTTTACACAGGGAGTTAAAGAGAAAATAATGCCTCCTTATTTGGTTCCTTTTGTAAATTGAGATCAATGAAATTTCTCTGAACAGTAGTGTGAAATCAATGGTCAAATGGCTTATCATTCCTGGCCAGGATCGTAAATTACTGTTGGCTTGACAGTAATCACCGAGGCTTCCGTGCCATGGGATGTGTTTCCTTGTTCTCCTCTGAGGCTAGTGTCTTTGGGTCCAGCCCAGAGGCCTATAGGGAGGATCTCCCCCTCTCCCTCTCCCTCTCCCTCTCCCTCTCCCTCTCCCTCTCCCTCTCCCTCTCCCTCTCCCTCTCCCTCTCCCTCTCCCTCTCTCTCTCTCTCTCTCTCCCTCCCTCCCTCCCTCCCTCCTCCCCTCACTCCCTCCCTCCCTTTCTCCCTCTCTCCTCTCCTTCTCTCACTCTCCTTATCCCATGCTGCAAACCACAAGACAAGCTGCTGCCCTGGCTAGTGGGCTGACCAAGCTTGGCAAGTATTTTCAGGGCTCTCTGTGAATTCAGTGCAGGTTGGTGACCTCGCGGCAGCGGACTGAGTCCACTCCCTTCTCACTCCCTGCGAAAGCGCTGTTTTCTCTGCAGAGATACCTGGCCGGCCTCACAGGAGCAGAGAGAAGCCAGTTACCTTCAGATGCCACTTTGCTGTGCCTGACCTCTGAGCACTGTTTGTAGCTGTAAAAGTCCTGCTCCTCTGGGGACTTTAACAAAATAAATATATTTTAGGTCAAAGAGATATCTCACTGGGGATAAGGTGTTCCTTGTCCTGGAAGTGGGTTAGATTCAAACTCCTGCATCTCAGAGGGATTCCTCAGCAGTGGGGAGCTCTGGTCATGTTCTCTCTCTCTCTCTCTCTCTCTCTCTCTGTCTCTCTACCTCTCTCTCTCTCTGCCTCTCTCTCTCTCTCTGAATAAAGAATGGCCTAGGAACCGTGACATTGTATATGTGTTTAGTTCTAGCTCCACAAACAAATTGATTAGATTTAAAATGTCCCCCATTCCATTTGTTGAGTCTTTCATGCCTGATGGTGGTGGTGGTCATTGTCCTCCTCCCCCTTCTCCTCCTCCCCCTTCCTACCCTTCCCACTTCTCCTTCTCTTAATCCTCTTCCTCCCTCTCCTCCTCCCTCTCCTCCTTCCCCTCCTCTTCCTCCCTCTCTTCCTCCTCCTCCTCCCTCTCCCTCTCCCTCTCCCTCTCCCTCTCCCTCTCCCTCTCCCTCTCCCTCTCCTCCTCCTCCTTTCCCTTTCGTTTCCACCTCTTCCCACTTCACCAAGGGGGTCCCTGTGCAGTCCCCTCCCCCTAGAGATTCTGCTGCTTGAATCTCCAGGGAGCAAGTGAGCAAGCTGGCTGCTGGCCACTCCTCTCTTCTGGTCCCAGTTTTCACAAGAAGCCATGACACTTGTTCCCCGTATGAAAATGCAAGGAGAATAATCCACTTTCAGGTGGACAGGACAGGCGTAAGAATGGTCCAGGAGTCCAGACAGCTATTTAATCCGGCTAGCTTTCTCTGAAAGCTGGAGCTCGTGGTTTTCAAATCATCAGATTCCAATCAGAATCCTCCTCCCTGACTGTAACACAGGCTAAGCTGTCAGAGCTCCTGGACCAGCCAGGGGCCACAAAATACCTGTGTGTGAAGTCATTCACCTTCCAGATTGATCTAACTTTTAGTCTTGCCACAGGGCTCATTCCTGGGGCTCTGTTCCTGTCCAGGGAATCCACCACATCCAGTAGGCCTTTTTTCTTGCTCTTTTTTTTTCCCTTCTGATAGAGACAGAGGTAAATTGAAAGGAGAAGAGGAGACGGAGAAGCAGAGAGACAGAGAAACACTTGCAGCCCTGCTTCACTGCACATGAAACTTTCCCCTGAAGGTGGGGACCATAAACTTGAACCCAGCTCCTTGAGCACAGTATTGTGTGACTATGGAGGGTCCACCATTGCCTGGCCACTTGGAATAAGATCTAGCTTGGTCAGAGTTTGAAATCTTGGTTTAGGGGCGCTTTTGTGACTTTCCGTGAAGCCTCGGATACTTGTAGATCTCACTTGATGGGACAAAACAGAGCTGGCAGTCAGCTGAGGTAAAGAACAAACACCTCATCACAGACCCCTGCAAGCGTCAACCCGGCTTTGACCTGGCACGTTATGATTGGGCCCTCCTCAATCGCTATCGAACAGGCCATGGCCGGTGCGCCGCTATGTTCCATCGCTGGGGAGCCAGAGACGACCCGAACTGCCCCTGCGGCTCCAGACAGACTATGACCCACATAGTCAACGACTGCCACCTCTCCAGATTCAAAGGAGGTCTCAAAACTTTGCATCAGGCTCAACCTGACGCTGTTGACTGGCTACTACGGAAGAAGGGCAAACGCTAGAAGAAGAAGTTGGGACAAATCGATTTTTGTGTCTTAATTTCTTTTTTACTCTATTTATTTATTTATAACTTGGATAGGGAAAGAGAGAAATTGAGAGGGGAGAAGAAGAGATAGAGAGGAAAAGAGACAAAGAGACACCCGCAGCATTGCTTCATCACTCGTGAAGTTTCCCTCCTGCAGGTGGAGACTGGGGCCTTGAACCTCGGTCCTTGTGCACTGCAATGTGAGCACTTAACTAGCTGTGCCACCACCTGGCCCCTGTGTCTTGAATTCTATAGCTCACGCTAATGTCTGCCTTTGCTCTCACCGAGTGTAATCAGTAGTAAATGAACCACAGTTTCTCTTGGGATTCTTTCCCTTCCTATTTTCTGATAGTAGGGGAGTTTCCAGAGTCCTACTCAGTATCTCTGATATAAGAAATGTACCACTGTCTCTAGAGCTTCCCCCTAGTGCTTGACATCCTCTAGTGCAGTGCAAGGGCCCCGACCCAGCCTATACACATGGCACAGCACACACTTGCCACAGTCCCTTCCTCCTTTGAGCAAAGATATCACTCTTGAAATAACTCACTCAGATCCACTTGTTCTCTTGTTTGTGTGTTTTTAATTATTTGCCCCCGGGTTGTCCCTGAGCCGTGCTGCTTGCACAGTGAGACCGGCATGATAGCCATTTTTATCTTTTTTTTCTTTCTTTCTTTTATAGAAAAACAGAAATTAAGTAGAGGGTGGGAGACAGACAGGGAGAAAGAGAGAGAGAGATCTGTAGCACTGCCTCACTGTTCTTGAAGCCTTCCCTCTCCCCTGCTGGTGGGGAGCAGGGGCTTGAACTCGGGTCCTTGGACATCGTAATGTGTGCACTCAGTTGGGTGCGCCCACCAACAGACCCTGGTAGTACATTTCAGGACTTCCTTATCACTGTCGGGAAGCTGAAGCCCTGTACTGCTTCTGCGCCTCTGCTGGCCTGCACACAGGCGGCCCCCTTGGGAAGGGAAAAAGGGGGGAAGGACATGAATATAATGACTGGTAAAACGAGATTCAGAAATCTCTTGTGCCTGATGGGAAGTTCTATGTTTGTATTTCAAGCTGGACAACTTGAGGGCGGGGGAGTTAGCATAATGGTTCTGTAGAATGACTCACGTCTCTAGCACCTGTGGTTCTCATGCCCCGGGCTCAATCCCTCTGGCCTGTCACAAGCCAGAGCTGAACAGTGCTCTGGGAAAATAAGTCAGTCCATCAAGAAACTTAACCCAAACTTGGCTGTGGTGACAACTACATTTTTGGGGAAACGTTCAGTGCTATCTCTTAGGCACAACTTTGACCTCCAGGCTCTAACTGAGAAACAGGAGAGTCTGGACGGTGGTGCACCTGGTGTGGCAAACACTGTATAGTGCATAAGGGACCCAGGTTCAAGTCCCCAGCACGCATCTGCAGGGGATAAGATTTATGAGTGGTGAAGCAGTGATGCAGGTGTCTCTTTTCTATCTGTTTCTCTTCCCACTCCTCCTTTATCAGTTTCTCTCTGTCTCTATCCAGTACGCACATAAATAAAATAGATATTAAAATGTTAACTGGGGAGACAACATAGTAGTGATGCAAAAGTCTTTCATGCCTGAGGCTCCAAGGTCTCAGGTCCAATCCCCGGCACCACCATAAACCAGAGCTGTGCAGTGCTCTGAACTTCTCTTTGTCTGTGTTTCTCTGTGTCTCTCATTTATTTCCTTTATTAAAAATCTATTTATTTATTATTGGATAGAGACAGAGAAATCAAGATGGGAAATAGAAAGCCAAAGAGACATAGAGACACGTGCGGCCCTGTTTCAACACTCATGAAGCTTCCCCCTCGGACTTGAACCTTAGTCCTTGTGCACTGTAATGTGTACATTTAACCAGGTGTGTTACCACCTTGCCCCTTGGCCTCTCTCTTTGTATCTCTCTCTCATTAAATAAAATAAAGCATTAAAATAATAATAAATGTGATATATAATACGATAATTTCTCCTGGGGAGGGCAGGGTGTGGATAAAGACTTGGGGGATGTTTTCAAGGATGACTGGGTCAGAAGGAGGACCGTGTCTTTTGAGACCTGAAGGGAGTGGAGATGAAGGGCATTGCAGTTGAGGGAGTCTGAGTGAGCCAGACTCTGGAGATGAGTCATGAGGGAGGAAGCCAGGCTTGCCAAAGAAGGACTCATGATTGAAAAGGAACTTGAGCCAACGCTGAAGTCATGAGGAAAGGGAAGTGATGTCACATGAGGTACAATCAGCTGCATGACTTGGACACACTTATTCTTAATGGAGGAATTAAAATCCATAAACCATGACTGTCTTTTCTCCATCTATCATGTAGAGGTGAAATACATATACGTAATTAAATAAAAAAAAGTGAAATCATCTTAATGCCTCCTCTCTGGCAAAACCATAGTGCGTGTTTTAGTGCAATTCTGGCTTTTGATTTCCTAGGAAAAGCTCATATTTGACAACTGTATCTGAGAAATCAGACAAGCACAGCACCTACAGAAGGATCCATGTTCAAGGCCCCACCTCCCCACCTGCAGGGGAGACACTTTACAAGTGGTGAAGCAGGTCTGCAGGTATCTGTCTTTCTCTCCCCCTCTCTGTCTCCTCAACTACTCTCAGTTTCTCTCTTTCCTGTCTAATAAAATGGACATAGTTTGACTTTCATCTTTAATTTCTTTTCTCATTCCTTCATATACAGATCTGAGCTGGACTTTGATGTCATGACTTTACTGGAACTTGTATTGCAGTCAGTGCTGCCAACCTAGTATTTACTTATCAACATATTTGAGCTATCACTCTGGAAATACTCCCCTGTACTTCAAAGACTCTATAATACTGACTATTTATTTTTTCATCATATTTATTTATTTATTTATTGAAACAGCCAGAAATCAAGAGGGAAGGGGGTGACAGAGGAGAAAAACAGAAAGATACCTGCAGCCCTGCTTCACCACTCACAAAGCTTCCTCCCTGCAGGTAGGGTCTGGGGGCTCAAACCCTGGCCCTTGCACATTGCAGCATGTGCATTCACATGTTTTGCAGACCTTCCTCATTGGGAGGTGACCTTCCTCATTCATGGGGGCCAGGCAGTGGTGTACCACGTTAGACGCACACGTGACAGTGCACAAGGACCCAGGTTCAAACGTCTGGTTCCCACCTGCAGGGGGGAAAGATTTACAAGTGGTGAAGCAGGGTTGCAGGTGTTTCTCTCTGTCTCTTTCCCATCTTTCCCTCCCCTCTCAATTTCTCTCTGTCTCTATCCAATAATGAATAAATAAATAAATAAAACATTAAGGAAAGAAAAGAAAACTCATCCATGTATCATTAGCTACACTAAGTACACCATTAACACTCCCCAGTACAAGGACAGATGAATAAATAAATAGCAGAGGTGCCCCACTTCAGCTTGGCACCCCTGAGTACCTGCAGGGTAAAGCCCTGGAGACAATGAAGTGCAAACAGAAGCAGTATGTATCTTTTCTTACGCCCGTGTTTTTCTCTAGTGTAACTGTATCTACTATGAAAATATTTTTTGCCTTTCTTTGGTGACCTGTATGTTTGACCAATTGATTAGATTTTGCATGAAAACCCAAGTGTTGTTTTCATAGTTTACTTTTGTTATCAGTGCAATGCAAAATCGATGTGCCTGTATTGTGTTGCATTCCATTAATCTTTTCAATGTGAAATTGTAATAGTTCAAGGTTAATGAGATTTAAGAATATGTGTTATTTACATTGTGACGAAGTTATTTCAAAGATGCTCTAGAAAATAAGATCACTTCTGGGAGTCGGGCTGTAGTGCAGCGGGTTAAGTGCACATGGCACAAAGCGCTAGGACTGGCGTAAGGATCCTGGTTCGAGCCCCGGCTCCCCACCTGCAGGGGAGTCGCTTTACAGGCAGTGAAGCAGGTCTGCAGGTGTCTATCTTTCTCTCCCTCTCTCTGTCTTCCCCTCCTCTCTCCATTTCTCTCTGTCCTATTCAATAAAGATGACATCAAGAACAATAATAACTACAACAGTAAAACAACAAGGGCAACAAAAAAGAAAATAAATATTAAAAAAAATTAAGGGGAGTTGGGTGGTAGCACATCGGGTTAAGCGCACGTGGCACAAAGTCAAGGACCGGCATCAGGATCCCAGTCCGAGCCCCCTGGCTCCCTATCTGCAGGGAAGTCGCTTCACAGGCGGTGAAGCAGGTCTGCAGGTGTCTGTCTTTATCTCCTCCCTCTCCTCTCTCCATTTCTCTCTGTCCTATCCAACAACAAAGACATCAGTAACAACAACAACAAAGCAACAAAAGGGAAAATAAATAAACAAATAAATAAAAAATAATAAGATCACTTCTAGGTGCATCAAGTATGATGTGTAAACCTTGATGGTGTTGGCCAGGCTTTGATGAGATTCAAGTATTAGTGGAATTCTTGAGTGGCTTGAGAGATGCAATGCTCAGGGCATTTCAGATTTTACAGATGAGTGTACAGCACAGGAAGTTCTTCCGGAAGGCAGGCAAGCTTACATGAGTCAATGTGTTCAGGAGAAGGGGAAGACTATGGCTGACTGGTGAGGGCACCTGACTCACTCTCTGGAGTTCTTTCATACCTAGCTCAACTGTATCTGGACCCTGTCATTCATTTCTTCACACTGGCTAAGGAAAACAATTTAAAAAATGGAGCCATTAGACTTTGATGACTCTGATGCCAAGGCAGACTCCTTAGGGAACAAAGTCTAAACGGAAAATGCCAGCAGCTGATGAAATTGAAGCCTAAAGACAAGGAGTCGTAAGCAGCCAGGCAGGCTTTAAGCTTTAGCCAATCAGCAATGTTTTTTTTTTTTTTTTTTCTGTCCTCTCTTTGTAAGCTTCTTTCTCTGTGAATCTCTGAGTGCCTTTTTTGTGGTACTAACCACATTCAAGGTTTGCTCACCTACACTTCTTAAAATTTTTTTCTGAAGTTTGTTGTTGTTGGTTTGGTTTGGAGTGCCAGGTGGCAGTGCACCTGTTTGAGTACACATATTAAAGTGTGCAAGGACCCAGGTTTAAGCCCCTGCTCCCCATGTGCAAGAGAAAAACTTCCTGAGCAATACTGGAGGCCTCTCTCTCTCTTTCCCTCCACCTCCCTATCTTCCCCTTCTCTCTCAATGTCTCTGTCTGTATTAATAAATGATAAATGTATGAAACATAAAAAAAGCTTTCAGTGGAAAGTCATTAATGCAAGCTATACATGTTCATGGCTCAAGCAACTCCTGCTGTCTTGAAGTATGCTTTTAAATAATGCAGCACAGCCCAGGAGGTGGTTCAGTGGATGAAGTATTGGACTTTCAAGCATGAGTTCCTGAGTTTGACCCCCAACACCCCATGTCCAGAGTTATATAATGATTTTTCCCTCCCCAAATCTCCCCACTTCTCCTCCTCCTGGTCTTCTTTCTAATAAATAAATAAATATTATCTTTAAAAATAATGCAAATCTTGGGCCAACAAGAGAGCTGATCTGGGAGTGTGTCTGCTTCCACACAGACCTGGCCCAGGTTCATGTCCAGCCCCTGCTGCCCTGGGGAAGCTTAGACACTGTGGTGCATTCTCTCAACCTCTCTGTCTCATTCTATCTTAAAAGCATCAGTCCTAAAGTGTGAAAGCTCCAGAGAAAACAAGAAAAGTTTTCTTTTATTGGGTTATCAGAAAGGTCATGGCATATTTTCCTTAGCAAAAATGTGGCATGACTTTTCCCACACCACAATAGTTATATATCTGTCTGTCTGTTGGATAGAGACAGACAGAAAACTCAATATGGGATGGAGAGAGAGAGAGAGAGAGAGAGAGAGAGAGAGAGAGAGAGAGAGGCCTAATGACTTACTTCAGTACTTATGAAGCTTTACCTCTGCAGGTGGGCTCCTGGTACTTAAATCCAGGTCTGTGTATATTGCACCAAATATGCCACACCCTGGCCGCAAGGAGACATTTTTCAAAATGCAAATGTTTTGTTTATTTATTTTTAAATATTTCATTCATTTATTTATTTATTGCATAGAGTCCAAGGAAAATTGAGTGAACAAGGGGCTAGAGAGGGAGAGGGAATGAGGGACACCCGTAGACCTACTTCCTCTCTTGTGAAGCTTCCTCCCTGCAGGAGAGGAGTAGGAGTGGGGACCTAAACCCGGGTCTTTGCGTATTGTAACATATGCAGTCAGCTGGGTGCACCACCACCTAGTCTCTTTAATATGTTTTTTTAACAGAACCACTAAACTATGTCATTTACTGCCCAGGAAGGGGGGGGGAGGGACAGTGGAAGAGTTACAAGTAAAGAGTTGAACCCAGAGTTTGATTGACACCCATGTCTTCATCAGTAGATGGCCTTGGTGTACTCAAAGGAGGAAGCAGCCTGTATTTCACTGCTATTGATTTCCAGGGTGATTGATTCTTAGGTTCAGTTTTACTGCACAGTTCACAGAAAAGAAGGAGATTGGTCACTTGGATCAAATGAGTGATGGAAATAAATTCTCCTTTCTCTTGCTCCATAGGTCTGGCCGTCTTCACACACCACCGGTCCCGACTGAGGGCTGTGCATGCATGGGGTATGCAAACACTCCCAGGTCTCCCTGAACAGGGCACAGCTGCCCCCCAGAACATGTGGAGGCTCCTCTTCTGACTGTCCTGGGTCCGAGCACCATGTACTGACGGTGAGTAGGAACGGGGTCCCTGCCACGCACGCTTCATGCAAGAGTCCCTGAGAGTTCAATCAGGGGAAGGGTTTGTGACATAAAATTAATTTTATTGTGATTAAATGCACAGAAGTGATTAGTTCAGTGGTTCTGGGAAGCTTTGATTATCACTCGCCAGCTTAATTTCCATTTTGTCTATGCAATCAGGCTGAGCCACCTATGTACACAGATTCTGGGAAGACTTCAATAGCATGAGGAAAGCGGATCACTTATGACAGCCTTGGGCTCTTCGTGTGAGGCACTTTGGGCTGACAGTGTAGTACTGAGGGCGGTGTGTGCTCTTATGCATGAGGATATATATGCATGCATGCACATACTCAGAAAAAAACACAATCTTTTGTTTCTTTGTTGTTTTATTGTCACTGGGGTTGTCACTGGGGCTTGGTGCTTGCGCTATGAACTCACTGCTCCTGGTGGCTATTTTTTCCTTTACTTTTCTCTTCTCTTCTTTTTTCTTTCTTCTCTTCTCCCTCCTTCTCTTCGATCTCCTGCTCCTCCTTCTTCTCCTCCTTCTTCTCCTTATTTAATAGGAGATGGGGAAAAGAGAAACAGAGGGGGGATAAAAAGCTGCAGACCTACTTCACCACTCATCAAGCAGACCCATGCAGGTGGGGAGTGGGGGCTCAAACCTGGGTCTCTGTGCTTGTTAAGATGTGCACATAACCAGGTACACCACCGCCAGACCCCCTTTCTTTTCTTTTTGAATATAAGCAAGGACTTTCCTGATGCCTTCCAGGTGCACTCAGACTGGAACTTCCACATGTAGGCAAGGCTGTATTATATTTGATCATGTGATTCTTGATTACTTTCTGGCATGTGTAGCATAAGGCGTAACACTGACCTCACTTTCCTTTATATGTCTGTGTGAGTATAATCCCAGTGATTCTGGCTTTCGGTGAATCTGCATGATTCTCCTATTCCTGGAATACCCTTTTTTCCTTTTAATTTCAGAGAGAGAGAGGAAAGAGAGACATCTATGACGCATGACACTGCCCTGTACCATGTATAAGTGCTTCCCCGTGAGCTCAAACCCAGGTCCTCACTTCGCTACAAGATATAATTTACAGGGCAAGCAATCTATCTCGCAAACAGTAAGTGAATAAAAGCTTCATACACCTCTTCTACCACTGATTAACTCATCACTCTCAGGTCTCAGTTTTTTTTTTTCTCTCTAAGAGTGTGAACTAAATAGACTTTACTGTTCTTTCAAGCTTACAAGCATTATGATTCATCTCCCATTTTTCCATGTGGGGGCCATTTCTAACTCCTCAGTGTCCCGACTCCCCATCAGTGTTACCATTTGTCCCACTGGCACATTATAAACCTCACTGGGATGCCTCCATTTTTTTTTCTACCTAACAATTCCAGTCAATCTCTCAAGGCTAACAAAATCATTGCTCCTTCCAAACCTTGACTTCTCTCTGTAGTTGGGTGTTAACTCTATGGAATATGGCCAGATATTTTTTCAAGACAATTCATATTTTCTCTCGCATTTTTTTTCATGAATTCACCTATGCCCTACTCCTGATTTTTGTTCTATGACTCATTATTAATCAACCGCTACTCAGTCAAAATTTTTGTATTTTTTTATTGATAAAGTAAAAATATCAACAAAAACCATAGAATAAGAGGGGTACAATTTCACACAATTCCCACCACCAGAGTTCTGCATCCCATCCCCTCCACTGAATTTTTTTCTAATCTTTATCGCTCTGGGAGTATGGGCCCAGGATCATTATAGGGTGCAGAAGGTGGAAGGTCTGGCCTCTGTAATTTTTTCTCTGCTATACATGGTCGTTGGTAGGTGGATCCATACCGTCAGCCTGTCTCTATTGTTCTCTAGTGAGGTGGGCCCCTGGAGAGGTGGGGTTCCAGGACATTGGTCAGGTTGTCTGCCCGGGGAAGTCAGGTTGGTGTCATAGTAGCATCTGCAACTTGGTGTCTGAAAAAGCATTAAGCTATAAAGAAAAACAAACTGTTGAATAATCTGGAACCTAAAGGCAAGAATATAGCAGATGACATTTGGGAGTCTCCATTTTGGAAAAAGCTTGTAGGTCTGTTTTAGGTCTATTCCAAGGGCCCCATGACTTTATTAATTTTTGCCTGAGCCTGACAGCTAACATGCAGGTAGAGTAAATGTATTGTCTGAGCAGATGGTGTCAGAGTTGGAAAAAGGACTAGAAATCTGGATCAGGGAAGAGAGTAGCTCCCAAATATGGGACAAGTATGCAAACACTGTTAACTGTAAACCCCATCGATTTGACCTGGGACCCATATTCGTCACAGGAGCCTGAGTAACCTCTCTGCATCCCTGTAGGTCTGCGCTCACATTCTGTGGTCATGGCTAGGAACATTCCAGGTTGCGCTCATTGCAAGACCCATCTTCCTTAAGTGGTAAAATCACAAGCCACACTGAACACTGTGTTCTGTTTTCTTGGTGTCTCTCAGAACATCCGTTTAATAACTACTTGGGGCATTTTTTGAAGTGGATCACTTTGAGCTCTCCATGTACTTGGTCCCGGGACTTACGGTCAAGATTGCAGGGATCCTTTACAACCCCTGCATATTCCGGGCTTGACGTGCAGGCAGGGATGGGGTCTCAATGGTATGTTTCAAGCTGCCTCCTTAGCACAGTAGGCAGCTTGTCAGCCTCATCACCTGAAGGCCCACTGTGTGTTTCAAGCCACACATGTGACTCTACAATTTGGAAAGTCATCTATAACAGCACAGAGTTTTCAGGATCACCTGTTAGACCCTTTTCCAAAATAGTAAATATCTTACCCAGATAGGTGAATGTTATCTCTACTTCCCTCCCCCTGTCTGCCTGTCCTTCCTTCCTTTTTCCTCTCACCTGGTCCCTGTCTTCTCCCATCCCTCCAAAGGCCGTTGATTATTGCAACTGATGCTGAAAACACTCTTCATATCCTGAGAGCTCTGTTTATCTAACACCTACCTATTTATTTTGTATTATGCAAATTGGTGGAATAACTGTTAGACTCTGCTGGTTTTCCCAAATCTAATTTGGGATTATCAGAAATTATTTCTTCCTTATTATTTGTAGAGTGTCATCATTGTTGAGGACACTCCGAAAATACTTGGATTCATACCTTATTTCCCTACGGAGCTGGGTACGCATGTGAAAAACAAAGCCTAATATGCAAGGGTAGGTTTTATAATTTTAAATGAAAGCCTCAGTGACAGCCAGATATTCTTGCTTGTGATTATGGTCTGGCCGGCATTATGCTACTATCGCAAAAGAACAGCCAGTTAATACAACCCTGGAATCAGCGTAGTTTCCTAGTGTCTTTTGATAGACAATAGCATTTTTTTTTAATGGAAAGCAGTACTTTTATACAAAGGCCTTTTAAAAGACCTTGATATTACCCTGGAATTTCTACTCAGTGATTCCTTTTGTTATTTTTTTTTTTGATGAAATATAATCTTTTTTAAGTTTAATGGCACATCTGAAAAGAACTGAATATAAACATGAGATTGTCCCTATTTGTTTTAAACACACTCTTCATTATATAGCAATACCTATATAAGGATATTTGCTTTGATAAATGCCATAGAAAATATTCTGCTCTTGATTATGAATAAATTTACATTTATGTAGACATTGTGTATGCATTCATTTTACTTAACATGCTCTTGAATGCTCTAAATATTATACCACGAGAAAATAAACTGCGTTCAACCAGTGCTGTCTGACCTGACACCTCTGAACAAGGACATCAGACATGGTGACATGCCTGCTCAGGTGGGACCCCGTGGGCCTAGGTGCTCAACACACTGAGTGTGCAGGAGGCAACATCTGGGGTTGCTTATCTGATTGCCCAAGAAGTAAGCAGTGCCAGTGCGCTAATTTGATTTTCAGCAGCTAATGCAGAAACCCACACTATTTTCAAAACAGTGGTGATATTCAGAATCAGGAAAAGCCTCCGTTGCTTAGAAGCAATTGGAATTAAATAGAGGATGGTGTGCTTGGTTTGGAGGGAGGCAGGGGACAGGGATCAGAGTTCCACTCTGGGGATGATTATTAGCATGGAATTCACATGTGACTGACACCCCACCCCTCCCCACCTCACCCCAAGCCCTGCTGCCCGTGTCCTACCTAAACACATCATGCCTTGTGACATAACTGCTGTCCAGTTGGAAACTCACACTCCAGAGTTTGACTTCAGGTTTTGGCTAGTTAACTAAAGCAAATTTGCCTTACCTCATTGAGTTTTATGTTGCATAAGTCTAGAATTAGGACTTCAGATTCTGTCAGTGGGGTCTAGTACCATGCCAGACCAAAATGAGACTCAGGGCCAACTACTCCTGAGCAAATGAACATATAAATTCATAGCACATGATGTCATTTTTATTAGTGATTTGATAATGATGAACAATATTGTAAGATAAAGGGGTACAATACCATACAATCCCCACCACCGGGACTGTCCCATCCCTTCCACTGGAAGCTTCCCTATTCTTTATCCTTCTGGAATTATGGACTAAAATTCTTTATGGGGTGCAGAAGGTGGGAGTTCTGGCTTCTGTAATTGGTTCTCCCCTGCACATGGGCCTTGGCAGGTGGATCCACACCCCCAGCCTGTTTTTATCTTTCCCTAGTGGGGCAGGGCTCTGGAGAGGTGAGACTTCAGGACACACTGGTGAGGTCAGAGAAAAACACACAATGTGTTTATCTTATAAGATGCGAATTAAGTAACTCCCTGTGAAATGTCAGGATTGGGACTACGTGGTTCCAAACATATGTTCTTTCTAATGGAAGAAGAAAACAGTGAGATACAGTCAACAAATGACACTGGAGGCATGTGGCTTCTAAGATAGTAAGTTAGTAATTAAATAGAGAAGCTAGTATGTTCAAGTCCTTGCTCCTCACCTGTGCGGGAATGAGGAGGGAGGGTGTCACAAGCAGGAAAATGGTACTTCAGCTATCTCTCTTTTTAATTCTTTAAAATATGATACACTCTTGATATATTATATATATATGAAACACTGACAAAAACCACAGGATAAGAGGGGTACAACTCCACATAATTCCCACCACCAGAACTCCATGTCCCATCCCCTCCCCTGATAGCTTTCCTGTTCTTTATCCCTCTGGGAGTATGGACCCAAGGTCATTGTGGGATGCAGAAGGTGGAAGTTCTGGCTTCTGTAATGGCTTCCCCGCTGAACATGGGCATTGCCTGCCTCTCTCTTTTCCTGGTGGGGCAGGGCTCTGGGGAATCGGAACTCCAGGACACATTGGTGTGGTCATCTGTCCAGGGAAGTCAGGTTGGCATCATGGTAGCATCTGGAACCTGGTGGCTGAAAGAAGAGTTAACATTTAAAGCCAAACAAATTATTGACTAATCATGAACCTAAAGGCTGGAATAGTGCAGATGATACATTTTTAAATTTATTTTTGAAAATTATTTGCTTATTTATTGGATAGAGACAGACACTAAGAGACAGAATAATATGGAAAGATAGACACCTGCAGCACTGCTTCACCGTTCATGAAGATCCCCCCACAAGGAGGGACTAAGGACTTGAACCTGGATCTTTGGGCATAGTAACTGTGCACTTAACCTGTTATGCCTCCACCCAGACCTCTTTTTTTTTTTTTTTTTTAATATCTTCAGACTTACTTATCTGAAAGCAACCCCTTGGGAAAGAGAATACAAGTTTTGGACCTTCCTATGAGTCATGATTTTAAAAATAAATATACACTATTTAAATATTTAAAACAGATAAAGTTAGTTACAGGTTGCACTGTACCAAAACTGGCCAGAAAATTTTTCATTTCGGGAAGGATTCTGTGATTTTTTTTTTTAAACAGCTGCAGTTACAGGTAGGAAGAGAATTGAAACACCTTAGTCTGATGACTCAGATTTTCAAAGGCTTTGCCACTTCATCGAGGCACCTTTCATCAGCCCTGCTACTTGGTTTTTTTCCAAGCCTGACTTTGAAACAATATTCAGTTGCACTGAAGGCAGTGGCCTTTGGTGCCGGCACTTCAGACAAGACACTGACTTATTTCCATTTCAGTAATATCAGATTAAATCCCCTGGAATCTCAGCTAAGCTTATTTCCTTCCTCATGGGAGGAAAGGCAGGCCATCACTGCTCATTTTAGCACTTGTACATGCAAACATAAAGAATGGAAAGTAAAAAAATATTTTTTAGCCATTTCAGTTATTTTAGACTTTATACGTTCTGTCTTACTTACCAGAAATAGTCTTCCATAAACTCCTTAAACACTCCTGGGGTTCTTTGTCTAATGACAAGCTTGGGCTTATAGATCTTAGCTCAAACCCCAAAGAACAGCTTCTCCAAAGCAGAAGATGTCTTCATTTATCCCAAGAGGCATCCCCACCCTCTCAAAACCTAGTCAATTTTAATTTGCACTCCCTTTTAAAAATGTATAGTTATATATCATTGCTTTGGGGAGAGTTAACAGGGGACATTTCTCAGGACATGAGTGAGAAAAACAATAGTGACACATGGAGTATCAGAATTAAATCCCAGTGTGTTATGTGTTCAACAAAGAGATGCTGCAGCATTTTCCCCCCTGAGGAGAAAAATCTAGGAAATCCAAGGAGACAGATTTATCTCTCTCTGAGGACTGGGAAGAATGTTCCTTTCACCATTTCTCTTTGATAACTCAGCTGTCCCAAAGCGCCATTCCCCATGCCAAGCTTTCTGATAGAGCGTAGTGCAGTTTTGTTTGTTTGTTTGCTTATTTCCATAATGTTTTGTCCTAATTGTTTTGTTCCAGTAGTTATGTCCTGAACTTACAGCAACATGCTTTAGAGCTGTGAATCAGGGTTGGTGCCTGAGCTCAACTGATTCTTCGTTATTCACAAAGATTCTGTTCTCAGGGAGAGCATGGCTTATCCTATATATGATACATATATATGATATATACATACATATGTATGTATGTATGTATGTATATACACACACACAAGGCACAGGAGAGAATTACTGGGAGCCCACAGAGGTTAATTAGGTCCTCAGACTTAATGCAATTTCATGCTCAGGCTACAGTTGAAACTTGCTTGAACTGATGAGAAATCATTGCAAAGCCAAGAGCTCCTGACTGTGTTGGTAGTAGACAATGGATTGATTGCTATGTTTGCTGACCGTACATTGTTGTTCACACAGATGGAGAAGAAAGATGTTGCAACTTGCTATAACATCCTGGTGAGTAGTGTTGTGTTTCAGTATAAAAAAAGGTCTTTTCATAGACAGTCCACTTCCCCCTATCTTAAAGGAAAGGAATACTGAGGGGTCGGGTTTGGGTGGTGGCACACCCAAATGAATTGACACATTTCTATGCCCCTCTCCTCCCCTGCAGAGGGATGGATACTTCATGAGTGGTGAAGCAGGGTGCAGCTCTCTCTCCCTCTCTCTCTCTCTCTCTCTCTCTCTCTCTCTCTCTCTTTCTCCAGTGTTTCTCTGTCCTCTCAAATAGAATAGAAGAGAAACACACACAGAGAGAAAGAGAGAGAGATAGGAAGGGCATGAGGCTTTTTTATTTTTATTTTTATTTGCCTCCAGGGTTATTGCTGGGGTTCGAGCCTACGCTATGAATTCACTGCTCTTGGCAGGCATTTTTTTCTATTGTTGTTAATGATATTATTATTGTTGTTGGGTAGGGCAGAGAGAAGCCTAAAGAGGAGGGGAAGACAGAGCGGGGGAAAGAAAGACAGACACCTGCAGACCTGCTCACTGCTTATGAAGCGACCCCTCTGCAGTGGGGAGCCGGGGGCTTGAACCAGGATCCTTGCACTTTGCACCATATGCACTTAACCCAGTGTGCTACTGTTCACCCCCTAATATTGACTGCTTTAAAAAGTACACTCTCGATACCAATGTGAAGAGCTGTTTTAATTGTTTATATTGAGTGTTTACCTCCATGAAAATGAGCTGAACGCCAGCCTGCTTTTTGTTTGTCCTGTGACTTTGCGTCATAGTCACACGGAATTTTGGCACATTTTAGCATATGACTTTTACTGTCTTCATGATGGTTATGACCTAAAGAGACACTGAACAGGGAGCAGGGAACAAGAGATGGCACACGTGGTTAAGTGTACCTGGGTTCAAGCCCCCAGTCCCCACCTGCAGGGGTGAAACTTCACAAGTAATAAAGTAGGGGGTAGAGACAGGTGTCTGTCTGTCTATCTTCCTCTCTCTCTTTCTGAAAAGTCAAATTTCTTTTTTTCTTTTTCTTTTTTTATTATTATCTTTACTTATTGGATAGAAACAGCCAGAAATCAAGAGGGAAAGGGGAGATACAGAGGGAGAGAGACAGAGAGACACCTGCAGCCCTGCTTCACCACTCGCAAAGCTTTCCCCCTGCAAGTGGGGACTGGGGGCTCCAACCCGGGTCCTTGAGCATTGTGACATGCACACTTGTGAAGAGACCCCCTTGCAGGTGGGGAGCCAGGGCTCGAACCGGGATACTTACGGAGGTCCTTTCCGCTTTGTGCCATGTGCACTTAACCTGCTGTGCTACCGCCTGGAGCCTGAGAATTTTTTTTCTATTCAGCTTTGCTTGAAAGGCATTGGCTACACTAAAGTATAAGACAGTGATGTTTGCTCAACATCCTTTCCCTCCCCGTGAAAATCACTCATTCTATCCTGAAATAGCCTCCGCTATCTAGTACTTTATTCACAAGTGTGTGTGAGAGACGGAGAGGAGGAGGCAAGGGGGAAGGAGAAGGAGAGGGAAAGAGAGAGAGACAGAGAGAGAGGGAGAGAGAGAGGGAAAGAGATTCATTCTAACTGTCCTTATGTCATCTTTTTTCTGGGACATTCCCCACATCGATGTAACTGCACAGTTCAAAGCTCTCACTTAGCATGTGACCGTGATTTAGACAATCTCGGTTATTTTGTAATTGTCGACAAGATGAGGGTCTTGTAGCTCCATAGGCCTCCTGACTGAATGTCAAACCTCAGTGCTAAAGCATGTGTACTGGAGGGGTGGGGGAATCTGGAAGCCTTGGGGTGGCTTCTCTTTCTCCAGTGCTTCCCGCCCCAAGTGAGACCTGCTGTGCTTGCATCTCTCTTCAGGCTCACACAGCCAGCGGGTGCACTGTGCACCAGCTCAGCCAGGCCCTGAGTGAGGACAGCACCCAGCACCTAGCACCCAGGAAGGAGTGCCACCTCCCCCACCCCAAGGTGCATACACCCCGACTCACCTCACTCCTTCAAAATGTTCTGAGCATGGGTATCCGAATGGTGAGTGGACTCTTTTAGCCTCAAGTTACAAAAGATGATTAGCAAAGGTAAATTAATATTCGAAATGGCATCTTCTATGTGGTGCTTAATTTTTAATGCTCATTTTAGCACGCAGAGTACCTGAGATGGCATCACTGTGTGAAGTGGGAAGCGTGTGGTTTTTTTTTTTTTTTTCCGGAGAACATACACTTTTGGTGGCTCAAAAGTGCTCCCTTTTGATAGCTCTTGTGTACTGCATCTTATTACTCCCTGTGCTCCCAGGGAGGTAGGTGAGAACTCCTCAGAAAGGCCCGAGAATGCCTTGCAAAGAGCAGCATTGGGTGTTTGTGACTGTGAGTCTTCCTCAGCAGTTAGTTCTTTGTTGGGGAAGCAGGAGGATGAAAAAGTCACTTACGTATGTTGTTTCAAAGTCCTTCAGATTTTCAAATATTTAAGAAGACCGCTTGTAAGCCTGCACTTTGAAGCCATCACATACAAGCATTTCAGCACGCAGTTACTATGCAAGACATACTTTTTTTTTTTTACTTTTTAGGTGATTTTTATTATTTATTATTAGTTGTTACTTATTTTTAACTTTTATTCATAAAAAGGAAACACTGACAAAAACCATAGGATATGAGGAGTACAATGCCACAAAATTCCCACCACCAGCTCTCTGTATCCCATCCCCTCCCCTAATAGCTTTCCTGTTCTCTATCCCTCTGGGAGTATGGACCCAGAGTCACTGTGGGATGCAGAAGGTAGAAGGTCTGGCTTCTGTAATTGCTTCCCTGCTGAACATGGACGTTGACAGGTGGATCCAGACTCCCAGTCTGCCTCTCTCTTTCCCTAGTGGGGAAGGGGTCTGGGGAAGCAGAGCTCCAGGACACAATGGTGGGGTTGTCTGTCCAGGGAAGTCAGGTTGGCATCTGGAACCTGATGGCTGAAAGGAGAGTTAACATATAAAGCCAAACAAATTTTTGAGTAATCATGAACCTAAAGGCAGGAATAGTTCAGATGAAGAGTTGGGGGGGGGGGGTCTCTGTTTTGTAGATAGTTAGTAGGCTTATATTTTAGTTATATTCCTAAGGCCCATGACTATACCTTAATGTAGATCAATAAGGGCAGAGAATGTTCCATCCTCTGAAGGGAGGCTGGACAACATACTCTATGCTCCACCTGAGGAAGATGGGTCCTGAAATTGAGGCGGCTTGGAATGTTCCTACTCATGACCACAGAATGTGAGCTCAGATCTACAGGGATGCACAGGTTCCTAAGCTGAATATGGGCCCCAGGTCACATCAAATCGATGGGGTTTACAGTCAACAGTATTTATACCCCTTTCCCATGTTAGGGAGCTACTCTCTTCCCTAGTCCTAGCTTTCTGGTCCTTTTTCCAGCCATGACATCATCTCCTCAGACAATGACTTGGATCCACCTGCATATCAGATGTCAGGCACAGAAAGAAAAAAAAACTAGTATAGGACATACATTTTACATGCAGACATCTTGTTTGATGTGACATCAATCATAGGTATTTCTAAGCAGCGGATGTCTTTGCACAGCTTAAAGAATAAAGTGAGAGAGTTAAAGCTTATTAAAATAAACCGTTTTTAAAAGATGGTGTGATGACTTAGGGTAGAAGGTGGTTTCCTCAGTCATCTGGACTATCTTGAAGTTTCACGTAATACAATGTCACTGTGGCACACTGCTCAAAGGTCGTATCACACCAGATTCGGTTCCTTTTATCAGACAAGTATCAAGATGACTTTTACTATCACAGAAACTGTCTTAAGTAACTCATTACTGCAAATTGAAATGGCTTCTTTTAGTAGAGCCAAAGGAGAGTGGAAGTAAAAAAATTACAGTTTTATGAGTTTGTCTTATATTTACAATGATATTAATTATTCCAGTCATCTCATTTTGATTTAAGTTTTTGGCAAGTGCATTAGCTCTATTTGAGGCAATGGAGAAGCGCTCCACTAATTAGAGTGAGTGATCATCTTTGCTACTGAAGCAATCCTGAATTATTACAGAATTCCTAAGAAAAACGTAAGTAAGTGGATGCCAATCTGATACTCTCATTCAGCAGTCAGATCTCTTGTCGCTTCACAGAGCACAGAGAAATCTGCTCCATAGGTGGCAATGAAAATGTTATGATTTATTCCAAGGGGGATGCTGTGAAGGGCTGTGGCATGATTTGCATCTCAGAGTATTCCCCAGTTGCAGCTGGAGCGGTGACTCCATGCAGAATTCTCAGTTGATTAGAGAGAGCCATGCTTTCTGCCTTAAAGATTATTTGCACATTGGGATTCGTGTGGCTACACGCAGGTCTAAAATATATCCCCTGAAAGAAAAATGATTTAAGAGACTTTTTTTTAGTTTGGAGTTAGTATTTTAAGTATTATTATTATTGTTGTATTCTAAGTTAGCCTCGTACTTAATTACATCAGAATCTCTGCAGTTTGTATTGTGTACAATATTTAAAATCTAACCATTTCCTTAAAGTGAAAGCCTCTGACTTTGTCAACTGCTTCTTTCTCCAATTTACCCTGTTTTCCAACTATTTGGTTTTATTTATTTATTGATTGATTTATTTATTTTCACCAGGGCTTTGAGTCAGTACTCTCAGAGGTCACTCTCTCTCTGTCTTTTTCTTCCTCTTCTCTGATAGTAGGAAAAAGGCAAAATGGGAGTAGAGGGAAAGCAAGCCAGTTCTGTGTCCCATCCCCTCCATTGGAAGCTTCCCTATTCTCTATCCCTCTGGGAGTCTGGACCAAGATTCTTTATGGGGTACAAAAGGTGGAAGGTTTGGGTTCTGTAATTGCTTCTTCACTGGCCATGAGACTTGGCAGGTCAAAACCCAGAAATATGGCCCAGCCTGTTTCTACCTTTCCCTGGTGGGGCAGGGCTCTGGAGAGGTGGGGCTCCAGGACACAGTGGTGAGGTCGTCTGCCCAGGGGTTCAGGATGGAATCATGACAGCACCTGCAACTTGGTGGCTAAAAGGGGGTAAGGTACGAAGCAGGACAAAGTGTTTAATAAACAAAGGTAGGAATAGAACAGATGAAAGAGGGGGTATTTGGGTGGGAAGAAGCTAGGAAGTCTATCTTAGGTATGTTCCATGTGACCCATGACTTTAGTAATTTTTGCCTGAGCCCAGTAGTTAACATTCAGGTGGGCTAAAAGTATTGTCTGGGAAGATGGTGTCAGAGTAAGCTGGATTAGGCTAGAGAGTAGCTCCCAAATATGAAGAAAGTATATAAATATCATTAACTATTAACCCCGTCGATCTGACCTAGGGACATAGCTATTCAGTCCATGGTCACAGCTGAGAACATTCTAGGCTGCTCTCATCTCAGGGCCCGTCTTCCTGGGGTATCTGAGGAGACAACATCTTCACCTTCCATTTGTTTGCAAGCTGTCCAGACTTGCTCCTAGAAGGCTCAAAGATGAAAAGCCCAATTGCTCAATCTGCTAAAAGGACCACACCCAATTCGCCTCTTGATTGTGAGGCACTCTCTTTCCCAGACCCTGACTTAAGGTGGATGAGAAGATGTCAGCCTGTGGACTCAGCTCATCTCTGGCATGTGGGAACTGTGTTATTTTGGAGGGAAAAAAAATACCGTGCTCAATCTCATCTCCTCTATTTCTTTGGTGAGGGAATTAGAATCCATCATTCCATCCCTGCCATCTCTCCATCTGCAGCTATAAAAACAAAACCAACTCACCGTCAGGTCTAGACAGAGGCCTCTGATGCTATTCAGTCAGTCCACTTTCCCTAGAGTTCAAGCATCCCCTGTTCTCTTAACAAAGATGTTGCTGCTAAGCCATCTATGCAACGACTTCATTTATTCAGGGCTTCTAGGCATATTTGGTTACGAATTCAGCATGGCCTACAGATGGTAAAGACCCAAATCACTCACTTACCTTCCTCTTCCCAGAGTCATTGTGTTTTGTTTTGTTTTGTTTTGTTTTGTTTTGTTTTGTTTTGTTTTTTGGCACCGAGTAACACTTCACTTGTTGAGTTGCTTCTTGGAAACATTATGGGTACTTCCAAGACTGAATAGATCATCAAGGATGACCCAGCCAGATCAGTAAGAGAAATGGTAGTAAGTGGATGGCAGCTGTGTACGTACAAGACTCAATGGCAGAGGCTGTCCTGAAAAAAGGATTAACCAGACTGAAGGAATTTTGAGGTGGAAGGTAGGATGTCAAGAAACCGGAAAAGCACAATACACAAAGTCACACAGGCATGAGACCTACCCTTTCCATGGCAAAGGGGAGAGAATGCTGCATTTTCCCAGGAGAGACTTGCTTGTTCCTCTTTGTTTACAGACAGCCTCCATTCTACCTCTAGAGTTCTGCCATGAAATTAATGGTTTTTTGCTAGAAAAATACTTTTGATTCCCCATAATTGAATTTGATCAATATTCATAGCGTGTATTGTACAGTCATCAATTTCTGACAAGGCCAGCAAGTAGAAGAGACCCAGGCGAGCTCCTAAATGAGACTTGTTTGAGACACACTTGTCCTGGAGATACATTTCTTTAATTGTGTGGAGCCCTGAGCTAGGGTTTTATTAGAGGAGTTTAGAATTCACAATGGCCATTAAAGGAAATTTAATTTCCTTTTCAACAATATAACTGGTTAAAATGTAGTGGAACTAAGCCCATATTTCAATATGTGTTACATCCTATTTGCTTTCTAACTCTGACCGGAATGTTGGGCCATAATAAACTTGGAAAATAAATAGGTTCCATCCTTGTGCTATTAAAAAAAGAAAAAGATCTGAGCTCACATTCAGTGGTCGTGAGTAGGAACATTCCAAGCTGCCCCAATTTCAGGACCCATCTTCCTCAGGTGTAGCATAGAATATGTTGTCCATCCTCCCTTCAGAGGATGGAACTTTCTCTACCATTGTTGATCCAGTCAACGCCCATGTTCAGCAGGGAAGCAATTACAGAAGCCACACCTTCCACCTTCTGCATCCCACAATGACCCAGAGGGATAAAGAATAGGAAAGCTATCAGGGGACGGGATGGGATACAGAGATCTGGTGGGGGGGGGAATTGTGTGGAGTAGTACCCTTCTTATCCTATGGTTTTGTTAATATCTCCTTTTTAAATAAATTGAAAAAAAGAAAAAGAAAAAAATATTTCCTTAAACCTGCAAAATATCTCTCTTGTATAGAGCACTGCCTTGCTATATGCACAACCCAGGTTCAAAGCTGGCTTCCAACCGCATTAAAGGAAACCTCAGTGCTATGTTTGTTCTCTCTCTCTCTCTCTCTCTCTCTCTCTCCCTCTCTCTCTCTTTGCCTGCTTGTCTCTATCTAAAAATAAAGACATTTCCAAATTGTTTTACAGTACCAAATAATCTTAAGTAGTGGTTTTCAAAAACATTTGGCCACTAACACCATCACTTAAGCACTAATAGAAGGAATTCTCAATTCTAGGGCACCAGAGCCAAATACTCAGAATTTCCTTGACTTGGTCATTGATAAAATGCTGATGAGTCTTTTATATGCCTTCCCTCTGACAACTCTCATCCCAGGGTCTTTCTCGAAGCCACCACAAGCGTTTCTGACAACACCAAGTCAGCAAATCCAAAGGATATTTCCCTTTATTTCTGTTCCTCTCCTTGCCCATTCCCAGGTATGGCAGCCCGAAACATCAAGTGCTTTGAACTCTAACATCTGTCCACCCACCATTTCTCTTGCCACACAACTCAAGCATTATTCTTTTACAGAAGTACTCCGCTAGTAACTTTTCCCCACTTTGTTGGTGGTTTAAGTGTTTATAGTTCAGTTGCTGATACTTGGGTACAGTTCCTCATCTCCCTGTGCTAAGTGTCTGCAAAACATTCCCATGTCAGCTCAGGTCCTTTTCCATCACCATGCACTACCTCTAGGACAGACGACTCCAGGGTCTCTGCGTGCTTGCAAAAATCTGAATCCATCCACTCAGAATATACTGTTGATGTCTTGTGCATGACGTCATTCTGAGAAGATGAACTGCCCAATCCTTGATCCAAAGGGTCTCAAGTCCCCTGTGGGAGCTGTCCGTGTCGGAGCTGAGGACTGCTCTGGTGCCGCTCTCTTATGAAAACAAACGGATCTTTTAGAATAGTAAAACAGTGTAGATCCGCTGCTCTATATAAAAAGAAAAGAAAGCAATAAGCAAGGGGGGAAGTGTTCTGCTTAACCTCGTGTGCAGCTTACTTTTCTCACTTAACTGTGTGGTGGAGTGACCGCATCAAGGCAGCTAATTGCCATGCAGCTTATGCTTTGAAAGGGACGTGGAACCCTGCAGAAAGAAAAGAGCCCGTGTGGCCCTCTTGCTGATGGCCACATACATGTCCCTGATTCCACTGTGATGAGTAATGCTCCTGGCTATTAATGTCCTTCGTCTTGCCAACTAGAGCCTTTGAGTACTGAGTCACTGCCGCTTGATTCATACCTGAGACTTTGCTTTCTTCAAATGTCCTCCTCCATGCTGGCTCCCTGCTTCTTCCCATCCCTGCAAAATATAGAGATGTTCCAACTCCACTTCTCTAATTACAGGCCTCTGCACCCCTGCTCCCTCTGGCAAAGCTAGTCTTTGCAAGCACTTCAAGCAAGATTTTCAAACCTCTAAAAGGAACTCTATTTAGGTCCAAGGTGGATAAGAACCCCTGTTCTCTAGGACCTTGACTCTCCCTTTGTAAAGTCATTAGCCCAGAAGGAGCTCTGGGGATTACTGTCTAACAGAGGTGTGACCTGCATTGTGTAGCTTGCAGTTGCGTAATTAGAACTATGCTTGTGAGAGCTTCTACATTCCCCTGAGTTCCATTCCCTCCCTGCAGTGAGTTCTCAGGCACTCGAAATGCATTCTGTCTTTGCGAGTGAAGTCTAGCCTGAGAAAATCAGTAGAGGTGGCTGACTACACCAACTTGTCCGTGTTGGGGCATTTTTGAATATTTTTTTAAGATTCACTAAAAATACAAAATAAGACTATTCCTCTTAGGTTCTCTTCTCTTCTTTCCTTTGGCCACTAGGATTATCACTGGGGCTTGGTGCCTATAAGACAAATACATGGGGGTGTGGTGGTATCACAGAGGGTTAAGTGCACGTGGCACAAAGCAGAAGGACCGTGTAAGAATCCCAGTTTGAGCCCCAGGCTCCCCACCTTCGGGGGGAGGGGTCGCTTCACAGGTGGTGAAGCAGGTCTGCAGGTGTCTATCTTTCTCTCCCTTTCTCTGTCTTCCCCTCCTCTCTCCATTTCTCTCTGACCTATCCAACAGCAACAATAGCAATGACAATAATAAAAATAACAGCAAGGGTAACAACAAGGGCAACAAAATGGGAAACAATGGCCTCCAGGAGCAGTGGATTTGTAGTGCAGGCGCCGAGCCCCAGCAATAAAACTGGAAGCAAAAAAAAAAAAAAAAAAAAAATCCACATCCACTGCTTCTGGAAGCTGTTGCCTTCCTTTCTTAAATAAAGACAAGTAGAAAAGGGAGATGGGGAGAGAGAATGAGCGAGACCTGCAGCACTGCTTCAGCTCTTATGAAGCCCCCGCAAGTGGGGTTTGGCGACTTGAACCAGATCCTCTGGCAGGACAGTGCTCTCTCTGGTGCACCACTGACTGGTCTCCTGCACATCCTTAACCTTATTGATACCGGGACTTTTAGTAAATACGCACCACCTGTACCAAGCAAAGGTGCCTGACGGTGTTTCTCTGTGACTGAACTGCCTGAGCACAGAGGGCTGATGTGTCTTGTTTATACTGAACTATTCCCAGCTATTAGCAACCTGTGAGTCATGGAGCATCTGGGCTGATGTTGCTTGTGTATGAGGTAGTGTTCCCTGACAAAAGAGACGGCAGTGAAATGGTAGGCGTTGATTCAAGAAGCATGTGGGAATACAGTCATTCTCCTGACCTAAGGGCTCACCAAGCATACCGTACAACTAATGGCCAGAGTTGAGCTGACGTTCAGTCAAGGCAGTGCAAAGGCATCTCCCTCCCTGCCCCACTCCCTGTCTTAGAGCCCCTGTCGCTTGAGGGAAGATAGTCTAACCCTGTGAGTTCTGTGAGTTATAGCTGCTCTAAAGAGTGACAGCAATGTCATCCCCTTAAGGACTATTATGTTCTTCCACATGTCAGGATTTTATCTTGTTTCATAGCTGAGTAGTATTCCACTGTGCACAGACACATAACCCGTCAGTCAGTGGAGGCTTTGGGTTATTTCTGTGGCACATTGAACCTATTGTATATAATGCTGAATTGAACATGGGCTCAGGAGTGTGTGTGTGTGTGTGTGTGTGTGTGTGTGTGTGTGTGTGTGTGTGTGTGTAGACCACCTTTTGTGTCCTTTGGATAAATATTCAGAAGTATAATATCTAGATCAGGAATATCCATGCTGCTTTCTATAGTGGCTGCACCCATTTTACATGCTCAGAATATATATATATTCTGTGTCATCAAAAAGTGTTTTCTCAGTCCAGTCTTACTAATATTTTCTTCCAAAAAAACACAACAAAACAAAATCAATAAAACAAAGAGATAGCCCCTGAAGCTGGATCTGCTTTGCACGACTCAGTGGTGTGGAGAAAGGTGTACTGTTTGTACCTGCTTTGTCAATATCAAAGTAGACAAACTAGAATAGCATTGCTGGACTCTCCAGGACCTCGGAAGGAAGGAAGGAAGGAAGGAAGGAAGGAAGGAAGGAAGGAAGGAAGGAAGGAAGGAAAGGAGGGAGGGAAGAAGAAAGGGAAGAAGGAGCCTAGAGACATTTTCTAAATGCAGCCTTTCCTATTGGCCCAGCTTTGTGAGAATTTATGGAGACAAGTGTAACAAGATGGCGGCAGCCCCACGAACAAGAACAGAGCTTTGAGGAAGTAGCTCATTTTAGACGTTTTTCCCTATAATCATGAAGACAGTAGGCACAGTTTAAAGGACATTGAGTTTGAATATATATATTCACAATCCCAACTCTTACCAGGCCAACTATTTTCATTTCATTTTTTTAAGAATTTCAGGTAGAGAAAGACATAGACCAAGGAACACCAAAGCACTCTCTGCTCCCTCCCTGCATTGGTCGTGCTGTACCGCTCCCATGCAGTGTCAGAGTTTGAAGCTAGGACCTTGTGCATAGCAAGAGCTGAGGTGAACTCACTCCCAGCCCCAAGTTTAAATTACTGAGTATGTACCTTATTTCAGGACTGGATAACCCAGAAACCAACTAAGTATAGACCTCATGTGTATGTTCTGTATATGGTGACCTTCATATTGAGATGGCAGAAGAGCAATAAATGTGTATGATAGATGGACATAAAGTTATATCTAGGGGGGCAGGGGATGGCGCTCTGGGTTAAATGCCATGTAGCATGAAGCGCAGGCATCCGCCCTAGGGTCTGGGTTCGAGCCCCCGGCTCCCCACCTGCAGGGGAGTCGCTTCACAAGTGGTGGAGCAGGTCTGCAGGTGTCTGCCTTTTGTCTCCCCCTCTCTGTCTCCCCGTCCTCTCTCCATTTCTCTCTGTCCTATCCCAGTGGGAATAAAATGGCTGCCAGGAGCAGTGGGTTCATAGTGCAGGCACTGAGCCCCAGTAATCACTCTGAAGGCAAGGGAAAAAGTGACATATGAATAGTAATTTACTACTCTCCCTCATGAAAAGAAAGGCATTCTTAAATTCCTACTGCTGATACTGCCCTTGCTATCTCTGCTACTACTAAAGGAAGAAGAACAGTGGGGAAATAATATTGCAGGTGTCTCTCCCCTTCTATCTCCCCACTTTCTCTCAATGTTTGTCCTTATCCAAAAAAATAATAGTGGCAATGGTTATATAATTGTGTGTCACATGACTTCATCTCATAACTAGCCCAGAGAACCTCTGCTGGCATTCCCAAAACTGTGAAACATTAAGCAGCATAATTACCCCAGGACAGGCCACCAGGTATATGGAAATGTTATATGTAGATAATATGAATCACCCCAAATGTAGATAATATGAATCACCCCAAATCCCTGCTTTCACTCAACTCCTCTTCTGTCTATACTTTTTATACAAATGCCCAGAGTGACAAACTCCATGTAGTCCTGTGGGGGAGGGAGGCAGAAAGAAACATTGATCTTCCTTTTTTGTTTCATCTTTCTTGTCCTCACAGTTGATATCCAAGATGCCTAAGATCTCTGTTTAACCAAAGGCCTGGTTAAAATATATATATTAACTCTGGTGCTTTTTTTTGTTTATGTGAGATAGCTTCATTGTTATAGTCCAAATGTGACTCTATTTTCTTTCTCGAAAATGCTCCATTTTAATGGAAGGACTGGATTATAGCATCCACTGAGTCACCGAGGAAAACGACTTGACAGTTTGGAGCAAAGCTCATGTAACTTTTATGAAACACCTACACTCAGTTTGTCAGGTAGAATTTCCCAAGCTCGGTCATTTTTAGATTCAGTGGATTTCATTTTTAGGAAGAGTCTAAACATCATAAGGCATATTCCACAATGTGAAAGCTGTTTCTTTTTTTCCTTTTTAATTGAAGGATCAAGTATTCACATAGGGACAGATCTGCCACATTCAATCATCATCCAGACCTGGGAGAAAACCCTCAGCTGGTATTCATAGTCTCATATGCTGTGCTGAAAAAAAAAAAGCATAACAAGTATGTTTGGAGTATCCATATTCACTGTGCATGTTATTTTTATGACACACTAAAGCACTGCTGTTTAATTCTTACAGTAAACGGAATTCTTCAGTGTAAACAGAGATGCCGTGTATGAGAGGTATGTTGTATTGTACTTGGATTGAATTTCCTCGGTTACCTGTGACAAGCTGTTGAGCACCTTAGGAAATACAATTTGACATAACATGACGAAGAGGCACACAGACATATATCCCAGCGGATGTGCTTTATGGACCTTTATGGACAATTATGATCCCACTTCCCTGTGAAAATTAAACACCTTAAAAATTCTCCCGCTTGGGAGAGGGGAAGGTGATAAACTGGAAACTTCTTTGGCTAGATGGCCAGTGGGAATTCCGTTTCTGTTGTGTAGACTAGTCACTGAAGAACTGAATTTAGAGGAGGGCTAAATTTTCTAATCTCTCTGACCACATAGCATATTGTTTTGTTTTGCTGTAGCTGTTTGACCATTTATCACCACATGACAAAATAGCAAGGAAAAAATAAAACAAACCCTAAGTCAGAATGGTACAATTTTGTCAAAGAAAAAATCATCATCATTTGCTATGTTGGGTATTTTTTTTTTTAACCAGGTCACTGCTCAGCTCTGGTTTATAGTGGTTCAGGAGATTGAACCTGGAACTCTGGAGCCTCAGGCATGAGAGTGTCTTTGCATAACCATTATGCTATCTACCTCTGAAAATCTCCCTAATGGGCATTTTTACCTTGCCTCTCTGGAGCCATTCTCTTCTGTGCCCACTCAGATCTCTACCATACAGGACTAATCTTTGCCTTTTATTTATTTATTTTCATTTTTTGAGAGAGCAAAAGTAAGAGAGAGAGACTGAAGCTTCCTTGTGGTGGAAGTCAGGTTCAAGAGAGAGTGACACATTATCCAACTGAGCTATGGCATGGGCTTGAAGACTTGTAGAGAGGTTGTGGGGATGTAGTGGAGCCTGGCTGGATCTGACCTGCAAGGTGAGTCCATCCTGGTAAGTCTCTCTCTCTCTCTACGGAGGGGTTGAGAAAAAGTGGGACACATGAACCTCAAAAGGTTGGCAGCCATGTAAGTCTTCCCTCCCCCACAAAAGCATCCTGCATCTTCCCTCTGAAGCCCAGCATTCCTTAAAAAACTTTAAGCCTGTTCCACCCTACATTCCCTGATACTATGACCCATCCATTTATTATCTACATATCAATCTTCTGCTTTTTCTTAAAAATGACTAAAGGTCTCCTTCCTAATTCCCCAAAGAGTATTGCTAATCCTGCCAGTTGAACCCCTAGCAACAGTTGCTGGGGAGGTCCATACCATTCCCAGCCCCCTTTGCCTTTCTCCACCCCTTTCCTAACCATGTATGGTATTGTCAAGCCACTTCCGTTTCTGCTTTGCCTCTTCCATGTCCTGACCTGGGGAAGGGCAGGCATGTAGATCAAGAGGCTGATGCCAGCCATTGCGGTTGGCACCATGTGGCTTAACCAGGTGTGTTACCGCCTGACTCTGGGGCTCTCCAGTGAATAAAGATTTGTATTGTTTTGCCGCCATGAGCTTAGTTCCTGGGTCATCTCCCTCTCGCGACGCTAGCCCAACAAAGACTGATCTTTATTCTCCAGGTCAGTGGATTGCTTGTTGCTCCAACTTCCTCTTATTTTTTCTTTCTTTCTTTTTTTTTTTATTTAAGAAAGGAGACATTAACAAAACCATAGAATAAGAGGGGTACAATTCCGCACAATTCCCATAACCTGATCTCCACATCCCATCCCCTCCCCTGATAGCCTTCCCATTCTCTATCTCTCTGGGAGTATGGATCCAGGGTCATTGTGGGTTGCAGAGGGTGGAAGGTCTGGCTTCTGTAATTGCTTCCCCACTGAACATGGGCGTTGACTGGTCGATCCCTACTCCCAGTCTGCCTCTCTCTTTCCCTAGTAGGGTGGGGCTTTGAGGAAGTGGAGCTTCAGTACACATTGGTGGGGTCGTCTGTCCAGGGAAGTCTGGTCAGCATCTTGCTGGCATCCGGAACCTGGTGGCTGAAAAGAGAGTTAACATACAAACTGTTGAACAATCATGGACCTAATGACTGGAATAGTGCAGATGAAGTGTTGGGGGGTATTCCCTGCATGCTCTTATGTACTTCTGCTTTCAGGTATATATTTTTCCCCTAGTTTATGGGCACGGGTGAACCCATGCTCTATCTCAGGGGACCTGGACTATATCTAGGTTTGGGGACTTTATTGGGGAGTGGAACACCTGGAATGGAATTAGAGAATACTATGAAAGGAAAGATCTCACCCGAGTGATGAAGCTAAAGGGTTGTCATTCCACACCTGAAGTCTCTGGTCACAGTCTGAAGTGAAGCATGCTGGGGTGGCACTCATTGTGTTGATTAGGTTGTGATCCACGGATGCAATATTATTTGATTTGAATTGAGAGCAGCATGCAGAAAAGTGGGCCCCACCCTAAGGTTCCAGGACTGGGGGAAATATAGGCTCTATAGTGGAAATGTGAGGTTCCTGTTGTCTTAGGGTTCAAGAAGACAATGGATAGTTATTGTTATCATCTCATTATTTGGTGATAGGGTTAACTTTGGAAAGTCCCTTTGATAAGGTTTGGGGTATAGTACCCAGCATCTTGTATATAGCTGTGCTATCTGTTGCTTCTGTTCTCCCTGGTCTAGGCTTTTGGGAGAGAACATATCCAAGACAGCCTATGTATTAAAAAGACTCAGTCTGTGTTTTAAGAAGTTCTAGACATATCATCAGTTTTTCGCCTCTCATATTAATTAAATAGTGGTTTATACAATGTTTACACTTTAATAGGATTTTACATAAACACCACTCCCACCACCAAAAGACTGTGTCCCATCCCCAACCCCCACCCCCACCCCTCCGCTGTGCCGGGAAGCCCAATGGCCACCCTCTCCTTCACCACAGTTTTTTTACATTGGTGCCCTGCCTCTTATTTTTTCTAAGAACATCATCATCATCCACATGAGTTCCAGGGGAAAGACCTGATGGGGTGAACTATAAAGCCTCCAGACCTCTGTCCTGTGGTTTTTGTCCTGTTTAGCTTGGGTCTCCAAGCCTGAACTCTACTGAAAGCCATGCCTGATTACCAATAACTCTTTCCTCTGACTTTCTTTCTGCAGCTAAGTCTGTTCTCAGCCTTGTTCCTATGAACATTAGTGTACTGGCTTACCCAATGGGCAATTCTTACTTAGTGGGGAGGCTTTACTATCAATCCTTTCTTTCTACTAATATCTTCATAATTCATCCTTCAGTTAACTATACTTAGTAGTTAAATTACCATGTTTCTCCCGAGTACTGTCTCATAAATCTGATTAAGTCCAGACTTAACATACACAAGTGGGGGGGGGCACTGGATATAGAAAATGGAACATGCAGGAGTTGGGAGGTAGCGCAGCAGGTTAAGTGCAGGTGGCACAAAGACCAGCGTAAGGATTATGGTTCAAGTCCCTGGCTCCCCACCTGCAGGGGAGTCGCCTCATAAGCAGTGAAGCACATCTGCAGGTGTCTATGTTTCTCTTCTCCTCTCTGTCTTCCCCTCCTCTCTCTATTTCTCTCTGTCCTATCCAACAACGATGACAGCAGTAATAACTACAACAATAAAACAACAAGGGCAACAAAAGGGAATAAATAAATATTTTTTAAAAATGAAACATCCTTTCCTCTATCTTGATAATGTCTAAAGGGGGTGGGTGGTGGTACATCTGGTTTAGCACACATGTTACAATGCACATGGACCTGGGTTCAAGCCTCCAGTCCCCACCTGTAGGGGGAAAGCTTTTCGAGTGGTGAAGCAGTGTTGCAGGTATCTTTTTGCCTCTTTTGCTCTATATCTCCCCCTTCCCTCTCGATTTCCAGCTCTCTCTAGCCAAAAATAAATAAATAAATAAATAAATAAATAAATAAAGATAATACCAAAAACATTTTTTTAAAAAAAAGAATGTCTAAATAAGTCAGCAAACAGAAATCCCATAGTCTCAGCCCTTGTTTTGGTATACAGGCATTCTGAAAGGAAAAAGAGAAAGTTGTGTGCTTGTGATGTTTTACTTATTAAACGGCAATTGGTCTGCTGACATCTTTTCAAAAGCTTCTATTTGTGAATGGGAAATCTTAATCTGTTCTGCTTGATCAAGCAATGACTCCTGGTATGTTTCCTCCTTGACGAAGTAGGTCCAAGTGCCAAGTTTAGCTCAGAAATCAGTTTCTCTGGTAAGTCAGATCTAGATCAGATAAAGTTACTTTTGATTCCCCATTAATAAACTTTGCACGTGGCATACAATGCAATTAGTCTTTTCTCGCTAAAATGAAGATTTTGACAGCAGCTGCTCAGATTATTTTGATAGCTTCTATATTCCTAGCATAAAACTCCATCCCTCACAAGTAGTAGATTCTATTTTTTCTTTTTTATTGGGGGGTATGGTTTACAGTAGTTGATACATGTGTAACATTACTCAGTTTGCCACATAACGCTCTAACCCGCCACCTAGGTCCTCCTCTGCTGTCATGTTCTAGGATGTGAACATTCCCCCCCACCTCAGAGTCCTTTACTATGGTGCGGTACGTGAACTCTAGTCCAAGATCTTCTGCTTTATGTTTTTCCTTCTGTTCCTATTTTTTCTACTTCTGTCTATGGGTGGGATCATCTTATATTTATCCTTCTCTTTCTGGATTATCTAATTTAACATAATTCCTTCAAGCTCCATCCAAGATGAGACTAAGAAGGTGAATTCACCATTTTTAATAGCAAGTAGTATTTCATTCTCTGTGTGTGTATGTATATACATTATATATATATACACACACACACATAAATATATATCACAACATACTCAGCCACTCATCTGTTGTTGGACACCTGGGTTGCTTCCAGGTTTTAGCTATTATGAATTGTGCTGCTATGAACATAGTTATACACAAATCTTTTTTGGGTGGGTGTGTTGGGTTCCTTAGATCTATCCCCAGGAGAGGAATTGCAGGATCATAGGGTAGGTCCATTTCTAGCTTTCTGAGAGTTCTCCAGACTGCTCTCCACAGGGGTTGGACCCATTGACATTCCCACCAGCAGTGCAGGAGGGTCCTTTGTCCCCACAACCTCTCCAGCATTTGTTGCTGCTACTTTTCTGATGTCTGACATTCTCACAAGAGTGAAGTGGTATCTCATTGTCTTTATTTGCATTTCTCTGACAATGATTTGGAGCATTTTTTTTCATATGTTTGTTTGCCTTTTGGATCTCTTTTTTGGTGAATATTCTTCATATCCTTTCCCTCTTTTTGTATGGAGTCACTTGGTTTTTGTGACTGAGTTTGATGACCTCTTTATATATTTTGGTTATTAGCCTCTTGTCAGATGTATGGCATGTAAAGAACTTCTCCCATTCTATAAGAGGTATCTTTGAGTGGTGGTTTATTTTGCTGTGCAGAAGCTTTTTAATTTGATGTAGTCCCATTGGTTTATTTTTGTTTTAGTCTTCCTTGCAACTGGATTTGTATCATTGAAGATGCCTATAAGTTTATATGGAAAAGAGTTCTGCCAATGTTTTTCTCTAAGTATTTGATAGTTTCTGGTCTAACATCCAAGCCATTGATCTATTTGGAGTTTACTTTATGTGTGTGGCATAATAGAGTAGTTCAGTTTCATTCTTCTGCATGTTTCAACCCCATTTTCCCAACACCATTTATTGAATATGCTCTCCTTCCCCCATTTAATAGCCTGGGTACATTTGTCAAAGATTAGATATCTATAGGTGTGGGAGCTTATTTCTGGTTATGAGCCAGATACCTAAAGAAGACCAAATCCATAAAACTGAGCAGTTTTTTTTTTTCTAATACTATTTTGAAGGATTTAGTAAACCTTTCAAGTTTTTGCTCCTTGTCACTGTTTGTGCTTCCCTACATGGTAGTTTTTGTTTTATTTATTTAAATGTTCTATTCAGGGATACTTATAGATTCCCATGCAGCTTTGAGAAGTAGAGTCCCCATCTATCTTTGACCCTGTTTACCCCTGGAGTAATTATCTTCCAAACATAGCATCATGTCACAATGAGGATTTTGACATCGATTCCATTGAGATAGTCTGTCACAAGGGGTGACCTTTTGTTTTCTCATGCCTCTCATCAGCTAGGTCTGGTAGCAGAGCGCTGTGAGCATTTCTTGGCTAGTCCTTTCTCTGGTAAAGGTAGAATGTTCCAGGAGGCCAGACAGTAGTGCACTGGGTTAAGCACATAGAGTATGAAGCACAAGCCTCCGGTTCCCTAACTGTTGCATTGGGGTCACTTCACAAGCGGTGAAGCAGGTCTGCAGGTGTCTATCCGTCTCTCCCCCTTTATCTACCTCTCCTCTCTCAATTTCTCTATCTGTCCTACCCAAAAATAAATAAATGAATAAAAAATGACCACCAGGAGTAGCGAACTCATAGTTCCAGCTTGAGAAAAATAAAAGTAAACCGTTTCTCTATTAAAGTTATCTTATTAACAGAAGATTCATTTATTTTATGAGAGAGACCAGATCACTGCTTAGCTCTGCAGTATGGATATGCTAGAGAAGTTAGCTATGGCCTCTGGGGCTCACTGAGTATGTACCTCTGTTCTGATCTGTGACAGTGGTACACTGCATTTCACTCTGACACAACCCAACCCAGTAAATGATTTTTATTAAGTAAATGATGTAGTCAGAGATATTTCTCTCAGAGGCCCCATACTGAGGGTCATGTGTGTCACTCTTGGATTCTTGCCTAGGTCACACTGGCCGTGATTATAATTCAGGGGAAAAAAAGATTGTGACTTTTTAAAAAATATTTTATTTGTTTATTATTGGATAGAGACAGAGAGAAATTGACAAGGGAGGGGGAGATAGAGAGGGAGAGTGAAAGAGAGACACATTTCAGCTATGCTTCACCACTCATGAAGCTTTCCACTTGCAGGTGGGGACCAGGGGCTTGAACCTGGGACCTTGTGCGCTGTAGTGGGAGCACTTAACCAGGTACGCCACCACCTGGCCCCTAGATTGTGACTTTTTTTTTTTTAATATTGTCACCTATCTCACTTTTCTCTCACTCCATGGCCTTCTCTACTACAGTCTAGTACGTATGTAACTCTGGGTTGAGTTTTTAAAATATTACTTTCACCCAGCCCTCATCCGTGCACACAATGGCATTGTTCTCCTGCACTCCCTAACATTCTGACTCCGAGCAGCACTAAGATTCCATCTGACTTTAACCGGTGACAGCAGCATCCTGATCCGTGAGGATTTCTTAAGTCTCTCTTGCACTTTCTGACTCTTGTGCATTGGCAAATGTCATTTTCTTCTATGCAAACACTTTCTGGAGTTATCGTCTTTTCATATTTTACTTTTCATGAAAGATTTAGGGGTCAGGTGGTGGCTCACACATGATACTGTATACTATGATACCCCGGGTTCAAGCCCACACTTCCCCCCTGCATGGAGAAAGATCATGAGTGATGAAGCAGGACTCCAAGCATCTCTCTTTATCTCTCACTCTCTCTCTCTTACCCCTTCCTCTTAATTTCTAGCTGTTTATATCAAGTATATAAAGATAATTTAAAAGAAAGACTTAGGGAAGATCCTGTGCCCTTTAGCAAAAGATCTGACTGTTTAAAAACTTTAGGGGACTGTCTTCACTGGAATGATTGCTCCCTGCTCTGCTGTTCATGCCCGTATGTGTGTCTGGTATCTGCGCCATTCCTTTGACATACATTTTCCTGAGGCTCTGTAATTCTTAATAAACTCCCGGTTTGTTATTAATTAGACCTGGGTTTAAGCCTCTTCTTAACGTCTATAAAGGTAGACATCATTTCTGACTTTATTTCTGTCCCCCAAAGCACCAAGCATACTACCTTTCAGGTAATTGACTTTCAATAAATATATATCAATCTTTTCATTTGGGGCATCTTAATTGCTTTTAGAGCATGTTTATCAGTCCTTGACTTGAGTGGAACTCCTAAATATTTTAAAAGAGAAAATTAGGCAGGGAACGGATAACAGGCATAATGATAGCAGTGGGAAGAGACTGCAGGTTCCAGGCCTGAGTGTGTATTTATCTGACCTTGGCAAAGAGCTCTTCTCCTCTAAAACTCCATCCCCTCATCTCCACAGCTAGATTCATAGGGGCTCTTTCATTCTGGTGTTGTCAAAGTGAACAGAAAGGATCTGCATGAAGTGTACAGCAGAGCATCTGACTCAGATGCTCAGAACATTTAACACTTAAAGTGCATTTTAGGAGGATTCTGCAAACATTTTCAAGACGAATTTCAAGAACGTCCCCTTTTACTTTTCTAGCACATGTTCTGCAAGCTACTCAGAGAAGGGCAGTGTTGCCTCGACTTGATTTATAATGCTTTGTACAGGGGCCAAGTGGCATTACCAGGCACAAGGACCTGGGTTCGAGCCCCTGACCCCCACCTTCTGGGGATGGGGGAACACCTCACAAGTGTTAAAGTTGGGCTACAGGTATCTCTCTTTCTTGTTCTCCATCTGCCCCTTCCGTCTCAATTTCTCTCTGTTCAATCTGATAATAAAAGAGAAAAAGAAGAGAGAATAATAACCGCCATGCACTGTAGATGGACAGTGCCAGCACTCACTGAACAACAGCCCTAGAGGTGATAAAAATAAAACCAGACGAATGAAACCAAATGCCTGTTAGACTATGCTTACAAGTTTCCGCTACATCACAGATGTCAGGCCAGTGAGGACTTCCATGCCAATAGATACCTTAGACTTACTCCTTGCTTAAATCTTTGTGTATTAAACTAAATGTTATCATGTCTAATGTCACATTCACTCTATTTTATTAAAATGCCACCTAACTATAGAACTATAGGGTGTGGAGTCTGCTGCATATTTTTTAATTAATTTTTCTTGCCAGCAGAATTATCATTGGGGCTTGCTGCTGGCACTATAAATCCACTGTTCCTAGTGGCCTTTTTTTTTCCCCCTTTTCCTTTCCTTTCTTCTCCTGTCTCCCCCTATTTGATTTGACAGGGCAGAGGGAAATAGAGAGAGAGAGAGAGGGGAGGAAGAGATGGAGAGGGAGAGAGAAAGATATGCATCTGCAGACCCACTTTGCCACTTGTGAAGAATCCCCTCCTACAGGTGGGGAGCGGGAGCCTATGTACATTGGAATGTGTTCACTTAAGTGGCTTCACCATCACCCATCCCTGCCCCCGCTGCATATTTTGATAAGATGCAGAGTTTTTTTTGTTGTTTTTTTTTTTGTCAAATGGCATCTCTCAATACCCACAGGTACACCAGGAACTTGAACTCTGTGTCCGTGACTCAGGATTATATAGTTAATTGCCTTGATCCCATCAGCAAAAATGCCTATATTGTTTGTGGGCACTACATATGGGCCCCACTCCTAGAGCACAACAGCAGCGTGATTTGACTTAACCTGGAGATTTGGTAGCTGGTTGGTGAGGCATGAAACAAAAGAGGAACCCCAGATAGACCAATGGCACTGCTTGGCTTCATCTCCACAGCACGCTTAACTGGCCCAGCCTCCCAACTCTGCGTGGGAAAGTCTCTCCTGGCTAGCACCTGGTGACAGGTCTCATTGAGCACAGATTGCATGTGACAGGATCGCTTGCATGTTTTGAAAAACACTCCTCTGTCTGTCGTGTGAGAAATTGAAGTGTTTGAATCATGCATTTGAACACTGAGAAGAGGTTTGTTCTCAGGTATGAGACGATGGCACAGTGGACCAGGTGCCCCAGGGTTATGAAGCACAGTAAAGACTGTGTTGGAATGAAGGTGTGCAGCGCTCAGCAATGGAGCTCGTCTGGTGCGTGGTCAGAAGAAATGACTTGCAGGACAGGTTGCCTCTAACCAGTGAGCTCTGGTTCTCCAATCTGATCTTAAAACTAATCTCTTAGCTCTTTCTACAAATGGTGTCAAATATTGGTGACATACGAGGGGGGGTAGAGGGAGAGGGAGAGTGTGCGTGTGCGTGTGCGTGTGCGTGTGTGTGTGTGTGTGTGTGTGTGTTTGCACCTATACCAAAGTTAGACTACAGTTCCATCCCCTTCTCAAATCCATCCCAGACACCAATAACAAATGCCCAAGAAGTTGAATTGAACTGTCCCAGATTTCACTTTGTACCATGCTCAGCCCATTCACCATCATGCATTCTCCTCACTCTAAACCCTCCTCCCAGGAACTGCCTGACACTTCTTTGCCCACATAAGATGCCCTGACTGTGTAGCTTCTGAGGATGGCTGCTAGACATTGACTTCCTAGAGCCCAGCAGATCAAGCAAAGTACCAGGACAGAGACTGCCCCTGGGGGAGGATAGAGAAGTGCTCCAATGGTAGACACAAGGATTGAGATCATATGGCCATTGAGTGATGATCAGAGTGAGAGCTGTGTGGGTCACCTACATGTCACTCGCCCCAAAGGTGTTTCTGAATTAGAGAACACAGTCATTTAAGTCTGTAATGCAACAGCTTGAGTCATCCAAAATGGCTCAATTATATTCATTATAGTCTGTGTAGGAAGAGAGGTGAGTATATTATAGTGATTGCCAGAAAGCCTTCAAAAAAGCTTAAGAGTTGTGAAGTTTGCACTGGAGGGACTAGATTTAGGTATGATGAAAATTAACTTCTATAAAGCATCTCATTTCCCAGTATGCCAGGTAAATGATAGAGTAGGCCCATAATCCTCACATCAAAAGAAATTCTCTGTTGCCCAATTATGTAAGAAAAGGGAAATATTGATTTGGGTACTTTATTTCACTGTGGAAAGGCAGGTCAAGTAGATAGCATTTCAGGGGCCTGGCAATTTCTTTAAGAGCTTCTGCATCACGTTAGTTGCACATGAGACTGTTTGGAGGGTGAGGATTCAATGATGGTGTGGCAGAGCCCAGAAGCTGATAATTGCTGGCCATCATTATTTCTGTGACTTTTGTTCCATTTTTCTTTTCTCAGCATTTCTCTGCATGGTTCCCACGACATCCGTTTCTTGCCTTAGTTTGAGTCGTGTGTGCTCCTACAGGTCAAGCATGAGATGGCATTCAAACACACAATTTCCTCAGGTCTTCGTAGAGTCTCCAGAGAGGATACCCCTAGAACAGATGAGAACAGAGGGGTTCATGACAATGACAAGAAGGTGTTCTCAGAGATTTAGAGATAGGGAAAATGAGGCTGCTTTCAGAAATACAAACCAGACAAAAGTATCTTCAAAAAGGAAGATGAGTCAAAGCAGAAGCTTTATCAGAAGTGTTCATTTATTGGAGAAAAAATAGTTGAAAACTTTCTTTTTTTAAATTTTCCTTATTTATTTTGCCACCAGGGTTTTGCCTCTCCCAACCTCCCCACCCACTGATGGCGGTTCATACCTGTAGTGGAGTTCCACTACTCCTGGTGAACTTTTTTTTTTTGTAAGCTTCCACTGTGCAAATGCTCCCACATGCTGGCCAGGGTGTCGAACCTGGGTCCACTCTACAGTGTGAGCTAACTCGCAGTCGTCTAAAAACTGTAGCTCCATGGATGTATTGACCGAATATTCACTGGTCAACCAATTAGTGTGTTGGGTAATTAAGACTATATTTAGTACAAATTATTGGTCCTAAGATGTCGGAGGCACTAGGAACACAAAAGAGAGAAAGAAAAGGACGACTGACCCGGAACTGATCCTCTAAGCCTTCTGCTGCTGTTTGCTGCTGGGTGTGTCCGTTTCATGCTAGAACCTTCCAGAGACGCTGCTGTGGCCGGAGGTGAACTATCAAGTATCCAGTACCGGAAGAAGCTCTGACTGCAGGCACAGGGCTTCACCCCTCTTTGGACTTAGAGACAGTCAGTAGAAACCTCTGTTCTCTAGACAGAAGTTGGCTGTTTCCCTCTAGCAGGAAGTCACCGAACAGGACGGCGACAGTGGAGGCTCCGGCTGACTCCATAGGTGTGGTGGTAGGACTATGGGACTGTGGGACCAGTGAGGAAGACGTTTACCTGTGACCATCCTCACACCCCCTTCAAACTGCCGCTTCCTCCCACTGCCTGCAGTAACCACTGCAGGCTTCCCATTTGCTTTGCTTGGGACAAAGGAAGGTTGCTCTCTTCTCCTGCAAATGGTGAAATGGTGTTATCAAGACCTGCTGGATTGCTCCATCTCTACTAAATAAATATATATATATATATATGGGGGCCCAGGTGGTGGTGCACCTGGTTGAGCTCACATGCCACAATGTACAAGGACCCAGGTTTAAGCCCCCGGTCCCTACCTGCAGGGAGAAAGTTTTGTGAGCGGTGTGGCAGTGTTGCTGGTATCTCTCTGTCTGTGTCTCACTCCCTTCCCTCTTGATTTCTGGTTGTCTCTATCCAATAAAAAATAAAGGATAATAAAAAATGAAAGTAGTATCTCCTCTTTCTTCTGAAATGAACCACACTTTCTCTGACCCATCCATGAGTCTCTCAGGAATGCAGTCTCTGTGTGTCCAGGCTTTGCTGACTAACAGTTGTAGCTGAGAATATGGACTTGGGTTCTGGAGCCAGATACAGATACATCAATAGAAATTTTGACTAGGGGGTCGGGCGGTGGCGCAGCGGGTTAAGCTCATGTGGTGCAAAGCGCAAGGACCAGCGTAAGGATCCTGGTTCGAGCCCCTGGCTCCCCACCTGCAGGGGAATCACTTTGCAGGTGGTGAAGCAGGTCTGCAGGTGTCTGTCTTTCTCTCCCCCTCTCTGTCTTCCCCTCCTCTCTCCATTTTTCTCTGTCCTATCCAGCAACGAACAACATCAACAATGGCAGTCATAATAACCACAACGAGGCTACAACAACAAGGGCAACAAAAGGAGGAAAAATGGCCTCCAGGAGCGGTGGATTCATGGTGCAGGCACGGAGCCCAGCAATCACCCTGGAGGAAGAAAAAAAAAAGAGAGAGATTTTGATTCAAACTCCATGCGATCGTCAGCAAGTTATCTCCTCTTACTGTGCCTGCTCCGGCTCTTCCATGAAATAGCAATATTAATGCCTCCTGCAGTGATCCTGGGAGGAGAGGATAAAACAGGAGTTTAGAAGTCTGGAAGGGGGAAGAGAGCCGGACACATTGTGAATAACATGCAATGCAGCGGGTGAGGTCATTGCTATCTGCTGCATATCTACTAAGTCCATTTCTGTATTTATTTTGCTGTCAGACTTATCACTGGAGCTCATGGCTGGCACTATGAATCCACTGCTCCTGGTGGCCATTTTTCCCTTTTTGCTTCTTCTGTCTTCCTAGTTGTATTTGATAGGAGAGAGAGAATTTGAGAGGGGAGGAGGGATATAAAGAGAGAGAGAAGATAGACACCTGCAGACCTGCAGTGAAGTGCTTCCTATGCGGGTGGGGAGCAGGGACTCAAACTCAGATCCTTCAGCTGGGTACTGTATGTGCACAACTAGGTGTACCACCACCCTGTCCCTGAGGCTATTTTGGTAAATAAAGCAATAAAATGGCTAAGGGATTTAATCTACTCACGAGTTCTGGAACACAAAACCACAACAAGTCCAGGCTTCTTGGGTTCTATTTCCATCACTGTTCTAATTCCCTTAAAAGCTCAGTATTTCAGAGTTGAAAGTCTGTTTCATCTTTGGAAAGAGAAAGGGTCTAGAGTATAGAGAAAATAGCAGACACTGTGCTTCAATAATTCTATGAAATCACAGACCACACTAAAGTGCGTTTGCTTTCTTAAACATACTTTGCCCTTATCTGTTCGTCTGCCTGACAGTGTTCGCCATTGTTTCTCAGGAGTTATTACAAGTTACGGACTCTTCATAGATGGCATGTTGATTGATAATTCCTCTGAAATGAGCTTCCAGGCTTATGATTAGCTCCTAGGAGTCTACATTCGTTCAGACTCCAAGCCTGCACAGCTGTGAGTGGTCTCATGGCCTGCTGGTGAGTGATCGCCTTCCATTCTGGGGTGGGGCTAGATGCCCTAGTAGGACCCTGCTTAGCCAGGAGGAAGTGACCGTGGCTCACTTCCTGTACATTAAGTCTTTCAACCGGACTAGCAAGAGTTTCCATTTATTGAATTTTATTTCAGATTTAGTAAGGTTCTAATTTGATACACATTCCAGGATTGCATGGTGGTCTAAGGGGAGAATAGAGTCTACATTTTACTGAAATTGGGAAATAGAGTTGACTAGTTTAGTAGTCATACATACTATTTTGCCAGTGACAGTCTATTTATTATCAGTATTAATATCACTACCAGAGCATTGCTCAGCTCTGGCCTATGGTGATGCCCGGCATTGAATCTAAGACCTTGGAGTCTTGGGCATGAAAGTCCTTTGCATGACCATTACACTATCCCACCTGCTGTGTTATAATATATTTAAAGTAAATGTTTTTCATCCGAATGATGGATCCCATCATTATCCCATCATTTTATAATTAAAAAGTAAAAATAATTAAAGTTTGTAGCTGCTCCAATATATCAATTCCACTCCCCAGCCAACTAATCAAAGCTTCCACTTCCCTTCATTAATAGAATGCAGCATCTTCACTTCATTTATGTAAAATTGCTTTATCAGAGCAGAATTTAAGGGACCAAGTGATGATGCACTTGGATGAGCACACATGTTACAATGCTCAAGGACCAGGGTTCAAGTCCCCAGTCCCCACTTTCAGGGTGAAAGCTTTGTGATTGGTGAAGCAGGGCTGCAGGTGTCTCTCTGAATCTCTCCCTCTCTACCTCACCCACACTCTTGATTTTTGACTGCCTTTACCCAAATAAATAAAGATAGTAATATTTTTTTAATATTTATTCCCATTTGTTGCCCTTGTTTTTTATTGTTGTAGTTATATTGTTGTTGTTATTGTTGTCATCGTTGTTGGATAGGACAGAGAGAAATGGAGAGAGGAGGGGAAAACAGAGAGGGGGAGAGAAAGACAGACACCTGCAGACCTGCTTCACCGCCTGTGAAGCGACTCCCCTGCAAGTGGGGAGCCAGGGGCTCAAACCTGGATCCTTACGCCCTCCTGCACTTAACTCACTGCTCTACCATCCGACTCCCAATAATAATTTTTTTTTTAAAGAAAAGGACTTAAAATTACATCAAGGTCAGATTTTGTTATCCAGCCTTCAGAAAATGTATACTAAATAGCAACATTTGGCTAGTCATTAAAAGTAAAAGTGTCCTCATCTCGGATCTAAGTTTTCAAGGCCAGGGTAAAAATATACAATTGTCCTAAGACTGGTCTGACATCTGTTAGTTTCAAAAGATCACCATTTCTGTTTGTGCACTTTTCTTAATTAGATTTAGCTTTCTTAAAGGGAAATACTCTTTCCTGTTAGATATGTTGTTGGCAATGTTCGCTAATACCCTATCATTTTAATGCACTATGTCTTCATTGCAAAAGTATATCGTATAAATTTTACCTTAAAAAACAGCTCTGTAGTCTAATTCTGGCCTCCCTATTTTTGATCACACACACACTCCCATTGCGTTTCAGACCTTGGTGGTTTTCCAAGCTGCTAACATCATCTATTAGTAGAGCTCACGGTCTTTATTACCATTAAGAATTTTATAGCCCAGGCCATTCTGATGGTTACTTAGTCTTGAAAGCAGGAGTGGAAACAGGCCAGTGTTCCTTCTCCAATGAAAAAAGAAGAATAAACAGCAACAACAACAATAGTAATAACATTTCACATAAGCTTGAAACTCTGACTTTTTTTGAAAAATAGAAACTGCACAGGGGCCAGGCAGTGGTGCACCTGATTAAGCGCTTACAGTACAGTGGACAAGGGCCCAGATTCAAACTCCTGGTCCCCACACGCAGGGGAAAAGCTTCATGAATGGTGAAGCAGGGCTTCAGGTGTTTCTCTGTCTCTCTCCCTCTCTATCACCTCTCCCCCCTCTATTTCTCGCTATATGCATCTAATAAATAATTAAAAGAAAGAAGGAGGGAGGGAAAGAGAGAGAGAGAGAGAAGAATGTGCATAGTATACTTCTAGAGAATCATTGGCTCTTGCATTGTTCACTCGGGTTCTGGTCGTTAAACAATTGTTGAATCTTGATCCCTATTTTGAATCAATAAGACAGTGAGCCCTACGAAATCAAAGGCCACAGGATCCTGAAGGGGTAATGGAGGGTAGGGGACAGAAGTGAGGTGCAAGACCTGCTCTACCCCAGCTCTACCCACTTTATAGTTTAGTCCTGACTGAGAGCCTGCAACCATTTCTCTCCCCTGTACTTTCCTGCACTCAGTGTCCATGCCCAGCTCAGTGATCCCTCTCTAATCACTGAAATTGAACAGCAGTGACTTTATTTAGAACAAGCCATGGCTAGCCTGCCAAGCAAGTCAAGCCTGGGAATCAACTGATTCCTCAAATAGCTCGGTGCCAGCGAGAGAGATGGTGCCCGTAAAGTGATTGTTCTAGATCTCGCTCGGTATCTGAACCAGCTATTCTGTTGGCGAGCCTTTCTGTAATATGTCCTATTGGTTCAAGAAACCCATGAGTCAGTCTGAAGCCACTTTTATTTTTATTTTTTTTATTTATTCCCCTTTGTTGTTTTATTGTTGTAGTTAGTATTGATGTCATCGTTGTTGGATAGGACAGAGAGAAATGGAGAGAGGAGGGGAAGACAGAGAGGGGAAGAGAAAGACAGACACCTGCAGACCTGCTTCACCGCCTGTGAAGCGACTCCCTTGCAGGTGGGGAGCCAGGGGCTCAAACCCGGATCCTTCCACCGGTCCTTGTGCTTTGCACCACGTGCGTTTAACCCACTGCGCTATAGCCCGACTCCCTTTTTTTGATTTCTTTAAAAATATTTATTTATTTATTGGATAGAGACAGCCAGAAATTGAGAGGGAAGGGGATGATAGAGAGGGAGAGACAGAGAGACACCTGCAGCCCTGCTTTACCACTCGTAAAGCTTTCCCCATGCAGGTGGGGACCTGGGGCTCGAACCCGGGTCCTTGTGCACTGCAACATGTGCACTCAACCAGGTGCGCCACTGCCCGCCCCTCTGAAACCACTTCTGCACTATTAAATTATAATGTGATATTCAACGAAGTCCAGTCAAGTGCAAGCACTTGTACATATGCGATTTACCTGAAACCCAGAAGATTTACTTTCTGTTTTAAAACCTTTTGCTGACTGCAATCAATGAATAATCTTTGAAATAGTCCATGTTGGGAATATTTACCTAACGGCATTCTTTAATGACAGCTCTTGGTTTTTAGAAAGAGAATGTCATGTATTTACATCATCTGTATGTTTAATAGCAACACTATTCTTGCAAACAGGGAAATATATTGAATGTTTTTTTTTATTTACAAAAAGTCTGCTGTACAGTTTCAAGTATTATGGTGTGAGTTCACCTCCAAATGAATCACTGCATAAAATAGGAGAAAAATAATTAAAAGGAAATTTTGACAATATAGAGTATACTAAAAATGTCTAAACAGATCTCATCATAATCTTTTAGAATATTTTATTTTATTTTATTTGTTTTATTACCTCTAGGGTTATTGCTGAGGCTTGGTGCCATCACCTACAAATCCCCTGCTCCTGGCGGCCATTTTCCCCTTTCTTTCTATTTCATTGAACAGGATGGAGAGAAATTGAGAGGGAAGGGAGAAATAGAGAGGAAGAAAGATACCTGCAGATTTACCTAATCACAGGTGAGGCATTGCCATTGCAGGCAGGGAGCGTGGACTCAAATCCAGCTGCTTCTGCATGGTAATATGAGCATGGCTTACCTGGGTGTGCCCCCACTCAGCCCCCAGATAAGTCTGATCTTAACGCTTTCAGAAATATTAGCTCCATAAATGTTTTCTAGCTTGACTTACCTTTGTAAACCAAGACTTGTTAGTTGTAACTCAGTAGAAATTTCTCTGAACTCACTTGGGGAAAAAGAAAGAAAGAAAGAAAGAAAGAAAGAAAGAAAGAAAGAAAGAAAGAAAGAAAGAAAGGAAAGAAAGAAAGAAAGAAAGAAAGAAAGAAAGAAAGAAAGAAAGAAAGGAAAGAAAGAAAGGATTCCCTGTAGTTTGTCAGACCCTGCTCATCCCTACAATGTACTGGGATTCTAAAGAGAAAAGATTCTCATGTGAAGATTGATGCATGCCACTGCATGCTCTGATTTCCAAATGCTATTTATTGTCCATTGCCAGACCCAGGAAGTGCAATGCTGTGATGCTCTAAGTAATGAAAACTTTCACAGAAACTGTAGCCAACAACAGAATCTTTTCTTTGTTTGCAGATAGATCATGAAATCGTATTAGAAGCCGTTTATGTGTTGGGTCTATCTAATAAAGCAGAATGAACTTGTCTATAGAAAAGTCACATTCCCCCCTCTCTCCACCCCCCCCCCCACACACACACACACTTCACCAACGCTAGCTAGCCTTGACGGTGTCTAACGTTGGGAATTTTATGACCATGTCTGGCCTTGAAACTTTTATTGGATCTAGTTCTCCAGGGATGCCATTTAGGCTGAATGTGAACCTATGAGTTACTGATGTAACATATGGCCAGAATACTGCCCTGGCTTCATGCTGACGCCATGTTTATACAGATAAATGCCCCAGCCACACGTGTGCTCAGGCTTACCTATGCACATTCATTGTCTACTCAGAAAAACAAGTGTGTCCTTTGTCATTCAGGTCCTCATATGCATTATGGTCAAGAAAGCCCTGTACATGAGAGCTGCCATCCCTATACTATCCCCCTTCCCCCTTGGAACTCAACTAGAACCCAAGGAAAGGAATGCTTGTCTTAAAAAGGGATTGCTTGAAAAATGGGAAGAAGTGGCTGTCTATACAAGGCAGTCTGTCCTACATCAGAGTTTTCCTAAGGAGGAAATTTGTCTCTGACTGCTTGAAGCTTTTATACTTTTTCCTTCATCAAGGGAAGTTTCAAAGATCAAAGGGAATCTAACTTCCTCAATGTTTTCTCCTATGATTTGGTTTAAGAAGTAGTCATACAGGCAGATATGTATATATATATATATATATATATATATATATATATATATATATATTAAGAGACTAAGTCAAATCAAAATAGTGAAATGGCTAAATTAATAGAAAGTGAGATGTGGAGTGTTTCACAGAGACTTATTTTAAAATAGCAGATGTTTGATGGTAACAATATTATTGTTTGTTTGTTTTCCCTTAGTTCCCTTTGTGTGTGTGTCTTGTGTTGCTTGGAACAATTTTTATTTATTTATTTATTTATTCCCTTTTGTTGCCCTTGTTGTTTTATTGTTGTAGTTATTGTTGTTATTGATGTTGTCGCTGTTGGATAGGATAGAGAGAAATGGAGAGAGGAGGGGAAGACACAGATGGGGAGAGAAAGACACCTGCAGACCTGCTTCACCACCTGTGAAGCAACTCCCCTGCAGGTCGGGAGCCGGGGACTCGAACCAGGATCCTTATGCCGGTCCTTGCCATGTGTGCTTAACCCACTGTGCTACATACAGCCTGACTCCCTTGTTTGGAACAATATAACATCTGTCTCTATACCACAATGTGAACTGCAAACATACTGAAGTCTATTGCATTGTTATGAAATATTAAAATGATGAATTGATAATTGTCCAGCCAGGTTTTTTAATCTTTTTTATCTTTCTTGCATTTTCTTATGAGATGAGAGAGAGAGAGAGAGAGAGAGAGAGAGAGAGAGAGAAAGAGAGTAGGAGTTATAGATCTAAAGAAACCAGGAGCCTTTCTCAGCTGAAAATAAGACAGGTTGTGACCTTCTACTTATTAAAAATTAACACTCTGCCTTTTTCTCATTTGTTTTCATAATTGGCAAAGTGTGTTTGTCTGAATAGATGAAGGTCCCATAATTGAGAAGATGTGCCTGCCTGAGGATTCTGTGTTTGAGCACCTGCTCGTGAAGTGGGAGCTTGTAGTTTAAGAACTAAGGTCAAAGTCACCAAGCAAGACAATAAATCTTATGAGGTCAAACAATTACAAGGAAGAGGGATGCTTATCAAAGTCTGTGGTGATTGGCTAGCAAATCCAAGTCAGTTATTCAAATATCCCAAGATACCCTGAACTCTTCTGAACTCTCTTGCCGATTCCATCTTGACTTAGACACAGAGTTCCTTAACACATATGATAAAGCCTCCCAGATCTCCTCCTGGCAGTTAGAGTTTGTGTTTTATTTTTGAACATTTAAAAAAAATTATTATCCCTATTTATTTATTGGATAAAGACAGGAATCAAGAGGGGAGGGAGAGATAGGAAAAGAGACAGAGAGATAAGCTGCAGCAGTATTTCACCACTTACAGAGCTTTCCCCCTGCAGGTGGGGACAGGGTGGACTTGAACCCAGGTCCTTGCACATTTTAACATATGTGCTCCACCAGGTACCCCACCACCGGGCCCCGTGAATCTCTTTGCATCTCACATCTTTTGCTCTTTCCTGCCTAGGTCCATTGGCAGTGCGTGACTGAAATTTTCAGCTTGGTTTTTGTAATTGTATCTTTTTTAATTTTTTGATTTATTTAAAAAAGGAAACATTAACAAAACTGTAGGATAAAAGGGGTACAACTGCACACAGTGTCCACCACCAGATCTCCGTATCCCATCCCCTCCCCTGATAGCTTTCCTGTTCTTTATCCCTCTGGGAGTACGGACCCAGGATCATTGGGTGCAGAAGGTGGAAGGTCTGGCTTCCGTAATTGCTTCCCCGCTGAACATGGGTGTTGACTGGTCGGTCCATACTCCCAGCCTGTCTCTCTCTTTCCCTAGTAGGGTGGGTCTCTGGGGAAGCAGAGCTCCAGGACACATTGGTAGAGTCATCTGTCCAGGGAAGTCTGGTCTGCAACATGCTGGCATCTGGAACCTGGTGGCTGAAAAGAGGGTTAACATACAAAGCCAAACAAATTGTTGAGCAATCATGGACCCAAAGGCTGGAATCATGCAGAGGAAATGTTGGGGGGTACTCACTGGAGACTTGTGTACTTTTGCTTTCAGGTATATATTTTGCCCTAGTTTATGGCTACATGTGAACATATGCTCTATCTCACGAGACTTGGTTTAGGTTTTGGGACTTTCTTAGGAAGTGAACCTCCTGGAATGGAATTAGAGAATCCTATGAAAGGAAAGGTCTCACCCAAGTAATGAAGCTGAAGGGTTGTCATTCTGCACCTGAAGTCTCTGGACACAGTCTGAAGTGAAGCATGCTGAGGTACTCATTGTGTTGATTAGGTTGGGGTCAGTGGATGTAATATTATTTGGTATGAATTGAGAAAAGCATGCAGAAAAGTGTGCCCCACCCTAAGGTTCCAGGACTGGGGGAAATATAGGCTCTATAGTGGAAATGTGAGGTTCCTGCTGTCTTAGGGTTCAAGAAGACAATAGTTATTGTTATAATCACATTATTTGGTAATTGGGTTAACTTAAAATATCCCTTCTTAGGATTTGCTGTATCATACACAACATCACATCTTCATCTTTTGACATTATTTGTATATCGCTATACCACCAGTTGCTACTATTCTCCCTGGTTTAGGCTTTTGAGAGAATCAACATATCAAAGACTCGGCCTATGTATTAAAAAGACTCAGTCTGTGCTTTAAAAAGTTTGAGGCACACAATCAATTTTTCCCCTCTCATATTACTTAGTGATTTATATGAGGTTGATGGTGGATATTCAGCTTCCCAGGGCAGCAGGGGAGGGGTGGGGTGGGTGGATGGGTGGGATGGGATGCAGTTTTTTGGTGGTGGGAATGGTGTTTATGTAATTATATCTTAGAATCACATAGACTCCTTTGTTTCTTGATGTCTGGCACCAAGCCATTTTGCTTCTTGGTACCAGGACAGTTCAGAAGTGTGTGTGTGCGTGTGTGCGTGTGTGCGTGTGCGTGTGCGTGTGCGCGTGTGTGTACATATGTAGGTGTCCTTTTGCAAGAACCAGAATGTGTTGCTTCAGTCGAGAACCTATGAAGACAGGCCTTATGCATGGCTTCTCTTTGGCAGTCACATAAAAAGCTTTTTGCAAGCAATCCTAGAAATCGTCTATGGAGATACTAGCTCAGTGTGAGCTGATCCACATATTAGAAAAATCACAAGCCCCCACCTTGTGGGGAGCTCCCATTCTAAGCTCGAACAGCAGGAGGGAGAAAACATGAGGGCTGCTTTGATCCTGCTGACAAAATGAGGTATTCATACAAGATGCTACTGTCAAAATAGTTTACTTCACATCCCAGAGAGATTCTTTGAAGAAATGTGCTCAAGTGAAGCCTGTACTTATTTTATTTGCAAACAAAAAATAAATCTTCCTTAGACTCGCAGGTGGAAAAATCGAACTGAGAAGCGCCTCCTGAAGGGACCATCAACGCACTTGTCCAGACAGAGGGTCCCTGAGAGCCCACGTGAAGTGACAGGCTCCTGTCCTCCCCACTGGCAATTTGACTTACTCTGTCCTGTTTACTGGAATTTTCTATGCAGATCAAGGTACTTTGAGTATAAAGTAGAGATTTTTTAAGGAGGGCTAGAGATTCTTCCGATTGATTCTTGGAGCCACATATGTTGCTGACCCAGGGCAGCAATTCCCACCAGGTGTTGCATTCTGATCAGTTTCCTGTGTGCAACTGCAGGGAAGGTATGAGCTCAAGCCCCCCTCCTGAGGTGCAACTCAGTCAGCAGCCTCATGGGAGGAGCTAGGCAATTCTGCAATTTCACAAGCATCTCTGGTGGCTCTGGTCCACTTTCCAAGTAGAGACTGAAGGTCTAGTGATTGTCCTGTAGTTTTGTTTATGTTTCCTCCTTGCTGAAGAACTGGAGAGACTATAAAGCTTTTTGTATAGGGTTAGGGTTAGGGGTTAGGGTTAGGGTTAGGGTTAGGGGTTAGGGTTAGGGTTATGGGTTATGGGTTATGGGTTAGGGTTAGGGTTACGGTTAGGGTTAGGGTTAGGGTTAGCGTTAGGGTTAGGGTTAGGGTTAGGGTTAGGGTTAGGGTTAGGGTTAGGGTTAGTGTTAGAACCCAGTTACAGTTTTGTGGCCCATCCAAACTAAATGATGCTGTGGAGGATTCATCATTTGTGATCTACGTTGTTTTTGCTGGTGTTGTGTCTTGATAAAGTAGGTGCACACGACTTTGTCTGCACAGGCTTCATTAAGAGTCTTATCCAGTGCTGTCTGACTCGACAGGATAGGTGCGTTTAGGTGTTGGACTTATCTTAAGCGGCCCCAACCTTTGGAAAATTCTGATATAGATTTGGCCTTACACTGGACTATTATTTTTTTTAAGCTAGTTTTACTTTGATCATTGTTCACAAAGAACTCATATTCTTTTAAAAGTGAAAGTTTTCCGTGTTCCTTTAGTCTGTACTTTGTTAGCAATGTTACAATCATAAAGACATAACCGGGTATCCTACTTACTATAAAATGCCTGGAGAGATAGTCTAACTTGTTTGATAACCAACTCCTATGCCTGAGACTCCAGAGGCTGCAGATTAAATTCTTGGCAACACCTTATGCCAGATTTGAGCAATACTCTGGACTCTCTCTCTCATTCCTCATCTAGTCTCTGTCTCTCCCTCTCCATCTCCCTCTCCCTCTCCCTCTCTCTCTCTCTTCTCTCTCTCTCTCACATATAGTCTTTCAGAAAGGCAATGAAATTATGTTCCCCAAACTTTAAAACCTCCCTTTGATTCTAGATTATCTGTACTTATATCCAGGACAGAGTAAATCCCCAAAAGACTGTAAGCAGATGTTTCTAAATTCATGGACAGTGTTCCTATTGGGGAGCTACACCAGCACACAGAGACCATGACTTGAGTGTGTACCCATCAGAGCCGAGCCTCTCAAAGATCGACAGTTTCCTCTTTCATGCTACTAGAACTTTGATGTATTCTGCTGTGAAGCACTTGTAAAATTATGAGGTACAGAAGTAGTGATCGATAAGATAGAAGCCACCTTCAGGCTGGACCCATGACAGCCCTTCTCTTTCTGTGGAGGTGGCGGGGTGAATAATGCAACAGTCCTACTCCCCCTCCTGTTTAATCTTGCATTGTTTTTTTTGTAGAGAGAAATAACTACTTGCCTTCTAAGTCATGTCATCTCCAGTTGTCAGCCTGTCTCTCAAGCCATCAAAACGGCCTTAAATGTTGCAGAGCTGCCTGGCAAGAGAACTTTCTGAAGTCAGAACCCATTTGCTGAATAGCCCTTGTAGAAAATGTATTCAGTTCTCCGCAGAATTTTCCCTCAGTTCTTTCCACTGAGAAGTTTACGGATTTCTCCCAGTGGAATCTGCTGGAATTTATCGGTTCATGGTTGGCAGTCACAGATTAAGGTAAATGTCGATCCGTAATGACCCTCTACATGTTAGTATTGCAGTAAAGCTGGGCTTTTATGTCAAAGATATCGGAAAGGGAGCTATTACACATGACAGGGGTGATCAAGGGACTCCAGACCAAGGCAAGCATTATTAAATATTGACTAGTTCTGTGATTTATGTAGAGCTGGAGGAAAAAAGTGACTTTTTAACCATTATATGTTCTTCAGCAACGAAAACCAGCCATTTACCTCCTGCTGGTAATAAAGAACGGAGTGTCTGCATATTTCAGTGCAGGAAAAAAACTGCTCTTATAAATGAGATGAACTCTTTCGTGATAACACTTCAGTTTGTTAATTGCCAAAAGCAAAACAGACAAATTGAAAGCAATTATAAGAGGTGACTGGAGTTTGGCAGTGTGCTTTCAATTCAGCTCTAGGACTGGGGAGCGGTTGAGGCTGGACATTGAGGGGTCACCTGGGGACTGGCCAGGAGAAAGCTTTTTTTCTGGTTAGTATGGAATGGGTACCCTGGAGCCCACAGCCAGCAAAAGGCTTCCCAGCCATGGTCCCTCCTCACAACAATTCATAGCTGAGTGATATCTCCACAGACAGTAGAGAGGTACGTGTAGCTTGGTGCTACATGGAATGAATTGAACATTAATTCATCCAACTTATTTAAGATATCAGCTGTCTGCTAGATTTATATAAACCTTATTGGATTGTCTGAGGGCTAATTGGTTATTTCCTTGACATAATGAACAACTGTATTTCATCCTTCCCTGTGATGGCTGGTGGGAATGCAGAAGACAGAGACTCAGCTGGCAGCAGGAAGTCCGGCTTCTGAGTCGGAGTGTCTGCAGCCGAGGGTCACTTGTGTGCAAGCTGAGACACTGGGTTGTCTCTGTGATTCACAGATGGCCCTGGTGCGCATGCCACTGTAGATTGTGAAGCACAAACTTGACAAAGTCAGCGCTCGGTTATGGGACAGCAAATGAAGCTATGCCCGTCGTAGTGTGTTTTCTGCATAGGGGTGTATTTCCAGACTGGGAGATAGCTCATTTGGTAAGGTGTGCCCAGTCATGAGCATGACTAGGGTTGGAGCCCTGGTGTCTATGGGAGGAGGTGTGCTGGCTCTTGGGGGGGGGGGTTCTCTGATGCTATGCTTACCCCCTCCCCCTCGCTTCCTTTCTCAAATAAAAAGATTGAAAAAGTTGACACATTGGGCCCAAATTACAATGGCATGAAGTTCCAACATCAGACGCGCGCACGCACACACACACACACACACACACACACACACACACACACACACGAAGTTTGTATTTTTGATCAGATATTATCAGCACAACACTTAAAAGACAAACAAAACAAACTGTTAAAAGTGAGCCAATAACTTTTCAATCTGAAAGGAAACTAATGTTCACCATTTTTGATATCCATCTAGCAATATGTTATGTACACATGCAAACACACACACACATGTATATATATTTCTCCGCATATGTACGTCCTTCCACCCACACAGACTTTGGCCTGAATGATGTCAAATCACATGCTTTTGCACAGTGATTTAAATATACATATATGTATACATATGGATAGATATACTCAGTATGTATCTTACTCAGGACTTAATTCTATGCATAAAAATGTGCTAGCCATTCAATCTGTTTTCCCCTCTCCTATTGATTAAATAGTGATTTATAAGACTCTAAGTTAATAGGAGTATATATTAACACAATTCCCACCACCAAAGGTCTAAATCTTTGATTCATTTGAATTTGCTTTTGTATATGGTGAAATGTAGCCCATTTCATTTTTCACTTCAGCACCTAAATAATTTTCACTTTTTGAAGGATTCATTTATTTCAAAGGAAAATACCCAGTGCATCACTGATGTATGCTCTGCCAAGGACCGAGTTCAGGAACCTGTGTTCTCAAGTTCCATGAGCAAATGCCATGCCACCTCCTAGACCAAACTGTCTTGTTATTTTTGTGACATCAGAGCAGTCACAGCATGGGTCACACATGACTGCGTTACTTCCCCACTCTTGGGGAAGGGGCAAGTATATCATTTTACATTTTTTAAATTTTTTAATATTTATTTATTTTCCTTTTTGTTGCCCTTGTTGTTTTACTGTTGTAGTTATTATTGTTGTTCTTGATGTCATCATTGTTGGATAGGGCAGGGAGAAATGGAGAGAGGAGCAGAAGACACAGAGGGGGAAAGACAGACAGACACTTGCAGACCTGCTTCACCGCCTGTGAAGGGACTCCCCTGCAGGTGGGGAGCTGGAGGGCTCGAACCGGGATTCTTAAAGCTGGTCCTTGTGCTTTGCGCCACGTGCGCTTAACTCTGTGTGCTACCACCCGACTCCCATCACTTTACATTTATGTGTGGACATTAGAATGAAAAATATCTTGAGGTGGGGGAGTTGGGCAGCTGGGTAAGTGCACATGGCGTGAAATACAAGGACCAGCATATGGATATGTATGCAGGGGAGTCACTTCACAGGTGGTGAAGCAGGTCTGTTGATGTCTGTCTTTCTCTCCCCTTCTCTGTCTTCCCCTCCTCTCTCCATTTCTCTCTGTCCTATCCAACAATGACGACATCAACAACAACAATAATAAAACAATAAGGGCAACAAAAGGGAAAATAAATAAATATTTAAAAAAATAAAAATAAAATATCTTGAGGTGGTTTGCCAGCTAGAAAACAATGTGCATCTGTGACTTAGTAAGATGTGGGCCACTTTCCCTCCTTAGAGACAGGAGCTTTGCACCTAAGTGCGAGTGACAGCTCAGCCCTCATCATCATGTTACCACACAGGGTGCCCGTTTCCTGCCTCAAAAACGGCACCTCTCTGAGTCTTGAGGATCTGCCTTGGGAGCGAGTTGGGACTTATTTTCAGATGTTTAACATCCCCTTGGGTTTCTTTCTCCGTGAACGCCGTATTTGTATCTTTATCTAGTAGGAGCTCTGGAGATTTTAGGATTTTTGTCAGTGGTCATTTCTCCTCCTTTGTTACAGTTTATTTCCAGCATGGAACACTTTTTTTTTTTTTTTTTAGAATTTTCATTTTTATCTTCAGTCCCTCTGGAAATTACACACCTGTAATATGTTGAATAGTGATCAAGCCTTGTTTTCCCCTCTAAATCATCTCATCATTTCCAAGCCACTAAATAGCCTGTACTTTTTCCCATTGGTCTTTCCTATTAGTTTTCTTAAGCGCTGATTGCAGAGTATTTTTCCAATGCTTTATTTCCTTCTCCTGCCATTTGGGTGAATTGGGAAGGGAGCTTACTAGCTTGATCACCTGCCAGATTGCTTTGTGTCTGGGTTTCTGAGGCAAAGCACCAGGGTGTGCTAATTACTGTCCCCTTTGAGCCCTGATAACTCTGCCCTGCTCTGAGATCCTGGCTTGCAGCTGAGTTCTCATATCAAAACGCCCCTCTCTGCTGATCCCTGAGTGTGTGTGGTAGTGTGGAGGGATATGTTCATCTGAGAACTATGGAATTAATTTTTGTTCCTTTGGAGAAAAAAAAACACAAGAGGATAAATGAAAGTAATCCTTTAACATTAGCAAGGCTGTGTAAAAAAAAAAGTTGATAGATTCGTATTGGTGAAATTCCATCAACTCTCAAAATTCTTCTTCCAGATTATATTAAGGCACCAGACACAATTTCTAGGAGATTCCTTTCTATTGTGGGTACCTTTAACTGGGAATTACTTTTTAAACATATGAGTGGAAGGAAGGATAGAGAAAGAAGGAAGGAAGGAAGGAAGGAAGGAAGGAAGGAAGGAAGGAAGGAAGGAAGGGAGAATGATTAGGGATATAACAAGAAGCAGAAAGTCAAGAAATAAGCAGATTCTCTCTCATAAGAACTAACAGCCCTGGCGGGGGGGGGGGGGCATGAGTACCTTTGAACCTGCTTTTAAAATAGAAACTTGGCACGTATAATCATGATCTCTGAGTATTTGTATTAGCAATTATTTATCTGCACGTTTATCTTTTTGTACTTCAAATATTTTTAACTTACTTTTGCAATCTTCTACTAGAGTATATTATTTTTCGAATATATACGTGAAAGAAAACTGTGAGAGCAGAGGATTCCAAACCAAGTAATTTAGAGTTTCCCAAGTTAGAGACATGGGAAATGAGTCACAAACCCTCAGGTAGGGGGCCAGGCAGTGGCACACCTTGTTGAGTGTGTGTGCCTGGGGCAGGGGCAACATTTTGAAAATAGTGAAGCAGGCCTATATGTGTGTATCTTTCTCTTCCCCTTTCCATCTCCCCCTCCACTTTCAATTTCTCTCTGTCCTGTCTAGTAAAATAGAATACACAAAGGGGTGGTAAATGGCTTCCAACAACAGTGGATTTGTAGTGGGGGGAAATGGCCGCCAAAAACAGTGGATTCATCGTGCTGGCATCAACCCCTGAGATAATCCTGGTAGGAAAAAACAAACAAAAACTTCAGGTGAAAATCAAGAGAAGGATAAATCTCAGGTGATTGTTCAGGAAATGCTTCTTTCCCTGTTTGTCTTTCTTTAGTTGCGGACAAACAAAACCCTGAGATTTGTGTTAGAGACACACAACTAAATAGGAGTGGCCAGAGAAATGAAGGAAATCTTTCAGAGTGAGAAGGCCTTGGAAAACGGGAGAAATAGGGGAGGGGGAAATGGAAAGACCAAAGCTTCTCATTATGGTAACATCTGAAAGGGGAGAAAGATGACTTAAAGATGGAATTGAAGGCTGGGGAGATGGCATCATAGTCATGCAAAAGACTTGTGCCTGAGGCTCTGAGGTCCTGATTTCAATCCCCAGCCTTTCATCAGCCAAAGCTTAGCAGTGCTCTGGCCTGCCTCTCTCTCTCTCTCTCTCTCTCTCTCTCTCTCTCTCTCTTTTATAATGAAAGCAAATTGCTTTTTATTTGTTTTTTACAATTCAAGAAACTAACTGGACTAGAATTTGTGATATTTTAATGTAGGAAACACTTTATCCCATAGATTTCTTTTTTTTTTTTCTTATTTTATTTAAGAAAGGATTAGTTAACAAAACCATAAGGTAGGAGGGGTACAACTCCACACAATTCCCACCACCCAATCTCCATATCCCACCCCCTCCCCTGACAGCTTTCCCACTCTCTATCCCTCTGGGAGCATGGACCCAGGATCATTGAGGGTTACAGAAGGTGGAAGGTCTGGCTTCTGTAATTGCTTCCCCGCTGAACATGGGCGTTGACTGGTCGGTCCATACTCCCAGTCTGCCTCTCTCTTTCCCTAGTAGGGTGGGTCTCTGGGGAAGCTGAGCTCCAGGACACATTGGTGGGGTCTTCAATCCAGGGAAGCCTGGCCAACATCCTGGTGGCATCTGGAACCTGGTGATTGAAAAGAGAGTTAACATACGAAACCAAACAATTTGTTGAGCAATCATGGATCCCAAGCTTGGAATAGTGGAGAGGAAGTGTTAGGGAGGTACTCACTGCAAACTCTAGTGTACTTCTGCTTTCAGGTATATATATTATCTATCTCTCTCTCTTTCTTTCTCTCTCTCTCTCTCTCTCTCTCCTGCCCTCCCTCCTTCTTGCTCTCTCACTCACTCTCTCCCTCTCTCCCTCTCCTCCTCCTCTCCTCTCTCTTCCCTCAATCAATCAATTAATTAATTAATGAAAAAATAAATGAAAAAAATTTTTGGGGGGTGGGCACATATGTTACAAAGTGCTAGGACCCAGGTTCAAGCCCCCTGTCTCTATCTGCAGGAGGAAAACTTCATATGTGGTGAAGCATGGTTGCAAGTGTCTCTCTGTCTCTCTATCTCCCCTTCCTCTCAATTTCCGGCTGTCTATAGCCAATAAATAAATAAATAAATGTTATTTTTTAAAAAGAAATTTCTTTTTAAAAGATGGAATAGAATTTTTCCAGAGAGAAAAGAGGGGACAAGAACATCACTAAATCTTCCCCCCTCTCTTCACCGCTGAAGCCTGGTTCATTTTGGAATCTGTATACAGTGTTTGTATCCTTGGAATCAATTCCCAGGTAGAAACAAAAGAACAGCAGAGGGAACTGGAAGTGTAAACGTGGAGAAAGGCCTTCTGGCATTCAGTGCACTGTGTATTTATGATTCATTCAGAGCTCAACACCCATTAATCTCTTAAAAAGAAAAAAAAAATCAGGCCAGGTAATATAGTCCACTTTTCAAGGTTAACTGGAGAGACTGCCCACCAGCTGATTCTCTGGATGTCTTTGCTTCTAAAATGAGCCATTTGGATGAAACTATATGGAGATTTAAATAATAATAGTAATAATAAAGCTAGGGAAGCATCCTTTTTTCTTGGGAAAGTAAAGAAAATAAAGACACCTGCAGCCCCCTCCACCTTGTAAGGAGCCCACGGGAAGGCTGAGGCTGTGAGGGAAGGGAAAGCTTTGTTTTACAGCCCCTGATGTCTTTTTTTTTTTTTTTAGGGCTCTGGGAAATGCACACTTTCTGAGCCTTGCTTGCCAGCCAGCCAGGCAGTATATCTTACATGCTGCCCTCTGGGAGATGCTGCCAGTGGGGGCATTGTTCCAGCGATGCTCTACAGCTTGTAACTTGGAATCCCGTTGGAGAACTTTGTAGCTGCTTGTCAGGAAGTAGGAAGATAAAAGAGGCAGCTTCTATACAAGCCATTTGAATTCATTTCCCCCGTAATGAGTTAGAGGGTCAGGCAGCTAGAAAGCTCACTGGAGACCTTGGGAAGTGTATTTTTGTGGGTGGAGAAAAGAGCAGGGAAAAAAAAAAAAACAGAGCCTGGGATGAAGTGGCTTGTCCTTGGCCCCCTTCTTTTGAGAGTCACTTGTCCTTAGCCCCCACTTCATATTTTCTGAGTCATTATAACTCTAGCTCATGTTATTCAATTAACAACAACAACAAAACAGTATGTGAACATGAAAACTCAGTAAAAATCTAAAGGAGCAGGTGATAGTATTTCAAACACAGGTAACCATCAAACATTCTGTCTTGGCATTTTCACATGATTTTTTTTTGGGGGGGGGGAGGAACCTTGAACAGCACTGTCATTCACCTGAGTAGTTCACCTGCTTTGTCATGGATGTAAGCCAGGTTCAAGCCAGGCATCTTTTCTGATTTTTATTTATCTGTCTCTTTCTTTCTGAAAATGTTAACCCAGAATGATGGCAATCCAGTGACCACAAAAAAAAAATAAATAATGGTTATTATTATATTGTTGTTATAATTGTTAGAGCCATGGAAAAATTAAGTGAACCTTTTTTTTTTAGGGAGTTCTTTGCGTGAGTGGCAACAGTCCCTGGCCACTCCCCGTGTCTATTTTGTGGCTTGCTTTATCCGTGTCTATTTTGTGGCTTGCTTTATCCATGTCTATTTTGTGGCTTGCTTTATCCGTGTCTATTTTGTGACTTGCTTTAAAAGCAACACAGGTTATATTAGGAGAGGAACATTTTGATGCTTTCAGCAAGTATTGCTACTACCTTGCTAGTGCTCAGGAAAGTAATGCTTGCTTTCTCCCTGTTGACTTAGGAAGCAAGTTTCGCACCTGCAAATCAGAAATCACAGTTAATGCATAAATGCACCTTTTGTAAAAGTACCCCTTCCTCCCCCACACACACACCTGCACAGAGATAAACTCATAAAGACCACTGAATGTGTTTAAAATTTGCACATAAAAATTTTTAAAAAAATCATCACTGTATTGTTGGAACTACAAAAGGGTCAGAGAGACACATGTCTTTTCAGACATTGGACTGTGGAATATATACCCATAGTTTTAACAGTTTTGATGGTAGGTCATGTCATAGCCAGCAGAGCCATAGAAACATATAATTAGGACATAATTTTCCCCCAAGAGAAGAGTTAACCATACAAACTTACTTAAGACCTCATCAATCCCCAATATTCACACAATAGCTTCTTAAATTTGAATCTCATGTCTAATTGGCTGTTTCCTGACATAATGATCAGCTGCGTTCTCTGTGTGGTTGTGTCTGTGGCAGCAACAAGGTCACAAGAATGAAGTGCAAATCCCAGCTCTGGCCATGCACCAATCCTGGCCAGCCTGGGAGTCTGCATTCCAGGATCTTCTACCTTTAGAAGCCTCTCTATTCTGTCTCCCTCATAAAAGATACCTACTAGGTGGGAGCGTCATCACCTTCAAAATGATTTCTGCTTAACTTTTGGAAGACTTCGCCTAGGCTTTTGTTTGTTTTTGAATGGCCAAATACTCCCTTCCAAGAGGGAAAGGGTTCAGTGCACATGGACATGTACAAAGCATTTGCACATTTCATGTTATAGCTGGTCTGGGAATTCCTATCCTGTGCATAGTGACTTGATGGTGTGAATGCCCAGGTGTGTGTGTTTGTGTGGAGGAGGGGTGATGCATGCAGTTTGGATAGATAGCTGTGGCCACTGACTTGCTGACACCCAGATTCTGGTTTCTGTGTGCTTTGTCACCGCAAGTGACAAAATAATCTGGAAAATCAGCTTCTGTGTGAATGCTGAGAACAGATGAGGTCTTGAGAAAGTTTGAGAAATTATTGGACCTCAGTGTAATCAGTATTTAGAGGTTTACTCTAGGATGAAAGTTAAACCAGGGTTATACATATTTATCTTGAATTCTTTTTACTGTGTACCAAGTACAATAACTTTAAATGTGTCTTATTTAATATTCCCAAATCCCTACAGTGTGAGTTCAATGACCATGCAGATGAGAATTACAGTAGAAAGTAATTTGTTCAAACAATTATTCAGGGTTATTAGCCAAATAAGGAAGTGATGGGGTTGAGTTTTATTTTTACTTTTTATTGGGGGGGTTGTTTAATGGTTTACAGTAAGTATGTTCACTACAGATAAGGATCAGTTGTGGAATAGTGAGGAGCCAGGTCGTGGTGCACCTGATAGAGAACACATGTTACTATGTGCAAGGACCAGGGTTCAAGTCCCCCAATCTTCACTGCAAAGGAGGAATTGTAGCCAACAGTGGAACATTATTGCAGGTGTCTCTTCCCCTCTCTATTGTTCGTTCCCTCTCAATATCTCTCTGTTTCTATCAAATAAATAAATAAAACCAAGCAGACAATCAAAACAGTGGTAAACGAAAGTGGTAGTGTGGGTTACATAGAGAAGAATCTTTTTTTTTTTTTCTAGTCTTGCCTTTTAGGACTTATGTCCTACATTGGCCTCTGAGTCAAACTTTCCCAACCAATGATTCTCTTCCTGAGTTTCCTCTGGATCAGGGGAGCACTCCAGCTCTGGATGATGCTGGGTCTAAATTGCCCTGTGGGGGGCCAGGTGATGGTGCAGCAGGTTAAGCATATGTGGTGCATATTAGAAAATGCCTTCATGTCTATTAGGTAGACCTCCCGTTTTCTGCCTCCGACTTATTACTTTTTGTTGTTGTTGATAAAAGCCTTCATATTTATATAGGCAATATTCCAACTAGATATTAATTTGAATTGGAATAAATGCCACTGATATTTTTAGTAGCTTATTCTTACAAGTTAAATTTAGAGGTCTTTACTGCTTCCAAAATGTTTTATTTTCAAGTGCATTGTGATTCTGTCTATTTAGGCATTTTGTGTCTCACAGAAACTTTTTACTCTTATTCAGGAAGGCTTTGTATTTCCTAACAGCATTGCATCGTGTCCATGTGTGTTACTTCATTTTATTTTTGTTGTTGTTGTAAGAGTAAAGGAATGATTCTTGATATCACCCCTGTGATGCCAACGTTTAAAAGCGTGCTCTTATCATCAACATTTCATTTAAACATATCTCTCTGAGTCAACATTGTTCCCAGTCCCATTAAGATATTCAAAAAAGAGATCCTTGTGCTTGGAGGAGATTTTCTGATTCCAGCCCACTTAGGTGAATTCCACTGCGGGGAACACAGTGACATCCAGCACAGTGCTATTCCTGTCACTAAAAGAGCTCTGTTCTTGGTTCTTAAGTTCTGCCTGTGTGTCCACGTTGGCACTAGAAACCACTAACCCCTTCAGTAAAATGATTTTTAAAACATCTTCAAAAAATTAAAAAGTTGTCATTTCAGTTTCAGGCACAAATGGGGCCCATGCAAAATGCCTATTGCAAGTAAACCAAAACCAAACTAACTGATTTTTTGTTTTGTTTTGCTTTCAGAAAGCCATTCCTAAGATCACTAAGTCTGGGATGTAAATGTTAAAGGCTTAAAATCTCTTAGCCTATGTTGAAAGGGTCAAGATATCTTTAACTTATATGTTGACGGGCTTAAAGAGTAAGTGTGTTGGTTGCAGAGAGAGGTAACAAGTTTTCTTCTCAAAACTTTTTATTTATAAAAAGGAAACACTGACAAAAAACATAGGATAAGAGGGGTACAACTCCACACAATTTCCACCATCAGAACTCTGTGTCCCATCCCCTCCCCTGATAGCTTTCCTATTCTTTATCCCTCTGGGAGTGTGGACCCAAGGTCATTATGGGATACAGAAGGTTGAAGGTCTGGCTTCTGTAATTGCTTTTCTGCTGAACATGGGTGTTGGCAGGTTGGTCCATACTCCCAGCCTCTCTCTCTCTCTTTCTCTAGTGGGGCAGGTTTCTGGGGAAGCAGGGCTCCAGGACATATTGGTGGGTTCCTCTGTTCAGGGAAGTCTGGTTGGCATCGTGTTAGCATCTGGAACCTGATGGCCGAAAAAGGAGTTAACATATAGAGGCTTACTTTAACAATGACTCTTTAGTCACTATCAGGCCACTGCATCAGCTGGGGCCCTAGTTGGGGAGTCTTGAGATTCCCAAAGAGACATGATGGGCCTAGAATAAATCCCTCTCTCCATTGTTACTGGTCATCTCTATCAAGAACAACACAATAGGCCCCTTTGTGGGCCCCCATAGGACCTCGCCCTCAACATGGATCAACAAAGGCAAAGACTGTCCCATCCTCCAAAGGGAGGCTGGACAACATACTCTATGTTCCACCTGAGGAAGACGGATCCTGAAATTGGGGCAGCTTGGAATATTCCTACTCATGACCACAGAATGTGAGCTCAGATCTACAGGGATGCAGAGGTCACATAGGCTCCTAAGCTGAATATGGGTCCCAGATCAGATCAAATCAGTGGGGTTTACAGTCAACAATATTTATACCCCTTTCCCATGCTAGGGAGCTACTCTCTTCCCTGATCCAGCTTTCTGGTCCTTTTTCCATCCATGACATCATCTCCCCAGACAATAACCTGGATCTACCTGCATATCAGATGTCAGGCTCAGGAAGAAAAAAAAAAAAACTAGTATACTCATGGGCTCTTTGGAATATAACTAAAATAGAACTACAAACTATCTACAAAACGGAGACACCCCTAACTCTTAATATGAACTATTCCAGCCTTTAAGTTTATGATTAATCAACAATTTGTTTGGCTCTTGGAACTTTTTAACAGAATTGAATGAGTAAAGAAAAATAGCTGGGAGCAGGATGGTGGCTTACCTGGTCAAGTGCACATGCTAAAATGCATAAGGACTTGAGCCCCCAGACCCTACCTGCAGGGGGGAAAGCATTGCAAGTGGTGAAGCAGTGTTGCAGGTGTCTCTGTCTCCCTCCCTCTCTATCACCCCCTTACCTCTTGAGTTCTGGTTGTCTTTATTTATGAAATTGAATATAATTTAAAAATTTAAAAGCAAAACAAAAAAATAGCTGTAAAACTTGCTTCAGGTAAAGTCAATTTGCATACCAAAAGTTAAGGTATTTTTGTAAACAGGTTTTTTTAATTTTTTTTTTATTTATCATCATCTTTATTTATTGGATAGAGACAGCCAGAAATCAAGAGGGAGTGAGGTGATAGAGAGACACCTGCAGCTCTGCTTCACCACTAGTAAAGCTTTACCCCTGCAGGTGGGGACCGGGGTCTCGAACCCAGGTCCTTGCACATTGTAATACATGTGCTCAACCAGGTGGGGCACCACCTGGCCCCAAGTTTTGTTTTGTTTTTAAGTGTCCTACAATGTAGGCCTAATACATTGTAGTGAACCAGTGACTTTTTTTTCTTATAGATACAAAGAGAAATAGAGAGGGAGGAGGGAGGGGGAAGAGGGGAGGGTGACCTGCAGCCACTGCTCCACCATTCCTGAAGCTCCCACTCTGGACGTGACCACTGGGACTAGACCCTGAGCACTACACATGTACAACCACCAGGCTCCAGATGCTAGCAGGATGCCGACCAGAATTCCCTGAACAGAAGACCCCACCAATATGTCCTGGAGCTCCGCTTCCACTAGGGAAAGAGAGAGACAGGCTGGGAGTATGGATCCACCTGTCAACACCCATGTCCAGTAGAGAAGCCATTACAGCAGCCAGACCTTCCACCTTCTGCATCCCACAATGACCCTGGGTCCATACTCCCAGAGGGATAAAGAATAGGAAAGCTATCAGGGGAGGGGATGGAATACAGAGTTCTGGTGGTGGGAATTGTGTGGAGTTGTACCCCTCTTATCCTTTGGCTTTGTCAATGCTTCCTTTTTATAAATAATAATAATAAAAAAGAATACTGAAGGCTATGCAGATGTGCATGTCATTAAGGGGAAAACACAGTCCTAGCTATAAAACATAACCATTGGGGGTGGAGGGGTGACCAGTGCCTCACTCAGTAAGTAGAGAGTATACATGACTACTCACAAGGCCCTGGGTTTGGGTTCAGGCTTCAGGCCACCATATGGCTGTACCTGCACGGAGCAAGCTTCATGATCCTTGGAGCTATGCTGTGGTGTCTCTCTTTTCTACCTTTTTATTCCTCTCTATCTCACTCTTTTACTCCCCCCCCCCAAAAAAAAGGCTTCTGAGAGTAGTGTTGTCCAGGTACTGAGCCCCAGTGATAATCCTGTGGGGGGAAAAAAAGCTATCGTTATAATATATGTATATATTTATGAAAATTGAATATATACCTGAAATTCTGAATTGGTGAGAAATAGGAATGCATACGTACAAAAAAAAAAAACCACCAACAAAATATCAGGCAGTTGGCAATGATGCTATTGAATAGTAGGGAATTTTGCCTTTCTCTTCATGGTATCTGAGTACAGTCTATGACTTACAATTACCAAGTATGTGAATCAGTGAACTTGAAAGGGGGAGGGGAGGAGGGGCTTTGTGACAAGTGTCATCTCATAGCTAAACTATTGGGGGAGATAGAGATGGTCAGAGATCTTAAAGCAGAACTCTCCCACAGACTGGGAAAAGAGACTTGACTTCACGAGATGAGACATGCTGAAAATTGCCTGCCCCAGCTTCTGGCACAGTCCAGACCATAACCATGCCTGTTTATAATCACTTTGCTGTTACTTGAATCCCTTGATCTTCAAGTGGTTCACTTTTTCCCCCTCTAATAATTTATTCCATGATGATAATAGCATGTCTTATTATCTTTTTTATTTGTACTGTTTTCTTGCTTAATGATCTACCCCCATCTTGTACATGTATAAGTCATCACGTTAGAAAAAAAAATATGCTATAATAGCTATGGTGCTATCAAATTGAATTAAATTATGTTTCATTGTAAATAGTAAAATGTATTAATTTTTGTAAAAGCCTTTTTATGCCAGTGAGGATAAATAAAGTTGCTTTGTGGGCTTTCATCAAAGCTGTGACAGCACAAGCCAAAGTGAACAGATAACAAATCAACTGGCTCCTTCGAGAAATCTCTTTCAGAGATGGAGAACTAGCTTTCTCGGAACTCTGAGTTCAAGGCTGTGTGTTGGGCCAGAGAGGAAGGTCAGCACCAGTGGGGGAGTGGGGTGAGGGGCTGTCCTTGAACCCTGGAACAACAGGGGTGCTGCTATGAACAGAGGAGGCTCAGGTCCCCAGTCACCCCACCTGACCAAGGTGAGGTAAAGATGCTTCACTCTCTTTAAGGAAGGCAAATGTTTGTGCCCTCTTTATGTTGAAGACTGAGTCCACCACCACCCCCCGCCCATTTCCCTGTTGTCCTGGAGAGGACCCTAGATTTCACTGACAGCTACTAAGTTTTGAGTGAAATAAAACGTGCCTATATTAAGGGGGACAAGAGGTCAAGTAGAGCTAAGGTCCACCATATTTCATTCTCACTTCCCGGCTATCATCTAAGTCATGTAAATAAGCACAGCCAACATGCCCTGAGTGGTCCCTAATGCTTTGAGTCTGCTGGCCCATCCATTGTGGTGACGTGTAGGAGTGGGACCAGGACAGGGAGAAGGATTGTGGATGTCAGCCAAGGCCTTCCATCAAGCAGAGACCAGCATTGCTTTCCCAGCCTAGCGGCTCCAAGTAATGACACCTACCAGTATTGGCATCTCCGAAATCACCTCTTTTGGCTAGCTCAGCACTTTGAAAAAAAAAAAAGAAAAGAAAGAAATAGTCCCCCCCTCTGTGATTGAAAGGGTTAAGTAGTACCAATGCATTACCACTCACAAAAGGATTTATTTTCTTCTCATCAATCTCTTCTGGCCCACATTTTTATGATTCCCTTGAGTGAGCTCCTCCAATTGAAATCAATACAAGTGCGAGTGACACAATCAATCTAGATATTTGATTATGGATTAGCGATCTCAGGCCTACTTTTCAGTCACTTATTTTTTTTTTTTCCTGATCATCTCCCCAAAGAACTGAGTATGCTTATTGGCATCTGTGAGCTATGGGCATGTTTAGAAAACAGCTAATAATCTCCACTTCTGTACTGACGATGGGAGTGTGGAGAATGGCGTGGAGAATGGACAGTTAAGACTTAAAATACAAAACAAAGCTTTTTTTTTTTTTTTTTGCATTCAGAGTTATTGCTGGGGCTCAGTGCCTACACTACGAATCCACTGCTCCTGGAGGCCATTTCACCCATGTTGTTGTTGTTGTTGTTATTGTTGTTGGATAAGACCGAGAGAAGTTGTGAGAAGGGGGATAGAGATGGGGAGAGACAGACAGCTGCAGACCTGCTTTGCTTAACAAAACATTCTTTTTTTTATATTCTCTTTTGTTGCCCTTGTTGTTATATTGTTGTAGTTATTATTATTGTCAATGTTGTTGGATAGGACAGAGAGAAATGGAGAGAGGAGGGGAAGACAGAGAGGAAGAGAGAAAGACAGACACCTGCAGACCTGCTTCACCGCCTGTGAAGAGACCCCCCTGCAGGTGGGGAGCTGGGGGCTCGAACCGGGATCCTTTACACTGGTCCTTGAGCTTTGTGTCAGGTATGCTTAACCCACACCACCCGACTCCCCCAACAAAACATTCTTAATAAACTGTTCAACTTTCTCAGTCTTGTTCATTTGAGGAAGAAAATGAAGCACTTTAAAGCAAATTTATTATTTTTAAAAATCCCATTAGTGTGACCAGTTGTACTCTATACAGTTAGGCAACGCTAGGTTAGCTCTCAGCAATTATTATTACTTTTACCAGAGCACTAATCAGCTCTGGCTTATGGTGGTATGGGGGAATTGAACCTGGCCCTTCAGAGCCTCAGGCTTGAGGGTCTCTTTGCATAACCATCGTGCTATCTACCTTTGCCTCTTCTGAGCTGTTCTTCACATCTGAGGCACTACCTGTTTTCACCCAGTTATTTTAGAGCTGAATCACACTAATGGGTCTTGATTAACAATGTTAAAACAGTCAACAAATTGCCTTTGAAGGGATCAAAGCTGGTTCTTTCCATTTAGATAATTATCCAGTCTCGGAAGCTAGCATCTGGGAGAGTAGGAAGAGAAAAACAGTTCAACTTTAGAGAGGCAAAATGACTCAGTTGTTGCTCAGGAGGGCAACATTTCTGCATCAAGCTCTCTTTGCTTTACAAACAAATTCATATGTTACGATCTTTTACATATGGAATGCTTATTTGGGGACTCGTGGTGCTATGTTACGGTCCTCTTGCCTCTGACTCTAGCCACCTGTTCCTGGTTCCTAAGCCAAATGGTTGCTGCAGCACAATTAAACTGCCTCATGATTCCTTTTCTTGTTTTTAGACAGAGACAGTGTTTCCTTATCTGATTGGCTTCTTTTTAATTTTTTAATATTTATTTATTTATTCCCTTTTTTACCCTTGTTTTATTGTTATAGTTATTATTGATGTTGTTGTTGCTGGATAGGACAGAGAGAAGTCAAGAGAGGAGGGGAAGACAGAGAGGGGGAGAAAGACAGACACCTGCAGACCTGCTTCACTGCCTGTGAAGTGACTCCCCTGCAGGTGGGGAGCCAGGGGCTCAAACTGAGATCCTTACGCGGTCCTTGTGCTTTGCGCCACCTGCGCTTAACCTGCTGCGCTACCGCCGGACTCCCTGATTGGCTTCTTAAAACTGGTCCCAAGGGAATGTTAATATGACGTGCTTCTTTCAGCAGATACACTGCTTTACCTAGAGAATAGGCACATTCCCTATTTGGGGCCAGTGACCTGGCAGTGGCATGTCATTCTGAATGTTTAGAAAGGTCCTTCCAAAGCAGTCGAGACAGGAAACTCCTTCTGCTTCCTCTTCTTCTTCTTCTTCCTCCTCCTACTCTTCTTCTTCTTCTTCTTCTTCTTCTTCTTCTTCTTCTTCTTCTTCTTCTTCTTCTTCTTCTTCTTCCTCTTCTTCCTCTTCTTCCTCCTCCTCCTCCTCCTCCTCCTCTTCTTCCTCTTCTTGTTCTTCTTTTTATGTTTAAATGTCTTTATTGTGGGATTAATGATTTATAATTGACAGTAAAATACAGTAGTTTGTACATGTGTAACATTTTTTTCTTTTTCTTTTTTCCCTTTATTGGGGGATTAATGCTTTACATTCAACAGTAAATATAATAGTTTGTGCATGCATAACATTTGTCAATTTTCCACATAACAGTACAACCCCCACTAGGACCTCTATCAACCTTTTCAGGCTTCTTCTTTTATCCAAAGAGGCTCTGTTACTCTCCACCCTCTTATTAAAAATCTAGAAGAATAGCAATCATGGAAGTCAAACCAATGCACTTGGCTTCCATTTGCAAACTCCCAGGGCAAGCTGAGTGAGGCTCACCGTCTCTTCAGAGATGTGTAGTAGCAGCTAATCAAGACCCTCCAAGCAGTAGAGGCAGGAGAGAGCTAAGTGGTGTCAGACAGAGCGTTGTCAGAAAGAATTGCTTCCACACACCCCTTTCATACTTTAGAAACTAGTCCTCTCAAGCAAATAATAAATAACTCTCCTCCTCATTTAGAAAGAACATTTTTTAAGATTTCATCAATTCTGGGGAGTCAGGCAATAGCGCAGCGGCTTAAGCTCAGGTGGCGCTATGCACAAGGACCGGTGTAAGGATCCCTGAGGTTCGAGCCCCTGGCTCCCCACCTGCAGAGGAGTCGCTTCACAGGCAGTGAAGCAGGTCTGCAGGTGTCTGTCTTTCTCTCCCCATCTCTGGGATCCCCTCCTCTCTCCATTTCTCTCTGTCCTATGCAACAATGACAACATCAATAACAACAGTAATAAACAACAATGAAGCAAGGGCAACAAAAGGGAAAATTTTAAAAAAGTCATGACATGACATATTTAAAAAAAAAAAAAGATTTCATCATTTCCATGCCTTAACTCGGAGGATAAGCAATGTTTATATTTATTTGTTTGTTTTTTTACTTATTTATTTATTGTGTGAAGTATCAGAAAATGATTTTTGGGGACTTTTTAAATGACTTAATTCTTTTTAATATTTGTTTTAGTTTTTAACTGATTGTCAGATAGAGACAGAGAGAGAAACTGAGAGGGGAGGAGAAGATAGAGAGACACCTGCATCCCTGCTTCACCACGCATGAAGCTTCCCCCCATGGTGGGGGACCAGGGGCTTGAACCCGGATCCTTGTGCACTGTAATGTGTGCACTTAATGGGGTATGCCACCACCCGGCCCCAGTTTTGGACTTTCTAGGTGATATGTTCCTTATGATCAACTACTTCATTATGCAGTTGTATAAAGACATGTCTAGGTAGAGACATATCTGTCTGTGTTTTTTTAAAAATATTTATTTACTTATTTCCTTTTTTTTGGCCTTGTTATTATTTGTGTTGATGTCATCATTGTTGGATAGAACAAAGAGAAATGGAGAGAGGATGGGAAGACAGAGAGAAGGGGAGAAAGACACCTGCAGACATGCTTCACTGCCTGTGAAGCGAGTCCTCTGCAGATGGGGAGCTGGAGGCTTGAACTGGGGGCTCGAACCGGTATCCTCATGCTGGTCCTTAGCTGCTTAACCCACTGCACTACCAACCGACTCCCTGTCTGTGTTCTAATAAAACTTTATTTATAGGAACATTCAAATTAGATCTGCAGGCTGTATTTGGGGGGGTGTTTTTGATAGCATACCAATATGCTTAAATTATACATATATATTATTGTCTATTCCTTGAGCATCTGAACCCTTCAATAACTCCTTTTTTAAAAAAAATTATGAATATCAACTTGAAAGCTATTGTAGTGGGAAAAAATAGCATTCACTGTAGTTACAGTATAATGATCTGCTAATAGTAAACACATCATTTCCAACTGTAGTCAATGCATGAATTTTGGAAGAAGCAGAAGCAACTATGAACAATCCAGGCCTAATGATGCTTCACCACATGACCACTGATGGGGCTCAGAAAGGTGTTGGAGAAATAGCAGGGCCAGAAGCCACAGAAGGGATGGGTGTCCGTGCTGTGACAGTGTTTCTCTGGTTGGGGGTCACCTTGCTAGGACTCTGGCTCTGGCTCCTGCGGCGGAGCAGTGAACATACCATGTCAGCAAGGTCTACAGGAGGTAGGATGCGATGTAGAGACATCAGTGTGTAAGAAAGTTGTAATATTTTTGGGATTTTTTTCATTTTTAAAACTGCATTTGCCTTTAATTAGTTAAAGAGACAGGGACTAGAGCGCCACTCAGCTCTGGCAAATAACAGTGTGAGGACCTCAGGTGAGTCACTGTGGTGTACTTCCTCCCCGTTCATTTCAGAATTACATTTACTTATTCTTTTTTTTAATATCTATTTATTTCCTTTTTGTTGCCCTTCTTGTTTTTATTGTTGTTGCAGTTATTACTGTTGTTATTGATGTTGTCGTTGTTGGATAGGACAGAGAGAAATGGAGAGAGGAGGGTAAGACAGAGAGGGGGAGAGAAAGACAGACACCTGCAGACCTGCTTCACCACCTGTGAAGTGATTCCCCTACAGGTGGGGAGCCGGGGGCTCGAACCTCAGGGATCCTTATGCCGGTCCTTGCGCTTCGCGCCACCTGCGCTTATCCCGCTGTGCTACCGCCGACTCCCGGATTGGGGATGTTTTATGAAATGACATGGGGCCAGGAGGTGGCTGGCTCACCTGAGTGCACACCTTGCCCTTTGCAAGGCCCAGGTGAGAGCCCAGAGCACTGCAGGGAGGGGAGGGGCGCAGAGATCACACACATCAGTGGGAAACTCCTTAAGTGGAGGCGCAGGGCTGTGGTGTCTCTCCTTTCCTCTGTGTCTCTTTCTCCTCTTCTGTCTGTCTCTTTCAATCTAAAATTGAAAGGGGGTGGGAAGCTTGCCAGGGAGCAGTGGAATTGTGCAGGCGCAAGACTCAGCAGCAAAAACAAAAGCCAAGGCCTATTCTCCATGGATTTATATAAAACACGTGACATGAGTCACAAATCCAAAAAAATCAAATGTGTTCTTAATGACTAGTATTTTGTCAAGGTAGAAATAGAGCTGCAGAGAAAATAATTTCTTCCTGATGTTAACAGAGAGAGATGTATTTGAGAGAATCCGCCTGCGGGCCAGTGCCGCAGAGTCAGTGCTCATGAAAGCCGTTTGCTGAGCAGAGAAGTGGCTCAGTGGTAAAAGGTAGGAGTTGAAGACGTGAGGTCTTGCGTTCTATCCCCACTGGGATGCATGCCCAAGTGATGCTCTGGTTCTTCTCTCTGTCTCTCTGTCTCTCTCTCTCTGACTTCCTCTCTCTGTCTCTCTCTCTCTCTCTCTGACTTCCTCTCTCTCTGTCTCTCTCTCTCTCTCTCTTTCTCTCTCTGCTTCCTCTCTCTCTTCTCTCTCTCTTCCTCCCTCTCTTTTCTCTGCCTCACAAATAAATATTTTAATACAACATTTAAAATATTCAGTCAGTTATACTATGTCTATTGTGCTGTTACTGCTTACAGGATTCTGGGCAAATGTTTCCAGAATCCTCTTTGGGTAGCTGATGAATTAGTCCCTAAACTCCACATGCAGTTCTAATTCTCACAGAATGGTTACTGCACAGTGAAGCCAGGGAAGTCCAGCTTTTGCCAAAGGACAACTAAGTGTCGTCTTAGAGTCATTGCAACAGTGGCAAGAAAAAGTGCTGTCAGGGTTGACTGTTATCTCCTCATCCATGTGGCCCACAGAAACCAGTTTATTTATTTATTTTTTGCCCCCAGGGTTATTGATGCCAGCACTATGAATCCACTGCTCCTGGTGGCCATTTTTCCATTTTATTGGACAGGACAGAGGGAAATGAAGAGAGGAGGCTGAGCTAGAGAGGGAGAGAGAAAGACAGACTCCTACAGACCTACCCCATTTCGTATGAAGCATTCCTCCCCCCCTCATCCTGCAGGTTGGGAGCAGGGGCTCGAACCCAAGACCTTGCACTGGTCCTTGTGCTTCGTGTTATGTGTGCTTAGCCAGATGTGCCAACGCCTGACCCCAAGGGGTTTCTTCCTCTTTCAAATTGTCCCCTGTAGAAAACAACAATGGAGGTGTATATTTATAAGCATGTTCTATATTGACAAATACTACTACTAATAATAATAACAACAACAAGGTCAGGAATAAGTGCCCTGAACTGTTAGCAATAAACCAATGTCACTTTTCAGATCTCTCTTGAAGAGAGATCTGACCTCTCTTTAGAGTGAAATAATGCAAAAAGATCTTCCTAGAAAGAAGTAAAGCCACTGTCATATTAATGCATGCTCTCTGGGGTGAGCTGGAATCCATGGTGCACATGAAATGGCTTCAGGACTCCAGTGCCCTGTCCCGCAGAAGGCCACTGGGTGCTTTATTTGGTGTGGGCATGATGACTTTTGTGCCAGGAAAATGGAGCTGGAAGGATGTAGAGATTGAGACCTCCAGACAGGAGAAAGACAGCCTTTTTTTATTTTATTTTTTTTTTCGTCAGTAGGTGGGGAAATTAGGTAACAGCTTCTCTGCCTCCCGGTGTAATTGGATTCAGCAAAAGGCTAGCTTCTAGCAGGACCAGGTCTGACATACGAAATCCTCACAAGGTAACAAGAATCAGTTTGGTTTGTTCACTGTCACTTCTCATTACAGCCTTTGTCAGGAGAATGGATTCATGTTGTGCCATTTTCTGTTCTTGTTACAATCTTTGTCACATGAATAAGATATCAGGATGTTAATGTCTACCATGCATCTCCGCTCTGCTCTAAGACTGTGCAAGACCGTACTGACCTTTGCAACATTATCTATTCTGATTGGCTGTTCCCCTCACCCCTTCCCTACCAGTTAATAAGGCTGTAAAAAAGAGAGAGAGAGAACTGAAATGACCAGCCAGTCAAATTATAGAATATTGAAAAGGTCAAAGCAGTACAGCACACAGGGAAAAAAAATATGGAGTACCTGATGCATTAAAATTCTTGTGGCAATGATGATAACGAGAATGAGGAAGGATACCTACTGATGTCAGGGCTATCTAGAGACACTCAAAGGGTGGAATTCCCCCAGACAGCCATCACTTCACGTACTCCCCTGTATCGAACAAGTGAAAAGGGCTATTTATGTTGGTTTTGCCTCCAAAGTAACTATAGAAACTACCCTCTAGTTGACATGTAAGAATACAGAGAGTTTGGAAAAAAATATATATTTGCTGCTGTTGACAGTGTGGTAGGATTTCAGGTCTGAAGCAGACAGAAATGTTCCTTACCCATGAAATCTGCTGGGCATAAGATCCCTTTCTTGTTCTTCTTCATTTGACAGGCTTATCTTCAAAAGAGAATGGTTATGAATGAATGAGTCAGACCCTCTAGAAAGTACAATGTAGGAGTAGATTCAAGAAGTCTAAGCAGGGGGCCAGGAGGTAGCACAGCGGGTTAAGCGCACATGGCACAAAGCTCAAGGGCCAGCGTAAGGATCCCGGTTCGAGCCCTCAGCACCTCACTTGCAAGGGTGGGGGTCGCTTTGCAAGTGGTGAAGCAGGTGTACAGGTGTCTATCTTTCTCTCCTCCTCTCTGTCTTCCCCTCATCTCTCAATTTCTCTCTGTCCTATCCAACAAGAAGAACAACTATTAACAACAACAACTGCAACAAGGGCAACAAAATGGGAGGAAAAATGGCCTCCAGGAGCAGTGGATTCATAGTGCAGGCACCGAGCCCCAGTGATAACCCTGGAGGCAAAAAAACAAAACAAAACAAAGCAAAAAACTGAGTGAAATGTGTCTTTCTTTGTGATACACAGTGTCGGCTAATAGAGGCTCTTTCCCTCCCCTGTATTATCAAGGAAAGAGACAGAGAGAGACAGAGAGAGAGACCAAATCAGAAGTCATGGTTGTTATTCTCAGATGCACTACAATGGCTATTCTTTTAAAAAAAACAAATACTTATTTTCAGACGTTTTCTAGAACAGTTAGTTGTGCTTGACTTTCTAATCTGTAAAGATGACCTGGTTTGGGACTCAAGTGGTAGCTGGGGAGCCAGAGATGACCCGAACTGCCCCTGCGGCTCCAGACAGACTATGACCCACATAGTCAACGACTGCCACCTCTCCAGATTCAAAGGAGGTCTCGAAACTTTACATCAGGCTCAACCTGACGCTGTTGACTGGCTACGGAAGAAGGGCAAATGCTAGAAGAAGAACAGCAGATTAAGCACAGGTGGTGCAAAGAGCAAGGACCAGCGTAAAGAACCCAGTTCGAGCCCCCGGCTCCCCACCTGCAGGGGAGTCGCTTCATAGGCGGTGAAGCAGGTCTGCAGGTGTCTGTCTTTCTCTCCCTCTCTCTGTTTTCCCCTCCTCTCTCCGCTTCTCTCTGTCCCATCCAACAACGATGACATCAATAATAACTACAACAATAAAACAACAAGGGCAACAAAAGGGAATAAATACATAAATATTAAAAAAAAATTTTTTAAAGATGACCTGGTTTAAAGTCACCTTTTTTTTACACTATCTGAAGGTGCCTTATTTCACTATTAGAGGACATTTTTTCTGATTTCAAGAATAAAATGTATAATAAATGCTTCATTTAGGATAGCAGACGTAGTCTCATTCTTGGGAGGAACAGAGGAAGCTTGTTCATTTCTTGAAGACTAGCTTGAACATAGCCCTGTACTTAGTACTTCTGCATGCCTGAGAAAACGAGAATTTTCAAGTGTTGCTTGGTCCCTGTGCTATTTATCTTAATTGGGCAGGGGAGGGACTCGGCTTTGTGAATGTTTATGAACTACTATTGAGCCCCAAGCATGCCAGCATAGACGACAGCATTCAGAAAGGTCTACCTCAAAGTCTAATGGACCAGACAAAGAGGCTGGGGGAGTTGGAGCGGACCTCAGCTCAGCTCACAGTGCCTACCAGCAGGGGTGAGGGCTGGGTGCTGTTCCAGATCACAGCAGCTCAGCCAGGCCTGCACCACCCACTTAGACTCACAAATGCAGTCAGCATGGAAGCCGCCCAGACAGGAGTGGCTACCTGAGATAGAAAGTGCTTATCTAGCCAGCATTTGCTTAGACTGATTCTTAGGCAGAGCCACAAGGTTGCATTTTACAGTCCACTGAAAACAGAGTTTACTCAGTGAAAGAAGAAAACACTAAGTTTTTCAAGAAGGGGGCTGGGAAGATCTGTCTTTTTAAGAAATACTCCCCAGAGGCTGGGTGATGGTGCATCTGGTTGAGCACAGATGTTACAGTGCACAAGGACCCAGGTTTGAGCCCCTGTCCCCACCTGCACTAGGGAAAGCTTTGCGAGTGGTGAAGCAGGGCTGCGTGTGTCTCTTTTTCTGTTTTCCTCTCTGTCTCTCCCTTCCCTCCCGATTTCTGGACATATCTTTCAAAAAAAAAATCTTCAACAACAACAAAAAAAAAGACTTTTCCCCACTTTGATGAAAAAAAAAATACTGGAAAAGTTTGAAGGAAGAGAGATAAAGCAAGGGGACTGGGAGGTGACACATCAGGTTGAGCACACATGTTCCAGTAGGCAGGGACCCGGGTTCAAGCCCCTGGTCCCCACCTGCAGGAGGGAAGCTTTACAAGTGGTGAAGCAGTGTTGAAGGCATCTCTCTCTCTCTCTCTCTCTCTCTCTCTCTCTCTCTCTTCCTGTCACCCCTTTCCCTGTCGTCAAAGTTCAGAGTGCCAGTATGCCGAGCTCAGTCAGTAGAACATGAGACTCTTAATCTCAGGGTCGTGGTTTCATGCCCCATGTTGGGCGCCATATGTCAGTCAAAGTTCAGGGCGCCAGTGTGCCGGGCTAGCTTCGCGGCAGGAGACAGACGATCAGGGACACATGGCTGAGCGGAGAAGCAGTATTTCTTTATTTATGAGAGAACGGCTCAAAAAACTAATCTAATCTAATCATCACACAATTTTGTCCTGCATCTCTTCTCCTCTGGCGGCAGTGTCAGGAACCCAGGAAGTACATAGGGATAGGGGGCGGGAAGAAGGGAGATGTGCGCGAAAAGGCAAAGACTAAACCAAAATCTCCTGGAGGCAGGGGGAGTGAGACCAAACCAATGTAACAGAATGACCATGTAAATAGACCACAATGTCAAGCAATGTAACAGAAGGAATCCCAGAAGCAGAACTAGAAGCATACCAACACTTCCCTCTTGATTTCTGGCTGTCTCTATCCAATAAATAAATAAGCATAATACAAATTTTAAAAAACGGATTTAAGAAAGATAAAGCAGGGAGGATGTGGTGGTTTAAGCTCTGGAATTTTCTGGAGATGTGGGGAAGGTGGCAGGTCCTGGAGCTGCTTGTCAGGGACAGAACATCCACTCAACTGTGTGATTCCAAGAGACATACAAGGATTTTTGTTTGTTTGTTTTTTATTTTGTGCTGAACAAATGGTTATGTAATTGCATACTTCTCATAATTATTGAGTAGTTTTATATTTCTTATAATTACTGAGTAATCATTGTTCTATAACTAGAACTTAATGGTACAACTAATTGTCTAATTACTATGTATTAATCTTATCTACAGAACTTGGAATAAAGTGGTACTTAATCCATTTCCCCCTGCCATGTCATTTGCAAAGGCTGCAGTTGTGTTGATTTTACAGCTAGAAATGCGCTTCATAAAACAAACAGGAAGATGCCAGGGAGGCAAAGGAGAACCTTTGCAGCAGTATCAACATAGAGTGTTCCTCACCGATCTTGCACTCATACCTCGCCTAGAATTTGCACAGTTGTGTTCTGGCTCAATCTGAAAATGTTTCTTCTTGTGTTGCAAACCTCAAGCTTGTACAGCGATGCCACTTCAGAGGTGGTTGACCCCCTGGTAAGATCTCCTAGGCTGAAGTCACCTTTAAAAAAAACCATTATTTTACTTATTTTTTTATTATTGAATAGAGACAGAGAGAAATTACAAGGGGTAGAGAAGATAGAGAGGGAGAGAGACAGAGAGATACCTGCAGCCTTGCTTCACCACTCGTGAAGCTTTCCCCCTGCAAATGGGGACCAGGGGCTTGAACCTAGATCCTTGTGCACTGTAATGTGTGTGCTTAACCAAGTGTACCACCACCTGGCCCCTGAACTGACCATTTTACAATTGCAGGGCTGGGCCTGGGACAACCCCCAGAAGTGATCACAACTACCAACTACCATCAGAAATACTTCTGAGAAGTTGGACTTAGTGAGAATTGGAAAGTATCAGAAACAGAGAAAGGAATTTCTTAAATAAGCAGTAGGAGGGATTCTTACTTGATTGCAACCATACTTCTTGAGTGCAGGAAGCATATCCACTTTGAAGATCCTTACTCATTAATATGGGATGGGGCAGGGAGGGAGAATGATCTGGAAATCACTCCAGCATGTGGAATGTCAAGGAGTGAACTCTGGACCTCACAAGTTCAGCACCTCATTCACTGTGCCCCCACTCCTACACTGGGGGCCTTGGTGCATATTCTTAACCCCACCTGACAAGGCCTGATTGGGGTTTCAAGTACTTGTCAAAGCAAGTTGACCAGTTGAGAACCTACAGGAGGAACCTGACATCAGCTGGAGTCAGTTTCAATGCACAGTGAGAAACAGTAAACAGTGAGGAAGCCTTGCTAGTAGGGGTTATCCATGCATTAGATATACGATCGCTACGTATGTAGCATTGCTCTTTGTCTTTTTCTGCCTTAGGAACTTAGCATTCTGAAGTTATAAATATGTGTTTGTAAATCAGTGTGACTACTATCAAAAGAACAGACAATGCATTGACTATTTACCCTATGTCCTGCTCAGAGAAGGAATTATTGGCCAGGGGAGACAGCATAGTGGACAAGCAAAAAGATGTACTTAAATCCTGCTCCCTGTGTTATTTGTTCATGGAAGATAAAAGCAGTGAGTGATCAATCTCTAGTTTTCTTCCAAGCCTCCAAGGTTCTTCCCGTCTCCACAGTTCTCTTCCACATACTCTTTTCTTACGGAATGAGGCTTCTGTCAGTGACAGTTTCTGGTGTTAAACATTCATTCATTCATTGGTGTTTGTCTTCTTTTACTAACAACAAATAAAAATTGTTTGTTTGTTTTGACATAGCAGTATTGAGTACTTCCTTTGGCTAGGCCAATCTCAAGGCCAGAGCATTGACAACTAACACTAGAGAAATACTTACTTGTTCTTGTTGGTTTCTGCAGCACTTGGAGACTGTGCTGCTTTGCCATGTGTGTGCCCCAGGTATGAATCCGGCCTCACAGCACTGAAGGTAGAGTGCTGTGATCTCTTTCTCCCTCTTCTTCTCCCCTGTTTTCACCTGTCTTTCTTTAATGGAAAAAAAAAAAAACACCCCAGAGGGGTGAAACCCTGGTGGTGACAGAAAATAAATAACTGTTACCATCATCATCACCATCATCCTCTTTGAGCTATGCCTCCCATCATCTTTTTATTTTAAATATTATGTTTTATATCTCATCTCAGGCTTGTTTTATTTTATTTCTTCTTTAACTTGTTTTTTTTTTATTTTTTGTTTGCTTTGATAGGACAGAGAGAAATTGAGAGGGGGGAGAGATAGAGAGAGACCAAGAGACAAGTGCAACACTGCTCACCTCTTGTGAAACTTACCCCCTCGCCCCCGTAGTGGAGGCTAGGCCCTTGAACCTGGGTCCCTGTGCATGGTAACGTGTGTACTCAACTGGGTATGCCATTGCCTCATTCTAGAATGTTCTTTTTATGGTCATGGCAAGACAGTTCACTTGGGTATTGGGCCATCTGTGCCATATACATGACCCAAGGTCCAATGTATGTATTTGTAAAGGTTTTTGTCTGCCTTACCCACATTTCAAGAAAATACTCAAAATTATAGCTAAATTCCTCTAGTACATCATTTGATTTTTTTTTTTTAATTTTAAGATATGAAGTCGGGAGTCAGGCGGTAGCACAGCAGGTTAAGTGCACGTGGCGCGAAGCGTAAGATATGAAATAAATGGAGGGGGCGGGTGGTGGTGCACCTGGTTGGGCACACATGTCACAGTGTGCAAGGACCCAGGTTTGAGCCCCCAGTCTCTACCTGCAGGGGGAAAGCTTGGTAAACGGTGAAGCAGGGCTGCAGGTGTCTCTCTGTCTCTGTTCCTCTCTATCTCTCCCTTCTCTCTCAATTTCTGACTGTCTCTACCCCGTAAATAAGACAGTGAAGAAAGCGTAAATCGATGAAATGCTGACAGAGTGTTAATGTAAGATGTGTAGAGCCTTGTCCATTGTAAGTCCTTCATTGTTTGACGACTCCATAGTAGGACAGGGGTGAAGGGAGTGTTAGTAACTACTGGGAAGGTAAAAGACAAAATGTATAAAGGTAATCACTTGGCATCCATGTTTACCTGCATGTTTCAGTTGTATGGATTGTAATACAAAGTAAGAACAACCCCCAGATTCAATGAGTATCTATTATGTGCTAAGTCTTATGAAGAGCTCACTTAACTCCACAAGAGTTGTGTCAGTTCTAGCTCTCAAATGAAACATTTGCGGTTTGGAGACATTAGGTCTGGGGGCTGGTTAGTGGTAGACCTGCTTAATAAGTAAACATATTACCAAGCACAAGGATATAGGTTCAAGACCCTGCTCACCACTTGCAGGAGGTCCGCTTCACAAAGGGTGAAGCAGGTCTGCAGAAGTCTATCTTTCCCTCTATCTCCATGTTCTTTCTTGATTTCTCTCTATCATAGCTAATAAAAAATTAATAATATAAACTGAATGGGGGGAGAAGTATTTAGTCAGCTAGATATCATCTATCAAGAATTAGAAGGACAGATTCAAAAGCAGAATGCCCTGACAATCAAAATTTATATATTTGGCATAGCAATAGATTTCACTACTAAACTGTGTTGGTATGTAACAATGAAAATATTGAAACTATTAACTCTAATTTCCTGTACACTGAAAGATCTCTTTCCGTACATGACCATCTTTTACTTTGTAGAGCACTTAATCAATAAAGATTATATTAGTATCTGAAAGATTTAACCAAGTATTCTTTTCCATTATATCCCAATAACCGCATATGTTTCCTAGTCACTTACCTGCATCTTGCAGAATTTGTCTGGTAATGATCAAAATGAGATGTAATAAAAACACGTTTTACAGAGAGGGAAGAAATCTATATGACATAAATACTAGTATTCTTAAATATTTATGTTTATTTTATAGAAGGTAGAGAAAATGTTTAGTGTGTGTGTGTGTGTGACAGAGAGAGAGAGAGAGAGTCGTAGACATACAAGTCTCTTGGTTTACAAATAGAGCTTTTACTCTGGGCTGCAATATTTATTCTCTTAGCAGTTGTTTCTTTGTTCTTTCTTTGTTTATATTGTTCTGTATCATGGTAGCACACATTTATAATTGTGTCCACATTAAGTATTATTTTGAAAAACGATGCCTGATGAGGACTTTTCAGAAAAGCATGCAGGTAAAAAATATCTGAGCATTGATTTCCCCCAGAAAGTGAAACAAATAGCAAGCTACTACCCAGAAAATTCTTAGTATGAGAAGGTCTGCCCTCCACAGAAAAAGCACAACGGTTTGAAGGGACTTCTTGGGAACAATAAACAGTTTGTCAAAGGATTCAGGAACCTGTCTGTGCAATAATGTTTTTTTAAATATAATTTTTATTTTTATTATTATTATCTTTATTTATTTATGGATAGAGACAGCTAGATATCAAGAGGGAAGGGGTGATAGAGAGGGAGAGAGACAGAGAGACACTTGCAGCACTGCTTCACCACTTGTGAAATTTTCCCCCTGCAGGTGGGGATGGGGGCTTGAACCTGGATACTTGTGCATTGTAACATGTGCAATCAACCAGGTGCGTCACCACCTACCCCCCCCCCCACCGCAACAATCTGTTATATTTTTTCTTCATCCTTTTGGAGATCTTTTTATTTATCTAGTATTGACAGAGACGGAGAAACATTGAAAGGGGAAGATGGATAGGGAAAGACAAAAAACACTTACATCCCTGTTTCACCACTCGTGAAGCTTTCCCCCTGCAGATGGAAGGGAGAGACCAGGAGTTTGAACCCAGGTCCTTGTGCACTGGGATGTGTGTATGCTTCACCACCACCTGGCCCCACCAGTACAATATTGTTAACCTATCTGCCTGTGCTTACGATGTGACACTTTACCATCTTAGAGAATGCCAGTTTAGGGGCCAGGTGGTGGCACACCTGGTAAGTACACACATCCCAGTGCATAAAGACCCGGGGGGTTCAAGTCCCTTGTCCCCTCCTGCATGGGAAAAGCTTCACGTGTAGTGAAGCAGGGCTGCAGCTGTCTCTCTGTCTCTCTCCCTCTCTATCTCCCCCTCCCTTCTCAATTTCTCTCTGTCTTTATCAAATAAATAAATAAATGAGTGAATAAAAGAGAGGCTGCCAGTTTAGCTATTTTGACCCTTGTTGTGCAGGAATTAGAACATACCACACTAGTTCAGGTCATGGGGTGCCCACAGAGAAGGAACATGCAGGGGGTCGGGTGGTTAAGCGCAGCAGGTTAAGCGCACGTGGAACAAAGCACAAGGACCAGCATGAGGATCCTGGTTCCACCCCCGCCCCGGCTCCCCACCTGCAGGGGAGTCGTTTCATAGGCAGTGAAGCAGGTCTGCAGGTGTCTGTCTTTCTCTCCCCCTCTCTGTCTTCTCCTCCTCTCTCCATTTCTCTCTGTCCTATTCAACAGCAAATGACAACAACAATAATAAACACAACAAGGCTACAACAACAAGGGCAACAAATGGGGAAAAAATGGCCTCCAGGAGCAGTGGATTCATGGTGCAGGCACTGAGCCCCAGCAATAACCCTGGAGGCAAAAAAAAAAAAAAGAAAAGGAACATGCAAAGTTGTGAATTGGCAGCACATGCCAAGCCTCTTAGGGTGATGAGGTGTTAATCCCAGTCAGCGACTACAAACAGAGGAGCCCAAGGAAAAGAATGCCAACAGTCACAGCACAGGACACTGGGGCACACGCTGAGCTGTAACTGCCGTCTCTCTTCACCAGCAGGTCAAAACTATACTCTGCTGAATGGCTCCCAGCTGACACACAGAGATGAGGAGGACGGCCTCTTGGTGCCCATCCATGGGCTGGTACCTTTCACCAACTACAGGGTGTGTGTGAATGTCTGCAACATCCAGGGAGCTTGCCAAGTGACCCAGCGTCATTTCCGTGCTGCCTGTGGGTGAGTCCATGAAAAGTAGCGAATAGTTCATTTGAGAAAGACGCCATGGATCTTTGTGGTTAAAATTCCATTTTTACGACTTGGAGGCTCTCGTGTATTTGGGGGTGTTTTGATCAGTGTTCATTTTTAATTTTTATTGATCAAATGGAAACACTGGCAAGACTGTAGGTTAAGAGGGGTACATTTCCACACAATTCCCACCCCCAGAACCCCATATCCCATCCCCTCCCCTGACAGCTTTCCTATTCTTTATCCCTCTGGGAGTATGGACCCAGGGTCATTATGGGATGCAGAAGGTGGAAGGTCTGGCTTCTGTAATTGCTTCCCCGCTGAACATGGGCATTGACAGGTGGATCCATAGTCTCATCCTGTCTCTCTCTTTCCCGAGTGGGGCAGGGCTCTGGGGAAGTGGGGCTCCAGGACACATTGGTGGTGTTGTCTGTCCAGGGAAGTCAGGTTGGCATCATGGTAGCATCTGGAACCTGGTGGCTGAAAAAGTTAAGATATAAACCAAACAAATTGTTGACTAATAGTGAAGCTAAAGGCAAAAATACTGCAAATGAAAATTTGGGGTTTCCACTTTGGAAAAAAGCTAGTAGGTCTATTTTAGGTATATTCCAAGGGGCCCATGACTTTATTAGTTTTTGCCTGCGCCTGACAGCTAATGTGCTGGTGAACCCAGGTTATTGTCTGGGGAGATGGAGTCATGGCTGGAAAAAGGACTAGAAATCTAGATCAGGGAAGAGAGTAGCTCCCAAATTTTGGGAAAGTATATAAATATTGTTAACTGTAAACCCCACCAGTTTGATCTGGGCCCATATTCAGCACAGGCACCTATGTAACTTCTGCATCTCTGCAGGTCCAAGCTCAAATTCTGTGGTCACAGCTAGGAACATTCCATGCTACACTAATTTCAGGACCCGTCTTCCTTAGGTCTTATTTGTGGGTAGAGTATGTTGTCCAACCTCCCTTCTGAGAATGGAACAGTCTCTACCGTTGTTGATCCACATTGAGGGCAAGGTCCTATGGGGGCCCACAAATGGGTCCTGATGGAGATGACCAGTTGTTGTTGTTCCTGATGGAGATGACCAGTGACAGTGGTGAGAGGGATCTTTTAGAGGACTGGGCCCATCATATCTGTGTGGGAATTACAGGACTCCCAGACTAGACTTTATCCTTTTTCGGAGCTTTATTATTTCACAGAGATTCAGATTGATAAATGATTATTGTGATGGCTTCCACCTTGCACTGTGTGTATATATGTTCACACACACACACACACAACACACACACACACACACACACACACACACACACACCTCTGTTTCTTGCCTCTTGGATGGGCAGATACAGAATAGGATTCCTCAGAATAACAGTATATGATTCTCAGTTGAGAATTCAGCGTTGTGTGTTTCCTGAGCATACCAAAGGAAAATGACCTCAGTGTGTGGCTCAGATGCTTGTTTCAGGAAGAAGTGTCCAGGTCTAAGGGAGAGGCTCGCTGTCCCATTTCCAGCAGGGCTGCCCCCATCCCTCCACAGTCTTGAGGACTGGAAGAGCAGCAAAGGCCTCACCACTTAGGGAGAATTGCAGCTGAACCAGCAGTATGTATAGAATAGCTCTGGGAAGGGAATAGTCACTTGCTAACCCTTACAAACACTCTTATAAGGCTGGGGAAATAGCATAATGGTTCTGCAAAAGACTTCTGTGCCTGAGACTCTTAAGGTCCCAGGTTCAATCCCCAGCCCCACCATATGTCAGAGCAAGCAGTGATATCTATCTATCTGTCTGTCTATCTATCTATCCCTATCCCGATCCCGATCCTGATCCCTATCCCCTACCCCCATCTCTATCTCTTTCTCTGATTAAAATAAAATAAGCACTTATTTTATTATTTATTACTTATTTTAACACATGTGACATTACATTGGTTAATGAATGACTGGCACCAGAAACTCACTGACAAAGCCACATTCTGTATGAAAGGAGTGTTTAGAATAGCACTGTGGAGCTGGGGAAGAAATTTGGAGGCTTAGAAGAGAACTAGGGATTGCTCAGCTCAGAGATTTTATCTTCCATGAACCAGTAACAGAGGCTGCAGGATTTAAGCAGATATTTGTTTAAGAATTAAGACCAAACAGTGAAATCAACTTTGGATATCTGTTCCTTCACTCTGGCCTTTCACTCTGGCCGGACATACTAGAATAGGTAGAAAATTCCGTGCCTTGTACGCAGTGCCCGCTATTCATATTTGGAAATTAAAGAGTGTGCTTTCATTGAGATTATGAAGTTGTACAGCTGTAACTACTTTTAAATATATACACTGTTTGTGGGGGGAGCTGGGCAGTGGTACACCTGATTATGTGCACACGTTACCATACGCGGTGGCCCAGTTCCCCATCTGCAAGAGGGAAGCTTCATGAACTTCAAAACAAGTACTGTAGGTGTCTCTCTGTCTCTCTCTTTTTAAAATCTTTGTTCGATAGAGACAGAAAAGAGGGAAGATGTGATAGAGGGGAAGAGAGACAGCTGCAACACTGCTTTACCACTTGCAAAGCCTTCCCTCTGCAGGTGAGGACTGGGGGCTCAAACTTGGGTCCTTGTAGCATGTGCAGTCAACCAGATGTGCCACCATCCAGTCCCTCCCTCTCCCTCTTTATCGTATGTGCACTTATATGCAAAGTAGATGTACAATGCACATACGATATGTGTTGTGTGGACGCAGATGCCAGCCGGTGAGAGGAAAGGTTACTATCATGCAAACAGGAACAGACTGAATTATTATTTCAGACAGTTACAATAGAACTGAAGCCAACTGCAGAGGCTTCCCTTCCTCTCTGTTCTGAGGCTGTTTGTTGACGACATTCTCGTAGATCTCAGAGCATCTGCCTTCATACTCAGAAGCCCAGCACAGGAGAGATGGGCCCCCACTCTATGAGGAAAAAGAGCATCTTCACAGACAGACAGTGGTCTGCTCAAGTTATGGCCGCCACCAGAACATACGTTTATTCATCATTATACTGTTGTTGATTACAATTAGGAGACTTAGAGCTTTGAAATGATCTTTTTTATGACCTTGTGGGAGTTTAAAGGTGATACCTCATTGATTAAATAGGCCTTAGTTCATGCTTTGTTTTACTTAATGACCTGAAAACATATTATCCTGATTTACACATAGAATCATGCTGAAAAGCATGTGGCATTCACTAGAATATGTGTGTTTAAGTAGAATTAAATTAGGACTGAGAGTTATTAAAGAAGCCTTCCATGCCTTTGTCCAGTGAACTGTGTTTCATACGGAGATGAATAAGAAATGAACCGATGTACAGAAGTGAGCCAACTTATAGGCAGAGCAGCTTTGTAGGGTCTTTGCTTTTCCGTTATATTTGGATTGTCATCCTTTTGAGCTATTTTCTTGATTTCAATCTTAGATCCTGTGCAGAACTCCTAGTTTCTTTCAATGTTGGGTGATGCATATTTTTTAAAACTTATTTTTAATTTTATTTATTTATTCCCTTTTGTCGCCCTTGTTGTTTAATTGTTGTTGTTATTGATGTCGTTGTTGTTGGATAGAACAGAGAGAAATGGAGAGAGGAAGGGAAGACAGCGAAGGGGAGAGAAAGACAGACACCTGCAGACCTGCTTCACCGCCTGTGAAGCGACTCCCCTGCAGGTGGGGAGCCAGGGTCTAGAACCGGGATTCTTAAGCCGGTTAACCCGCTGTGCTACAGCCCGACTGCCTGATGCATATTTTTTATGATGATACTTTTAGCTATGTTTTCTTGCCAGGGTAGTTTAAAAAAAAAAATGCAAGAACAGAAGGTTTGGGCCAAACATAGGAGTAGTTTTGTTTCTCTGTATCAGATGCTTGCTACCCAATGTGCCCTGGAAAATCTCCTTTGCCTTCTTAGTCTGGTTGTGTCCTGCTCAGTTTTTAGGCTCTAAGTCAGAACTGGTCCACAAGAAAGTCATTTTCGACCCATCTATCCAGAGATGGGAATCTCTCTCTCCCAGAACAGAGTCACACTGCCCTGAACTCATGTGTCTGATCTGACGGTCGCAATCACAGGCTATAAGATCCCACACAGCAGAAACTCTCACGTGTTCACATTTTTGTTTTTATCTTCAGTGCCTAGACCATGTCTGACCTCCAGTAGGTGTGTGATGAATAATTAGTGAGTGAATGAATGACAAAGTCAGTCAAGACAGCGTCATTTCCTGTGCTAAGTCTCAAGGAGGTAAGTCTCAAGGAGGTAACGGCGCAGGACTTCCCAGCTCGATTGGCCCTAAGCACCTGACACTGTAACCTCCACGGAGGAAGACTGTGGCTCCCTCTACTAGGGTGCTTTGTGGTAAGGATGGGGTGGCTTCTTTGGTGTCACTAAGTGCCCAGTGGTGGTGAGGGGGGTCAGGATTAGAGGTTTGAAATATTCTCAAAGTGCACCAACTCATCTTGCCTTCTTCCTCCCAGTGGCTACTTCTAGTTGGTAAAAGTCTAGAAGGACTTTAAAATGAATTTATAGCAACACAGTATGAGAATTTTTTCCTGGTATATAATCTCTTAGTGAGTGTATTTTTTTTCTTCTCTTTCTTTCTTTCTTTCTTTCTTTCTTTTTTTTTTCATTATCCTACATCAACACCCTTCCCACCACCAAAGGACTGTGTCCCAATTCCCCAACTCCCCATTCCTCCAGAGAAGTTGAGTATCTATTTCCCTCCAGAGAAATTGAGTATCTACTCTCACTCTCCACCCATAGATTTTTCTTGAATGCCCTACTCCAAACTCAGTCAGATCTTGCTTTGAGTTTCCCTTTCTTTTCTTCTTTCTCAACTTCTGTTGATGAGTGGGATCATCCCATACTCATTTTTGTCTTTCTGACTTAGCTCACATAACATAATTCCTTCTAGCTCCATCCAAGATGGGTCAGAGAAGGTGGGTTCATTGTTCTTAATAGCTGTGTAGTATTCCATTATGTATATATACCACAGCTCTCACAGCTATTCATCTGTTGTTGGGCACCTGGTTTGCTTCCAGGTTTTAGCTATTATGGATTTTTTCTTTTTTAATTGTTTTTGTTATTAATTGTTTGTTATAAGTTTATAATGTATAATTCCACACTACACCCACCACCTGGTTCTGTGTCTCCATCCTCACACCTTCCAAAAAGACAACCTCCTTAGTTTTCACCACAATTCTTAAAAACAGTTTGCTTGTTTCTCTTTTGTTTGGATTTTTTTTTTTTTGGCTAGTTCATGGAAGTCAGATCACTAGATTCCACATCTGAATGAAACCATCTAGCAGTTGTCTTTCATCTCTTTCCTTACTTCATTAAGCACCATCACCCCTAGTTCCATCTATTTTTACCCCAAGGGACACAATATTACCTTTTTTATTGCAGAGTAGTATTCCATGGAGTATATATCCCAGAGCACCTATCTTTAGCCAATCATCTAATTATGGGCATCTAGGCTGCTTCCACTCTTTGGATTTTGTGAATAATTCAGCTATGAACATAAGGGTGCATGTGTCCTTTCTAATTAGTACTTGAGTGCCCTCTTAGGGAGTGTTTATAAAAACATCTATTTCTTTATTTTTGTGATGAGAAAGAAAATGAGACAGATGTGAAGGTTTGGGGACACCATTTGTACCTCAATGAAGCTGGGGAAAAAAAAAAACTCCAAGTCCAATATTCTCTAACAGCAAAACCTAGTAATTCTATCAGATCATCCTACTGAATCTCTGAGGTTGCTTTAAAAAATTCACTGTGTTGAAAAAAAAAAAAAAAACACCTCTTAGATTGGCAAGATAGTTCATTGGATAGTGCCTGCTTTGCTACACAAGCTGCCCAAGTCCCTTCACAGCCCCACTCTGATGGAGGAAGACTCAGCATCTTTGTGTCTTTCCCAACTCATTATGTCTCTCTGTCTCTCTGTCTGGAGACATCCTCTTCTGTGGTGAGGCCCTGGCAATAACAGATAAGCAGATAAGCCTATTAATAACCTGGTATCTGTAATTTCTTCCCCGCTGAACATGGGCGTTGACTGGTTGGTCCATACTCCCAGTCTGCCTCTCTCTTTCCCTAGTAGGGTGGGTCTCTGGGGAAGCTGAGCTCCAGGACACATTGGTGGGGTCTTCAATCCAGGGAAGCCTGGCTAGCATCCTGATGACATCTGGAACCCGGTGACTGAAAAGAGAGTTAACATACGAAGCCAAACAAATTGTTGAGCAATCATGGACCCAAAGGTTGGAATAGTGGAGAGGAAGTGTTAGGGGGGTACTCACTACAAACTCTAGTGTACTTCTGCTTTCAGGTATATATTTTGCAGTAATTTATAGATACGTGTGAACATATGCTCTCTCACAGAAACTGGTGTATATCTAGGTTTTGGGACTTTGTTAGAAAGTGAACCACCTGAGATGAAATTAGAGTGTACTATGAAAGAAAGGTCTCACCCGAGTAATGAAGCTGAAGGGTTGTCATTCCACACGTGTAGTCTCTGGACACAGTCTGAAGTGAAGCATGTTGAGGTGGCAATCGTTGCGTTGGTTAGGTTGTGATCGGTGGATGCAATATTATTTGATATGGATTGGGAGAGGCATACGGGAAAGTGGGCCCTATCCAAGGGTTCCAGGACTGGGGGAAGTAGGGGCTCTATAGTGGAGATGTGAGGTTCCTGCTGTCTTAGGGTTCAAAAAGACAATCGATAGTTAATGTTATCATCACATTATTTGGTAATTGGGTTAACCACAATGACCCTGGGTCCATGCTCCCAGAGGGATGGAGAATGGGAAAGCTATCAGGGGAGGGGGTGGGATATGGAGATTGGGTGGTGGGAATTATGTGGAGTTGTACCCCTCCTACCCTATGGTTTTGTTAATTAATCCTTTCTTAAATAAAAAAAATAATAACCTGGTAAAGTGCTTATGTGACAGTGCACAAGGGCCCAGGTTTAAGACCAAGGTTCTCACCTTCAAAGACACCTCATGCACCGTAAAGTAATGCTGCAGGTATCTCTGCTTTGTCAAATAAATAAATAAAATGTACTTTATAAATTTAAAAAAAGGAATCTCTCCCCCAACCCCTATGGATGTTCTCAATTTTCCTGAGTAAAGTTTAAAATTCCTGGTGGGAAAAAAATCTATAACAATATAATAAATGCAAATTATTTTCAGAACGGAAATAAAAGCAAATGAAGTCATGTAACCAAAAGCTTAGCACATAAGTGAACAGTGGCAAATCACATATAACTTGAAAGATTTATTTTTAAAAATTATGTGCCGTGTTGTTTGCCCAGTGTGTGTGTGTGTGTGTGTGTGTGTGTGTGTGTGGTGTGGTGTGGTGTGGTGTGGTGTGGTGTGTGTGTGTGTTTGTGTGTGTGTGTTGTGTGTGTGTATTTGAGAGAGAGTCTTTAATTATGCAGCATACCCTCTCCTCCTATATATTTGGTTCTTTCCATTTCCACAATTACTTTATTTTGGTTTGTTTGAAATAACACAAAGCTTCTATTTAGTGCTCAGATACTCTTAGAGAAGAAACATATATTTAATTCAAACTCTTGAATAACATTACAGTATGGGTTCAAGAGTTCTAGGAAAAGAATTTAAAACAAATAAAAACGAGATCCAAATGTTAATCCATAAATATGAAACTTTCTTGTGGCCTTTACCCCATCAAGGTCTAGAGTTACTAATGGGGTTAGGGTTTCAACTCTTAATGGGACTCAGCCCATTAGTGCTTTGTATGCAGGGAATTCTCCATGTGGTTTAATAAGTGGTTGACATTGGTGATGTCCCTTAATTTGCTTAAATCTAATTGGCTCTTTTATCAGTCAAACCTGTATGGATTGGCAATTGATCAGGCAGGGCTGGCCATGACTCTGCATGTAGTTAAGCGATAGAAGCTACAGTTAAAATCCCCACTGCATGATAATAAGCCAAAAAAGAACAAATGAGCTTAGAGCAGGAAAGCAAAGATGCTTAGAAGTTTTGCAGGATCTTCAAGTTCAGAACAAAGGCATTATAGAGTATATAAATTTTAAATACACTGCATTTTGCCTCCAGACTTAAACCATTTTTTTCCAGATGAACTGAGATCTTGTCCGAAACTGTCTTTGTTACTTCAAAGAACAACTCAGAAAGCTAAGAGAGGCAGAAGAAGCATAAAAGGGCATAGTTTAAAATGATTAGTGACAAATTCCATACTGACGAGGTAGAAACAGGGTTTTTTTAATGAAAGTTTTATATTTTTCCAAGAGGAATATTTTATTCTATTTATCTTTATCTGAACCACTTTCTGGCAGGAGTGGAAGGAATTCAGAACCACCTTAAGTGGCTGACATTTAATCCAGTTTCTTCTGACTATAAATAATTTGTCACTCATGCCTTTGAATTGATGAGAATTATTCTAGTCTACAAGGTTTCTAGAAACACTAAGCTTGAAGAATATGTTTCTTATGCTAAGGAGTGATATTAGAAAAACAATAAATGAGAAAGTCAGCGGAGTAGTGAGTGACTTCTTTGAGTTTCTCGCCTTCTCCCTGAAGTCACCCTCCCTCCTTAAATCATGACTAAAGGCAAGGGACCAAATCCACCTGGAATGAAGGCTTAGGTCTATGGAAAAGCTTAGGCTTGGGAATTGTACAAACCTAGATTTCTCTCTACTTCTTATTTTCACTGGTAGGAGGACTATGGGGAATATCCACAAATTCATCTTGAGCCTTGGCTTGTTTCTCTATGAAACAGATAGCTGAGAGTTAGTTATTATCTATGTCTGACTTGATTTATTAATTTTGGGTTACTTCCTGCGAGCCAGGCCCTATAGCCCTGTCACCTTGGGGCTGCACTGAGGTTTCAATTCAAACAACTGTTTGAAACCCAAACAAGATAGCAAACATGATTTAAAATGGATATGTGCTTGGACACTTCCTGAGCCATGAAGCAGATCTACAGATGTCTGTCTTTCTCTCCCTCTCTATCTACCCCTTCTCTCTCTTTCTCTCTTTCCTATCAAATAGAAAACTAATTTTAAAAAATAGGTGGGCTGAGAGTGTACTGGTTTTTTTGTTTATTTGTTTGTTGTTTGATTTTTTAAAATTTTATTTTAACAGGAGAGTGAGAGAGAATTAGAGAGGAAGATATAGAAAGGGGAAAAGACCAGCACACTGCTCAGCTCTGACTTACGGTGGTGCTGGGGATTGAACCTGGGAGCCTCAGGCATGAATGTCTTTTACGGAACCATCATGCTGCCTCCCCAACCCTGAGCGTGTACTGTTACACTGAGCTCTTATCCCACAGAACCTGACACTCTCATCAAATGTTAAAATGCCCAATGGTGTCCAAAGCCAGCACTGCTTGGTAACTTGGGGGAAACGCCCTTCTCATGCACGAATTGGAACTGGGTTTCAGTATCCTTCACCTCTAAGCCCTGGGATAAGGATCCGGGTTCGAGCCCCCGGCTCCCCACCTGCAGGAGAGTCGCTTCACAGGTGGTGAAGCAGGTCTGCAGGTATCTATCTTTCTCTCCCCCTCTCTGTCTTCCCCTCCTCTCTCCATGTCTCTCTGTCCTATCCAATAACAAGAACAGCAATAACAGCAATAATAACAATGATGATAAGGACAGAGAGACATGGAGAGGGGGCGGAAGACAGAGAGGGGGAGAGAAAGACAGACACCTGCAGACCTGCTTCACCGCCTGTGAAGCGACTCCCCTGCAGGTGGCGAGCCGGGGGCTCGAACCGGGATCCTTATACCAGTGCTTGTGTTTTGCACCACCTACGCTTAACCCGCTGCGCTACAGCCTGACTCCCTCATGTGGATTTTCAATGGAGCTAGCACTGTTCTGTAAAAAGACTCTACTTCCCCCATGGAAATCAATTGTCGATGTGACTGTCTGACTGCCACTCAAAGAATATTGCTGGGAATGAAAAACACTGAGCTGCTACCCTTATAGGCAGAGTGGCTGACGTGTCTGTTACCAAGCAAATGATGATTCTCTTTTCTCCCTCTTTTTTTTTTTTTATTTATTCACCTTTTTTTATTGGACGGGAACTAATGATCTACAGTAGCTACGGCTGATGTGTAAAATTTCTTAGTTTTCTACAAAACATTCTCACCCCAGCCTGGATCCTCCTCCAGGACCTGAAAGCCCTCTGCTCTCCCCAGAGCCCTTTGCCTTGGTGCAATACACCAACCCCAGTCTAGATTCTTTCCCATTCTGTTCCTATATCTCAAGTTCCATCTATGAGTACCATCATCTCATATTCATCCTTCTCTTTCTGATCGATTTCATTTCACGTGATTCCTTCAAGCTCCATCTAAGATGAGGTGAAGAAGGTGAATTCATCATCATTCTTTTTTTTTTTTCATTGGAGGATTAATTATAATGGTCTACAACCAACAGTAAAATACAGTGGTTTTTACATGTATAATATTTCTCAGTTTTCCACATAACAGTTCAGCCACAACTAAGTCCTCCTCTGCCATCAAGTTCCAGGACCTGAACCCTAAGTAGTATTCCATTTGTATATAGACCACTTACTTAGACTCTCATCTGTTGTTCGACACCTGGATTGCTTCCAGAATTTGGCTGTTATTTTTTGTTTGCTGTGAATATAGGTGTACACAGATTTCATTGATGGGTGTCTTTAATTCCTTAGGATATTTACTCTCCCCAAGAGAGTAATTACTGGGTGATAGGGCAGGTCCACTTCTGGCCTTCTAAGAGTTCTGCAGACTGCTCTCCACATATTTACAGAGTCAGTTAAGAGCTGGTAGGTAAGGAGAATTGTCACCATGTCCCAGAGAGAAGAGAAGACTCTCTCCTAGTTACAGAATGAATGACCCTGATAGTAAGGGCAAGGAATTGCCAGCAATTCTTCACTGAGGGTGTCACAGAAGGAAAAAAAATAACAGGAAATCATTGATTTCTTTTTTTCTTTTTTGTCTACCATTGATTAGGAAGCCAAGTTGGAGACTGTAGTATAACTTACTCAGCAAACTTATTTCCCTTCTTCCCTTCTTAAAGAGCTGATATTTTCTCCTTCTATCTGTTCTTCAATACAAATTCCTTGCAAAGAACCAAGAGAATTGGCTGTGGGTGGTGCTGGACCAACAGAGGGCCATAGGTGTCATCTCATGAGAGAATCTCCAGGACAATAAGAAGCAATTAGGATCCTGGAAAGGGCCAAATAACAAAATGGAAAGATCAAGAATTGCTAATCCAAACTCAATCTGAGTTCATACTTTTCACCATTCACTAGGAATAGAAAGAAACCCTTCTGGGACTTTTAAGATTAGTATTAAGGCACTGTCAAGATACTACCTTTTTGCTTGTTGTGAAATCAACAACTCGTAAAACATACACAACTGCTTTCAATATGCAAATATAGATACCATCATCCCCTGCTTTCTGTTTGTCATGGGCTCTGACTATAGTTTGATGCGTTTGCAAGATGGCCATTGAAGCTTGAGTGTGCAGGTGGATGGGAGAATTCTCACAAATACAATGAAAACTGTAAACATTTTCTTCATTGTTACTTATTTATGGACAGAGACAGAGAGAAGTTGAGAGGGGAAGGGGAGATAGGGAGAGAGACAGACACCTGCAGCCCTGCGTCACCACTCATGAAGCTTTCCCCCTGCAGGTGGAGACCAGGGGCTTGAACCTGGGTCCTTATATGCTGTAATGTGAGCGCTCAACCTGGTGCACCACCACCTAGTCCCCCAGATTATAAACATTTTAGAAAGAGCTATATCTTCAAGAGATCAGAAGTGGGCTAGTATGGTATGTGACCTTAACAGAGGGCAGAAGGTAGCCTGGTATAATATAAAAGCCACAGTGGAAGTAGAGGTTGGCAAGGAGTATTGTTTATTAATATATGCTAGTGAAATAGTTCACTGGGCACCTTGCTGTTTTGCCATGTGTGTGCAACCCAGGCTGAAGCCAAACACCCAGGCTTTAGTATTGTGACCTCTCTCTCTCTGTCTCTCTCTCTCTTTCTTTCTCTCTCTCTCTCCACCTTCCTCCATCCCCATCTCTATCTAAATATACATAAATAATTAAAAATTAAAAATATGTGATCATCTATTAGACACAGAGAAAAACAGAGCATCACTCTGGCACATGCGATGCTGGGGATCAAACTCAGGACCTCACACTTGAAAGTCCAAGGTCCTACCCACCATGTCACCTCCCAGGCCGCTGGATTCCCTTTCATTACAACAACCTTCTAGCACACAGACAGCTGCTGATCTGACCTTCTGTTCAAGATTTGTATCTCCCAGTTCATATGAATCACTAGATCATCCGACATGATATTTCACTTGTATGTTTCTCTTCTAAACATGTTTGAGGGATTCTCCTGGGCAATTCAACCATTGGAATTGATAAAGTAGTTGGATCCAATGACTAAAATCAATTTAAATTCTTACTATAATCAACAGTGTAGATTTGGAAGCACCAGTCAGGCATTTTAACCTGTGCCTTCCCTCAAGTACATTATGAGAACAGAAGCAAGTATTTACAACTGCCTAAAACACAGCCTCAAATCCTGTCATGAACTTTCTTCACCCTTCAGCCTGCTGTGTGTGCGTGGCATGTGTATAAAATGTCATCGTAGGAGCTTAAACCAGGGCTGCCTTTCTGTTTCATAATTTGTGAATTTTTCCTCATTCTTCATTATTCACTACCTTGACAGTGAACGCCTTGCTTCTGAAAATGCTTTGGAAAGGGAGGACTTCTGAGCCCCCGAGAAGACAGAAGTGGGCTTTGAAGTGTGCCTGCCACAAGCTCCTCAAGCCTGCAGCAAAAGCTGCCAGCCCCCTTCACATTTGCATGCTCTCTTGTGGTTCCTAGAGAAACACACATGTGAGCAAATGCACACACACTTACAGGCTGTCAGGAGAGCATCCTGGGGCGCCATAGACTAAAACGACACTTTATTCACCTTTTTTTTTTCTACTTTGCAGGCTAACCCTCTTTCCTTTGTTATCATAGGCAGACTCTATGCCTGACTTGCATAAAATTATATGAACAGTCACCTATCTGCATAAGTGATTTGTTAAGCGTGGAATGAACAGCTAGGTCACAAGCCTTTACCATGTGTAAGGTCGTCAGTTTCATCCCCAAAAGTACATGAGCGCACCATGGACAGAGCATAGCAGACCTTCATAAATTGTGAGGAGGTGCTCTCTCTCCCTCTCTCTCTCTCTCTCTCTAAATATATGTGTGTGTGTGTGTGTGTGTGTGTGTGTGTGTGTGTATCTTTCTCTCTCAGTTATAGAGTAATAATTTTAAAGATCATATTTGCTACTTATTTGAGTTAGTAACTTCAAGAGAAACTTGCTCTTTCTTTAGAAATGAGGGCCTAATGAAGAATAGTAATAACAGACTCAAAGCTCACTGCAGACACCATGGTATTCACTATGATAAGTCAGTTGGGATGAATGCGACTAAAAGCATGGAAGGGTACCTAGTTCATAGATGAGCCCAAACATCGCTCTTTATACTTTAATGATTGTTCTCTCTCATTTTACTTAAATCTGTCCTGCGTGTCTGTGGTGTTTACCTACTAAACTATACATCCACGATGAGGTCTGATGACTGGAAATAGGAAAGGAATGATAGTTGGACTTGTTCATATCCCTTCCTTTCTTCCTCCCTCTCTTCCTGCATTCCTTCCTTCCTTCCTTCCTTCCTTCCTTCCTTCCTTCCTTCCTTCCTTCCTTCCTTCTTTTTCAGATTCTTCTCACCCTTTGTCTTGGCTCTAGCACACGGAAGGAAGGGAATTACCCCAGAGAGTTATATAGGTTAGTTTATGTTTACAAAATCTGTCTTCGCCTTTTCTTTGGGCTGCTATGTTCCCGTCTCTCTTGTGACCTGGACTCTTCTGTGCCCACAGATGTTGTGTGTGAGATTGAGTTTGCCACCAAGACTGGAAGAGGAGAACTCCATATCTCCTTGCCACCATCATTATTTTCAGGAATTACAGATGGTCTAGTCATCCAGGAAAGAAAAAAATTTACAATAAGCCAGTAGAGCCAACTGAAGCCTCCATCTGAATCTGGTGTCTGATTAAATCTGCTGCCAGTCCTGCTAGCCTCAAATCATCTAAGTAAGTATCCAACCCAGACAGTGGACTCCATTCCAGTGATATCACTGGATCCTTGGGACTCCTCTCCCTATGATTTTTTTTTATTGCAGAAGCCAACCACATATACTACAGCAGTCTAGTTTTGTTGGATTTCCTGCCATTTGAAAATGAAAGTGTTTTGAGTGCGAGAGGAGCAAGCATTTCAAAAAGTCTCACACTCCTTGAAAGTCAGACTATACTGTGCCGCACACATGTCTTGGTCTTCATTTGATCTCTCAAATGCGGTAAGCCCAAGACACAGAGTTAATATGAGACGAAGTGATAGTGGTCAGGACTATGAGACAGAGATCCCATGTGGAGCTCGCTCTTGGTGTTTTCAGGCCTCAGAACCCTGAACTTGAACAACCTGTGCCCTACCTAGCTATCTGGGTTGACCTGAGCGACTCCACTTGTCTACAAGGTGGGTTTCTCACCTTTACACAGGTAGACTTGAAGTTGGCACTAATTCCCTCAATGTGGGGTCTTATCTGTAGCTCAGTACCAGACAGTCTCACTGGGCAGTAGAACCCCTCAGGGAAACTCAGTGAAACACATTCTAAATTCAATTTGTCTGAACGACAGGGGCTTCATCCTCAGGGCCAGGGGATGTTACGAGGCTGAGGAGCCAGCATAGACTTCTGGATGGAGCAGGGGCAGAAACCAGGCAGAAGGCATGTACCTCTTTCAGATGCTGAATCCCACCTGTGCCATGCTGACTGGGCTTTGTCTTGCCTTGTTTACCTGGCCCCAGTGAGTTTACTCACTCTTGTCACTTTTCCACTGAGCGGAGGGAGGAGTGGTGCACCGCAAGGGAGAGATTCCATAGCACTGGAGATGTCCACAGTGCCAGAGATAGCCCTCCCCATGTGACGCCAAGCCCTGACCTGGACACACACATGTGAAAGCGTGCAGCTGACTCCGTGAGCTCGCTCCCCCACCTGGGGTGGTTTCATTGTTTAGGAGAATAGTGACTAGACTCTACTATGAAGACTCTGTCACTGCCCTTCACCCTGCTCCCTGAAGCTTTCACAGGATATGTGTTAGAAAGCTCTCTAGGGATGTCTGATTGCTAATTGCTAAGATGTTCTCGCTTTGGGCCCAAGAAAAAGTTGCTAAGATATTCCTATCCTGTGATAATCCCTTCCATATCTCAAGGGAAATGAAGTAGATATGATCTTCTGATCATGCATGCCTTTCACTCTTATAAACGTAGTCTTAATGGGGGCCTGGTGGTGGTGCACTGGGTTAAGTGCACACAGTACAGAGAGTAAGGACCTGCATAAGGATCTGGGTTCAAGCCCCTGGCTTCCCACCTGCAGGGGGGGAGCGCTTCACAAGTGGTGAAGCAGGTTTTCAGGTGTCTCTCTTTCTCTCACTCTGTCTTCCCCTCCCTTCTCTCTGTCCTATCCAAAAAAAAAAAAAAAAATCCACAGGAGTGGTGGATTGGTACTATAGGCACTGAGCCCCAGCGATAACCCTGGAGGCAATAAATACATATAAAATAGTCTTAATTACCTAGTGTTAATTTTACTAAAGGAAAACTAGTAAGAACACCTATACTTGTAAAAAAAAAAAAATGATGGAAGGACTCAACCAATTGATCATTCTTCCCTCTGGCAAACTTAGAAGAAGCACCTCATAGCTGTGCTAAGAGTTTTTCAAAAATGGATTCAAAACGCAGCTCATTCAAAACACAGCATTGTGGAACTCAGGAGTGGGAACAGTCTGTATTGGGAAATCTTTCCCTGGAATGACCTTAGAAATGATCACAGAAGCCAGACCTTCCACCTTCTGCAACCCAAAACGACCCTGGGTCCATGCTCCCAGAGGGATAGAGAATGGGAAAGCTATCAGGGGAGGGGATGGGATATGGAGATTGGGTGGTGGGAATTGTGTGGAATTGCATCCCTCCTACCCTATGGTTTTGTTAATTTCTCCTTTCTTAAATTAAAAATAAATTATAAAAAAATGATCATCTGTGTGCTTGAGGCCAAAAAAGGAGGGTGGGGCGGGTCACACTATCCTCCATGAAGTCTAAAGTGTAAGACTTGGCAGATAGAAAAACGTACTGGCTGTCGAGAAGAGGATGGAGAGAAAGACAGACAGACAGACATGCCTCTTTGCGAGTCAATGCAAGCATATTGGAAGGAAAGCTGGGAGTGACCAGTGGGCAGGGAAGACAGACCAGGACAGTATCCCAAGACCAGTGGATTTTATACACAGGGAAGGAGAGAGTGTGGGGGCGTTGGTGCAGCAGGAAGATGAGTGTGGGTTGTGTACGTGTCCTGTGTTATCGCTGTGGCCTAGTCAAGTCTTGTTTCCTTGGGAACTTCAAGGACTGTAAAAAGGTCAATTCTTTATTCCAGGATCTGTGCCCAGAGCTTCAGGAAAGGGCAGCTGCTACAATGGTCACTTCCTCACTTGAGACCTCACAGCAGGTGGGTCAGTGAGTCTAGTTAGCCTGTCTCTTGAATTGTGGTTTGTCAAGCCCGGTAACTGCAGTCTAGATCAAACCCTGCTAATTTAGCCTCCCATGCTCCATTTTGATCATTTTCCTTCAGGGGTTATCTGAACTGCTGAAGATTTTCTCCTCTTTCAGTTTCTATCTGTTCATAGGCTCGGGGCTTCCTTCACCTTCTAACCCTCCCCTTAGGCCTCAGTAAGAACCACAGGGGTGTGTATTCAGAACAAGATGTTCCACACTCTGTACAAAGCACATCAACATGAAATATGATCAACACAAGGTATCTGTTATATTTCTTTCTTTTTAAAACTTTTTTATCTCTCTTTTTTTTTTAATCTTCATTTACTTATTGGATAGAGACAGCCAGAAATCAAGAGGGGATGGGAGTGATAGAGAGGGAGAGAGACAGATAGACACCTGCAGCCCTGCTTCACCACTCACAAAGCTTTCCCCCTGCAGGTGGGGACCAGGGGCTCAAACCCAGGTCCTCACACTTTGTAACATGTGCACTCAACCAGGTGCGCCACCACCTGGCCCTTCTGTTGTATTTCTAGAGCATAAACAAACACTGTTTAGGTTGAAAACTTGGTCTCCCTTTCAACATCCAGAACTTTATTTTCCTTGATGATTCCAACATCTGCCCCTGGAAGCTAAATATGGGGAAATAGTAGACTAGTTGTGGTGTATTAAGTTATCAGTGAGGACTGACTTGAGGATCAAAGACGCTCTTTGGGAGATATTAGTTGGCTGGTAGGAAAAGCGTGAGCTGTCTCCCCATGCCTGCCTCCTTTATTTGTACTCTGTCTTGGAAACCTCCTTCCCACAGTTGTTTTAGAATCTTGATGTTTAATTGAACACAAAGGCCTTTGAGCAGCCTGGTGGGGAGTTGTTCCTGGTGGTTCAGGCAAGGAGGAAATTGAAATGTACATGTTTTCTTCTCGTTTATCAAAGACGGGCAGGAATCTAAACTGACGTTTTATGTCAAATGAATTATGAACTGTGTACTTTGTACCTGAGGGAACAACAACTAAATTAGAGCTTGGGATTTAGAAAAAGAGAAGACAGAAAAAAATAGGTTTTTAATAAAACATACACTCATTTCTGATGAGGACAAGGCCAGAGAGAGTCTGACTGCAGAGCGAGGGAGGGGCTGCCCTGAAGTCTGCAGGTGGATGTGTTTGAGAGGAAAGTGGTAGTCTCCCCACGAGGCTGACACTGAGGCAGTGGAGTCTGATGAGGCTTGCAGAGAAAGCAGGACTCTGCTGGACTCATTCAAATTGCATCTTGGGCCGGGAAGCCAGCTCAGCATCAGAGTATAGAACAGACATGCCCAAGACCCCCAAGGTTCCCAGAACAAGCCCCAGTACCATCATATTCTAGAGCTGAATGATGTTATTATTTCTCTTTCTCTCTCAAATATTTTTTTTTTAATTTTTAATAGGGATTGAATAATGATTGACAAGATGGTGGGATAAGAGAGGTACAATTCTGTAAAATTCCCACTACCAGGGTTCCCTTTCCCATTGGAAGCTTCCCTATTCTTTTTTTTAATTTTTTTTCAAATTTATTTATTTATTTATTTTCTCTTTTGTTGCCCTTTTTGTTTTTATTGTAGTTATTATTGCTGTTGTTGTCATCGTTGTTGGACAGGACAGAGAGAAATGGAGAGAGGAGGGGAAGACAGAGAGGGGGAGAGAAAGACAGACACCTGCAGACCTGCTTCACCGCCTATGAAACGACGCCCCAGCAGGTGGGGAGCCTGGGGCTCAAACTGGGATCCTTACTCTGGTCCTTGCACTTCGCGCCATATGCGCTTAACCCACTGTGCTACCACCCAACTCCCGGAAGCTTCCCTATTCTTTACCCCTCTGGGAATATGGGCCCAGGATCATTATGGGATGCAGAAGGTGGAAGGTCTGGCTTCTGTGATGGCTTCTCCATTGGACATGAGTGTTGGCAGGTGGGTCCCTACCCCCGGCCTATTTCTGTCTTTCTCTAGTGGGACAGGGCTCTGGGGAGGTGAGAGTCTAGGACACATGGGTGAAATCATCTGCCCTGGGGAGTCAGGATGGAATCACAGTCGTGCCTGCAACTTGGTGACTGAAAGGCAGTAAGATATGAAGAAGGACAAAGAGTTTAATAAACAGGAGCCCAAAAGTAGGAATAGAGCAGATGAAGCTAGGTGTTTTCGTGTGGGAAGAAGCTAGGAAGTCTATCTTAGGTATGTTCCAAGGGGCCCATGACTTTAGTAATCTTTGCCTGAGCCCAGCAGCTAGCATACAGGTGGACAAAGAGTATTGTCTGGGAAGACGGTGTCAGAGCTGGGAACAGGAGTAGAAAGCTGGGTCAGGGCAGAGATGTCCTTTCAGGAATGCTACGAGGCATTCAGATGTCAGAACAGAGGCTGACATAGAGGATCCACAGCTACGGAACCTGTATGGCAAAAGGTTTTTTTTTTCATTTTTTCTTAGTGGTTTGATATTTTAAAAAAGGAGAAGATTAAATGTGTGTTGGGTATCGTGGCCGCCCACGATGTACAGGGGGGATCCTGCACGGTCTCAGATGAGTCTGACACAGTGACAGCTCCACATTCTAGGGGAGAGAAGAAGATAACTAATGAAATTCCAAGTACCTGTTCTTTTCTGAGCACAAGGAGTTACATCATCACAGCTCTGGGGAATTTGAGCATTAAGAGAGGAGGCCTTCTGCTGGCCTGATGTTCCCTGGCAAGGCATCCCTCTTAAACATACAGCAGGGGCCACACACAGCAGGAGGGTTGAGGGATGCTGCCTGGGTCCTGAGAATGGTCGTGTGCAGTGCAATCTAATTTCTCGAGATGGCCAGTGCAATTAGTATTCAGTCCTGGCTCTATTCTGGCACCCTTGGCCTACCCCTTCTCCCCCTCCCTATAGAACTCATCTGCCACTGGGGCTGTCCTGCTTCTTCCCAGACCTAATTAAAGCATTTCTTGTGAACACTGGACCCAATTTCACTTCACAAAGAACAATTGCTAGAGCCAGGTGACACCTGCCACCTGCATCACATTGAGCAAATAGGGGCACTGATTTCCAGGGCTGCAGAGAAATGGTGGCATATTGGGTTTCCCTGGGGGCATTTTTAGAGCCCAGAGAGCCAGTGAAAGACTAGAGACGAAAACGGTGGCATCTTCAGGTTTTATTCATAACATGCATCAAAATGTTTCCTAGAGAGGCTGTGTTTCTGCTCTCTCAACAGTTGCTACAATGTTTTCTGTGTACACTTTCTGCCTCAGCACAGCTCATGTCAGACAAGCTCTTCTACTTCCTGAGGGACAGACCTGAAGAAATGCCTCCCTGTCTTTCACCTGGGTCCCAAAGCTGTAAGCCCTGCTTTTCCATCTTGCTTCTCTTGTTTTACTCTGGAGACATTTCTGAGAATTCTCAGGACTGAAAATGCCCAGGTGAATAAGAAAGAGAACAGTAACACTGAGAAGACAGAGGAATGGAAATAGATGAAACAGGGTCAGACTGTAGTGCATCTGGTTAAGCACACACATTACAGTGTGCAAGGACTGGGGTTCAAGCCCCTGGTCCCCACTATAGGGGGAAAGCTTAACGAGTGGAGAAGCAGGGCTGCAGGTATCTCTCTATCTCTTTCCCTCTCTATCTCCCCCTCCCTTCTCAATCTCTCTCTGTCTCTAATAATAAGTTTTAAAAAAAACGTAGAAAAAAATAAAAATTAGAAATACAAAGATCTTTTTAAAAAGGAGGACAGAAATATTTCCTAACCCATTTTTTCCTCTGGAAAAAAAAATAAAAATAACCCTCAAGATCTAAATGATATAGTTACCAAAGTGAACAAACACAAATTTGGACATGTCTAGGTCTTCCAAATTTTTTTAAATTTATTTATTTAAGAAAGGAGATATTAACAAAACCATAGGATAAGAGGGGAACAACTCCACACAATTCCCACCCTTTCTTTCTCCCTTTCTTTCTTTCTTACAAAGGACTCACTTGTATCTGTCATGGACTCAAGCCAGGCTCAAGCACAGCACCCTACTCCACTGAGGGAAACTTCAGTATCGTGATGTCTGTCTCTCTTTCTCTCTGTCTCTGTTTCTCTCTTTCAGTCTGAAAAAGATCTTCTGGGAGAGGTGACAGGAGGTGAAACTTCACTGACAACCATTGCGTGTGTGTGTGTGTGTGTGTGTGTCTGTCTGTCTGTCTGTCTTACTGGCATTTCAGGGAATTTTTGTAGGCTTTAATGCTAGTCTACCTTCCAGGCTGCACTGGTAGTTCATGCCAGGGTCCCGTGGAATAATAATAATAATAATAATAATAATAATAATAATAATAATAATAATGTTTTCTGTGGAAAAGAAAGAAGGGGAAGGCCAGGGTTGGCAAGATAGCTCACAGGGGTGGGGGTAGGGGGGGCTTCTTAACTCTGTGTGACCCAGGTTCAAAGTCAGCCTTCACCACATTATGGGGAAGCCTCTTGGTGTTATAGAATCTTCTCTTTTCTCCTATGCACTCTCTTTCTCTAAGAATGTTGGCTGGAATTGTGTAACCCTAGTAACAACCAGAAAAATAAAAGTGAAACAGAGAAAAAAAAAGAAAGAAAACCCGAAAAGAACTGTTTAGAATAAAATTTGGGGGGAGTCGGGCGGTACAGTGGGTTAAGTGCACGTGGCGCAAAGTGCAAGGACTGGCGTAAGGGTCCCGGTTCGTGCCCCGGCTCCCCACCTGCAGGAGAGTCACTTCAGAGGCGGTGAAGCAGGTCTGCAGGTGTCTGTATTTTTCTCTCCCCCTCTCTGTCTTCCCCTCCTCTCTCCATTTCTCTCTGTCCTATCCAAGGATGACATCAACAACAATAATAACTATAACAACAGTAAAAAGCAACAAGGACAACAAAAAGGAAATAAATAAATATCTTTTAAAAAGAATATGATTTGAGATGGGGAGACAGCATAATGGTTCTGCAAAAAGACTTTCTTCTCTCCTCTCTCTCTCTCTCTCTCTCTCACACACTTGATTTTGACAAAAATAAGTCCAATCATATGGAAAGTCATCTGTTTAGTATTGTAGACAATATGCTTTTACAGCTATTCACTGCACTGAATATGAACTACCTGTTACAAACTATAGAATATGACCTGCCGTTTTGCGGTGTGGCATTAAGAGCACTGCGTTTGAACTTCAAAGCCCCAGTTTAAATTTTCGCTCTGCCTATAACCAGTGCTCTGAGATACAACATATGCCTGCCTTGATCCTGAAATTCTCGTCTGTATTACAGAGAGACAACACCTAATCTTTAGTCGTTTTCTGAGGACTAGAGATGATTATGTTAAGGAGTCTAGCATGTCATATGTGCTTGAAAAGTTGGTCAATTTGAAAGGCTTTTCTGAGGACAGGAGATCTGTTTTAACCTACTTGTCACAGTTCAGTGCTGCTCTGTTTACATATCCTTGGGCTCAAGGTTGACTGTCCATTTGTTTGCACATCTGCATATTTCTCATAATTAATATCTTTTTTAATGACATATGGTTTAGTGGCTGGAAATTGAGTCTTGCCTTCTGTTTTCAATTTGTTTATGACTCAATGACTCAGTAGATGTGTCTGAACTTTAATTTTCCATCCTGGAAACTAGAATATATATATATATATATATATATATATATATAAAAACTTGCTCATATGTAGCTATTTCAGAAAATGTGTAATGCCAGGAGTTTGACCGCATGCCAGGCAATTCAGAGATGCAGCAAGGAGGCCGAGTGAGACAGAAAGGGCCAGAGGTACCGTTCTGTTGACAGGGAGAGATAAATTAACGACCCATCTATGAGGAGTTTGGGAATGAGGTGGAGTCGGATCCCTCGGCAGGTTTGCAAAAACCTTCTCATCTGCTTGGAAACTGCCCAGGGCAGATTGGACTGGAGTCTGAGGTTCTAGAACTAGATGGGGGGAAAGTTCACCCCAGCTGGAAAGCAATAGCTTCCTGTGTGCTGTCCTTGAATCCGTCCCTCCCAAAGGCCAGGTCCAGTGCACACTTGGGACCCCTGACACCCCAAGAAATAACTGACCTCTTTATTATCACTGTTCACTTTCATTCATAGATGTGTCTATTTGTTTTTATAAGCAGGATGACGGGTAGAACCTGTGGCCTGATGCAACTTGCATCTCTGTTATTCTGTGTCCATGTGCTGTAGTCATCTGGGTTATGTCTTCTCTCTCTGCTAAATAGAAAGTAGATGTTCTAATTCTAGTCTCCCTTTGACTGTTAACTTCTGCCCACCAACAGTGAACCTGGTGCAGCCTGGCATTCAGTATCTTACATGAGAGATTTGGACTTTGAGCAAAATGATGTAAATATCTTTGGTATCTTTGTGTACTATTTTTTTAAATAATATTTATTTATTTATTCCCTTTTGTTGCCCCTGTTGATTTATTGTTGTCATTATTATTGTTGATGTTATTGATGTCATCATTGTTGGATAGGACAGAGAGACATGGAGAGAGGAGGGAACAATAGAGAGGGAGAGAGAAAGATAGATACCTGCAGACCTGCTTCACCACCTGTGAAGCGACTCCCCTGCAGGTGGGGAGCCGGGGGCTCCAACCAGGATCCTTATGCCAGTCCTTGTGCTTTGTGCCACCTATACTTATCCCACTGTGCTACTGGCTGATTCCCTTTGTGTAGTATTTTATTCCAACATTTGGAAGCACACAGTCACCACATACGTATACACACACACACACACACACACACACACACACACACACACAGCGGTAGTAATGAATTAGTACATATGGAGAACACAGTGGATTCCTTTTCTCCCCCCAAAACAGGACCCTTCTGGCCACTGATACTCTGGCTTTTGCTTTTAGAACTTTTCCTCCAAAGTTTTATAAATGCATAAGGATCAAATACCAAGACTTCCTGATTGGTTATTGTTTTTGTTTTTTGTTTGTTTTTGGTGGTATGACAGGCAAGTGGGCCTTTCTTTTTCCTTATATTAGACAAAGAGAGAGAGAGAATGGGAGAAAGATCAAGACATCAAAACTCCACTGCACCACCCATGGAGTTTCTTCAGGAGCTGTCCATGGTACACAGTCTCAAAACCCAGGTCTCTAGCATGGTAGGGTGTGTGCTCTACCATGTGAGCACTCTCTCATTTTCATTTTATTTTGTTTTGTTTTATAATAGAGCCCACTAGAATACATTTAAATGCTGAGGATCTGAAAAAATAGCATAATACTTACAAACAGACAACAACAAAATAAAAGCCTCGTGTATGAGGCTCTGAGGTCCCAGGTTCAATACCAAAACCCTGTCACCACCCATCACCACCCACCATAAGCCAGAGATGAACTGTTCTCTGAATTTCAAGGAAGGAAGAAGAGGAAGGGAACGAGGAAGAGGAGGAAATTTAATAAGCTCTGGGGCAGGGTGGTGGCCCACAGTAGAACTTTAACCTGCTATAGTTTCTGACCCCAACCCCTCTTGACCAAACAGTGTTCAGATGTCTGTGTCTCTATCATAAACTAAATAAATTCAAATTTAATAAAAATCGTACACGCAAAGGATGATTCCATCCAGACTAGCTCAGTGTGATTTAATTTATTGCTCAGCATTTGGGATTCAGTGTGCCTTCCCAAAAAGGTTAAGTTTGAAGTTGTATTTGAAAAACGTCCATCCTCTGAATGGATAGACTGGGGTGTGGAATCAGTATTTTTTTTTTCTGGATGAGATGTGTTGATTCAGGAGTCTGTCTGTGGAGTGCTGGCCCCGAGAGGCTCATATTCAACTCGAGAGAAGCTCTTTGAGCAACATCGCATCTTGGAGGCAATAGATCAAGCTGATAGATAGAAGACTCTCCCGTGGAGAAGCCAGCGATGGAATTATGACTGGCTCCCAGTTATTGCCTTGGTGCTAAGGAGCCTCGGCGGAATCGAACTCAGATAAAAGGGGTTAACCAGAGGGGAAAGAAAGGCTTCCAGAATTCATTGTCACGGGGCATATAGACCCATGCAATTGAGGAGGAATATTCTGCCTTGGTACATAATTAGAATGCGACCAACTTAATGCCACATACGATTTTTGTCGTAGTGATTACTCTGAACAGGACCCAACTTTGAAGCCCTGCTACATACTTTTTTAACAGAGCAATGCCTTTTTAAAAAAATATTTATTTATTTCCTTTTATTGCCCTTGTTGTTTTATTGTTGTAGTTACTATTACTTAGTCATTGTTGGATAGGACAGAGAGAAATGGAGAAAGGTGGGGAAGAGAGAGAGGGGGAGAGAAAGATAGACTCCTGCAGACCTGCTCTCTTGGGAAGCTTTCCCCATGCAGGTAGGTGGTCACTATTTTATTTTTTTTAACAGAGCACTGCTCAGCTCTGGCTTATGGTGGTGTGGGGGATTGAACCTGGGACTTTGGAGCCTCAGGCATGAGAGTCTGTTTGCATAACCATTCTGCATCTACCCTCCACCTTGATCACTAATCTTTATAGAAAGTCTCCAAGGGAAAAATATTATCATTGTTTTAAAGATGAAAAGCATAGGCTCAGAGTCACCAGGTCTTTTTTCCTCAAGCCACAGTGCTTTGCTCAGTTTGCCTTTGAGTTTCTAACTTTGGAACAAACTCACACACTGGTCTCATTCAAATTATACCTGATGGGAAAATTAAGAGAAAAGCCAGGGTTATCTAATTAGGTGGGTTTGTGTGGTGTGTGTGTGTGGGGGGGGTGCTTTGTTTCTCATGGCCATGTCAGGTTTGCTGCAACTGTTCAAGTAAATTTCCTTGCCAGATAAGTCAAAAGGAGATGTGGACTCAGGACAGATTTGCCAGAAATTCCAGTAGACTGGAAAAACAGCAAAATAGACCTCCCAGCTTTCAGCATCTCTGATAAGGGCATTGTCACTGTGAGAGGGACCACTGAGTGCTTGAAACTCAAGAAGACAAAAAGTTTAGTTTTTCAGAAGCAAGAAACTTGTTAAGACTTCTAAGAACTCTGGTGGTGATCTTTTGGAGGTGGTGGGTGTGGTATGGAATTAGAGCCTAGCATCTTACAATCTTGTAACAAACTATTCATAACTATATATAGATTAATTTAGGTTTTGTATTTTTCTAAGTGAGAGTTAAGACTGGCAAGGCCTCTTTTTAGTCAATCGTGTGTTTGTCATTAAAAGTACAATTTTAATAAACTCCTCTTCTTAAGAACAAAGAAAAAAAAACAAGTTATGTTCCTGAATAATATTTCCACAAAGGTGGCCATGGTTGGAAACAGTCAAAGATCTAAAACCATAGCCTGTTGGATTACTCAACCGATGGGCAAAGAGTTAAATTAACAAGGCACTTTGATATTTGCCTCATCACCTAATTTCTGACATGCTTTGGATCAGAAGGGCACAGGTAGCGGTGGGTGTGTGTGACTGGGGGGTCTGGCTTTGCAGACTGAACTTCCACAGCAATTGTGTTAGAATGGACAAGAAAGCACATAGTGCAGGAAGGAGAATTTCAGTGAAATGGACCATGTTGAACGTTGCCGTTGATCCCAAGGAACAGGTTTTCCAGTATATATATGGGGCATTCCGATTCCACCCAGCATATGTTCTCCACAGTTTTCTCTGCTCTAATTCATCTGTGTTTGCGGACAGCACCAGATGGCCTGCTGCCTCCCAGCCTTTCATCTGCCACTTCCACCAGTCTTCAGGTTGCCTGGTCTACACCAGCTCGCAACAGTGCCCCCGGCACCCCCCAGATACCAGCTCCAGATGAGGCTGCCCCATTCCAGCCAGACCTTTCCAGAGTGGGTATACCACCTGCCCAGCCTCCTCCACGTCAACTGGGTTCCTTCCACAAGGTCAGCTTCTGTGATCTTGATTCCCGAACAGTCTGCCTTTGCTAAAGCCACATTTGAAAGACCCAAATGGACCAGAAGCAACCCACACTCTAGGAGACGCTGTTGGCCTTGCAAAAATATCCATGCTTAGCATAAGCGTTGCACATCGCAGACATACCTCTGGTCCCCCGACGTGCTCTCTGAACCGGGGCTACAAAGTCATGGCGCAGACACTACACATTCTGTTTGATTTCTGTTTCTGCCACCTGCCAGAACTGAGCAGGGTTCTAGCTTCTGTGTGTGTGTGTGTGTGTGTGTGTGTGTGTCATAAAAATAAAAACATCTTTTAAAAAGGTAAAGATAAAATATGATGAGAGAAAAGTGGAAGACTAGGGGCTGGGCGGTGGCACACCCTGCTATGCACACATATTACTAAGCACAAGGACTGGGGTTCGAGCCCCCACTCCCCACCTGCAGGGGGGACACTTCAGGAGTGGTGAAGTAGGTCTGTAGGTTTAAAAACTTAGAGAGAGAGAGAGAGGGAGAGAGAGGGAGGGAGGGAGAAAGGAAGGAGGGAAGGAAAGAAAGAAAGAAAGAAAGAAAGAAAGAAAGAAAGAAAGAAAGAAAGAAAGAAAACAGGAAGGAAGGAAGGGGGAAAAGAAAATTGTAAAACTTAATTGTAAGTTGATATTTTCTAAAAAAAAAAAAAAAAAATTCCTTCCAGGGTTATTGCTGGGGCTCTCAGTGTCTGCACTATGAATCCACAGCTCCTGTGGCCATTTCATTTTTTTGGATAGGGCAGAGAGAAATCGAGAGAGGAGTGGAATACAGAGAGGGGGAGAGAAAGATCGACACTTGCCCCCTGCAGACCTGCTTCACCACTTGTGAAGCTTCCCCCCTGCCAGTGGGGAGCCTGGGGGCTCAAACCGGGATCCCTGCTCAGGTCCTTGCACTTCATATTATGTGTGCTTAACCAGGTGAGCCATCACCCAGCCCCCCATTTTCTAAAAATTCTTTCCAGTAAGATTGTCCTTTTTTCTTTTGGAATTCCCTTCGATGTCCACACAAGCCTAATCACCATTTCTTTCTTGCTTAGGCTATCTCCCCAGCCCTCTGCCCCTGTAAGATACGAGGTGCGAGACCTCTAGCCACACACACTGGATGAGTTCCCAGTGGTCATCTCAGAAGAATCTGGCAGCACCAGAAACTCTTGGGTTCCATTCATGACCATGGAGGACACAGTGAGTGGTCCAGATACTGCTTACTCAATGTTCTTGTCTGTAGTTTTCCCAAAACAAAGAAATGAGCCTCCTCTCAGCTTAACATTTCATGGAAATACTTTTTTCCAGGGCAGAGGTGACAGGACTCCCTGGAAGAAGGGCTTGGAAGGTCAGGCCTACAGAGAGAGTGAGAGGGAGGGAGGGAGAGAGAGAGAGAGGAAGAGAGAGAGAGAGATGTAATTAATGACGGCTTGTGGCATGACCCCCATCCTATCACTCAGAACCCATTTATGAGTCCTGCAAGGGAAGGGTGTCTCTCTTGGTTTGTTTTGTTTCGTCTTGGCATATGCAATTTTAATCAAGCAAAAGAAAAAGTCCCAAATATACAAGCGAAGAAAAAAAAAAAAAAAAAAAACTGTTGACACTAATATCAGTTACTTTTATTTTTTCAATGTGTTTTCCTTTTTCTTTTTTTAAATTCCTTTATTGGGGGATTAATAGTTGTTGTTTTTTTTTTTACAGTTGACAGTAAAATACAACAGTTTGTACATGTGTAACATTTCCCAGTTTTCCACCTAACAACTCAGCCTGCACTAGGTCCCCCCTGCTGTCAGACTCCAGGACCTAAACCCTCCCCCCCCACCCCCAGAGTCTTTTCCTTTGGGGCAGCACACCAACCCCAGTTCTGCTTAGTGTTTTCCCTTCTGAATATCAGATACTTTTATGTACAGCTGTGCAAGTTGAAAAAAAAGCTATCCTATATGGATATACAAAAGTGGTTCATTCACAGGTTTGTATATAAGGGTCAATAAATTTATTTCCTCAGAACCCTTAGTGCCTGCCCCCTCTTGATGAAGACACCAACAATTCATTCACATTAAAAAAAAAAAAAAGGGACTCTGCTCATTCTATTATGAGGTTCTAACCACAAAACTTACCATCTAGGCCCTGTTTCCTGGACTGTTTAGAGCAGTATGTTGCTTTATCCCAGGAAGAAAAAACAGAATTGTTGCTCATTCGCTCACACATGAAAAGTGGCCTCTAGAATAAATAAGTAAAATAAGTATGACCTGAGAACATTCCTTCTGTGCAGAGGACAGAGGAGATTTGGGTTTGACTTATTCAACAAGTGTGAAGAATTGGCTGGTTTTTCATGAAAGAGGCATTTCTGCTTATGTTTTTTTTCACTAGGTTATCTCTAGAAAATAAACACATTTGGGTTTTATACAATATGTAGTTTTAGATACATTCACACTATTAAAGCATAGCTTTGCAAGCATTATTCCTTAAGAAAGGTCTCAACTTAAATCAGACCAGAGACAGTGAGTGAGGACACTGCTTCTTCGAACAGTGAGTTTGGGGGGGGGGGTGTTTAAATCCAGTCATTACCTGGGTGACTTTCAAAAGGCTGAATATTAATTCAAAGGTATTTATTTGAAGCACTTCCCATGGAATATAAGATACTTTATTTCTGTGGTACCTCCAGTTGTATTCTTGAGGGGGAAATAAGAAGGCTATTTGCTTCACATAATGCATATATATATATATATATATATATATATATATATATATATAGAACAGTAATTTGGCTTTTTAATTTTATTAGTGACTTCATACTGATCCACAAAATTATAAGATAACAGGCATATAATTCCACACTGTTCCCACCACCAGAGTTCTGTGTCTCCATTTCCTCCACTGGAAGCTACAATAGTTACCCCAAAGTCACAGATATTCACTGACAATTATTTCTGTAAATATATATGTACACCCATTTTCCCCTGGTTCCATCTTCTATTCCTTTCTACATCACACCTACACATCTTACTACTTCCAAATGTCCTTCCTTTTTTTCCTCTTCTTTCCCTGGGTTGGGTTCTGGTGTAGTTGGGAAAAAAAAAAGTTCATTTGTAAGAGTTTGTCCATTTCTATTTGTAATCACCCTTGAAGCAAATTAGGGACTTTGGCATAGGCACACCCAACCCTTGAGGCTCAAGGGTACCATTCACTGAACTACTGGTACCCTGCGGTCAGTGATATTGGCCACCTGTTCAGCCCACCTGTCTTCCTGTTAGGGAAGTGAGCATCACCCATCACCCTTGCTCAGAGGACCAGAGACTACTGTCACCCACTGGGTGTGGATTTGTCGGCTGGACCGCTCACAACTCAAGTGGATTTTTGCAAAATTATTTTTTAACAGCTGACTATAGATTTCTCATCTCCTTAGAAAGAAAAGTGGATTAAAAATAATTTTAATGGCTTAAAATGTGGCTTATGTTTTAGGTAGGTGTTTTATGCAAGTGCCATAGAAAACTCAGTAGGTAGAACTAAGAGTCGGTAACAACAGAAAGGTTTTCCTACCTGTCTTCTTTGGCACATTGAAGCCAATAGGCTGTTTAGATCATCGATTGATGAGGAGCAGAAGCATAAATATATTTTTAAGTTCAGATGGGGTTTTTTGTAGATGATTAATATACAAATATTAATATTTGTATAGAATAACTTATTGTCTGAATTATTTTAATCAAACACTGTCCAACAAATTGCATAGCAGTCCCACACATAAAGAGGTTGGATACCTCATAGGTATCTAAAAAATACAAGCTATCCAGGGGGCCAGGCAGTGGTGCACCCAGTGAAGCGCACATAGTACCAAGCACAATCACCTGCCCAAGGATCTGGGTTCGAGCCCCTGCTGCCCCCCTCTGCAGGAAGCAAAGCAGGTCTGCAGGTGTCTGTCCTCCTTCCCTCTCTATCTCCTCCTCCCTCCCAATTTCTCTTTGTCCTATTCAATAAAATGGGGAGGGTGGGGAATGGCCTCCAGGAACAGTGGGTTTGTATTGATGGCACCAAGTCCCACTGGTAACCCGGGAGGCAATTTCAAAGAAAAATGACTGGAAGTAACAGCGTCCTAGACTGTGTCATACTGGGAGAATGAGAAGATGGTGCGCTTCTTTTTGACACCCACAGTTTCTGCTCTCAAAAAAGGCAATGCTAAGATCTCCTCAGCAGTGACCGTGGCTTTTGTCATGGAGGAAGGGTAAGTTTACAGGACAGTGTAGGTGTTAGAAATATAGCTCATGCCTCCTCACCCACCTGGATGGTGATCCCAGTTGCAGTGAAACTGTAATCTCCACTTGGGCCACATAGAAACATCCCAAATAGTGCACACAGCCAAGCAGCAGAGCATCCTTCCTTCAGCAAGCTGCTCCATCTGACAGCAAAACGGGTTTGGGTCTCTCCGGCTGGATGTGGCTCAATTTTTCTGTGCTCAGACTCTGGTCTTCCTATGAAAGTTTAGAGGTTGGGTTTGAAGTGGATGCTATGAACCATTCATCTTGCTCTCAGTGATTCACAGTATAGGGCTGGGTACTGAACCGCCTTGTAGAGTGCACATGCTACCGGGTGCTTCTGTGAGAACCCAGGTTCAAACTCCCAGTGTCCACCTGCGGGGGGAAGCTTCACCAGGAGTGAGACAGTGCTGCAAGTCTCTCCTTCTTTCCCTCTCTCTTCTCTACAATTCTCCCCCCCTCTCTCTTTGTCTCTCTCTCTCTCTATTTCTCCCCATATTAAAATGTTAAAAGAAAAGCACCACAGGAAACAGTGGAGTTCTGTAGGCACTGAACCCCAGTGATAACTCTCCTGGCAAAAATAAAGAAAAGGAGAAAGAAAGAAAGGAAGAAAAGAAAGAAGATAGAAAAAGGGAGAAAGGAAGGAAGGGAAAAAGAAAGAAAGAAAGGAAAAGAAAGAAGCAAAGTGAAAGGAAGAGAGAAAGAAAGAAAGCAGTTGACTCTCTGGCAGGCATTCACTTCAGAAACTCAGTCAAGGGGGTGGGGTGGTAGCGCAGCGGGTTAAGCGCACATGGCACGAAGCGCAAGGACCAGCGTAAGGATCCCAGTTCCCAGGCGGTGAGGCAGGTCTGCAGGTGTCTGTCTTTCTCTCCCCCTCTCTGTCTTCCCCTCCTCTCTCCACGTCTCTCTGTCCTATCCAACAACAACGGCATTAATAGCAACACTAATAATAACCATAACAACGATAAAAAAAAAAAAGCAACAAAAGGGGGAAGAAAAAAAAAGGCTTCCAGGAGCAATGGATTTGTGGTGCAGGCACCGAGCCCCACTGATAACCCTGGAGGCGAAAGGAAGGAAGGAAGGAAGGAAGGAAGGAAGGAAGGAAGGAAGGAAGGAAGGAAGGAAGAAAGAAAGAAAGAAAGAAAGAAAGAAAGAAAGAAAGAAAGAAAGAAAGAAAGAAAGAAAGAAAGAAAGAGGGGGTCGGGCGGTGGCGCAGCGGGTTAAGCACACGTGGCGCAAAGCGCAGGGACTGGAGTAAGGATCCCGGTTCGAGCCCCCGGCTCCCCACCTGCAGGGGAGTCGCTTCATAGGCGGTGAAGCAGGTCTGCAGGTGTCTGTCTTTCTCTCCCCCTCTCTGTCTTCCCCTCCTCTCTCCATTTCTCTCTGTCCTATCCAACAACGAATTGCGTCAACAAGGGCAATAATAATAACCACAACGAAGCTACAACAAGGGCAACAAAAGGGGGAAAAAAATGGCCTCCAGGAGCGGTGGATTCATGGTGCAGGCACCGAGCCCAGCAATAACCCTGGAGGAGGAAAAAAAAATAATAATAATAATAAAAAAAGAAAGAAATCAACTCAGCCATCATGTTACTCTAAGCCCCTTCGTGGACTCTGAGGGCCCCACCCTAGTCCCCTTACACCCTCAAAGGTTCCATGCAAGCCAGCTGCCACAGGCTGGTTACTCACCCTCCTGGCTGAAGTCCCACCCTGAGACATGACAGTCAGCTATTTGGGTGTCGATGGAAAGGCATGCCATCCTGGAGAGACTGTGATTGAGGTGACAAAGACTGAGTGACTGGCATTGGGTACAAGCAGTTTGTCTATCAAGGCTTCAAGGCAATACTTGGAAGCCCATCCCTGCTGACAGCTCTGGCCAAGGATCACACTTCACACTTGACCTAGACCAGTACTTCCTGTTCACCCAAGTGCAATTTCCCGTGTGACCTGACACCTTCCAGAATGAAACAGAGATGTCGGCCCATACCGCATTTTAATCTTTCTCTATTAACCGCAGCCCCCAGTCTTCCTGGTACCCCAGACAGATCCCAACAGCAGTATCTGGGGTCATATGGTAAGACTGGTCTCTGTTCTATTAAGCCTGGGACAGAACTATGGTTTTTGTCAGTGCTTCCTTTTTATAAATAAAAACCATTTTTAAAAAGCATAAATAGCATACAGCAGGGGGTGAGCTATATCCAGAGAAGGGAAAAAGTTTAGCTGCAAAGAGCTGCAGGGAATCTTAATGGTTTTTTTTTCCCAAATAACTTGTCATTTACCTGAGAGTGCGACCAATATCCAGACCCATGCATTTTTAAAAATCTAGTGTGCTGGCACCAAGTAATAATAATCCACATTTCTTATGAATATTTTAAATCCTGTTAAATGGGTGTTAATAAAAGATGTTTGTTCCTGCGAAGTTGGTCAGTGTAGTAGTGTTCAAGTACTTGCAGCCAGACAGATACTAACAAGGCGTGATTGTTTTCCCGTGCTGCTGGCAGTCTTAGCACCTGCTGTCTCTGCAGCCTACAAAACTCCACGTACTCACTAGAGCCTGGGCCATGTGACTAGTAAAATGAAGACTCTTGCTTCTCAGCCGAAATGCTGAAATGCTCGGTACTGGAGGTTCCAGTGGCTGTTTCTCTCACTTGTAAGTTTACAATAGTCTCCTGGGGAGTATATCTACATAAAAATTGGAGTTGTCTGGAAAAGCAAATTCACCTTTAACATAGACATCCTCCTTCGCCTGATATCATGCCTGTGTTAAAATGCGATAACCCATTTTAAGAAATCAATGAATTCCCCACACCAAAAAAAGTCAGAGAATCTGTTTTTCAGGTCACAAGATTGAGTATTTCTTTTTCAGTCATCTTCAAGCAGATATCTGGCTTAGACAAGCAATGAGATCAACCTCATGAGAGTGAAATTGCTTCTAACAATCATTTCTCTACCTCCAAGTAAATGCATATATATTCAAATCTGTTTCCAGAATGGACCATTTAATTATCATAGCTTTGGAGAACGCCTCCAAAAAGTTGGCCATTTTGCCAAATTTGTAGTCAAAACTCCCTCCCTTTTTTTCACTTTTAGCCAGCCACCTAAGAAGCCTTATAAAATAAGTGTGTGTGTGAGTGTGTGTGTGTGTGTGTGTGTGTGTGTGTGTGTGTCTAAGGAGGAGGACAGATGGTGGTGCACCCCTATTAAACACAGGCAATACTATGTTCAAACACACACACAAGAAACAAGTTCAAGACCCCTGCTTCCTACCTGCAGTGGGGATGCTTCCTGAGTGGTGAAGCAGGTCTGACGGTGTCTTTATTTCTTGCTTCTTCTCTACCTTCCCCATCTCTCTATTTTTCTCTGTCCTATTGAATGAAAAGAAAGGGGGGGGGGAGAAAAGGGTCACTGTAAGTGGTGGATTTGTAGTACTGGCACCAAGCCCCAGTGACTGGATATGAAAAAAGAAGAAAAGAAAGAAAGAAAGAAAGAAAGAAAGAAAGAAAGAAAGAAAGAAAGGAAGAAAGGGAGAGAGGAAGGAAGGAAAGAAGGAAGGAAGGGAGAAAGGAAGGAAGAAAAAATTAAGTAAGAAAGAAAGAAGGAAGGAAGGAAGGAAGGAAGGAAGGAAGGAAGGAAGAAAAGAGAGAAAGAGGATGGATAAAGGGAGAAAGGAAGACACGTGGATGTGAATGGATCATTCTGCACATATACATGGGTGGTTTTCTTTCACATCTTTCCTCTCTTGCTGGTGATAATCGCACAAGCTTTTGACTGGAGAAATGCACACCGTGAAACCCTAAGCTCTGTTACTGTCCTGCCTTCACTCATTCCATGGCATTCTGTTACTATTTGTCACATTCATAGTTCTGGGGAGGGAGAAGGAAGCAGGCTGGGAAGTTGTGCTTTTGTCTGACTTCTGCTACACCCCCCCCCCCCCAGCAATTCTTGAACCATCACCTTCCAACCCCACTTTATTAATCTCTGAGATGTTCGTTGAGTTTATAAAAGAATGCAGCTCTTTTGGAGCAAGATGGAAAGTCATTTACCTGTTGATTAAAATCGGTATCTAGCACAATGTTCTTCCTTGCTTGTCAAGATTCTACTCTGTCATCAAACCCTTGCAAATGTCACCTCCTCTGTGAAGCCTTCTCTTTTCCCTGTAACTTTGGGCAGTTTGTGTGCAAGGTGCAACGTCAATCATCCCATCCAACCCATAATTTTTCTCAGGACCTAATGATCTGTCTCATTTACCTTAGCAGATCCAGTGCTTGGTGGAGGGTCTGATACTGAAAAGGCACCTCAAAATCATGACTTGAAGTGCTGACTGGGACCCAAGAGGAGATACTTGGAAGGGATGGATTTGATTAATAGAAATTCTATTACCCTTACCTCAGTTTGTCTCATGAGTTTATTTATTTTTTCTTACCAGATCTTACCAGACTTATGGCAATGCTGTGAATTGAACCTGAGACCTTGGAGATTTGGGCTTGAATGTCTTTTAGTTCAGTCATTGTGACATCTTCCCAGTCCCTCTTTTGGTCTCTAGACCTCTTTGAGGCAAGTCACTGTTCTTCCAAAGTTACAATTTCTAGTCTCTGAGGATTTTCATTCTGTGGCATCTTGAGCATTTACATCACGACTCTCTTTTCTTTTTCATTTCCTGAGAAATAATTTAAATCTATTGTGTACATTTCTGTATCTCTAAAGGATTTTAACAAGGTTTAAGGAGTATAAACAGAATGCCAAGATCACATTCTTAACTAGCACTAGCTTTTTTTTTTTTTTTTTTTTAATTTTCTGTCTTTAACTTGTCAAGCAAGAATCCACAGTCATATTTGCAGAACCTTCGGAGATGTGGAAGTTGAAACATCCTGACCTGCTCTGGTTTCAGGGTAAGAGGAGACAGACAGTTGCCAAATCCTTTTTCTACTTGAGTCTTAACAGTGTCCATCACTTTCTAGAGTTTCTATTCTCTTTCTGCAAAAAAAAAAAAAAAAAAAAAAAAAAAAAATCAGAGTACTATAGTGCAGAGACCATTTGCAGTGTTGCCCTACTCTTCAGAAGACTCCTCATTCATTGTTGGTGCAAGAACGTAGCACTTATCCTTAACATTTGGTTTGGGATACAAGCATCGTACCTTCTGCATTATCACAAGATTAATATTTCCTTACTATATTGGTCCTATTACATTTGAGTCTTTTATTACAAGCTGTCAGGAATCCTTTGGGGAAGTAGTCTGGACATAAATAATAAATTGGCAAAAGAATTCATGATTAAAGAGAAGGTAGAACCCATAATTCTCCTCTCTGCTAACATATCAATGTGAATATCAAAAGGCTACAGTAACAATTAGCATCTCATCTCTCTCTCTCTCTCTCTCTCTCTCTCTCTCTCTCTAATTACACATCCATATATTTCCCACCCTAATTTTTAATTCATTGGTGAATTTAGAGGATACTTACTTATGGAGTTAAGATGACTGAGAAAGAGCTTTTAAATGGAGGAGGCTTTTAATTAGAATGGTAAAAAAAAGTTGCTTCAGGGGACCAGAAAACTGAGCAGTAATAAGTAAGTCTAACAGCAAACAAGGGGAGAAGGGAGACCTCTGAGAATGGCTTATCTACCGGAAGTATGAGTCCTTAGAACATACACACACACACACACACACACACACACACACACACACACACACACACACACACACACACACACACACCACTGAATACACCTGAGCAGATGGAAAGAAATAAACAGATCCCTCTTGCTTCACTTGAGCTGCCTTATTTGAGACAGGATACTAGCTCTGGAAACTGATGCAATAGTTTCACATAAATGATCTTTCCCTCGCCCCCCCACCCCACCCCACCAACCCAAAGAAACGCCCTCCCTTCCAAGGAGGATGGTCTATAAGGAAAGTGCCTATCAGCACAGCCAGGGCTGTGAAGAGAAAGGCTGCTTTGGGCCCTCTCCAGGAGGGGGAGGAAGGTTCTCTAAACAATTCCACCCACTAGGCTGTTGGGTTGTATTTCCATCAGCCGCCATCTGGGCTGTGTGCCTGTCACCCGTCCCGGCTTCCCTCCAGTGACAGCCACATTGACAACATGTTATACCCCACATTGATTTTCCAGTTAAGGAGTTGATTGTGATATATAGGGATTTTAAGAATTCAGCTGAGAGGCTGACTTTTGCCTTTTATCATTCCATTAAAATTTTATAACCATCTTTTTCATGTCATTTCATCCATGAATTCTTACTTTGGAAAGTGAGAGCTGCTGCTGTGAGCATAACTTTCCCTGTGTCCCGAGCTTTTTATTGTATTAGCAAACTAGCCCAATTACAGTTATTACTCATGTTTTACATAATTGTGGTGACCCTTTCAACCATGCCCGAACAGGCTGGTTGATTTGTATATAGAATGAGACCGTCCTGCTGCTCATCTCGAGGCACTCACTCCTTTGCAAGCCTACCCGGAGTCAGGTTTGAATGCCAACGGGGCTAATTAAGCCACTTTCCGCTCCCCTATGCTGGGTCCCAGGAGCTGAAGGACCCTTCTTGCAACAAGAGCAGGGCATCTGCTCAGCTACAGAGGGGAGCTCATAAAACGTAGGTTGGCTTTTAAACAGAAAACGAGATCGTGAAACTGAAACTGAGCATCATGTGTTCCTCAGATAAGGGATCTTTAAAGAAAGGCTCCATATCTCTCTCTCTCTCTCTCTCTCTCTCTCTCTCTCTCCCTCTTTCTCTCCCTCTCCTATTCTCTTCTTTCTCTCTCTCTTTCTCTCTCTCTCTCTCTCTCTCTCTCTCCCTCTCTCTTTCTGTAGGGGATGTATCTGGGGGTCTGAAAACAGGAGTCCAGTTCACTATTATGGATGTTTCACCTCCAATGCTATCACCCTATCATCATATTCAAGAGAAATAAAAGACTTATACCCATCCAAACAGAGAACAAACTGCTCAGAGCTACCACTTCTCCCCAAAGAAGCTCAGAGTTTGATAGCTGCACATACAAGGTAGAAACTATTCTGATTTTTTAAGTGTGTGTTATTCCTTTTTTTTTTTTTGAGGAGGAGGAGAGAAGGACGAGATAGAGTTAGATGTGAAAAGTTTGAGTCTCTTCCATTGATCTTTTTTTCCACAGCCTAAACATCAGAGGATTTCATTTTCCCAAACACTGATATCTTAGAAGACTCATCCTTGTCTTTCTTTGGGAAATAGCCACATCTTGATGACAGGCATAAATAAGAACGAGTCTGTGTCCCTATTTTGATATAATTGCTACCGCTGGTCTATACCCAAAAGCAAAAATAAGAAATATCACAGAGGCTTTAAGACAGCTTTCATATGAAAGCTTAACGACAGACCAAAAACAAGGGGGAGGTGTCCACTGGACATCCAGGGTTGTTTTTTTTTTTTTCTCTCCCAGTAGGAAAGATGCATTTACCCACTTGTCAGAAATGGCTTGATTTCAGGGTAAGTGCACATCTTCCTTCTCAGAGAGTAATTATGAAGCTACCAAAGGCCCGTTTGTGACAAATAGTAATGGTGCCATCCAAGAGGACATTCACAGATCGCCGTTGGGTGGTCCTCAGCTCTGAGCCAGCCACTGCATAGGAAATATAAACCCTGAGTGTTAACACTGAACTGTGCACATAGGCTCAGCGCTGTTTGAAACAATTACTAAATCCAAGTATGTCTTCATATATATAAAGATTTTCCATAAAATCTAATGTTCTCAGAAAATCTCATAAATGTCAAAATTGCTGGGGGGCAGAGAAGGGCCGGTGGTCTTTTCTTGATCTGTTGTAGCAATTTATAGATTTCAGGCCGCGGTTTATAAGAATGCTAAATGTTCTGGAATCACAGCTGTTACTGATCAGTGATTGAGCCAGATTTGTGTTATTGCACCATGTTCTTGCTTGTACCTGGAGAGCAGTAAAGCCTCAATATAATAAAAAGCACCTGCATTTTAAATGAAATTTCAATTGAAAAACTTAACAGCCCTTCAAATTGCAGAATTTAACGCAGCCCAGCAAAGCTTAAATAACACTTTGCCTCTGTAGGCTGAGGGCTTTGCATTCAAGGTGACTTGATTGTGTCGCCTGGCGAAATTATTTACAATTAAGGAATTTCTCTGGAGGGCCGCAGAATAGTGGCTGTTCCACAACACCTAGGCAGGCATATGGTGGGCCTTTTTCAGTATTCATGAAGCCTCCTGAACCTTTATGATAATTGAATCAGTTAGAGTGCTGAGTGGAGCAAGCATAAAACCTGTTAACCTAAAGGTCAGGCCTGTGCATTGTTTATTTATCAGTAGGTGAAAGAGCTAAATCGGCAGCTTCTGTCACAGTCACAGTCAAAAAATCCCCTATAATATTAACAGGGAGGAGATAAATTGCAAACGGTGGATTAGAATGATAAACAGAGCTGGGGTAATATGGAATGGATAATGAGATCTGGCGACGGCTTGTCCTGGGAGGTGGAAAGTATACAGGTTTGGGATTTGTTTTGATAGTGTTACTGATGATCATCCGTTACAGGGACTCGCGGCTAAAAAAGACAAATGGCGGAGGGAGCTAGAAGTTTGGTCATCATGACCCCCTTGTCCACGTTACTTCTCACACTGTCTCTTCGAAAAGTTCATCTGCTTTGAAAGGCCTATAAGTGAAAGGCCATATCCCACCATCCTGGGTGTCAGGACCTCTTCCCACCTCCCCCTTCTGAGTCCATGAAGTTTGCCAAAGTAGACCACAGACTATCCATCCATCCTCCCTATGTTTCTCTTCCTTTGTTCCTGAAGTCCCACCTATGAGTAAGATCATCCTTCCTGGTTTTTTTTTGTTTTTTGGTTATTAGCCTTAATAGAAAAAAAAATAAATAAAGAGTTTTTACAAGAGAGAGAGAGGCAGAGGCACCACTCTCTCCAGTCTAGAGACTGGAATACCACTTAGCTCTGGCAGACAGAGGTGCTGGAGATCAGACCTAAGACCTCTGAAGCCTTGGGCATGACAGTCCTTGCTCTCACACACTGAAGATTCTTGTCCCAGTAGAATATCTTTTCATCAAGTTAGCATAGAAAAAAGAAAGGAAAAAAAAAAAACTTAGTTAAACTCTAGCCAACAAATATGCATACTTACAGTGAATCTTTTATGGGAATCATTTACCTATCAGATGCCCTGCCCTTCCTAGAAAGTTAGCACTAAAGTGGGAGGACAGCACAATGGTTATGCAAAAAAAAAAAACTTTCGGGAGTCGGGCTGGAGCGCAGCGGGTTAAGCGCAGGTGGCGCTAAGCACAAGGACCCGCATAAGGATCCTGGTTCAAGCCCTGGCTCCCCACCTGCAGGGGAGTTGCTTCACAAGTGGTGAAACAGGTCTGCAGGTGTCTGTCTTTCTCTCCCTCTTCCTGTCTTCCCCCTCCCCTCTCCATTTCTCTCTGTCCTATCCAACAACAATGACAATAATAATAACTACAACAATAAAACAACAAGGGCAACAAAAGGGAATAAATAAATAAAAATAAATATTTTTTTTAAAAAAACTTCATGTCTGAGGCTCCCAAATCCCAGGTTCAATCCCCTACATCACCATGTTGAAAGAAAGAAACCAAGCTAGCATTCTTTTTTGTCTTTATTCTGAGGATACTTTGAAAATTGTCACAAGTCATCTTTCTTGGATTTTCTCTCCTTCCTAGGACCTGGGTCCATGGAGCCTCCAGTTCTAATGACGGTGGCACCAGGAACGCTGGGGATCATGGAGAAAAACAAAGGGATCATCACCCACTATGACTTTCACCAGCAAGGTCACCTCTACACAAAGGCAACGGGCAATGTCACCAACTGCACTGCCACCCAGCTGTACCCCTGCACTGCCAACATGATTCAGGCTGAAGCTTCCAAGGGGTGCTCCCCTGAGCCACACCCCAACTGGATATCCAGAAGGGATCTCTGGACATCTGTGATTATATCCTGGGGACCACCCGTTCACCCCGATGGCTTGGTGGAGAATGTCCCAATGGAGAGAAGAGTCCGCAGGCAGGAGGAAGTCATTTTCCTCATGACTGTGCCCAGCAGTCACCCTGGGAGGCTCACAGACAAGACGTCTGCTCTGAGCCCGTGGACGAGACACAAGTACCGGGGGTGCTGGTGAGCCCTGGTCAGGGAGGTAGCGGCAGCATCATCTGGAAGCACTGACCCTCATGACCCGCCCACCGGGGTGCGGCCACCAGAAGTGCAGGTGCCAGGACCGTCCGCGGCCCGCGTGAGTAGCTGACATAATGTTTCCCTGGCAGAGTCAGGGTCTGTCCCTGGATTCAGTGTGTGCTGAGCAGAGCCATCTGCTGACTGACTGCAGGCACTGGCTGCTTCAGGCAGGCACCAGAGGAACCGGGTTTTGGCCTTTGGCCCAAACTCCCCCGACTTGGATGTCAGCTTTTCATTCCTCCCTGTATCCCCTTAATTATATTGTTGAGAGGCTTCCACTCGCCCCGCACATCTGAAGTGCTGTGGAGGCCACAGTGGGATGCTTAGCTTAACCACCACGTCAGACTTAAACCGATCAGAGAATGAAGAGACGGAGCGGTGGAATTAGCATATTCATCCAAATTCCGATGATCAATTTTCAGAGTCTTTTCTAATGATCAAAGAGCCCAAATGAAATGCCAGGAAAAGAAATCAAAATAGCATGTGACGGGGGCATTCTCCAAAGTGTCCAATTATTCACCTTGTTCTACTGGGAACAAATTCCAGAGGACAAGATAACTACCATTGTTTTGGCTTGCAGACAAACTTCGTTCAAGGGAAATCAGTGTAACCAAACAGGAGGGAGTTTTGTAGCTTAGAAGCCTCTTTTGTGTAAATACACATATGCTTCTTGTACTACTGCCAAGAGCATTGCTACAGTAGCTTGTTCAGCAGAGCACAAAACAAAAGGCATTTGCATCACAGCAAAGTTCATCTGCTGGGGTCTGTGCTGCTGAGTGTCTTGCCTGTCCTCCAGGCCCCCCGACCCAACAACACCAAGCTCTAGATGGTGCTCAATAGGGTCAGTTACAGAAGACATTTGATTTAACCTACACGCTAAAAACAGCCATTCAAGGCTCTATTTGTTTCATTAGAATGCTGGTTAAGGTCACACACAATAGAAATATATAAATGAAAGAGTCCTCTTGATAAAGCACTAACGGAAATGAATGGGGACTGTCAAGTGTGCGATGTCTATCCTACGAACAGAGAATTAAGAAGTGCTCTTCATTCAAAGCACAAACAAAACCACAGACTCCAAACAAACCTAGTTGTTCATCATTCCAAAAAAAAGTGGGGGTAAGCTTTTCTCTTTTTAAATCCTGAGGGAATTTTGCAGAACTTTGGTGGCAGGACTAATCAATACAGTGAGATAGAAACAAAGTCCTGGGGGCCAGGTGGCAGTGCAGCGAGTTAAACAAACATGGTACGAATTTCAAGAACCAACATAAGGATCCTAGTCTGAGCCCCTGGCTCCCCACCTCCAGGGGAGTCACTTTACAAGTGGTAAAGCAGGTCTGCAGGTGTCTGTTTTTCTCTACCCCTCTCAGTCTGCCCCTCCTCTCTCCATTTCTCTCTGTCCTATCCAACAACAACAACAGCAATAACAATAATAGCAACAATAAGGGCAACAAAAATGGGAAAAATTGCCTCCAGAAGCAGTGGATTTGCAATGCAGGCACCGAGCCCCAGTGATAACCCTGGAGGCAGAAAGAAAGAAGAAAAGGAAGAAGAAAGAAAGAAAGAAAGAAAGAAAGAAAGAAAGAGAAAGAGAGAGAGAAAGAAAGAGAGAAAGAAAGAAAGAAAGAAAGAAAAAGAAAGAGAGAGAGAGAGAGAGAAAGAAAGAGAGAGAGAGAGAGAGAGAAAGAAAGAAAGAAAGAAAGAAAGAAAGAAAGAAAGAAAGAAAGAAAGGAAAGTCCTGGGGCCAGGTGGTAATTCACCTGGTTAAGGCACAAACATTACAGTGAGCAAGGACCCAGGTTCAAGCCCCTTGCCCCCACCTGCAGGAGGAAAGTTTTACAATTGGTGAAGCAGACTGTAGGTATCTCTCTGTCTCTTACCCCCCTCTCTTTTTCTCCCCTCTCAATTTCTGTCTCTATCCAATCATAAATAATAAAATAAATTATAAAAAGTCCCTTCACAAAGAAAAAAATACATAATGGACATGTGTCTGGATTCTTTCTAACAAAAAAAAAAAAATTAGGAAGCTAAATTTTCAGAAGAAATAAGGTTTGCTCTTGTTTATATAAACAGCAATCAAAACTGCCCCAAAAGGTTGTTCCCTCTGTCCTTCCTTCCTTCCTTCCTTCCTTCCTTCCTTCCTTCCTCTCTTCCTCTTTCCCTCCCTCACTCCCTCACTCCCTTCTTTCCTTCCTTTTTCAACTCCTCTTTTGATTTCAAAATCTCATTCAGGAAAGAAACCAAGCACATGACTTGCTAGAGGAAGGTTTAGATGAGCGTGCTGGGTCATATAGCTCTTGACAAATCAGAAGTCTGAAAGTCTCTGGACAAGTTCCTAAAAGGTACAAACTTTGTACACTAGTGAATATTTGAAAGGCTTCATCTTCCATGAGTTCTCCTTTTATTTATAAAAATAAAATGAAACTCATCTAATTTTGCTGTCAGGCCATCTTTGAAGTACACCAAAATAAAAAGCATTTTTTAATGCTGTAAAAATTTGAGGGAGGACATTAAATGTCAACTCCATTTTCTTTGATTCACATTGCTGACACATTCAGTCCTTACTCCAGCTGTATCAGATAAATGCTACGTCTTTTTGCCCATTACACAGATGTAAACACTGAGGCTGGAGAGATTAACAGTTTAAGATTATAGAAGGAGTAAGAAAGTTCACACCGGACAATGTAGTTTCAAAACTCTTCCTTGTTCTCTGCATTTGGTTTGCAAGGATGGAAGACGCTTCTAGCTTCCTGGTGTGTGTGTATGTGTGTGTGTGTGTGTGTGTGTGTGTGTGTGTGTGTGTGTGTGTGTGTAAGGAGAGAACTTCCTTTATAAAGTCAGTCAGTCCTTCCAAAGTCAGCATATAAACCACATTGTTCACATCAGAACTCCATCACGTTTATGTTTTGCTTCACACGTGATAAAGTTAGTTTTAAATGTAAAAGTAGGAACCAGGTTGTTGCTTTCCCAATTGAGTGCACAAGTTAACCATTCACAAGGTGCTGGTTCATGGCCCAGGCCCCCAACTGCAGGTGGAAGGCTTCAAGAGAGGTAGAACAGGGCTTCAAGTCTCTCTCTCTCTCTCTCTCTCTCTCTCCATCTCTCTCTCTCTCTCCCCACCACCCTCATTTTCCCCTGACTCTTTCAATTTCTCTCTGCCCTATCAAATACAATGCATAAATAAAAGAAAGCATTTAAAAATTTTAAACAGAGTTACATTGTTAAGTATGCATTTTCAAATATTGCTTCCAGAATAAACCCTTCCAGTAGGATAATAGCAAAAAAGCCTTTTTTTGGAGATGGGGGGCTATTACATAGTAGCCAAGAAACACTAGATTGTTATGTGTTTGTGTGTGGGTGGGGTGATTAATAGGTATAGAATAGGCATCTTTTCTCTAAAAAAATAAGCACAACAATTAAAAGAGAGACATTTGCTTTGCCTGAATGAATGTTTCAGAAAGTAGAGTTTAAAGAATAGGGAAGATATCAAGAGAGGAGACAGGATATAGAGCTCTGGGGGTGGACATTGTGTGCAAATGTACCTCTCTTATCCTGCAGTCTTGTCAAGATTTCCATTTTATAAATAAATAAATAAATAGAGATTCGAAACTATCCGTTACCTTTAGTCTGTGAGAGTGAGAGTGAGGAGAGGTCAGAGCAGGTTAAATAAAGGACCATAACTCACTTTTTTTTTTTCAGTAACTTCTGAATCTAAAATCTGAAATAAAAAAATCACTGCCAACAACTTCAAACCTGAAGGAGGCAGTAGGCTGGCGGGAGAATTTGAGTTGTAGTTCACCTTCTTGTATCAGAGAAGCCATCCAGGGGTTCCATTTCTAGGAATAGTCATTTGCTCTAAGGAAACTTACGATTGTCTGAAAAACCTGAATCAAATATCAGTGCCATTAATTCTTTTATTTGTTTAGTTTTTATTAGTGATTCAATAGTGATTGACATGATTGTGAGATAAGAGGGATACAATTCGATACAGTTCCCACCATCATAGTTCTGTGTCCCATCCCTTCCATTGGAAGGTTCCTAGTCTTTATCCCTCTGGGAGTATGAATCAGAGGTCTTTATGGGGTGCAGAAGGTGGAAGGTTTGGATTCTGTAGCCTAGGTGCCCAACAACAAATGAATAACAGAGAAAGCTGTGGTATATATACACAGTGCTTCTCCACTGGACATGGACATTGAGAAGTCAATAAATACCCCCAACCTGTTTCTTTCTTTTTTTAATTTTGATTTATAAAAAGAAAACATTGACTAAACCATAGCATAGGAGGGGGTACAACTCCACACAATTCCCACCATCAGAGCTCCATATCCCATCCCCTCCCCTGAAAGCTTTCCCATTCTCTGTCCCTCTGGGAATATGGACCCAGGGTCATTGTGGGTTGCAGAAGGTGGAAGGTCTGGCTTCTGTAATTGCTTCTCTGCTGAACATGGGCGTTGACTGGTCAGTCCATACTCCCAGCCTGCCTCTCTCTTTCCCTAGTGGGGCAGGGCTCTGTGGAATTGGAGCTCCAGGACACATTGGTGGGATTGTGTGTCCAGGGAAGTCTGGTTGGCATCATGGTAGCATCTGGAACCTGGTGGCTGAAAAGAGAGTTAACAGATAAAGCCAAATAAGTTGTTAACTAATCATGAACCTAAAGGCAGGAATAATACAGATGAAGAGTTGGGAGGTCTCTGTACTGTAGATAGCTAGTTGGCATATTTTAGTTATATTCCAAAGGGCCTATGCCTATGCTAGTGTGTTTGTTTGTTTTTCCCTGAGGCTAACATCTGATATGTAGGTGGACCCAAGTTATTGTCTGGGGAGATGACATCATGGCTGGAAAAAGGACCAGAAAGCTGGATCAGGGAAAAGAGTTGCTCTCAAATATGAGAAAGGGGTATAAATATTATCGACTGTAAACCCCATAGATTTGATCTGATCTGGGGCCCAGATTCAGCTTAGTAGCCTATGTGACCTCTGCATCCCTGTAGATCTGAGCTCACATTCTGTGGTTATGAGTAGGAACATTCCAAGCTGCCCCAATTTCAGGACCGATCTTCCTCAGGTGTAGCATAGAGTATGTTGTCCAGCCTCCCTTCAGAGGATGGAACATTCTCTACCATTGTTGATCCAAGTTGAGGGCAAGGTCCTATGGGGGCCCACAAAAGCGGTCTATTGTGTTGTTCCTGATAGAGATGACCAGTAACAATAAAGAGAGGGATTTATTTGAGGTCTGGCCCATCAAGTCTGTTTGGGAATCTCAGGACTCCCCGAATAGGGCCCCAGTTGATGGGGTGGCCTGATAATGACTAAAGAGTCATCGTTAAAGTATGCCAGTCTCTTGCCCTTACTAAGCTTTTGCAGTCCTTGCTTTGATAAGGTTAGCTTTGGAGTGACTGAGGGAAGTGTAATAGGAAGTAGGTGAGGAGGGTATCTAAGTCTAAGTAGACACTATTTCATTATGAACTTTATACTGACTCACTGCAGGCTACACCTATGTTCATAGCAGCACAATTCATAATAGCTAAAATCTGGAAGCAACCCAGGTACCCAACAACAAATGAATGACTGAGAAGCTGTGGTATATATACACAATGGAATACTATGCACCTATGAAGAACAATGAACCCACTTTCTCTGACACGTGTTGGATGGAGCTAAAAGGAATCATGTTAAGTGAGCTAAGTCATAAAGACGAAGAAGAGTATGGGGTGATCCCACTCATAAACAGAAGTTGAGAAAGAAGAACAGAGAGGGAAACTCAAAGCAGAATGTGACTGGATTTGGAGTATGGCACCAAAGTAAAAAATCTCTGGGTTGAGGGTGAGGGCAGATGTTCAGCTCCAACCTTTTTCTTTCTTTCTCTAATGGGTCAGAGCTCTGGGGAGATGAGGTCCCAGGGCACGTTTGTGAGGTCGTCAGCCCAGGGAAGTCAGGTTGGCATCATGGTAGTGCCTGTGACTCGGTTCAAAAGCAGTAAGATATACAGCAGAACAAATTATTTAATAATCAGGAACCTAAAGATAATAATACAGCAGGGACATTTGTTCTTATCCCATTCTCAGCCCACGATATCAGCTTTCACAAATACTAACGTGTTCTCTAATGTCTTTGCATACAACAATGATTTTGAAGGTGCCTTGCTTATTCAGAACTTGAAAGAATGGGGAAAGTGTTTCTTAAACACCTACCCTTTGCTGTCTTGCTTCCAGGAAACTTACAATACATCAACAGAAAATAAAAGTAAATGTAAATAGTTAAGAGCCACTTAAAAAGAAATCAGCAAAGCATTGCTAAAATAAGCATGTTCATTCCGCTCAGAAACCGCAATTCTACTAAGAAGATTTCACTGTAGAATAATTGTTTCAGAAACCGTCCCTCTTTCTTATCATAATCACAACAGACACTTTGGTCTGAGCTATCTGAAATGCAGAAATATATCATGATTCTAGTGGGAAATCGGTGGAATATAAAAGAACATGGAAAATTAAGCTGATGAGGTGGTGGTGCACCTAGTTGAGCACTATGTTACAGTGCACCAAGGACTCAGGTTTGAGCCCCCCCACCCCCACCTGTAGGGGGAAAGCTTTACAAGTGTTCAAACAGGGCTGCAGGTATCTCTCTATTCCTCTCCTTCTCTTTACCCCCCCTCCCTCTTGATTTCTGGCTGTCTCCATCCAATAAATAAGTAAAGAAAATATAAAAATACATTAAAAATAGTTATAAAAAAGGGGAGGATAGATAGCATAATGGTTCTGCAAAGAGACTCTCATGCCTTAGGCTTCAAAGTCCCAGGTTCAGTTCTCCACACCACCTTAAGCCAAAGCTGAGCAGTGCTCTGGTTTTAAAAAAGGAAAAAACTTAAGAAAATTAAACTGATGAAACGTTTTAATCTTACATGTTATGACTGCAGTAAAATAAATGTGGTTTTGAGCAGAGAGAAGGGAGCCTTATACAGAACTTATCCTTAAAAATCTTTCTGCACCCCATAAACATCTTTGGTCTGGAGCCAGGCAGTGGCACACTGGGTTAAGTGCACATAGTGCAGAGCATAAGGACTGGCATAAGGATCCCAGTTCCAGACCCTGGCTCCCCACCTGTGGGGGAGGGTCCCTTCACAAGCAGTGAAGCAGGTCTGCAGTTGTCTCTTTTCTCTCCCCCTTTGTCTTCCCCTCCTCTCTCAATTCCTCTCTATCCTATCCAACAGCAGCAACAACAACAACAATGGAAAAAGGGTGGTCTACAGGAGCAATGGATTCATAGTGCAGGCACTGAGCCTCAGTGATAACCTTGGAGACATATTAAAAAAACACACACACACAACTCTTTGGTCCATGCTCCTAGAGGGATAAAGACTAGGAGGGACCCTTCCAATGGAGGAGAAGGTATGTGGAACTTTGATAGTGGGAATTGTAGGGAATTGTTACCCCTCTTATCCTATAGTCTTGTCAATCATTATTAAATCACTAATAAAAGAAGCTTGAATGCCTTTATTTTTTTTTAAAAAATATTATCTTTATTCATTTGATAGAGAGAGCCAGGTATTGAGAAAGTGAGATAGTGAAGGAGAGAGACAGAGAGATACCTGCAACCCTGCTTCACCACTTGCAAAGCTTTCCCCCTGTAGGTGGGGCCCAGGGGCTGGAACCCAGGTCCTTGCTCACTGTACCATGTCTGCTCAACCAGATGTTCCACCACCCAAGCCCAAACGCCTTTATTTTTAATGTAATGGCTGCAGGAATTATTTTTCAGGTGAGTAAAAAAGCTCAGGTGGCATAACTCTTAGCCGCTGGTCCTAACAGGGATGGCCTTCTCTACCTTGATACAAAGTAGATTCGTGCCCGCCATTCAGTATTGTCAAGGGTTTATGCTTTTCTAAGTCTGTAACTTCTGAACAAACAAACAAACAAAAAAAACCCCAGCTAATTTCTAGGTGCAAGTATTTATAGTAAAGAAACTGGGGATTTTCTTTTTCAGATCTTCTAATGATTATCTTTAGAGCCATTACCTCAAATCTCTTAATCTCTGCTATTAGATATCTTATTCAAGGTGTAGCTTTTTCTCAGCCTCATTACCAAGCTCCCAATCAATTCACTGCTAACTCAACTGCAGGCAGACTACTGCTAGGTTTTTGTTACGTTGTGGCTAACCTGAAACTGATCTCTCAGATTATGCTGGTTCAAGAGGCAACAAAGTGGTATTCTGCAGCGATCAGTCAGGTTGAGTCCAGCTGTGAACCATTCCTTTTTCCATTTATCTTGGTAAGACCAGGAAACCATGAGTTTAACCTTGAGACATTTGAGTCCTTGTAGAGTATGAACATGTCCAAAGCAAAGAACATGTCTGTTATATATCCTTTGTTTTCTTTAAGATTCTTGGATATTGTTTTTCTTTTTTTGGAAAAAAAAAATGATACTCATTTTTCTGGAAGAAAGACCCAAGGACCACTGGCTCTGGCCTCGGTGGTATAAGCAATTGACCCTAGAACCCCAAGCTTGCAGTCTTTGAAACTGGAGTAAGAATCAAGTTGTTGCTGGATATAAACATCAGTAATGATAGCCCAGTGATTTCAGATACAAAACCAGTTGGCAGCCACTTCTTGGGAAGCCAGCTTTGTAAAAAATCTCAGGTCCTCTTCCTTCTGGGGGATATTGTTGCTCTTTGGTTTTGAGATAGAAACATTTTGTTTATGGAGTCCAGGCAGTGGCACACCTGGTTACGTGCACACCCATAGTAGCCAGTGGCTCTCCACCTGCAGGGAGAGGTTGCTTCACAAGTGGCAAAGCAGGTCTTCAGATGTCTCTCTGTCTCTCTCCCTCTCTGCCTCTCCCCTAATTTCTCTCTGTCCTATTCAATAAAAACTAAACTATAATAAAAATAAAAATGGAAATAATGGCCAGCAGGGCAGAGGATACATAGTCCCCCAGCACCGAGCCCCAGCAATAACCCTGGAGACAAATATATATTTTTTCTCGGTTAATTTTATTATTTATTTCTTTTTCTTTTTTTCTTTTTTGGGGTGGTTAATGGTTTACAGTTGACAGTAAAATACAGTAGTTGGTACATATGTGACATTTCTCAGTTTTCCACATAACAGTCTAACCCTCCCCCCAGGCCCTCCTCCACCATCACGTTCCAGGACCTGATATTTATTTATTTTTTTACCAGAGCACTGAGCAGCTCTGGCTTGTAGTGGTGCCAGAGACTGAGCCTGAGACACTGGAGCTTCAGGCATGAGAGTCTCTTTGCAGAACCATTATGCTATCTGTCCCTGCCCCAAGTAAGTATCATTGATCTAAAAAAAAAAAAAAAAAAAAAAAAACTCTGTCCCCCATGTGCTTGATAATAAATGGGTCCTCAGTTCTCAAGTAGCTTCCAGACTGATATGGGAAGCAAAATGCTTTCTCCAAAAAGTTACAGAACACTAAGTCATCGTTAAAGAGACAAATGCGGGTAGCAGGTAAAGAAGTGATCAGTGATTTTCAACTAATCTGAGCATCTTTTTGCAGAGATGTCATCCCTGCACTCCACAAGAGCAGCTGTGTTGCCCTCAAGGCCTTGAAAAACACAGTGGGGCAGGCTGTGGGATTAAAGACCACTGGGTAGGTGCCTCTTTAGCACAGTAGGTAGCGCGTCAGTCTCATAAAGACCATGGGGTATTACAGTGCTCAAGGAGCCAGGTTCAAGTCCCAGGCACCTGCATGAAGAAAGCTTTGTGAGTGGAGAAGCAGGGCTGCAGGTGTCTCTCTGTCTCTCTCCCTCTCTATCTCCTCCTACATCTTGATTTTGGGCTATCTCTGTCAAATAAATAAATATATATATATATATATGTAATTTAAATAATGATTATAGTAAAGGCCATGAGGCACCAGTGCAGTGTACTACTGTTGTTCTCTTCTGATGCTCAGCTCTAGGAGTCAGTGGAACAGGACCTTTTCCTGTGTGTCTTTTCAAAAGCTTTCTTTACATTCTTAGCTTAGAGAAGAGGATGTTGTTACTGCCTTACTTCCCACATTCAGCACAAGTGGGAATGCAATTTTCAGAATATGCAAATAATGGTCCAGATTACCTTCACATCCAAAAAACAAAAAACCCAGGTGTGTCATGCATAGAGTATGGACAGTAATAGAGTAGACAGGCAGAGCCTGGAGCACTGATGTTTCCCTTAATTGAGTTACAAACAAGAGTCCTGCTGCTGTTCCATTGATGCCTGTGGACCTGTGAATTTCCTCAGTGGGAACTCCTGTCCGGCAGGACCCCCACAGGGGAGGTCAATCAGGAAGGTGCTTATTACACTGACAGTCCTAGCAAGATCCCAGAGTCAAAGCCAAGCCCAGGAAGCAGCATTTCCTTTGGGTCCTGGTGGACTACTAATTGAACCCCACCCCTTCATTATGGTTTTGTGCAGTGAACTAGATGGAGACCACTCCCCATGGAAAAAGGGACTCAATACAAGACAGCAAACTCCTAAGCCTTGGGAAGCTCAGTAGCCTGATTTCTGAATTGTGGTCACACCAGTCTCATCTTTCAGGTCACTTAGAAAGCACCACTCATGCAGGATGGGAATCTGCTCGGTGAAGGGATTTGAACACTAAACCCTCGGGTCACACCCTTCACCAGTTACTCCGTCTCCCTTGTGGCTTGTTCCTGGGGGGACAGGTACATGGGAGGATGCACAGAAAGTCTGCCTCCCACATCAGTCACCACCTGTCCCACTCTGCCTCAGGGAATTGGTCCTCTGTCCGTGTCCTGCTCAGTGTCATGGTTTCCTGGCAACCACCAATCAGACCCAGTGGACCCAATTTGAGGCAGGAAAAAGTGGCTTTGCTTCTATATTTTTTACCCTGGTCTTACCTCTCCAGGAAAGAGAGAAGGAAACTCTTCCCCACACATGAACACAACATGGCTGGACTTTCCTGCTCACCACGTTCATACAGTGTCTTTTGTTTTAGGATGATTCTATGTGTTGCCTAGGACAAAGAAAGTTGCACATGGGGAAGGAAGAGAGAGAAACGATTCCAGTAAAAACAGTGCTGGGTTCAAACTGGGAACTTCACACAGAGAGGGCGAGCGCTCCACCAGCTGAACCATCTCCCCAGCTGCTGGTGTGCAGTTTCATGCTGGACACGGTGCTGCACTGCACAGTCAGTGTGGTGGTACAGAACTGGAAACCCTGGAGACGTCCTCTCCAGAGGTTCTGTCTCTGCACACTCCTTGCCTTGCTTTTCAGCATAGGCTTGTGCTACAGATAGGGCAAAATTGATGCATTCTCTAAAGATACATGTGTACACATATGCCTGCAAACTCCAAAGCCTAACATAGCCATTCTTTGTGACATTATTATTTGAAAAGGTGCAAAGAGTGCAAGCAACATTCTAGATAACAAGAAAAGAAAAAAAAGTGGTGGTTCGGCACTGGAGTGTGTGTGTGTGTGTGTGTGTGTGTGTGTGTGTGTGTGTGTGTGTGTGTGTGTGTGTGTTTGCCTCCAGGATTATTGGTGGGGCTCAGTGCCTGCACTATGAATCCACTGCTCCTGGAGGCTACTTTATCCCATTTTTTTGCCTTTGTTGTTGTAGTAGATATTGTTGCCAATGCTATTGTCATTGTTGGATAGGACAGAGAGAAATCGAGAGAGAAGAGGAAGACAGAGAGGAGGAGAGAAAGACAGACACCTGCAGACCTGCTTCACCACTTGTGAAGCAACCCTCCTGCAGGTGGGGAGCTGAGGGCTCGAACCAGGAACCTTACGCAGGTCCTTGCGCTTCGCGCCATGTGCACTTAATACTGCCTCACCCCCTAGCGCTGGCTTTTTAACAGCCTTCGCTTGACGTTCAGTCATGAGTATGAAGTGGATAATATCATCACTGTTTATGATAAACTGCCAGGAGCAGTCAGAAGAAATCATTAACTGGCTCAGCAGTTTGTATTTTTTCTGCCTTGCGCAAAACCACAATAGAGCCTCAGCGAGTCTAGCATGGAAGAAATCTAAAGTATTATTGTTCTGGTTGGTAGTGGGGAAAAAAATTAAGTAGTTGATTGTCTGAAAACAATTGAATATAGCAGAACTTGAGCCTAAAAAACATGGTCATCTGAAACACAGTTTGCAATTGTAAATTAAGTTGTTCTCTTTACATTTGCATTTACACACCAACAGACACCCCCTGAACTTTGATAATAACATTAGTTGAGATAACTGTAATACTTCTGCTTGTCTTTTGCTTTAGATATGAACACTTCTGAGATGTAAAGCCCAGCAACCACTTGCATCAAATCCCCCAGAATTTGTGAATCTGTGGCACAATATTTATTCAGGAACTCAGTGGTTTTGTGAAGATAAGGGTCTTAGCAGGTGAGATTACCAACACTGTAAAAACAAATGCTGGTATTTCGTTGGGGGCATGTGGAACGGTTCAAAGTATGTCCGTGTCTTCATTGTGTGAGCATGTTATCAGCTTCGCAATAAAACATGTTTGGTTATTATCTGTGGCATTAATCATCCAACAGCCACTGTCAGCCGGTGGGATTTTTGCCATCGTAACTGCTGCAGAAAATAAGCCCTTGGAAGTTTGAACTTGGAGCTGTTTGCACCTCAGCCTTTGTCAGAGCTCCGGCTATACACGAAACATTCCGAGTGAATTGGGAAGTACAGAAAACTGTTCACTATTTCTGGGAAATCAATTGTTTTTTCTTAAAATTGTTGGTTTAATACACACACATACACACACACACATACACACTCATACACACACATACACACACATACACACACACACATACACACTCATACACACACATACACACACACTCACACACACATACACACACATACACACACTCACACACACACATACATACACACACACACACACACACACACACACACACACGCTTTATCTGGTCCAGGACTTGAGAGGTTTCAATCTAAAAGTCAGAGAAATCAAATTCATTGTGTCAGCAAGGGTCAGAACTCTCTGTCCTCCAAACCAGAGGGTGGGTTTTATGACCTACAGGGGTCTGGCAGTGACACACCAGGTGAAGCACACAGTAGGAAGAGAAAGGATCCCAGTCTGAGCCCCGCCAGCTCCCCACCTCCAGGGAGGTCTGCAGGTATTGTTCTCTTTCCCTGTCTCCCCGTCCTCTCTCGGTTTCTCTCTGTCCTAGCCAATAAAATTGAAAACATGGCCTCCAGGAGCAGTGGACTCATGGTGGGGAAACCGAGTCTCAGTGATAACCCTGGAGGCCATAAACAAGGGAGGGGTGTTTTATTAGTTTTGGCAAGTCACCCACTTACCTGCTCTGGGCTTCCTTTCTATCATGAAAAATAAGCGAGGAGATTTGGGGGAACTATATGACTCCAACACCATTTTGAGTCCCAGCTTTGTAACTGTTGTGGCTCCAAAAAAAATCTCCCTGGGTCCCTCTGGGATTTTTAAGGTTTGCTCAAATCATCAAACAAGCATGAGACAGGTAGATTAAAAAAAAAAAAAGTAATGAGGAATTAATTGATTCAGAAAACAGATCCCTGGGAGAGCCCTGCAATTGCGAGCACCATGGTCTACAGATCTCTTCCAGGCTCTCCCCACGCAGAAGACGTTGGGAGGAGAGGAAGAGGCAGAGGAGCAGTTAGGAGTTAACCTACCTCAGAAAGGCACAGGGAAACAAAAGCCTGTCAGGGTCCAGGAGGTAGCTTACCCATCAGAGTGCACTTTGCAAAGCTCAAGGACACGGTTCCAAACTGCCACCACCACCAGGTGGAATCTCCTGCACTGAATGGGAGCTTCCCTAATGTTGGAGTCCTGCTGTGATGTTTCTCTTTTCTGCTCTGTCTTTCCCTCTTGGTATCTCTCTCCCTCTCTGTCTCTCACCCTCTGTCATAAAACAAAGTAAAATAAAACAAAATAGCAAAGAAAAGAACTGGAATCATACAGACTGAGAATCCAAGCCATAACTCATAGCAAAGTGTGTGTGTGCGCGTGTGCGCATGCGGGGGTGTGTGTGTGTGCACGTGTGTGCATGTGTGTTTGTGCTTATGTGTTTGCATGTGTGTGTGCATGTGCATGTGTGTGTGCGCATGTGTGTGTGCACATGTGTGTGTGCACGTGTGCGTGTGCGTGTGCATGTGCGTGTGTGTGTGTGTGTGTGTGTGTGTGTGTGTTTCCTCTTCCCCAGTGAGCGGATCTTTCTGTGAAGTTGTCTGTGACTGTCAAAGGGGATTGATTGGTGTTCTGCCTTCAGAATGCCTCCTCAGAAATTGACCTTTTGTCAAAAGGGTGACAGATTTTTACTCTTCTATATAATGGAAATGTCAAAAAAAAAAAACCCACAAATGTTAATTTATGAATACGTTTTGGATATGGTTAAAGTATTTCCAGTGATTCATAAAGTATTTTTGTAATTTTTTTTATAAAATAGAAACACTGACAAAACCATAGGATAAGAAGGGTATAACTCCACACAATTCCCACCACCCGAACTCTGTATCCCACCCCCTCCCCTGACAGCTTTCCTATTCTTTGACCTTCTGGGAGCATGGACCCAGGGTCATTGTGGGGTGCAGGAGGTGGAAGGTCTGGCTTCTGTAATTGCTTCCCCGCTGAACATGGGCGTTGACAGGTTGATCCATAATTCCAGCCTGCCTCTCTCTCTCTCCCTAGTGGGTGGGGCTCTGAGAATACAGAGTTCCAGGACACATTGGTGGGGTCTGCGCAGGGAAGTCGGGTTGGCATCGTGGTAGCATCTGGAACCTGGTGGTTGAAAAAGAGTTCTTTTTTTTTTTTCCTTTCTAACTTTGATTAGATAAGTGAGACATTGAGAGAGCATGGAGAGGTAATGGAGTGAGAGACAGAAACCTGCAGGGAAAGCAGACCCCCTGCAGGTGGGCATCTGGGGTTCGAACCTGGGTTCTTGCTCTTGGTAATATGTGTTCTTAACTAGGTGCATTTCTTCCTGGAAGAGATGAAAACTTAAAGAATTAGAACCCAGATTAAAAAGTGATCATTCACTTTGCAGCAATGGGTGACTTCTGGAGATGGGGCAGCTGCTGTCCTGGCTCAGTGAGGCTCACCTGAGAACGTGACACGACGAGACGAGGATTGCCCCGGGAACCCACCAAGCCACAGGTGAGTGCAAACACCATGTGCATTCAGGTAACACAGGTATGGGAAGGCTCTGAGCCACCTGGATTGTTGCCTCAGTTATGAAACACGAATGCAAACACAGATGATGGGGAGGCCACATGCTTCTGTCATTTGTTAGTTGCTTTTTTTAAAAAAAAAAACTTTTATTTATAAAAGGAAACACTGACTAAACCATAGGATAAGAGGGGTACAACTCCACACAGTTCCCACCACCAGAACTCAGTATCCCATCCCCTCCCCTGATAGCTTTCCTATTCTTTATCCCTCTGGGAGCATGGACCCAGGGTCATTGTGGGATGCAGAAGGTGGAAGGTCTGGCTTCTGTCATTGCTTCCCCGCTGAGCATGGGTGTTGACAGGTGGATCCATACTCCCAGCCTGTCTCTCTCTTTCCCCAGTGGGGAAGAACTCTGAGGAGGCAGGGATCCAAGACACATTGGTGGGGTCATCTGGCATTATGCTAGCATCTGGAACCTGGTGGCTGAAAAAAAAGAGTTAACATATAGAGCCAAAAAAATTGTTGACTAATTATGAACCTGAAGGTTGGAAAAGTTCATATGAAGAGTTTTTTGGGGGGGTCTCTGTTTCATAGATAGCTAGTAGTCCTACTTTAGTTATATTCAAAAGAGCCCATGACTACTAGGTTGTTTTTTGTTGTTGTTGTTGTTTATACATGAATTGAGAGGGAAATGGGAGATAGAGCAGAAGTGGTATGTGGGGGGTGGGCGGGGGGAGGCTTCTCCCCTGCAGGTGGGGACCAGGGGCTTGAACTCAGGTTCTACTCATGGTAATGTGTGGAGTATGCCACATCTGAGCCCCCTGCACCCTGCCCGTTTTCTATTTTCTTTTTATTTTTCAGTATATTCATTTATTTATTAGATAGAGACAACCAGAAGTCAAGAGGAAAGGGGAGAGAGAGAGAGGGAAAGAGACAGAGTCACCTGCAGCCCTGCTTCACCATTTGCAAAGCTCTGCCCCTGCAGGTGGGGACTGGGGGCTCGAACCCAGGTCTTTGTGCACTATAGCATGTGCATTCAGCCAGGTGTGCCACACCACCTGGCCCCGCCAGCCTGCCAATTCTCTAATTTGTCTTGTTTAATAACTTTGTACAACATGGTCAAGTTATGACTGATGGGGGAACTATAGCTTTGGACTTGCTGACATGTTCATCACTTGGCAAAGTAGCTCTTATTGACTAAGATAGAGACAGACAAGACAAAGAGGCAGGGAAAAAGAGATAAAGATAGAGATAGAGATAGAGATAGAGATAGAGAGAGAGAGAGAGAGAGAGAGAGAGAGAGAGAATAAGACCCCAGTACAAAAGCTCCCTTCAGTGTGATGGGGCCAAGTCCAGGCCTGGGTTGCACACACAGCAAAGCAACACACTATCCAAGTGAGCTCATGTGCTGGCCCTATTTTCATCCCTTCGAAGATCTGGCAGTGTACCCTAGTGGTCTCTGCAGCCTGGGCCACACGGTCAAACAGGGAGGCAGGCTACCCCCCCCCACTACCGCTGGCTCTCAGTTCAGCTGAAGCAGCCCCCAGGGCCTTAATCAAACTGCAGAAAAGTGAGGGGCAAATTGTCCACCTTTGCTTCTAAATTTAAGGGAGAGCAAAGACTAATAATGAATAGGCTCTTTCTTCTACTTGTAAGGAGAGGACTGATGACAACAACGAAATTGCCAGTAAATTTGTGAACAGGTCTATGTTCTAGCTCTCATGCCTTTCATTGTGGATAAAGCCCCCTGTTCTGCTTTGACTGTCTAGAAAGAGATCTTGCATCACCAAGAATCTGTTGTCTTTAAGTGAAAATACTTAACAGTGGCAGACAATTTAATTTTATTTCTTCAAAGATTAGTTGGACTTGCTTGTTTTTAGGTTCAAATGCTGAAGCCAGCTATGTGATAAAATCCAAGATTACACTTTTACTGGCATGAAATGTAAATATTTCAGACACTGACCGAAAATAGAACTTCTCAGTGATAATATTCCAGAGAATACATTTTTCCCTTTCCTTCCTTTTTGAGGAATAAAATGTTTTTTATTGAGATCACAGGTTGAGCTGAAAAGAGGACAGACAACGTGTCCTGCTTTGCTGATTTGGACAGATTGGGATGGGACCGGTCTTTTGGAGCAGAAATAGATTCAAATTGTAGCTATTAAGTAAAGTTGACTTTGCACTTATCAGGGTGTGTGAAGATAGGCCTTTCTCTCACAATCACTAGAGGTGGATCCTATTACTTATTCTTTGATCCCCTCTTGTGGATGAAAGGTGGATTTAGGAATGAAAGTCAGCTTTATCCACTTGCAGGTACCAATTCAGAGCATCAGTGTCGTACAGGGTGAAAAATGCATCTGTTGTGTATTTAAATTAAGAGACACAACACTTTTCTTGGCCAGAATTTCTCTCATCAATGGATCTTATGCTTTAATGGATCTTATGCTTTCTTTTTCTAAGTGTTATTAAAAACTTACCTCATGAAACCAAAATGGTCCTCAGAATCAAAGAGAGTGCATTTTTGTCATGGGAGATATTTATTGCCTAAGATTTTCTTCAAAAAAAAAAAAATCTCAGGGCCTGGAGGTGGTGCACCTGGTTGAGCGCACATGTTACAATGCACAAGGACCCAAGTTCAAGCCCCTGGTCCTCACCTGCAGGGGGAAAGCTTTGCGAATGGTGAAACAGTGCTGCAGTTGTCTCTGTCTCTCTCCATTTCTGTCACCCCGTCCCCTTTCAATGTCTGGCTGTCTCTAGCCAATAAATAAAAATAATTTAAAAATTTTAAAGGTACTATTTAAAAAATCCTCAGTATTCTGTTTGTGGTTTCTGCTACTGTTGGTGGCACAGGACAAACAAAGTCAGAAGTTGCAGCAAAATCACTTCTGGTGTGACTTTCTGTTGCTAGGTGGAGACATGAGAGTGACAGCTGTCACTCACCATCTGCAAAGTATCCCACTAGAAACACTTTCACTTGGAGTCATCACCACTCTCCCATTTCAAAAGTACAAATTTCAGTACATTTTTAGAAGCAGTCAGTCAGTGGTATGGGGGGGAGGTAACTATCTTGGAGGAGGAATGTCAGCAACTGCAGGTGGAGGTGGTGGGAATGATGTTGAATTTCTGGTTTTGCTTTATTTATTCAGCCCACAAAGGAGTCAGGGGGCAGGGGGAGGGGGGCAGTGGTCAGAGCTATGAACGGAGCTGAGACAGATATAAAGAAGAGTCAGGATGAAGAAGCAACTGAACTGCCTGCATTTGCAGAAGCACAATTTATATTGGTGCCAGTATTGACACATGGATTCTGTTAGGGCATCAATAAAGCTGACACCTTCTTCATTCTGACGAAAATTGCCTGGGGCATTCTGTAGTGGCTCTGAAGAATGTTATTGGTTCCCCCAAACACATGGGATCCTATCCATCTACCCATCCTTATACATTTTACCCCAGAATAAGGCTTCTCAGTGAGAAGATGTTTTTACTAGGAGAAACAACAAAAACAACAAAACAAAACAAAAACTGCCACAGACATCAGTACCTTCTCTGTGAAGATATCCCAGCTGCATATGTCTAAGTTATTTCTGTGAAAATGCATACACCACACAATAGGATGGTGGAAAGACTTAATTATTTTCAGGGTTTGGCATGTTGAAGTTATTAGTAGTAGTAATTACTAATTATTATTATTATTATTTTGTCACCATAGTTGGGGCTGGGTACTGTACATCTCTGTCATTCCTAGTGACATTTTTTATTTCTTTTTTTCTAGATAGAGGGTGAGAGACAGAATGATATAGACATCAGGAGAGAGAGAGAGAGAGCGATCCCCACCCCCACAACACTCAGGAAGTGTCCCGCACACGGATGCTCCCATGTGATGGTCCAGGGCTCAAACCTGGGACCCCACACATGATAACATGCTCTACCACACAGGGCTCCCTACACAGTCTGTTTTAATGGGCAAGAAACTGGGTAACTGAAAAGTTGGTGCCTCTGCATCAGCATGTCCTTCTCTGTTATCAATCATGATGCCAGGTCATTGCACTTAGGACTAACTAAGGCCCACGAGGGCTGCGGGAGCCTTTTTTTTTTTCCTCATTGGGGAATTAATGTTTTACAGTCGACTGTAAGTAGAATAGTTTGTATATGCAGAACATTTCCCAGTTTTCCACATAACAATACAACCCCCCCACTAGGTCATCTGTCATCATGTTCCAGGACCTGTACTCTCCTGCCCACCTTTAATTATATCTTCACATCTCTTTTCCCAAGTAAGGTCACATTCATAGGTACAAAGCATTAAGATTCAAACCTGTTATGGAAGGGTATAAGTCAACCCTTCACCACAACGTATGCAGGAGGTGATGATGATGATGATGATAGAAATGGAGGATCAGGAGTTAGGCAGTGGCACACCAGGTAGAGTGCACACATTACCATGTGTGAGGGGATGAGGGGATGGGGTTTGAACCCCCAGCCTCTAGCTGCAGGAGTAGTGGATCATTGCTGCAGGTGTCTGTGCTTCTCTCTGTCTTTCCCCCTTTCTATTTCTTTTTTTTAATTTATTTTTTATTTAAGAAAGGATAAATTAAGAAAACCATAGGATAGAAGGGGTACAACTTCACACAATTCCCACCACCCAATCTCCATATCCCATCCCCTCCCCTGATAGCTTTCCCTGTTGTTTTCACCGGGCTGGCTTCACGGGTGGGTAACAGATGACCAGGGACTCATGGTTGGGTTGTACACAGTATCTCTTTATTCATGCAGGACACAGCACAATCTAAGCCGAGCTAAGCTAAACTACAACTACAAACAATCTTGTCCTTATAAATATACTAGCCCAGCAGGGTGGGAACAGGATGCGATGCAGAGAGGGTGGAGAGAAAAGTGACTGGTGAAAATCAGGGTATGACAAGGAGAGGGGCGGAGCAGGTGAGAATTCTACCACTAAACCACCAATGCCCTGGAGGGAAGGTGGTGCTTGTTAACAGAGGTTATGTAAATAGAATACAGTGTTATGTAAATAGAATGCAGGGGGGATTAAACCAAATGAAACAGAAGGGGTTTTTAAAAGCATACCAACATTTCCCATTCTCTATCCCTCTGGGAGCATGGACCCAGGGTTGTGGGTTGCAGAAGGTAGAAGGTCTGGCTTCTGTAATTGCTTCCCCACTGAACACGGGCGTTGACTGGTCGGTCCATACTTCCAGTCTGCCTCTCTCTTTCTCTAGTAGGGTGGGTCTCTGGGGAAGCAGAGCTCCAGGACACATTGGTGGGGTCTTCAGTCTAGGGAAGCCTGGCCGGCATCCTGATGGCATCTGGAACCTGGTGACTGAAAAGAGAGTTAACATACAAAGCCAAACAAATTGTTGAGCAATCATGGACCCAAAGGTTGGAATAGTGGAGAGGAAGTGTTAGGGGGGTACTCACTGCAAACTCTAGTGTACTTCTGCTTTCAATGCAATGATTGCCACCTCAACATGCTTCAGCTCAGACTGTGTCCAGAGACTTCAGGTGTGGAATGACAATCCTTCAGCTTCATTACTCAGGTGAGACCTTTCCTTTCATAGCATTCTCTAATTCCATCCCAGGTGGATCACTTTCTAACAAAGTCCCAAAACCTAGATATACATCAGGATCTGTGAGAGCAAGCATATGTTCACACGTATCCATAAACAAGTGCAAAATATATACTCCTTTCTATTTCTATCTCTCAACCTTGCTTTAAAGTCTATTCACTGGGCATGGTGGAGTTGTGCAGCCACTGAGCCCCAGTGGAAATAAAGACACGAGAAGTGACACAAACCAAAGCCTACAGACAGCCATGTCTCTGGATTCAGTGGCAGTTGGGTCACTTGTTCAAGAGACTTCCAGCCACACCCACTTGTGTTAGAGAAATCGGAAGAGAACTGACCCCTTCCGTGCACAAGGGGCGAAAGGAAAACAGCTGTCAGCAGTGTTTTTCAGCTGCTGTTCCACAGGGAGGAGTGTCCTGTGCACGGAGAGGCGCCTCCCAGGCCCTTTGCCCTGGACTGAACTCCTGCCCGCAGCCTGTCTGCCCTGCCTGTCCTGCTTCTCTTCTCAAGTGAGTGTGAATTTAGGTTTTCTGTCATTTGGTCTGATCTCAAGCTTCTTTCTCAGTGGAGGTCTGGAAATGTTCAAAAATGTCTCCATATAATGAACGGGCATTGCTTCTTCACATTAGTTCTAAGGTTTCATGAAATACTATACTTTCCAGGGAGTGTGGGAAACCTGTATTTATTTAGAACAAAATAGAGAAAGGACTTCCCCCAAGCCACACGCCCTTACCAGTATCTTCAGCTACAGAGCCCCCTCTCTAATGTGACTGAGCAGAGGCCTGTAGAAGTTCCTTGTGGGGGGGGGGGGCACTCCTGGTTAAGTGTGCACACACTACAGTGTGCAAGGCCCGAGGTTCAAAGCCCCTGATCCCCACCTGCAGGTAAAAAGCTTCATGAATGCTGAAGCAGGGCTGCAGTTTCTCTCTGTCTCCCTCCCTTCCCAGAGATAATTAGGGCTGGGGCTTGAGCTGGCTTCTGCTCCATCCACAGTCCTGCCTGTGGGCCCCTACCCCCAACCCCCTACACACACCCACATCTATTATCATTACTCAAAAGTTGTAGCTTGCTGAGATAAATGAAAGCCCACAAGATGTGTTTGGGATGACCTACTATGCCTACTAGCCGGTAATGATCTAGGTCAGCATGTGTCTTGATTTCCCTCATTTCCTGGGAGGGACTTGCATCCTGCGATATATCTAAGTAAGTTTCTTGGTCTGAACTGCAGACCAGTCAGAGCCTGACTGGGCCTGTCAATAGCATTTCCTCTCAGGGCAGTTTTGAGCCCAGCCAAGAAAACGTGAGCCTTTACTTCTCAGAAGAGCCTGAGGGGAGGAAGGTGGTGGCATCTTCATGTCGCCTCCCATGTACTGACTGTTGGTCCTGCCAAGAAACCTTCTGTTTGCATCTGCCCCATAACCATGTCTCCACTCACTGCATGTCACCCACTGTGGTCAAACTTATAGTTCAGTGTAGGGGTTTATCTGTCCACCCATGAGATGATGGGAAGACATGCAGGTGGAAGAAGAGAATGGTGAGGAGGGATGCTGACATTTGAAAACAGACGAAAAGCCCCAAATTAGAATGTCACGCTCTCTGGATCCAATATAGATAGGAAGCCGGAAGCTGGCAGCTTCCCAGCAAGGCCAGAGCATCATGGATGCAACTGTAACCCTCCTTCCTTCTGGAAACAATAAGAATGAGCAAGACATAGTCCCTGCTTGTGTTAAATCTGGTATTCGCTTAGCATTCCGAATACAATGTTTCCTTGACACTCCAGTTAAGTTTGCAGAGTTACAGATATAATAATATGCACTTGTTTTTGTGAAAGGAGAGGAGAGAAAATAATGTCTTGGGGTTGGAAATGGGGAGTTTTTGTTTTGTTTTGTTTGTGTTTGTGAGGGGGAGGAGTAGAGAACCCTGCATTTGGTAAGCAGCAATGAAAGTCTACTTTTTTGTTTTCTGGTAAATGTCTCTCTGACTTAAAAAAAAAAAAAAAACTGCCTTCCAGGTTCACAGCGGACAAGTACCAGGTCCTCATACACAACACAAGCGTGGGGTTTACGCTGAGCCCGGCAGCAAATGCGACCACCTTAGCCGGCGACCCCCCACCCCCAGGAGAGGAGCTGAGCTCAGCACCTGCTGTGTCCCTAACCACACCGCCATCCACAGGGCCTGGGCCAGACCAAGTGGGTACACCTCTCAGGTACACTTCCCCATCCACGGGTCAGGACCACCCTCAAGAGTGCAAAGGTGCGGGTGTGTTAAAACGCGGAAATGCTATTTAGAGGAATATACAACAGATGGGGACCATGGAGCAGGGTCAGTGGAGCTGCCAGGGCTGGAGGGGGGTGGTATGGGGTCCATTCCTATGGGAGTGTGAAGCTGAGCTCCTGAAATGTTATAAAGAGAGCGACTTTTGCCCACTTTACTGGGGAGCGGGGATAATGGTTTACAGTCGACAGTTGGTACATGTGTAACATTTCTCAATTAATTTTCCATATAGCACTCTAACCCCCCACCTAGAGTCCCAGGTGGACACAGCATATAAAGCCCAGATATACCACCACCAGACTCAACTCCCTAACATGGCGGGGGGGGACCCTGAGTCCATGCAGGACACAGGCACAAATGGTGCTCACTGAGGGATCAGATCCAGCCATGCCACAGTGAGAACACCACAGCTGGCAGGACAGATGTGGTCACTTGGTAGAGCAGCATTTAGCAGTCAAGCTGCAACTTTGTGGTGACTCATTCTCACAATCACACATACACACTAAGCCTACTTTGGACATGTCCATGCCATCAATCTTTTAAATGTTTTATTTATTTATTTCTTACTGGAAGAGAGATAACAGAGGCGGAAAGACCAAGGGTTGGGTGCTGACACATAGTACTAAGCGCAAGGACCTGGGTTCAAGCTCCCACCTGCAGCAGGAATGTTTCCCAAGCAATGAAGCAGGTCTGCAGCTGTCTCTATTTCTCTCTCCCTCTTTCTCTCTCTCTACATCCCTCTCCTCAATTTCTTTCTGTCCTATCGCATAAAATGAAAAAAAATTTAAAAAGAAAAAAAAAAAAAAAGGCTGTCAGGAGCCATGGATCTGTAGTGCCAGCACTAAGCCCCAGCAATAACCATGCTAAAAGAGGGAGAGAGAGTGAGAGAGAAGGAGAGAGAGATGGAGAGAGGGGGGAGAGAGAGAGGGAGAGGGGGTAGAAAGAGAGAGAGGGAGAGAGAGGAAGAGAGGAGATGCCTGCTCAGCTCTAGATTATGGTGGTTCTGAGAATTGAACCTGGGACCTCAGATCCTCAGCTGTGAAAGCCTTTTGCAGGACATCATGCTGTCTCCTCAGCCCTGCCATCATTCCTTGATGATCTGTGATCTGGTTCTAATGGGGCCAAGAGATGTGACAGTAGCTGGGAAGTCGCTCAGTGTGTAGAGTACAGGACTTGTAAGCATGAGGTCCTGAGTTCCATCCCCAGTACTGTGTAAAATGGTGGAGCAGTGGTCTAATAACTCTCATTAAAAAGTGTTTTAAAAAAAAATAGAAAACACAGGTGGAAACTTGGACTGAGGGTGGCGTACTACATCAAAGCAAAGGACACTGGGGAAGGGAGGGAATGGAAGAGAGGGTCTAGGTGGAAAGGGGGCTTGGGGACAAGAATATATAGCAAACACCTGTTAACCGACACAGAACTGGAAAACTTTACACATGCACAGACAGATGTGCTGTGATTCACTTACCCATTAATAGTATATGTATATTACATCATTATTTGATATTAATATATTTATTTTATATCTATTATGTATTTATTTACATTATATATTTTATTCATTATTGTTTATTAATAATATTCATATATTTATTTTATATGTTATGTGTTTGTTTATATTATATATTTTATTTATTAATAATATTCATATATTTATTTTATATATTATTTATTTACATTATATATTTTATTTATTATTTATTAATAATATTCATATATTTATTTTATATGTTATGTATTTATTTACATTATATATTTTTATTTATTATTACTTATTACCTATTACATGTCATATATATATATATATATTTCAGAAAGTTACCAAAAAAAAGACACACCCACTTTGGGAAGTCCTGAGCCAATTATCAGTGAAGAGTTACACTCCCAGAGGTGAAGCTCCACTACTATGTCCAACAAATATACACTGTGTCACATCTAGTCGAATGGCCTCTGTCTGGCAATAGGAGCCATGTGATTTTGGGCTCTGCCCAGGCCTGGGGAGAGTTTCCTATTTCACTGAGACCACCCGCGTGCCTGGCCTCAGCACGTGAGATCCCCTTTGTGAACTAGAATCCTGCTTGGTGGCATTAGCGGTCAATTCTAATCAGCACTGGTTCTGTTGATTTATGTAGTCACTAAATAACCCGGCTCCCCAAAGACTAGCACTTCAGGGTGTCTGTGAGGTTGCAGGTTGCTCTCATCTGTGTCACCTCTGTTGGAGTCTCTTGAACCGTTTAAAAGGAAGAAAATGAGTTAATTAATGCTAAAGATTCCTCTCTGAAACACCTCTAGGGAAAAGGGTGTGTGTGTGTGTGTGTGTGTGTGTGTGTGTGTGTGTGTGTGTGTGTCTTTGACCTGGAGATGAGTTTTCATGCATAATATATCTTCCACTCCTCTCTGTCTCTCTCTCTCTCTCCCTCTCTCCTTTTATTTTCTTTCTCTCTCCCTCCCTCTCTCCCCCCCTCCTTTCTCTCTCCCTCCCTCTCTCTCCCCCTCTCTCTCTCTCTCTCACCCTCACCATCTGAATCATAAAAACTTCCCCAGGAGGGCAGATCACACACACACACACACACACACACATACACACACACACACACACACACACACAAACACACTTTGAATACTTCTCTTCAGAGGCTGTGGAATTTTCACAATGCTGGGCCCTCTTGCTGTAATTGGGAGCCTGAAGTCTGCGTGCTTATAAAAACTGACAAACCTAATAGATGTGAAGCAGCTCGCTGAAGTTTCATTACCTTGGTAATCTGAACCTCTGACCTGCGGGATGTAGGTAATGCAATCTGCCGTTATTCCATTCACACCTTGGACATTTTTCAGATAACTGTTTGAGAGCGCAGAGGTTAACTCTCCGAAGAGGGTCAGCCCTGAAACAGTCGCACTGTCATTTTCTCCCTTCCTGCAGTCTGCTCTCCTGAGTGAATTCCCTCTCCACTCCGCTGGGAGAAGGGGTGCTGAAGGTCCGTGATGCTCATTTTCACATCTTTTCTTGATTTGTAGAATAGTCAGCACCTGGTCTGATAGGCCCAAGGACTCAAATTTGTAGCTGGAAAGTGAAAGGAAGGAAGAACTTTGTATAAATATTGGCACATTAAAATCTGCCTTTTGAGGCGCCAGGCAGAGTAGACATTTGGTAAAGTGCACACGTTACCCTGCTCGAGGACCCAGGTTCAAACCTCTGGGCCCCACCTATAGGTAAGATACTTCATCAGCACGGCAGCAATGATAAAGGTGCCTCTCCACCCCAACAACCTGGACTTTTTTTTTTTTTTTTTTGCCTCCAGGGTTATTGCTGGGGCTCAGTGCCTGCACCATGAATCCACTGCTCCTGGAGGCCATTTTCCCCCCTTTTTGTTGCCCTTGTTGTTGTAGCCTGGTTGTGGTTATTGTTGTTGTTGATGTTGTTCTTTGTTGGATAGGACAGAGAGAAATGGAGAGAGGAGGGGAAGACAGAGAGGGGGAGAGAAAGATAGACACTTGCTGACCTGCTTCACCGCCTGTGAAGTGACTCCCCTGCAGGTGGGGAGCCGGGGACTAGAACCGGGATCCTTAGGCCGGTCCTTGCACTTTGTGCCAAATGCGCTTAACCCACTGCGCTACCACCTGACCCCCAGAACCTGGGCTTTTGAATGACCCCATGGAATACCATCTGATTCCTCTCTTTGGGAGGTTGTTATATAAAATATAAATCAATTATCTATTTTATATATCTGTTTGGGAATTTCTTGGTGACAGGATCTAGGAAAGTCAGTCTTCGTCTTCCCCTATCAGTCCCCTCAAAGAGCAGAAAATAGCCCTCCTACTTTCAGAGCCAAATATAGAACACTGAATAATTCACACTCCTCAGACATCGGATCCTTTAAATACAGTTTTTCTGGCAGATTATCAACAGAGGGTGGAAAACAAGGAGAGAGGAAGGAGGGGGCAGGTGGTGGCACACCTGGTTGAATACACACATTAAAGTGCTCAAGAACCCGGGTTCAAGCTGCCACTCCCTACCTGCACGGGAGACGCTTCACAAGTGGTGAAGCAGGGCTACAGGTGTCTCTCTCTGTCTCTCTCCCTCTCTGTCTCCCCCTCCCCTCTTAATTTCTGTCTGTCTCTGTCTAATAATGAGTGTGTGTGTGTGTGTGTGTGTGTGTATCTAAGAAACACACAGGAGAGTGCCAGGTAGCTAGGGAGTTTCTAAAAACAGTGAACTCTGTCGCTTTCCTTCTCTAACCCCCCACCTTCCTTCTCCATTCCTCTCTGTCTCTAGCCAATAATAAATAAATAAATAATAAAGGAAACTTCAAAAAGGCAGTTAGTTGGTTCTGATGCATAAACCAGAGAGAAGACAGGAGCTACTTATTGGGAAAACTAGGAGCCCAGCTGGGGTCTGACCAAGCACCTCTGAGCAGAGTCACTGTCCAGCAGAATAATGAACTTTTTCCTTGGTTACTAATAAGTTCAAAGTTTGCAAGATGTAAAAGGACCACATGTAACTGCACCATAGAACTTGGAGAGCTAAACTTTAAATTCTTTGATCAAGATCAACACATTTTTAAAAAAATCATTTATTTATTTATTTATTCATTTATTTATTTTTGCCTTCAGGGTTATCACTGGGGCTCAGTGTCTGCACTACGCATCCACTGCTCCTGGTGGCCATTTTTTTCCCTTGTTGTTGTTGCTATTGGTGTTGTTGTTGTTGGATAGGACAGACAGAAATGGAGAGAGGAGGGGAAGACAGATAGGGGGAGAGAAAAAGAGACACCTGCAGACCTGCTCCACCACTTGTGAAGCGACTCCCCTGCAGGTGGGGAGCCGGGGGTTCAAACCAGGATCCTTGAGTAGGTCCTTGCACTTCCTAAAATCAATAATATTATCACACAGGAAACTTTCCTAAAAAGACGCATGATTTTAGTTTAACAGAGAGAGACCAGAGTGCTACTCATCTCTGGCCAGTGGCAGCTCCTGAACTTGAAGTTTCTAGAATCTCAGGTAGTCAAGTCCTGTGAGCCACCACTGTGATTTTGTCATTGTTGTTGTTGTTGGTGTCATTTTTAAGAACACCACTCATGTACTGCATAAGCTCTCTATGCCACTCTCATAAGAGCAAGATATAAAAAGAAATTCTGTTCTTGGAGGTTCTGGCCAGCGGTTCCCTTATCATACACTGTGAAGAAGCCTTAGAGCTGCATTTTCTTCACTTTTAAAGAGAAACATGTAATCATTCCTAGTTTTTGTTTGTTTGTTTGGTTGTTTTTTTTTTTTTTTTTTTTTTTACCAAGGCTCACATAAAGCAGAGTGGGTTTGTCACACTGGTTGTTTCAAGTCCAGTGGCATTCCCTCTAAGAGCTCAGCAATTCTTCTCTTTGGGGTGAACTGTGGATCGGAGAGGGTGTCTTCTGTCATTGAGACGTGTCATCAAGTTAGGTAAGCCTGCTGAAGATTGGCATCCTTAACTGGGCAGGGGGCAAGGGCACACCCCCATTGAGTGCACACACAGCCACACAGAAGGACCCACGTTGGAGCCCCTGCTCCCCACCTGCTGAAGCAGGGCTGCAGGTCTCTGTCTTTCTCTCTCCATTTCTTTTTTTAAAATATTTATTTATTTATTTATTTATTTATTTTCCCTTTTGTTGTCCTTGTTGTTTTATTGTTATAGTTATTATTGTTCTCATTGTTGTTGGATAGGACAGAGAGAAATGGAGAGAGGAGGGGAAGACAGAGAGGGGGAGAGAAAGACAGACACCTGCAGACCTGCTTCACCACCTGTGAAGGGACTCCCCAGCAGGTGGGGAGCCGGGGGCTCGAACCTGGATCCTTATGCCAGTCCTTGTGCTTCCTGCCATGTGCAATTAACCTGCTACGCTACCACCCGACTCCCTCTCTCTCCATTTCTAGCTCCCTCTCCTGTCTCTGACCTGTCAAATAAAACAGAAAGGTGTGGGGGGAAATAGCCACCAGGAGTGTTAGATTCACAGTTCTGGCAGCAAACCCCAGCAATAACCACCTCTCCCCCAAAAGACAATCCTTCACTGTAGGGCAGGCAAGATGTGCACAGGACTTGCATGCTAGAAGTGCCAGGCTTTATTCCTGGCATGGTTTAATGTCAGGGCTTTACAGTACTCTGGACTCTTTCTACTTTCTCTCATAAAACCAAATGACAGTCAAGTCCTAAGAACCATACTTGAAGGAACTTCTCTCTCTTTTTGAAACTTCATTGCCTTTTTTATTTATTCACTTCTTTATTTGGATGGAGACAGAGAAAAATCAGAGAGATAGCTGCAGCATTGATTCACCACTTATGAAGCTTTCCCCATGCAGGTGGGTGCCCGGGGCTTGAACCCAGGTCCTTGTGCTCTCAACCAGGTGCACTACCACCCGGCCCCTTGCAGGAGCTTCTCTGAGAATTGCACTGAAGATGACAAGGAATGTGATCATGTGAGGTGCTTCTACTGCTATCTGTGTTTGGGACTCTGTCCTGCAGTGTTCACATGAAGAAATAGAGAAATTCAGGCAGGGCAAAGAACTCAGATGTGTGAGGTCTAGAGTTCAACTCCTGACACTCAGCAAACAAGAGAAATGTTGAAGGGAGATGCTGTTTTCTCCTTTCCTTTCCTTTCCTTTCCTTTCCTTTCCTTTCCTTTCCTTTCCTTTCCTTTCCTTTCCTGGGTTATAGCAGAGCTGTAAAGATTAGTTGAATAATTTTAAGGAACATAATTAAAATACTTTAAAAAATATTCTTATTGGGACTTCAATATTCCAAGTCAACTTTTTTTCCAGATAGAAAAAAAAAAAGAGAGAGAGATGGGTTAGGTGGTAGCACCCCAGGTTAAGTGGACATAGTACCATGTACAATGGTCCAGGTTCGAGCCCCTCCTCCCCATCTGCAAGGGGGAAGCTTCACAAGCATAATAGAAGAAACCAAAAAAAAAAAAAAAAAGAAAGAAATGACCACCAGGAACAGTGGATTCATAATGTCAGCATGAAGCAGCTCCAGCGATAACCCTGATGGAGGGGGGGGAGGGGGGGAAAGAGAGGGAGAGAGAGGTGGAGGAAGATATCACAGCACAGGAGCATGCTCCAGCATAGTTTGGGCTGGCTTCAGACCTCAGTTTTTCTTGGACATGACTGAACAGACACACTCTCCAGGGAAACCATCTCACCAACCCTTTAACAGGAAGGTGAAAGGCTATTTTCCTATCCAGAAAGAGTCTACATGATTAATTGTGGGATGGTGAGGTCAACCATTTAAAATGTAAAGCCCCAGCACCACTCCTGGGGAAGCCTCCCCAAACCTGCCTTCTTCCCCTTCATGTTCATTTTTCTTCTTGGGCCCCCATGCTGGTTGTTCACAGTTTATTAAGACCTGCAAGGGGATGTGGACCACTACACACTTTTCCGGACTTCTGCCGTCTCCAGGGACTCTCTCATGTCACTGAGCACTTACACCCCACACCGAGTACAAGATCTTCCTCTGTGCCTTCACTGGGGTTCACAGCATCTCCAGTGAAGTGCTGGGAGCCACCATGCTCAAGGGGGGTGAGTCTCAGGGTTCCAGGCTGCCCCCTTACAGATGAGCCAACCTGCTCCTGCCCCTGACTGAGCTCAGCCCTCCCTCGGTGGTGAGATTTTCAGTGGTAGCTGGGGAGGAGGGGAGAGTCTCAGATGCTCAAGTTCCTACTGACTGCTCTCAAGGGGTCTTCAGAGCCCCTGGCCAGGAATAAAGGCATCTCAGCCAGTCAGTCTCTCCCTGTAAGTCCATATCCCTGAGTGGGGGGTACTGTTTTTCTTCATTCCTGCAGCCTCACCCCAAACCAGGCAACACTGCCCAGTGAGTCCCAAATAGTAGGTGCAATTCAGCCAGCAAGAAGCATGGCCCGTGAGTTCTTTCTAAGCCAGTTAATAAAAGGAGAGAGAAAGAGAGAGAGCGGAGCCAAAGAGAGCAAGGCAAGCAACTTGTGAATCAGAAATGTGCTTGGAATGGTCTTTCTAATCTTTGTGGCTTTATAAAGTCTCATTATAAACATTATAATATCATTACCTCCGGAGCAAGAGTTCCAGGTCATTAACGGGACACTTTCTACCGGGAGCCTGTCTCCCTCCATCCTGCCAGAGGTCGACACCTTTTGTTTAGAAAATAGAATGGATCCCAAGGATGATTTTTCAACTAGTTAAGATGGGCTCTTATGATAAAAATAGGTCTGTGCATAGTTATTTCTGACATCCCTGAATAATTGTGTAATTTAACGCCAAGCAAGGGTTTTTTTTTTTTTCCCTATCGTTAGATTTCATCATTACCTATGGTAATCAAGATTCCAAATCATCTACATAATGACAATATTGCACTATTGCTTCATATCACTGGAGTTACAAGCTAGGAGCATTGAGTGATTTTTCACGTTCCACCAGATTTCCTTATTATTTTATTTTATTTTATTTATTTTATTTTTTCCTATGAGGAGGCAGCATGGAATAAAGGGGCAGAAAAAGAGAAAAATAACAGATAGGTGTCAGGGGTGGCCATGACAGTAATCCATCAGCTACCCCACTGGTCACGTAGTATTGGGGATTAGCACTACGCTGGTGGTCGAAAACTGTTTACCACTGCAGCCTCTGGCTTCTAACTGAGAATATAATAAAGCAATTTGCAGAGGGCTGCAGACTGTGAGGACTTCATCAGAGAAGAGCTCATCACAAAGTACCCTTGCTAGACCCAAACACTGATCTGCCTTGGGTTTAACAAGAGCTTTTGCACAGACAGCTGGAGTTGATTCTGTTTCTTCCTTTAATTCCAGAGCCTCGGGCCATGCTTCCTCCAGAGGTTGCCGTCATCAGCAGTACGGCTGTCATGTCATCTGGTCATCTCCTTCAAACCCAAATGGTGTTGTCATGGAATATTCCGTCCGTATAAACGATGGGCTCTACAAGACTGGAATGAATGTGCCTGGCTCTTTTCATTGAGAGACCTGTCTCCGCTCACGGTCTATGCTATTCAGGTTAGAACATGACTTTCTGGTGCTAAGCTTGTGGGTGTGTTCAGTATAATTTGCCAGGCTCTGTTTCTAAGCGGAACCTTATTGTCATGGGTGCTGAATATTTATTTGAGTCAAGGAAGTGTGTATGTGGGGGGGGGGGAGGTGGGGGGGGAATTGATCTGGGAGAAATCTGTTGCTGTGGGAAAACACAAGAGTCGAGGGAGAGAGAGAGAGAGAGAAGGCTGTGGTAAATCAGAGAAGAATGATGATGGAGATGGTCATGATGTCCTCACTGGTCGAATGGCCTCTTGGCAGGAAACCCTTGCCCAGCAGTTGGCCTTTAGTCCTGACTCTTTTCTTGACATCGAAATCAGAATGAGCCAATGAATGGGAACCATTCTCTCTGCTAATTTCTAGTGTGATCACATCAGGGATGTTACATGTCTTCACTTGGGGCAATCAGTGGCCTCTTTTGTAAGAGCAACAGCCTAGGTGACAAAACATTTCTCCACCTCCAGCCCTCTGTGTTTCTGAATGTGTGCAGAAAACATACATGGATAGATGGCATGGGGAAACACTCCAGGCTTTTATCTGGGAGTGTGAGAAACGTATCTGTGAGGGTCGGGTGGTGGCACACCAGGTTAAGTGCACACAGTGAATCACAAGGACCCACACAAGGAAGGATCCTGGTTCGAGCCCCCGGCTCCCCACCTGCGCGGAGATGGGGGTCACTTCACTAGTGGTGAAGCAGCTCTGCAGGTGTCTGTCTGTCTCTCTCTCCATCTCCCGTCCTCTCTCAATTTCTCTCTGTCCTATCCAACAAAATGAGAAGGAAAAGAGAAATGTATCTTATTTATTATTCATCAAATAGTCAATTGCCCTCACTTGGGTGTGAACTGCTGCATCAAAACTTTCCTCAGCTTTGGAATCTCTTTAGGCATCTGGAAAATTCAGTGGACACAGTCATCCTTAAAAGGCATGTATTATTATTATCTTTTTTATTGCCACCAAGGTTGTTGTTAGGGCTCAGTGTCAGCATTTTGAATCTACCACTTCCAGTGGGCATTGTTCCCTTTTTTTTCTCCTTTCTAATTTTTTTGTATGTAAGACAAAGATAAACTTAGAAAGGAAGGGGAGATAGAGATAGGGAGAGAAAAAAACCTGAAGACCTGCTTCACCACTTGCAAAGCAGACCCCCTACAGATGGGAAGCAGCAGCTTGATCTGGGTCCTTGAGCTTGGTAGTATGTGCACTCAACCAGGTTGTACGCCTTCACACTTATGGCATGTTCACATTATGTAACACAGCTATAACTCCACAGATAGGGCTCAAAGACAGAGACTTGCAATGCCACATCAGTAAGCATCATCCAAATGCTGACACATTTCTCTAACATCAAAATCAAAGCTTTCTGGAGAAGCATTTTGATGCATTCAAGTCACTCAGAAGGTAAAGATGTGATTAACGTTTAGGTGTTAAGGCAACACAGAAAATCCTAGATGAACATGGGGGGTAGATAGCCTAATGGTTGTGGAAAGAAACTCTCATGCCTCAGGCTCCAAGTCCCAGGTTCAATACCCTGTACCACCATAATCAGAGCTGAGCAGTGCTCTGGTTAAAAGTAATAAATAGAATAAGTAAGTAAGTAAATAAATAAGAAATCGATAGATAGATAGCACCATGGGAACCATGTTAAAACAGGTGTTGTGCACATGGAAAATGCTAGATTGGGGGGGGGGCAGGAGATAATACATAGGGTTAAGCACATATTGTGCGAAGAGCAAGGACCGGCACAAGGATCTCGGTTTGAGCCCCCCACCCCTTGGCTCCCCACGTGCAGGTGGTTGATTCACAAGCAGTGAAGCAGGTCTGTGGGTGTCTCATCTTCCTCTCCCCCTCTCTGTCTTCCCCTCCTCTCTCACTTTTGTCTACCCTATCCAGTAAATGGAAAAATGGCTGTCTGTAAGGAGCAGTGGATTCATAGTGCAGGCACCGAGCCCCAGAAATAACTCTGGAAGCAAAAAAGAAAAAAAGAAAAAAGAAAGAGAGAGAGAAAGGAAAGGAAAGGAAAAGAAAAAGGAAAGAAGAGAAAATAAAATCCTAGATGAAATCTCTCCACTTTTACCCAGCTGATGTTCCTGTCCCCCAGTTGCAAACTTGTGCATCTGTGAGGACTCAGTGAAGTCATCCCTGTAAACTCCCCTTGTAGGATTTCAAATGCACTGTTTACATAACAAACTCCGCTGAGCTGATTTCAAGTCAGCTCATTATACATCACGTACTCAAATATTGCCCAATATGCAGGAAGCTCTACTGGCATTAATTCCATTATAGCAAATATGGCTTAAGTTCATCTGCCTCGACATTATTTGGCCCTTAATTGGACATGCTCGGGAAGGAGGTCTGCCTGGTATTTAAATACAAAGCGTCACCTCCAATACTCTGAGGTATAAATAAATAACACAACTTAAACAGCATTATCAAAATACATCTGACTCCTATTTTGGTGAAAACTGGCCCCCAGGAATGAAATAGCTTATCTGGGAGACAGCCTGGGGACTACATTTGTTCATTCTCTAATGGCGGAGGAAATTCTGGGCCCAGCTTCATGAAGAAGAGCTCAGGACACATGTTTAAGATCCATCAGCCTCTGGTTTCCCCACTTCCCTTTATGTGTTAGAGGCCAAGAGTGTGTCAGCCTTGGGAAGCCCAGCCACTCCCCAGTCTGCTGTTTAATTGAGAGCAGCGTGATGGTACCTGCTGGATGCTTCCCGAGACATCTTTTGTCCATCCATTTGTCTGCCCTCTCTCTTGCTGGAGACAGTCCTTTCATGTCACTGATGCTTGATGAACCCCACGTCTAATCTTCAGTTATTCAACCCTCCTCCGTTTTTATTCAGATTAGGTGGCAGAATTAAAGGGGTGAATGATGGCCTCTGCTGTGATGAAAGTAAAAAATACAATTGCAGCCAGAACAAATAGATAGAAAACGGCCCGGCCATATTGGACGGTTTCGGGGGTGGGGGGTGGGGAGGTGTCTCATTTTTCTTCCAGGAGACATTAACATTTAGGCTATTTGTTGTAAAGTGTCAAGGCTTCCAGAAGATATCATCATTACACTACCTGGTTATAGATCTAGGGAGCAGAATGTAGCGATCGCCTATTATGCTTGCAAACTGTCACAAAGGCATCTCCTGGTCCCTAACAGGGCTCAGAGATGAATCTGGCTGCCTCCTCTTGCAGCCTGCTGGGAACCTGAGGCTACGCATCACCATCCACATCTCTCCATCACTGATCTGGAGCCCAGATCGGCTCTCCACTCTCTGCTGGTCTCACCGGAATCCACTGGCATCAGAAATGAGTGTGTCTCAAACCCTAGGAATTGCAACAGCTTAGAAGGGATTTGTGTGAAGTGAGGGTGAGTGGGAGTCCCTCCAGTGAGAGTCTACATTTTGAATGAGTATGGATTTTGTCTTCACCAAAACTCACATACGGGGGGGGGGGGGGGAGGTCTTCAAGCAGTGTCTGCAGGAGAAGCAATGGGGCCCGAGTCTCCACCATGGAAGACACTCCAGGGGACTTAGTGACACTCGCCATTCACAACATCACTTCAAGATACAAACTGGCTGTTTGTCTAAATCTCTTTGATGACAGGGACAGGACGGCAAGACAGCTCACCTGGTGACCTAAGTCATCGTCTGGGGGGATGGTGTCATAGTTGGCAAAAGAACCAGAAAGCTGGATCAGGGAAGAGGGTAGCTCCCAAATATGGGGAAAGTAAATAAATATTGTTAATTGTAGACCCCATCAATCTGATCTAGGGCCCGTAGTCAGCACAGGAGCCTGTGTCACCTCTGCATCCCTGTGGGTCTGAGCTCGCACTCCGTGGTCACAGCTAGGAACATTCCAGGCTGCACCAATTTCAACGTTCTCTCCGCTTCTCTGTCTTCCCCTCCTCTCCCCAGTTCTCTCTGTCCTATCCAACAACAATGACATCAGTAACCACAAGAATAACCACAAGAATAACTACAAGAATAAAACAATGGCAACGAAAGGGAATAAATAAATACATGTTAAAAAAAACAAATAAAAGGCAAAAGCAACATCAAATAATTTGAGTCTCCCAGCACACACAACCAGGGTCCAGTAGAATCACAAGAGGAAAAGTAATACAATGCGATATAGCGCGTGGTCCTAAGTTTTCAAAGGGGAACACCACCTTAAATAAATGTCCAGCAAAGCAGTGTCAAGAACAGCACCACAAAGGTGTGGAAAGAGAAAGGAGCCACAGTCCTCCCTGGATTATCAGTGAGGGCTTTGTAGGAGAGATGCCCCTAGACGTCAATCCTTTAAGATTCGTTATTAATGGCAGCACTCGCAAAAGAACAAGGCAGACAGACATCACTACAGAATCACTCTGGCTTATGCAAAGCCATGGATCTAACTCCAGACCTCATACTTGTAAGGCTGGTGTCCTCCCCCCCACACCCCCTTATGTCTCTTCTGGGACCCTAGAGATTGTTCTTAAAGATCTAGAGATGGGGGAGTCGGGTGTTAGCGCAGCGGGTTAAGCACATGTGGTACAAAGTGCTAGGACCGGCTCCCCACCTGCAGGGGAGTCGCTTCACAGGCGGTGAAGCAGGTCTGCAGCTGTCTATTTCTCTCTCCCCCCTCTGTCTTCCCCTCCTCTCTCCATTTCTCTCTGTCCTATCCAACTACAATGATATCAGTAACAACAACAATAATAATAACTACAATAATAAAAACAACAAGGGCAACAAAAGGGATAAATAAATAAATACAAAACAATTTTTTAAAAAGATCTTGAGATGGATAGCTGTAGGTGGCTTACTGGGACATGCCTTGCACTGTAAACTTCTGTGAAGCCAACAATTACTTTGTGAGCTGTGTGCGGAGGTGAACAGACAACATAATGTGTCTGTGTCCATTGAATCATTTCCCACCTTTTCTAGATGAAATTGCTATCTGGTGGTGGGGAGGGGGAAATGATTTACATGGCTCTTGTTATCACCTGTGTGCCGTTCCACCTTCCTCTTCTAAGTGTCAGCCCACCACAACGTCCACTAACTTGTCTTCTTCCTCCACCATAGGACACTGGCACCCTTCCTCCACCATAGGACACACTGGCACCCTTCCTCCACCATAGGACACTGGGACCCTTCCTACACCATAGGACACACTGGCACCCTTCCTCCACCATAGGACACACTGGGACCCTTCCTCCACCATAGGACACTGGGACCCGTCCTCCACCATAGGACACACTGGGACCCTTCCTCCACCATAGGACACTGGCACCCTTCCTCCACCATAGGACACTGGCACCCTTCCTCCACCATAGGACACTGGGACCCTTCCTCCACCATAGGACACACTGGGACCCTTCCTCCACCATAGGACACACTGGGACCCTTCCTCCACCATAGGACACTGGCACCCTTCCTCCACCATAGGACACTGGGACCCTTCCTCCACCATAGGACACACTGGGACCCTTCCTCCACCATAGGACACACTGGGACCCTTCCTCCACCATAGGACACTGGGACCCTTCCTCCACCATAGGACACTGGCACCCTTCCTCCACCATAGGACACTGGGACCCTTCCCCCACCATAGGACACTGGGACCCTTCCTCCACCATAGGACACTGGGACCCTTCCTCCACCATAGGACACAATGGCACCCTTCCTCCACCATAGGACACACTGGGACCCTTCCTCCACCATAGGACACTGGGACCCTTCCTCCACCATAGGACACAATGGCACCCTTCCTCCACCATAGGACACACTGGGACCCTTCCTCCACCATAGGACACTGGGACCCTTCCCCCACCATAGGACACACTGGCACCCTTCCTCCACCATAGGACACTGGGACCCTTCCCCCACCATAGGACACTGGGACCCTTCCTCCACCATAGGACACTGGGACCCTTCCTCCACCATAGGACACTGGGACCCTTCCTCCACCATAGGACACACTGGCACCCTTCCTCCACCATAGGACACACTGGCACCCTTCCTCCACCATAGGACACACTGGCACCCTTCCTCCACCATAGGACACTGGGACCCTTCCTCCACCATAGGACACTGGGACCCTTCCTCCACCATAGGACACACTGGCACCCTTCCTCCACCATAGGACACTGGCACCCTTCCTCCACCATAGGACACACTGGCACCCTTCCTCCACCATAGGACACACTGGGACCCTTCCTCCACCATAGGACACTGGGACCCTTCCTCCACCATAGGACACTGGGACCCTTCCTCCACCATAGGACACTGGCACCCTTCCTCCACCATAGGACACTGGGACCCTTCCTCCACCATAGGACACACTGGCACCCTTCCTCCACCATAAGACACACTGGCACCCTTCCTCCACCATAGGACACACTGGGACCCTTCCTCCACCATAGGACACTGGGACCCTTCCTCCACCATAGGACACTGGGACCCTTCCTCCACCATAGGACACACTGGGACCCTTCCTCCACCATAGGACACTGGGACCCTTCCTCCACCATAGGACACTGGGACCCTTCCTCCACCATAGGCACCCTGGGACCCTTCCTCCACCATAGGACACTGGCACCCTTCCTCCACCATAGGACACACTGGGACCCTTCCTCCACCATAGGACACTGGGACCCTTCCTCCACCATAGGACACACTGGCACCCTTCCTCCACCATAGGACACTGGGACCCTTCCTCCACCATAGGACACTGGGACCCTTCCTCCACCATAGGACACTGGCACCCTTCCTCCACCATAGGACACACTGGCACCCTTCCTCCACCATAGGACACACTGGGACCCTTCCTCCACCATAGGACACACTGGGACCCTTCCTCCACCATAGGACACACTGGGACCCTTCCTCCACCATAGGACATACTGGCACCCTTCCTCCACCATAGGACACTGGGACCCTTCCTCCACCATAGGACACACTGGCACCCTTCCTCCACCATAGGACACTGGGACCCTTCCTCCACCATAGGACACACTGGGAACCTTCCTCCACCATAGGACACACAGGCACCCTTCCTCCACCATAGGACACTGGGACCCTTCCTCCACCATAGGACACACTGGCACCCTTCCTCCACCATAGGACACTGGCACCCTTCCTCCACCATAGGCACCCTGGGACCCTTCCTCCACCATAGGACACTGGCACCCTTCCTCCACCATAGGACACTGGGACCCTTCCTCCACCATAGGACACTGGCACCCTTCCTCCACCATAGGACACACTGGCACCCTTCCTCCACCATAGGACACTGGCACCCTTCCTCCACCATAGGACACTGGGACCCTTCCTCCACCATAGGACACTGGCACCCTTCCTCCACCATAGGACACTGGCACCCTTCCTCCACCATAGGACACACTGGCACCCTTCCTCCACCATAGGACACTGGCACCCTTCCTCCACCATAGGACACACTGGCACCCTTCCTCCACCATAGGACACTGGGACCCTTCCTCCACCATAGGACACTGGGACCCTTCCTCCACCATAGGACACACTGGCACCCTTCCTCCACCATAGGACACTGGCACCCTTCCTCCACCATAGAACACACTGGCACCCTTCCTCCACCATAGGACACTGGGACCCTTCCTCCACCATAGGACACTGGCACCCTTCCTCCACCATAGGACACTGGCACCCTTCCTCCACCATAGGACACACTGGCACCCTTCCTCCACCATAGGACACTGGGACCCTTCCTCCACCATAGGACACTGGCACCCTTCCTCCACCATAGGACACTGGGACCCTTCCTCCACCATAGGACACTGGGACCCTTCCTCCACCATAGGACACACTGGCACCCTTCCTCCACCATAGGACACACTGGCACCCTTCCTCCACCATAGGACACACTGGGACCCTTCCTCCACCATAGGACACTGGCACCCTTCCTCCACCATAGGACACTGGGACCCTTCCTACACCATAGGACACACTGGGACCCTTACTCCACCATAGGACACTGGGACCCTTCCTCCACCATAGGACACTGGGACCCTTCCTCCACCATAGGACACACTGGCACCCTTCCTCCACCATAGGACACACTGGCACCCTTCCTCCACCATAGGACACTGGGACCCTTCCTCCACCATAGGACACTGGGACCCTTCCTCCACCATAGGACACACTGGGACCCTTCCTCCACCATAGGACACTGGGACCCTTCCTCCACCATAGGACACTGGGACCCTTCCTCCACCATAGGACACACTGGCACCCTTCCTCCACCATAGGACACACTGGCACCCTTCCTCCACCATAGGCACCCTGGGACCCTTCCTCCACCATAGGACACTGGGACCCTTCCTCCACCATAGGACACTGGCACCCTTCCTCCACCATAGGACACACTGGCACCCTTCCTCCACCATAGGACACTGGGACCCTTCCTCCACCATAGGACACACTGGGACCCTTCCTCCACCATAGGACACACTGGCACCCTTCCTCCACCATAGGACACAATGGCACCCTTCCTCCACCATAGGACACACTGGGACCCTTCCTCCACCATAGGACACACTGGGACCCTTCCTCCACCATAGGACACACTGGGACCCTTACTCCACCATAGGACACACAGGCACCCTTCCTCCACCATAGGACACTGGGACCCTTCCTCCACCATAGGACACTGGCACCCTTCCTCCACCATAGGACACTGGCACCCTTCCTCCACCATAGGCACCCTGGGACCCTTCCTCCACCATAGGACACTGGCACCCTTCCTCCACCATAGGACACACTGGCACCCTTCCTCCACCATAGGACACTGGCACCCTTCCTCCACCATAGGACACTGGCACCCTTCCTCCACCATAGGACACTGGGACCCTTCCTCCACCATAGGACACTGGCACCCTTCCTCCACCATAGGACACTGGGACCCTTCCTCCACCATAGGACACTGGGACCCTTCCTCCACCATAGGACACACTGGGACCCTTCCTCCACCATAGGACACTGGGACCCTTCCTCCACCATAGGACACTGGCACCCTTCCTCCACCATAGGACACTGGGACCCTTCCTCCACCATAGGACACACTGGGACCCTTACTCCACCATAGGACACTGGGACCCTTCCTCCACCATGGGACACACTGGCACCCTTCCTCCACCATAGGACACACTGGGACCCTTCCTCCACCATAGGACACACTGGGACCCTTCCTCCACCATGGGACACACTGGCACCCTTCCTCCACCATAGGACACTGGGACCCTTCCTCCACCATAGGACACTGGCACCCTTCCTCCACCATAGGACACACTGGGACCCTTCCTCCACCATAGGACACACTGGCACCCTTCCTCCACCATAGGACACACTGGCACCCTTCCTCCACCATAGGACACTGGGACCCTTCCTCCACCATAGGACACACTGGGACCCTTCCTCCACCATAGGACACACTGGCACCCTTCCTCCACCATAGGACACACTGGCACCCTTCCTCCACCATAGGACACTGGGACCCTTCCTCCACCATAGGACACTGGGACCCTTCCTCCACCATAGGACACACTGGCACCCTTCCTCCACCATAGGACACACTGGCACCCTTCCTCCACCATAGGACACTGGCACCAACCCCCCTCTGTCAGCCCCTTCCCTCTCCCCTTTGGAGTCCTGGGCCACCTGCAGCAGATGGCAGCTAATTTGAGCTTCCCTGGGACTCCTTCAGCTTCCCTTTCCTTGTTTCTTTTTCTTCCCACCAGAAATGTGCTTGCAGCAGACTTTTATTTTATTGTTGTTGTCTTCAGAGAGAGGGTAAGAGACAGACAGGGAGACAGAGAGGAGGAAGAAAGGCACTACCGAACTGAGTCCCACTCCTGAAGTTTCCTCTTTGTGTGGGACTCCCTTGTGGTAGCTGAGGGCTCATCTCCAGACTCTCATGTGCGGCAAAGTCTACTTGGCAAGCCATCTCCTGCACACACACGCCACACAACCTCCTTTTTTTTTTTTTTTTTCCTTAAGTCACATACAGGATTCATCCTTCTCCTTCCTTCTGACTTGTTTCACGTACTAAGTTTCCCTCCTTTAAAAATATTCTTGAACACAGTAAAGCATGGACAGGGTTTGGTGTGTTACACCAAAGGAAAGAACTCTGGGGGAGGCAGGGAGCTGTTGTGTGTGTGTGGGGGGGGGCGCTTTGGGATCCTGGTGCATCATGGTGGGATAGGACCCAAGTTGGGGGTAAACGTGTTTTACAGATACCTATCATGGCAAGACGAGGAGTTTCCCTGTGTATCAACAACTGCACTCTAAGCCACTGACCCCACCCCCCGCCCAATAAAACAGTTACAAAGGTCCTTATAGATGATCACAGAGGGAAATATTTTCCAGTGTTTTTATATAGCTTATCCCCAAATATGTCCAAATGACAGCAAAAATTTTGAAATGGCACTTTCTAACACAAGCTAAGAACATGACAAAGAGACCACAGAAGAGATGCCACACACACAGTTTTGGAAGCGATATTTGGCTAAGAGAAGGCCAATGACTTGGTGCCCTGGAGAAATGAACAACCAGACCGTTGGTTGGCAGAGGAGATGATGGCACAAAGCAAACTCATTTTCCCTGAAGGGCACATGAGTCTGAGCACTTACAAGCTTTAAGGATTGAGAACAAGAGGGAGTTGGGTAAAGTTCAAAGCCAAAGTCATATGATGAGTTGAAAGTCTGAGGGCAGGCAATGGTTGGGACTTGTACTGAGTCAAACAGGACCAGAAGTTGACGATCCAAGGAAGTTGGTGCTATATTTCCACCCTAGTCCAAAGGTTTGAGACTTGGGGCTGAACAGTCCTGCACATGCTTGAGTACTTGTTACCGTTTGCAAGAATGGTTTAGGCCCCCAGCCTCTGCTTGCGGGGGGGAAGCTTCAGGAATGGTGAAGCAGGCTTCTCTCTCTCTCTCTCCCCCTTCACTGTCAATTTCCTCTGTCTCTATGCAGTAACTAATCATAAGATACACTTTAAAATAAATAAATTACAGTTAGACTTGTGCACAGAGGATCCTTTTGTGAGACAATGAATAAAAAACCTCTTAGCTGAAGTTATTAAGCAGAAAGAAGTCTCCCTTCTTCTGCCTTGGTGTTCTAGGTAAGCTCTCAACAGACTGGCTTTCGCCTTCTTGTTTGTGGGATAACTATATACTTTGCCCCAGTTCTACTGGTACAGATTCTCAGCTCACTACAAACACCTTACAGCTTAGAGCCAGAAAATAGTCTAGCCATATAGCCAGTCACTTGTCACACAGTCAGAAAAAAAAGAGTCGTCATAGACTGACGTTCCCTTGCACTGCTTCTTTGCAGCCACTTATTTCCATGCCCTCCCAGGCTGAGCCAACCGTGTTCTAAGCTCTGAAATCGGGCCTCCTTGTCGCGGTCATGTACGTGGGCTGAGAATCTGTGTAGTCATTTCAGTCTGGCTTCTTTCACTTAGCTCAGCCATTCTCAGATGCTTGCCTGCTCCTGTGCTGACTGACAGTTTGTTATCCTATGTTTCTGAGGAGTGGCCCACTGTAGAAATAATCACAGTCTGCACACAAAGTAGATAGCTTCCCTGGCTTGGATCTGCTATTGGCACTCACATATAAGTTTTTATGTGCATAAAGTCTGGCATTTCTCAGGATAAATTGATTTGGGCAGTCCATTTAGAATTAAGGAGTTGGGTAGCTGAGTCATAAGTGTCTAATTTATAAGGAACTGCCAAAGCAGGGACCATAGTGATGGTGACGTAGTGTGTTTCTAATAGGTTTTTGCATGAGATTCATTTACCTTCAGCTTACCAGAACTTTGTGCTCATGAGATTCTTCTTACCTTCCTTTCTTTTTATCACTTTAGCAATTTTGTACATGATGTTTGTTTATTTATTATAGGTTAGAGACAGAGAAAAATTAAGAGGGGAGAAGGAGATAGAGAGGAAAAGAGACAGAGAGACTCCTGCAGCCCCGTTTCACCACTCATGAAGCTTTGCCCCTGCAGGTGGGGCCCAGGGGCTTGAACCTGGATCTTTGTGCACTGTCATGTGTGCACTTAACCAGATGTGCCACCACCACCTGGCTGTATTTAATCTTTATTTTAATGGCCAATGATACTGACCTCATGAACAAGATAAGGGAAAGGAGATTAAAACAAGGTTCCGGGATTCGGGCGGTAACGCAGCGGGTTAAGCGCAGGTGGCACAAAGCGTCGTAAGGATCCCGGTTCAAGCCCCCAGCTCCCCACCTACAGGAGAGTCGCTTTACAGGCGGTGAAGCAGGTCTGCAGGTGTCTGTCTTTCTCTCTCCCCCTCTGTCTTCCCCTCCTCTCTCCACTTCTCTTTGTTCTATCCAACAACGACTGCAAGAATAACTACAATAAAACAACAAGGGCAACAAAAGGGAATAAATAAATAAGTAAATATTTTTTAAAAAATAATAATAAGGTTCCAATCCCATCTGTGGGTCCTCAGAGAGCCTTTTCCTGGTTTCTCTAGCTAGAAAGATAAGGCCTGATGTCTCTAGCATCCCATCTGTGCTTCTCTTTCTCTGGAATCATCCTCATAGCAGGGGCTCAGAAGGGGGAAAAAAAGAAAATTAAGTGAGCTAAGAATTACCCCCACACTCTCTAGTTTGCAAGAATTTGTGTTCTCTGACTAGGAAGATTGGAGTGGGAGAACTACAGAGGGGAGAGAGTGGTAAACCCTTGGTCGAAGGTTGGTTCTTTGAGTCATGGATTTGCTCTTCATCTGTCTCTGTCTTGATTGTTTTTTTGTTTTTGTCTTTTTTTCCAATAACTACTTTTAGTTGTTCTCAGTGGGAGAGAAAGGTTATCACAGGTCTTCTCCACATTGACCAATACAGAAAGTACCCCTCCCCCATATATCTCTATATTTCAGTCATGTTGGCAACTTCTACTGCCTTTTAAAAAATTTTCCTTAGAGAAAACTAGTAAAAAAAACTTAATAGAAATCATTTGCAACCACATGTTGGCATGTTAATGTTCTTCTCTCTCAATATGATCCACTGTGGGCCCAGCAATGTTTTCCAAAGGCAAAACTCTTAACGAGCAGATCTCTGCTGCCAAGACGTTCATCAAAATTAGACCCACGCCAAAGCAGTTAGCCTCCTGTGTGCTTGGTATTGTCTGTGTAATCCCATTAAACTTCTGGCAATGCATGTGCTTTGGTTATATTTCTGTTTGGGTTTGAAAAAAAAAAACCCTCTCATCTACACTAGCAGCGTGCAATTTCAAATGTGAAGTCCTGCCAGCTAGCTAGAGCCGTGATACATAGGTACATGTCACGAGCATTCCAAGTACTTGGTTTCCTTGCCTGGGAAACTATTTGCAGGGCAGTTGTTGACAAACATTGCTTAAATTCCTTGGCTTTGCTTTTTTTTTTTTTATCATAAAAGGTAATTCTCTGACTTGATAAAAGACAGAACTTTATTAAAGGCACTTTGTTGATTAAGATTCAACTTTAATATCACAGAGTAATAATACACACACACACACACACACACACCCCACTGGTCTGTTTGATTATATCAAGATCAAGTCAGGGTGGTGGGAGATAACAGAATGGTTATGCAAACAGACTCTCTTGCCTGAGGCTCTGAAGTCCCAGGTTCAATCCTCGCACCACCATAAACCAGAGCTGAGCAGTGCTCTGGTAAAAAAAACAAAGGGGGGGGGGGTGTGCCTGGTGGAGCACACATGTTACAATGCACAAGGACCTGGGTTTGAGCCTCAGTCCCCACCTGCAGGGGGAAAGCTTTGCAAGTGGTGAAGCAATGTTGTAGGTGTCTCTCTGTCTCCCTCTCTATCTTCCCTTTCCTCCTGATTCCTGCTAGTCTCTATCTAATAAATGAAAATAACCCCCCCCCCAAAAAAAAATCAGTCAGTTTGGCCTGAACTTGTGCCTGGTTTTGGACTCCATCACTTGTAGTTCAGACACTTTCAAAGGAATGTTTTATTCTCTGATTTCTGAACCAAAAATATCCTAGTCCACAGGGAGGAAGCCCAGGTGAGTGCCTCCCGCTTTATAAGCTGAGCTTCCAGAAGCAAACCTGTCCCCCCTTCCCAGTTCCCATACTTGTCACAGGCTCACGCTGCTCCTAGATCCCCAAAGAATACTAACTACTGATCGATAGCCCGAGCATGTCTGGCCATGGCCTACACGTGCCCTGGGTAGTTCATTTATTTGCCTTGCTGGATTTGCTAGAATGGGGTTTAATCAATAGCTAATTCATTAATTCTGGCCCTCAAGAATGGTGAGGGAGCTAGCTGGCAGCTTCTGACTTTCCCTGAAATATGACACAAGTGGTGGCTGACATCTTCACCGGGTACCGGGGCTGCCGGGAAGTTTGCTCATTTATTCTCCAGAAGTGGAGAAGCCAGGAAAAGAACACACACAGGAAAAAGACTTGATATTACTGCTCTCATTCCCCCAAATGCCTAGTTTCCAGGCATGAGACTCCAAAGATGGGTGAGGAGAGGAGAGAGGAGTGAGGAGATGGGAAGGGAAAACACAATCCCTGTCACTCTTTGCCTCATTTGGAACCAGGATCATCTCTTCAGTTCTAACCCAGTCTGGGCTGTAATATGAAGGAGAAAAAATATGAGGTTAAAAAGTCTTTGTGGGGGAGTCGGGCAGTAGCACAGCCGGTTAAGCACACATGGCGCAAAGCAAGGACAGGCAGAAGGATCCTGGTTCGAGCCCCCAGCTCTTCACCTGCAGGGGAGTCGCTTCACAGGCGGTGAAGCAGGTCTGCAGGTGTCTGTCTTTTTCTCCCCCCCTCTGTCTTCCCCGCCTCTCTCCATTTCTCTCTGTCCTATCCAACAACAACGACATCAATAACAACGACAATAAAACAACAAGGGCAACAAAAGGGAATAAATAAATATTTAAAAGAATCTTTAAAAAGTCTTTGTGACATTTGCAAATAATTGTTTTGAAATTTGCCTCAAACGGCTGAATGATAGCAATGTTTCTGGACACCAGCTTTTCTGAACCCTTGGGATAGCAGCACATAGATGTGTCCATGTAGGATAAATCACTAATATCAGTTATAAACTCCCTCTGGGTCAAATGATGTAGCCTGGAGTTTTAAGTTTGGCCTGAGAGGGGGTGGCTGTGGAGAAAAATTTCCCTCCATTGCCTCACCAGATTTCAAGAGAAACTAAGACGTCTCTCTTGGTGAGCTATGGTACTGGCTACCTTCCTGTCTTAATTTTCCCTTCTGTTAGAAAGAAGTCCACACCTTGAATACTGAAATAATTTCATTTTTATTGATGCTTTATGATGCTGCGGGGGGGGGACAGTATTTTAAGCCATGCATTACTTTGTGTTTTTATTTTATTTTAAAAAATATTTATTTTTTAATATTTATTATTTATTCCCTTTGCCCTTATTGTTTTATTGTTGTAGTTATGATTGGTGCCATTGTTGTTGGATAGGACAGAGAAATGGAGAGAGGAAGGGAAGACAGAGAGGGAGAGAGAAAGACAGACACCTGCAGACCTGCTTCACTGCTTGTGAAGTGATTCCCCTGCAGGTGGGGAGCTGGGGGCTCGAACCGGGATCCTTAATGCCGGTCCTTGCGCTTTGCGCCACCTGCGCTTAATACCGCCCTACTGCCTACTTTGTGTTTTTATTAAGAGGAATTCTGGGCTGCACTTGTAGATGGTTAAGTCCCTCTCCTTCACACATTCCCTGAATTCCTTCCCTGGTCAGGATGAACAGTGGCAGGCAGCTTTGAACTTGAACTGGAATTTTATGTTTGCATCTTTAAAGGACTTTAGGGGATTTATTCATGAAGGGGATCATTTGGATGGATGTCTAGTATGGTGGGACAGATCCAAAGTCTTACAGTAGCTGATTGAGAAGAGTTTGATAAAATGCTCATTAAGGCTTCTACAAGTGTGGATTCTACAAGTCATAATAATTCTGCCTGAACTTTGTCAACTCAATAGCCAAATGTGTAAATGTAGGTGACAGAAAAATGACTGTGGGACCAGATAAGTGGTGGCACACCCAGTACAGTGCACATGTCTCCATGCCTGAGGACTTAGGTTCAGGCCCCGAGTTCCACTCCCACCTGAAGGAGGAAGATTTAGGAGCTGGGATGTAGTGCTGCTGGTGTCTCTCTTCCCCCTCTCTGTCCTCATCACTGTGTCTCACCCTTTATCCCAAAAAGATGGTCATCAGAAGTGGTGGAGTTGGGCAGACACCAAGTCACAACAATAACCCTGGTGGAAAGTAAAAATTAAAAGGAGAAGAAAGTAAATGACTGCCCCACACTTTCTATTTTCAGTATTGTTTTGGAGCTTCTGGATGTACCAAATAGAAAGTGATGATTCCTCTGGTGTGGTCACAAAGTCCTTATTTGTAATAAGGTTGAAGAGCCAATCTAAAATGGTATACAGAGTTAGAGAGAAGTAGGTGAGCACTCATGAATTTGTGTGCTAAGTGTACGTAAAAAGGGTGATTTTTATCAGAAACTTTAAAGGGTTTCTAATTTTTTTTAAAAATTTTAATATTTTATTTATTTATTCCCTTTTGTTGCCCTTGTTGTTTTTTTTTATTGTTGTAGTTATTATTGTTGTTGTCGTCGCTGTTGGATAGGACAGAGAGAAATGGAGAGAGGAGGGGAAGACAGAGAGGAGGAGAGAAAGACAGACACCTGCAGACCTGCTTCACCGCCTGTGAAGCGACTCCCCTGCAGATGGGGAACCGGGGGCTCGAACCGGGATCCTTATGCCGGTCCTTGTGCTTTGTGCCACCTGCGCTTAACCCGCTGCGCTACCGCCCGACTCCCAACTTTAAAGGGTTTCTTTGAGTTCATCTCTTACTACTCTAGAAGCTAAGTAAATTCCAGTTGTTAATGAATAAACCCATCTACCTATTAGTAGTCCATTCAAGAATTCAAATTCTCTTCATATTTCTGCAGACATATACACGTATCACCTATCCAAGGTAAACTTCAACTGGTTTCCCCATTATTTGATATTAACTCCAGTGGCTCCAAGAGGTTTCTGTATTCCTTCTGTTTTATTCCTAAGAATCAAAGCAAGATAAAGGTGTGTGGTCCTCAGAAATATCTTTTGCTGCAAATCGTAATATTTCTTTTCTTTTAATATTTTATTTATTTATTTATTCCCTTTTTTGCCCTTGTTTTTTGTATTGTTGTAGTTATTATTGTTGTTGTTGGATAGGACAGAGAGAAATGAAGGAGGGGAAGTCAGAGAAGGGGAAAGAAAGACAGACACCTGCAGACCTGCTGGGGGCTGGAACTGGGATCCTTGCGCTGGTCACTGCGCTTTGTGCCATGTGTGCTTAACCTGTTGTGCTACCGCCCGACTCCCAAATCGTAAAATTTCTAGGCATCACTGTCCTTGGTTCTAATGAGAAACGTGTAGGTGTTAAGCCTGCTGTTCTTTGATTCTTTATCTTTGTGTACTTGACTCAGAGGTACAAAACAAGTTTATCTTTTCCCTGAAAACATAGCTGGCCTCACTTCACATTGACACAGTGTAAGAAAGGAAAGTCACATTGGCAAAAGCTTACAGTTTTCATGACTAAGTCAGGTCTTTAAATGTCGCTTAACTGCAGCCTTTTCTGTAGTTGATATGCAGTGAATATAAAAGAGGCATCTGCAAACGTGGAATTAATTTTGAGAGTTGGATAAAGACTCTCGAAGAATAATACTGACTACTCAAGTCACCTGTGCTACTCTTCTCTTGTAGGTGACATTAATTTCCTATCCACAGTGTCTTTCTAGTGAATGTAGTTATGTTTGTATGCCAAGAAAATGAAATTAGGTTTTTCTTCTTCCTTTTTTTTTTTTTAGCAGTCTATTAAAATGTCAAGGTTTACCTTGACTGCTGCTTTTTCATGTAAATGTTTGGGCTTAATTGAATTCCTAATATGCCACTTGGAATTCTGATAGGGCCCAATAATTTGGCTTGTAAAGATAGAATTCTCCTTAAAAACGTAAGATGTGTTAGAGGCATTATTATACACAGTGACGGAAAAGTAACCAACATAAGTTGCTGTGTATTTTTACTATCAGGTCTCTAACATTTAGAGACTAAACTCACATAGAGCCATTTTCCCACAAAATACCTACTAGAATGTGACTGTTATGTGTGGTTCTTACTAGATTCTAGAGTAGTAAAGTTGACTTTATCTTGCATGTCAGAAAGTCACCTCTCTTTCTCCAAAAACAGTGATTATTTTTCCCATAGTCACCTCCTGTTTGCAAGTAGACTCTGACATACTATATAACAAGAATGTTCTGTGTCTGAAACTCTGTTGCTTTATTAAAAACTAACTCTTCTATGTGTCGAGAGCTTATCTAAAAGAACACTAGAGGCTGTCTCATTCTGGCAAGTAGACCTAAGAGCAGAATTAAAGTTTTGCAACATTGGTCTGACAATAAATCACATTACTCAGGGTAATGAGTCCTCTGCTAAATCTTTATGTTACAGGCAGGGGTAGATAGCATAATGGTTATGCAAAGAGACTCTCATGCCTGAGACTCCAAAGTCCTAGGTTCAATCCTCTGCACCACCATAAGCCAGAGCTGAACAGTGCTCTGGTTAAATAAAAAAAATAAGTAAATAAATTGAAAAAAAAGAAAATCTTTGTTACGATCTCCTCTATAGCAAATGAAATATTAGCGGAGGTTTTAAGTAAGGAGTCCTAGAGGTAGATTACTTATGCCTTAAATTCCACTATGCCAAGTATCAGCATTACCTCTGCTTCATTCTTTCAATCTTTGTTTTTCTTACTATTGTTTATTAGTGATTTAATAATGATCAACAAGATTGTGGGATAAGGGGGGTACAACTCCACATAATTCCCACCACCAGATTTACCCTCCCTTGGAAGCTTCCCTATTTTTTTTATTTTTTTTTATTTAAGAAAGGATTAATTAACAAAACCATAGGGTAGGAGGGGTACAACTCCACACAATTCCCACCACCCAATCTCCATATCCCACCCCCTCCCCTGATAGCTTTCCCATTCTCCATCCCTCTGGGAGCATGGACCCAGGGTCATTGTGGGTTGCAGAAGGTAGAAGGTCTGGCTTCTGTAATTGCTTCCCTGCTGAATATGGGCGTTGACTGGTGGGTCCATACTCCCAGTCTGCCTCTCTCTTTCCCTAGTAGGGTGGGTCTCTGGGGAAGCAGAGCTCCAGGACACATTGGTGGGGTCTTCAATCCAGGGAAGCCTGGCCAGCATCCTGACGACATCTGGAACCTGGTGACTGAAAAGAGAGTTAACATACGAAGCCAAACAATTTGTTGAGCAATCATGGATCCCAAGCTTGGAATAGTGGAGAGGAAGTGTTAGGGGGGTACTCACTGCAAACTCTAGTGTACTTCTGCTTTCAGGTATGTATTTTGCAGTAATTTATAGATACGTGTGCACATAAGCTCTCTCTCACAGAAACTGGTGTATATCTAGGTTTTGGGACTTTGTTAGAAAGTGAACCACCTGAGATGGAATTAGAGTAAACTATGAAAGGAAAGGTCTCACCCGAGTAATGAAGCTGAAGGGTTGTCATTCCACATGTGAAGTCTCTGGACACAGTGAAGTGAAGCATGTTGAGGTGGCAATCGTTGCGTTGATTAGGTTGTGATTGGCGGATGCAATATTATTTGATATGGATTGGGAGAGGCATATGGGAAAGTGGGCCCTATCCAAGGGTTCCAGGACTGGGGGAAGTAGGGGCTCTATAGTGGAGATGTGAGGTTCCTGCTGTCTTAGGGTTCAAAAAGACAATCGATAGTTAATGTTAGATTCCCTATTTTTTATCCTTCTGGGAGGATGGACCAAAATTCTTTATGGGGAGCAGAAGGTGGAAGGTCTGGCTTCTGTAACTGCTTCTCCACTGGACATGGGCGTTGGCAGGTGGATCCTCACCCCCAGCCTGTTGCTTTCTTTCCCTAGTGGGCCAGGGCTCTGGGGAGGTGGGTTTCCAGGACACACGGGTGATTTTGTCTGCCCAGGGAGGTCAGGTTGACATTATAATAGCATCTGCAACTTGGTGGCTAGAAAGCATTGAGATGCAAAGCAGAACAAATGGTTTAATTGTTGGGAAGCTAAAGGTAAAAATGAAGCAGGTGGAATTTGGGGTCTTCACGTTGGAAGAAGCTAGGAAGTCCATTTGAAGTATATTCCAAGGGGCCCTTGACCTTACTAATTTTTGCTTCAATCTTTCTTAAATGTCTGTGGCTGATTACTTAAGTCACAGTCATCACATTTAGCAGAAGGAGAGACATAGGAAAACACAGCAACTGAAGCAAGACAGTGAAATGTTCAGGATCCTTTAAGAACGCTAGCCCATCACTAGTCCCAGCTGAAGGGGAGAAGGGAAAAGAGAGTGGTCACCTTCTAAGTCACATTACTGGGGTCTTATCTTTACTTATCAAACTCAAGTGTTCTATTGACGTCTCCTAATTAGCCACTTGCAAGGACGCTCTCTCCCGGTGACTAAAACAGGCGAAATGGAAGATCGTGGACTGATGTCATGTGTTGCTCTCTTGAAAGCTAAAAGGATTTTTGATTGATTTTCAAAACATACGATACGATAGTAATATATATTCACAGGAATGTGTATTCATAAATACATCCTTTCCCTGTAGATTTTTAATTAGGAAATTGATGAAACAGACACTTTGACAAATCTCAAAGATTAACTGCAAGATAGATGAGGCCAGTAGAAGTAATATAAAATGTGGTCTTTGGGGAAGTATTGATTCCTCTATCCCTTGCAGATCCCTTCAAATTGATTGGCAGTCTCCAGGGAAGCCAAATGGTAACATTCTGGGATGTGATCTCTTGCGGAAAACATGGTGGCATGTATGCCCTCAAAGCCCAAAGTCATAGAGGGACCATACTGGTGAGGTCTGCGAGGAGAGGCTGCAAAGTGTCACAAACCAGAAATGCTCTGTGGACACACGTGCTATTCTCCTGAAGCAAAGGTAAACCCTTTCTTTCACCCTCAGCAACCACGGGCGTCTTTCTCAATGGACAGCCTAGGTTAAATCCCTCACCCCTTAAACGGAGCTCAGCGGAAGTCCATCTCTTCCACACATCGACCAGGAAGACCCCGTAGAAAAGAGAGAACGCTTGTTAAAGCTCTCACCCTCCCAAGAATTTTCACCTTCTCATTTTTCATTCCCTTTGCAAGAAATATTCATTTATTGGATTGAGAAGGGACCTCCAGAATTTGTGTTTGATGGAGTGACTGGAATTTCCTTCACAGAAAAAAAAAAAATCCATAAAGTTCCAAGCAGGTGTTTGTTTACATGACACTGATGATGAGTATCTGGGAACAGGACCTTTCAGGGTTTGTCAGAGATATTTTGAAATTATGACCATTTGCAGATTAATGTTCATATTAGTTGCAGTTTAGGAGTTGGATCAATAATACAGCCAGACAGGGGAGTTTGGAAATGGCTTTTATTGACAAACGGTGCAGGAAATCCTTACTCGGAAGGTAGGTTTTCATCTAATGAAATTGTCTTACAATCTGTCAGCAACATCTCCTATCTGATTACAGAAGTGACTACTAAACTCGGAAGACTCACTGCAGAAAAGGCACCGTGATTAAGAAAGCGTGAGTTGTTGCAGCCACGTGGGTCAAAACACAAATAGCTGTGCTGGCACTGGTTTGGTGGGCACCATCCCCAAAGGGCACAGCACTAGCCATTACCAACCCCACATTCCTTGGACACGGACAACCTGAAATTGTCCTCACACCTAGACTTTATGCCACTTGGGGCCATTAAATGTGCGTTGTCTGATGAATATCCTTTGGTAAAATGAAATTAAATTTAAGATTTCTTTTTTCTTTTTAATTTTTTTATATTTATTTATTTTCCCTTTTGTTGCCCTTGTTTTATTGTTGTAGTTACTATTGTGGTTGGTGGTGTCATTGTTGTTGGATAGGACAGAGAGACATGGAGAGAGGAGGGGAAGACAGAGAGGGGGAGAGAAAGACAGAGAGGGGGAGAGAAAGACAGAAACCTGCAGACCTGTTTCACCGCCTGTGAAGTGACTCCACTGCAGGTGGGGAGCCGGGGGCTCGAACCAAGATCTTTACACTGGTACTTGCACTTTGCGCCACCTGCACTTAACCCACTGCACTACCACCCGACCCCCTAAATTTAGGATTTCTGAGAGAGGGGAAATGCCATAATAAATCTGTTTATACTTTCCACAGGACCAGTGATGGAGCTTGGTAGTGGGACACTTACTTAGCGTCAGACAAGGTCCTGGGTTCCATCTGCCACACCAAAAGGGTGCCCCAGAGGGATAAAAGCAAACTCTGACACATTAAACATGTCTTGGGTTTTGTTGTTGTTGTTTGTTTGTTTTGTTTTTACTGTAAGGACTACCAGACACACAGGTATTACTAGTGGAAGATAATAAAAGAAATTAAAATTCCAAGAGGAAAAAAAAATGGGAGCAGGCAGTGGCATACCTGGTTAAGCGCACACAGCACAATGTGCAAGGAGCTGGTCCCACCTGTAGGGTAAAGTTTTGTGAGTGGTGAAACTCACAAAAGGGCTGCAGGTGCCTCTCTGTTACCACTTTCCTCTCGACCGCCCCTCGATTTATTTCTGTCACTACCTATCCAGTAATAAAGAAATAAATAAGATGGAGGGGGGAAATGTAAAGTTCAGTTTGAGATTAACTGAATAGATTTGGGGATGGGGCTGGGTGGTGGTAGTCTCTCTACTGAGTTCATATGTCACAGGGCTCAAGGACCTGAGTTCAAGTACCAGGCAGGAGGACTCTTCATGAGTGGTGAGACAGGGCTGCAGATATCTCTCTTTCTCCCTCTCTATCTCCACCGTCCATGTCAGTGTATCTGTCTCTATCCATTTAAAAAATAAAAATAAATACACTTTTTAAAAACTGAATAAGTTCATGGGACAAAAGGTTAGAGAGAGAGAAGAGAGATTTTAATTCTGAGTCTAAGAGCCTCTTGGTTGTAATCATGGAATGGACCCAAAATACTTACACAGCCATGTTACTTTGAGTCACAACTATGTTCTCAGATCAGTGAGCATGAGGCCTTGGAACGCTTGTTAAGCCCCAGACTGGTAGCGCTGCCTCAGGGGCTGTGATTCCGTGGACCAGTGTTGGGCGGAGACCTAGCGTGTCTAGTATTCATCTTGGTGGGGCCCTTGCATCTGTGCTGGGGTTACACTTTGAAAATCCTTTGATTACGGAATTACTTTTAGAAACCTGAAATCGAGGCCAAAACTGCCTATTTGATAATTTTATATTTCCCGAGGCAGCCACCTTGAAGTCTGAACTAGAAGATGAAGAAATCTTCTGTTTACAGAAAGACCTCCCAAGAAAAGTAATTTCTTGAAAATGTCCCTTTCTGAATTCATCAGTGAGGAAGCCAGAGCATGTTAAAAAAAAACAACTACTTTTTCACAGCCCAGGAGGTGGTCCAGTGGACAGGGTGTTGAAACCTGGAGGTGGTCCAGTGGACAGGGTTTTGAACTCTGGCATGATAGGTTCTGAGTTTGATCCCCAGCATCACATGTTCCAGTGTTATGCTCTGGTTCTCTCTCCTTCCTTGCTCTCATTCATTAAGAACTAAAATATTAAAATGCTGTGATAAAAAATAGAGGCATGTGTTGCACATGGCTGAAGGAGTGTGAAAACAACTTTCATAGTGAAAGGATGGGAGTGAATGGTGGCTTGTCACTAAATATGTGAGTGACAACTTCAAAGACTATGATGAGTGCTGGAGAGCTTGCCTAAGGCCAAGGTCAACGATGCTTTAGTGTCCAGCAACTTGCAAGTGGACTTCATTTAAAGTGCTTAGAGACCATGCAGCCAAGGGCAAGAGCACAGGTCACTGTCTTCAAATAAGAGGCAGACAAAAATCGAGCCAAGTACCAAAAAACACACAGCCTTTTTTTTTATTATTTAATTCTTCAAATGGAAACATTATTTCAGGATTTGTTTTTTCCATAAAGAATATAGCATCATATAGAGAGAAATCATTCAGGGAATCATTGAGGTGGTTAGATTTTGAATTCTCATGGCTAACAACTATATACAGGAAAAAAACAGTCAAATAAAATAATACAGCCACGTAAATTCACTGTAGTTGGTTCAGCAAAGTTTCTGCGGACACTTTTACGTGTAAAGAGTCCAATTTTTTTTTTCTTTTGAGAATGTTTCAGAAAATGGGTGAAGAACTAAGCTCATGTTTAATGATTTGTCAATTCCCCCAGCCGACACCCTTGTGTTAAGCTTGATGCGAGTGCTGGTGATTCTAGTTGGGAAGAGCAAGAGCCAAAAAGGGAGAAAGAACCCACGGTCCCCCGAGCAGGGGTTGATTTTGCCCTGGACAGGAAGCATACCTAATCCCTGCACCTTGTGCAAAGCACAGGTTCTGAGACTACATTCGAGCAACTCTGCGGGGTTTGATTTCTTTTATATAGAGTGACAGTCTTCAGACCTCAAGTATGCATGCAAATAATTATTTGATTGTTCGAGCACATAATTTCTTCCACAGCTCCTGGAGAAAACACATTGTTAAGAGGGCTTTCAAAATTAATTTCCATATAAATTCCTTTCCTTAAGGTGGTATCACCCATCCACCCCTATATATATATATTTGTCTGTGTATACACATATATATGTAAATGAAAGAGTTGAGATTGCCTTGTCTGAAGATTGGGTTCATAAATAAATGATCACATAAATTACAAGGGAAATACAATTTATTTTTTTTATGAAAGATCAATGAAAGACAGGTTTCCATAGATGTGGTGTTTTCCAAATTAAAGTATCAATAAAAATCAAGTATCTATATGAATGAAAGTGATCATTTGCAATTCTAAATCATCTTTACATTGGGAGCATTGGCATCCAAAAATAATTCATATTTATAGAGTAGTGTAATAGAGCAAAAGTGTGGTTAAAGACTAAAGAAGCTACCTTGTATCAAATAGCACTTAGAGAATTGGAACAATGCTAGGAACATCCATGTTTGGATGGACGTTTGAATATTTATTGGGAAGATGCTACATTTGGTCTTAGGTCTTAATTATATTATATCAGGGGCTAGGTGGTTGTGTGCCTGGTTAACTGCTCACATTTCAGTGTGCAAGGACCCAGGTTCAAGCCCCTGGTCTCCACCTGCAGGGGAAGAATCTTCACAAGTGATGAAGCAGGCCTGCAGTTCTCTCTCTTTCTCTCTCTCTCTCTCTCTCTCTCTGTGTCTCCTCCTACCCTCTCAGTTTATCTATGTCTCTATCCAATAATCAATGAATAAAAAAATTAAAAAGAGTGAAGTTTAAAGGAAAAATTTAAAAAAGAAAAGAACTATATCGCGTGATATATGATGTGAGTCCCCATTCATTGAGGAAACTGACGATCCTTCCTAGCCGACTGAATCCACATGGATCCTAGTCACTTTCAAAGCCATTAACTGGCTACGGAAGAAGGGCAAACGCTAGAAGAAGAAGGGATATATATTATCTTTTCAGTTTGATTAAGAAATTTACAGGCAGCTCTAAAGAAGTGTAAGGTAGGCAGCATAATGGTTTGACTTGCATAGATTGTGAAATGATTACCACAATCAGTTCAGTTAACATCCATTCCTTTTTATTATAGATACGATAAAATAAAACATTGTGAGGCCGGGCAGTAGTGCAGCAGGTTAAGCACACATGGCGTGAAGCGCAAGGACCAGCATAAAGATCCTGGTTCGAGCACCTGCTCCCCACCTGCAGGGGAGTCACTTCACAGGCGGTGAAGCAGGTCTACAGAAGGTGTCTGTCTTTCTCTCCTCCTTTCTGTCTTCTCCACTCTCCATTTCTCTCTGTCCTATCCAACAATGATGACATCAACAACAACAATAATAACTACAACAACAATAAAATAAGGGAAACAAAAAAGAAAATAAATAATAATAATTAAAAAGACAACGTTTCTCCCTGTGGTGTGAACTCTCAGAATTACTCTCATGACAGGCATTGAGAAAACAAAAGAACCAGTAGGAAAGCAACGCTCTCAACTTTTGCCCTGTGCCCTACAGCAGAGGTAGCTGTGATTATCGCGTTTTACTTTACATCCATACATGTAACTAGAAGCTTGTAACTTTTGACCACTTTCTTCAATCCTCCCTCCCCAGCCCTCTTCCACTAGTGACCACCAGTTTAATCTCTGTATTTCTCTGCTTGTCCTCCTCCTCCTGCTCCTCCTCCTTCTCCTAGTCCTCCTCCTCCTTCCCATTCTCATTCTTCCTCATCATCCTTTTCTTTTTAGAATATACGTATTAGTGAAAATATTTATCCGTCTCACTTACTTCATTTAACATCGTGTCTTTAAGTCTATCAATGTGGTTTCTAATGGCTGAATTGGAAACTTCATAGCTAAATTATCTTCCATTGTACATGTATTTCACAGCTTCTTTATCCATCCTTCTGCTGATGGACACTTAGATTTTTTCCATAACTTTGTCATTGTAAATAATGATCTTATAAATATAGGGGGTGGGGACTGGGTGGTGGTTTGCCCAGTGAAGTAAGCATATCACCATGTACAAGGACCAGGGTTTGAATCCCCACTCCCCACCTCAAGGGGAAATGCTTCATGAGCAGTGATGCGGGTCTGCAAGTGTCTGTCTTTCTCTCTCCCTTTCTATCTCTCCCTCACCCTCAATTTCTGGCAAATAGAAATAGAAAGAAATTTTAAAAAGGGGGGGGGGAGGGATGACCGCTGGGAGAGTGGATTTGTAGCACAGGCACCAAGCTCCAGTGATATGCCTGGTGGCTAAATAAATAAAATAAATATGGAGGGGGTGCAAAGAGTTCCTCTTCTTCTTCTTCTTCTTCTCCTCCTCCTCCTCCTCCTCCTCCTCCTCCTCCTCCTCCTCCTCCTCTTACTCCTCCTCCTCCTCCTCCTTCTTAGTGTTTCCATCTCCTTTGAGTAACTATCCAGAAGCAGAATCACTGGGCGGTGATTCTGTTTTGTTAATTTTTTGAGGAGTCACCACACTGCTTTCCCAGATTTACATTTATACTTACACCGTGCCCAGCTTCCTTCTCTCCACATCCTCACCTCCACGTAGTGTTAGCGGTGGTCTTTTCAACCATGGCTGTTCTAACAAGTGTGACGTGACACCTCCTCTCCTGGTTTTCTTTCATTTACTTAGTTATTTTTGCCTCCAGGGTTATTGCTGGGACTCAGTGCCTGCACTATGAATCTACTGCTCTTGGAGGTTATATTTTCCCGTTTGTTGCCCTTGTTGTTTATCGTTGTTGTTACTGTTGTTGTTATTGAATAGGACAGAGAGAAATTGAGAGAGGAGGGGAAGACAGAGAGGGGGAGAGAGAAACATAGACACCTGTAGACCTGCTTCACCACCTGTGAAGCCACCCCCCCTGCGGGGGTGGGGGTGATCCAGGGGCTCGAACCCATATCCTTAGGCTGGTCCTTGCACTTTGTGCCATGTGCACTTAACCCGCTGTGCCACTGCACAGCCCCCTTCCTCTCCTGGTTTTCATTTGAATTCCCCTAATGACTAGTCATATGGAATACCTTCCCATGAACCCTGTGTCTTCCTTGATGCGACTTAATGCTCATGATTGAACTGATGGTCTTCAAACTCCTTTCCCAAATTTTAGGGTTGTTGTAATGGAATTCTTTACAACCTTCAGCCTGGACACCAGTGTTGTGAGGAGAAGTATATCCCTTCTGTCATGAATTCAGCTGGCATTTGTTGTGGTGGTCAAATACAAGAGTCCCCAAGTGGATCATCAGTGCCATTACGAGTACTACTCAATAGTTCTACCAGGTGAGGGTCATTTCAAGGTACACTGAGTAACTCAGGGAACCAGAGAAAGCAAACATAGGACTCAAGTACCTCCCCAATAAAAATCAAACCCCTGACATGCAGCCAGTAGCTGTCTTTTTTAAATAGCATGTCTTCTTTGAGCTCTACTGAAGTTCAAACAAGGCTAAAAATAGAGGAACAAGTACTAGAACATATGCTAACATAAACTTCCTTTATATCCAGACCTTATTTTAACAGGACTTCATGTTTTCACCATGCATTCCTAATTTCTGAGCGGTCTGCTCCATGAAGCTGCCCTCCACTCCTTTCTTATTTTTTCCCCCAACTTTGATACCATCATCCTAGACAATATTTGCAGCCCACATCCATGTTAGCTATTGGGTGCAGGCAAAAACTAGTAGTCATGGGCCCTTTGAAATATACCTAAAAATAGACTTCCTATTTATAATAGGAAAAGTAAGTCTATTTAAAATAGACTTACTCCATCATGAAGACCCCAAATCTCATCTGATATATTCTTACTTTCAGGTGCCTTATTACTAAGCAATTTGTTCTACTTTACATCTTTTTTTTCTACTGCCCCCCAATTCAATATTGTTTTATAAAATAAAAAATAAATGATAACAGGGATATAATTTCACACCTTTCCCTCCCACCACCAGAGTTCTGTATTCCCATCCCATCCATTGGTAACTGAATTAGTTCTCCCAAGAGCAAAGATATGGGGTTGACTATTATTTCCATAACTATAAATATTTATATATATCTGCCTATTTTTTTCCTATGGTCCTGCCTTCGCTTCCTTTCTTTTTTGTCAATTTATTTATTGATTTACATTCAACAGTAAATACAATAGTTTGTACATGCATCACATTTCTCAGTTTTCCACATATCAATATGGAATTGGATTCTAACCACGAGTCATGTTTATCTGAGATGTCCTCACCATTGGCGTCCACTGGTTGCTCTGACTGGGTAGGTTGTCCTGCAGCTGCGAACAGCAAAAGGGGCTTTCTCACTTTGCCTTTTTTTCCCTCCTATATGCCAGCTGACAGAACAAGCCATTTCCTGAAATTCAAGGACACCAAATGATGTCCAGTGGCTTTAAGAAAGAATAAAGATAATAATTCTCTATTCTTAAATTGATTTAATGGGAATTTTTGATTTGATGGGAAATAATTGATTTTTCTATCACAGTTATTTATTTGGTACATTGACCTGTCACCTTTTTCAATCCTAAAACAAAATGTCAGATGCAAACTAAGAGGGCAATCTGTTTTGTCTGTTTACAAACAAAGTTCAACTTTTCCTGAGGCCAGGTGATGGCATTTCTGGTTAAGTGCGTACAGTTCAGTGCTCAAGGACCCAGGTTCAAGTCCCTGGTCCCCTTCTGCAGGGGGAAAGCTTCATGAGCAGTGAAGCAGGGATTGCAGGAGTCTCTCTGTCTCTCTCCCTTTTTTATCTCCTCCTACACTCTCAATTTCTCTCTGTCTCTATCCAGTAGTAAATAAATAAATACATTAGTAAAGATATTTTCCCCTAAAAATGAAATGTTATGGAAGTAAAAATCACTTGTTCAGTCACAAAACTTGTTTTTTTTCTGTTTGGCTAACTGGGGGGATTAATAGCTTACAGTCCACAGATAGTAAATGCAATAGTACATGTGTAATATTTCTCAGTTTTCTGAATAACACTCCCGCCCCCCTGTTTGGCTGTCCTCTGCCATCATGTTCCAGGATATGCCCCAGCCCTTTCCTTTGGTGCTAGACACCAAGTCCAGTCCTAGCTCTGCTTTGTGTTTCTTGTTCCCCTTTCTTATTTCTCAAGTTCTTCCTCCCATGAGTGACATCACCCCATATCCATCCTTCTCTTCCTGGTTTATCTCACCTCACATGATTCCTTCGAGCTCCCAGAACTTTTTGATAATAGTGTCAGGGCATAAAAGAAGCCATCCTGTTCGTCTCTGGCTTCTTCAGAAACTGGACTTTTAAACAACCATGAGGCAGAGGGGCCAAGAGTAACACATCCACTTCCTGTACTCGTGGGACACACCCAGCAGTTGAGAGTCTCACATCAGTGCTCTGGCGTGTTCTTTTTAAAGAATTTAGTAAGGCAAAGGTCACAAGGAAAGAGAAATGGGAATCATCTAGGAGGAATCCCCAGAAATAGTGCAGGGAGCAAAGGCATGTAAATTTCAGATCTGCTGTCTCCATGGATTATATTTTCCCTGGAACTTTTTTCCTCAAGGGAAAGATTTTTCATATGAATATCTCTTTCCAAAAGTCACCTCTGTCCTATCTTCAGGATTCTGCCCATGAAAGAAACCAGTTTCCAAAGTTACATTTGGATTAGGAGATATTTTTGTTAACTTACAGTAGTTTTTTTTTTTTTTTAATAATTTTATTAGGGGATTTGTAGTTTATAGTAAATACAGTTATTGGTACAAGTGTAAAAGTTCACAGTTTTCTGCAAAACACTCTCACCCCCAGCCTAGGTCCTCCTGCACCATCGTGTTCGTGTGCGTGTGCATGTGCATGTGTGTGTGTGTGTTTGGCTTGATATTTATTTATAGTCATTTTGTTGGGGCTTACTGGTTCACAGTACAGTTGTTGGCGCATGGGTGCCACGTCTCATCTCCCTGTGAGAGGTGTTTGCAGAACACTCACCTCCAGCATGTCCTTCCCCACTGTCAGGCACCAGGCCCCCCAGGACAACTTATTTCCTAGTGGTCATTTAATTTTTAGCAGGTTCCCCTGGAGTTGGTGCATGATTGCTTGTTTACCAAGTGCCAAAAGATTTGATTGACGTGACCATTGGGCAGTCGTGTGGCTTTATTCCCTCCAACAACGATTTTCACCTCTCCACGGTGTCTGCTTACCTCTTTCCATGCCTTCCATTCCCTGACACTAGTATACCTTAGTATTCAAATCAAAGACTAAGTCCTTCTCCAAAGACTACTGTTACATGACGTGTAATTGACTTTAATTTATGAAGTAGAAAATTATATATATTGCCCTCTGTGGTGTCTGTTTTCCTAATGAAGGTTATCTTCAAGTATAAAGAGATCACGTACTTTTTAGCCATGCATGTGTTATCAGCGTCCAGGTTTTGGCTATTACAAGTCATGCTGCTGTAAATAAACATAGATGTACATAGATCCCTTCGGATAGGTTTTTGCTTTGGGGCGAATCTGTAGGAAAAGAACTGCTGGATCTTAGGGAGGTCTGTTTCTAGTGTGCTGGTAAGTCTCCAGGCTGCTTTTCACACCGGTTGAACCAATGTCCACTCCTACCAGCAGCGCACAAGTGCCCTCTTCTCCCACATCCTCTCCAACATCTGTTCATTTGTCTTTTCTCTCCACCTCCTACTATGTCAATTTGGATATGAGCTTGCCCACTTAGACCTCCATTTTTTAATTACAGAAGCCCTATGCAAGGTCTACTTCTGAATTCCTTTAAATCGGTTCAGGTTTAGAAAGGCTGTCATGACATCAAGAAACAAAGCTGTCAGGTCATGGGAAACGCCCAGAGTGCTTCCATCCTAGGCATTCATCTCAGAGTACCAAAGTGAAGCGATTAGAGTGATGCTACCTTAAGACAGTAGCCTTTGATGACTAGTTTAACACCATTCACATCGTAAAAGAGAGCACAGTGACCCCAAACTATCTTGTATCTACATGTCCTTAATTGCCCTGCCAGGGCAAGCCTGAGAGGGGTATGGGATTTGATATTTAATAAGACTGAAATATGAATAAATAATATTTACTTCATCTTTTTGCAGTTTTCCTCCTTACTCCCCATCATGAAAAGCTGCAAAGAAAATAATGCTTATTCCCATCCCCCCCTTTTTTATAAATATGCTAATGACCCCAAGCTAAATGTTAATGTGGGTCGTTCTTTGATAAGAATAACAATTAACTGTGAAGAAGGCATGGTAGCTTTTAAAGAGAAAACATTTTCAAGCCTGTCCTGAAATAGATTCATTTTGAGAGGTTAATGAGAAGGTGACCGATCCCTGTATCTCATGTCTAATAGTCCTTTTTTTTTTTTTTTGAGGAAAAAAACTCGTTTTTCTTCTTATTGATATAACCCACATCCCTTTTGTATGAAACCTTTCCTTCTGTCAGCAACTGAGTAAGATTCTGAGGGATTTGGGGAAATATGGGCTAAAATATTTAAAGCCATTAATTTTTTTTAATTGAGGGATTACTGTTTTACAGTCTACAGTAAATACAATCGTTTGTACATGCATAGCATTTTCCAGTTTCCCACATAACAATACAGCCCCCACTGGGTCCTCTACCATCCTGTCAAAGCCGTTAATATTCATTATACTCCGGATGGCTTTTTACAAAATTCTGGTTGTCCCAATGCAAATAACTTCTCCAAGCTGCTGTGGTTCTCAGTAATACTACAATGACGCCGCTACCCCCACCATGTCACGTTTATGTTAAAGAAAGTAACACTTGGGAGTCAGGTGGTAGCGCAGCAGGTTAAGCACAGGTGGTGCAAAGCTCAAGGACTAGAGCAAGAATCCCAGTTCAAGCCCCCGGCTCCCAACCTGCAGGGGAGTCGTTTCACAGGCGGTGAAGCAGGTCTGCAGGTGTCTGTCTTTCTCTCCCCTTCTCTGTCTTCCCCTCTTCTCTCCATTTCTCTCTGTCCTATCCAACAACCAAAACAATAATAGCTACAACAATAAAACAGCAAAGGCAACAAAAGAGAATATATAAATATTTTTTTAAAAAAAGATAACAATTAAAAAAAAAGAAAGTAACACTTTGTGACCTTTACAAAGTCTAGACTTTGTCCGTTCTGTCACATAGGCACACCCTCATAGATATCATGTATTATATATATGTGGGGTTACATATATATTAAATGTAATTGCTAATTTAATATTATGCTGTGTTATAAACTAATGTGGATATATTATATGCTGAGAGTGTTTTATATGCTAACAATTATAGAATAGTGTAAAAATGTACTTACTATTAATATATATGACTTGTGTATACATATACAGTATGTCAATGCTATATTATATGCATAAATATTAGTTTAGGTTTTTTACACAAAATCCTGCTAATAATATTACATTATATGCTAATCACAGACATGTCTAGATAGAGCATCAATCTGGTTATAGCTTATATTTGTATCGTAAGTGTACCGTCTGTGTACAGAAGCATTTGGATGTGCAAATATATATGTATAAACACATTGAGACATCATGCATATGGCATATTTAAGAGGAATTTTTAAATATATTTTAGTGTTCTTCCTATCTTCTAGAAGCTTCTTCATACCATAGATAAGTTCCCTGAATATTGTGAAGCCTTGGAGCCCAAGGCAACAGGAAAAAAGAAGCTTTTCTTCATATCCTGGTGCCCAGAACATCCTGGCAAGGGAGTGAAGCTGTGACAGTGAAGCTTACTGTCCCCACAGCCCAGCCAGCCACCAGATGCTGATTTGCTCCAGTGGCCTTAGCTCCTTCTCCGTGAGTGGACCTTTCCAGGGCAAGTATTTTATTTGGTGAAATACTTGGATAAAGACATCGCACTCATTGGTGGTGTCTTCCCTGGATTGAAGACCCCACCAATGTGTCCTGGAGCTCAGCTTCCCCAGAGACCCACCCTACTAGGGAAAGAGAGAGGCAGACTGGGAGTATGGACCGACCAGTCAACGCCCATGTTCAGCAGGGAAGCAATTACAGAAGCCAGACCTTCTACCTTCTGCAACCCTCAATGACCCTGGGTCCATGCTCCCAGAGGGATAGAGAATGGGAAAGCTATCAGGGGAGGGGGTGGGATATGGAGATTGGGTGGTGGGAATTGTGTGGAGTTGTACCCCTCCTACCTTATGGTTTTGTTAATTAATCCTTTCTTAAATAAATAAAAAAAAAAAAAGACATCGCACTCGGGGGTTGCCAGTGCGGGTAGGGAAGCAGTGTAATGGTTACGCCAAAGACTTGAACGCCGGAACTCTGAAGTCACAGGTTCAGTCTCCAGCACCACCAGAAGCCAGAGTTGTGCAGGGCTCTGGTAAATAAATAAAAATAAAGTCTTGAGAAATGGCAGCCGGGCCCAGAAGGTGGCACAGTATTTGTATACAGTCTCCCTTACAAGTGTGAGTCCCATCCCTGGCATCGCATATGCCTGAATGAGGTTCAGGACACCCCCACCCCCACTGCACATCTCCTCTCTCTCTCTCTCTCTCTCTCACACACATACACACACACACACACACACAAGTAAATGAATAAATATGGTTTAAAGGACAAAATTAGAATCATGTGCAATAGAAATTTGCTGATCTTTTTTTCATTTTGGGGGGGGGACTTTACAATATGGTTGCTGACATGCACACATCAATACATTATGACCCTTCTCACTCCTGCTCAGTCCCAGGTTCACTTAGTGTTTTTCTTTTCCGGATTATTTCTGAAGTTCTGCTTAAAAGTGAGATCATCTAGTATTTGTCCTACTCTTTTTGGCTTACCTTATTTAATATGATACCTTCAAGTTTCATCCAAGATGAAGCCAAGGAGATGATCTCATCATTTTTGATAGCTGAGTAGTATTTTGTTGTGAATATATACCACGACTTCCTTAGTCACTCATCTGTCATAGACACCTAGGTTATTTCCAAGATTAGGTTAATACATGTGCTGCTATGAACATAGGTGAGCATAGATGTCTTCAATGGGTGTGTTTTGTTCCTTGCTGGGTCATAGGTCAGTCCACTTCTGCCTTCTGAGAAGTCTCCAGACTGTTTTCCACAGGGGTTGGACCAATTTGAAATTCCCCCAGCAGTGCAGGAGGGTTCCTTTTTCTCCATATCCTCACCAACATTTGTTGTTACTGTCTTTTCTAATGTATGTCATTCTCATAGGTGTAGAGTGGTATCTCGTCTCATCCTCTTTATTTACATTTCTCTGATAATCAATGACTTGGAGCCCTATTTAGTGATTTATAAGATTACAATAGGGATATAATTTCATACCAATCCCACCACCAATGTTCTGTACCCAACCCCCTACAGCAGTAACTGCCATACTTCTCCCAGGGTCATAGATATGACTTGACTATATATCCCATTTTTGTTCACTTTTAAGACACATCTACACCAGTTACTAATTCCAAATGTCCTTCCTTTTCCCTCTTCCCTCTCATAGAAGAGAAATAGCCCCTGACTTCCACAGGTGTTCTCAGATTCTATCCTTCTCAGAGATGGTATAAAAACAAAGGTTCCTGGTCACAAACATTCTGGATCCTGGTGGAACTTGGGTTCAGAGCCCCTCTGGTCATCTTCCCCTAACATCTCCCCACTTTGGGAGCATGAACCAAAAATTTTTGGACCATTTTTTCATATGGCTGTAGTCTTCAGAATCTGTTCTTTAGTGAAGATTCTGTCTATATTCTCTCCTTGTCTTTGGATGGAGTTGCTTGGTTTTTTGTTGTTGTTGTTGTTGTTGTTGTTGTTGTTGTTGCTGAGTTTGATGATTTCTGAATCAACCCCCATTTTCTTAAAAACTTTTGCTAACCAGGTAGACAGGGCCTGATAATAAGTCTCGTTTCCTCCTGCAGCCTTGCCGGACACTCTGCCCATTTGTTGGAAGCTAGCCTCACCTGCAAGCTGGCGCGTGGGCGTGTGAACGTTCACACATGTGAAGACATCTGTGATGCTAAAGCTTTGCCATTGGCTTGAGTTTTGCAGCTCCAGTAGGAGCGTCCTCTTTCTAGTTCTGTCTACCAGCAGGAGGAAGACAGGGATGGTACACAGAGCAGTCACAGCCTGTCTGCATAGCTCACGCCCTGGTTGCTGCTGTTCTGATCTGACAGGTGAAGTCTGCTGTCCAGATGAGCCTCACCACCAGGGAACCGCCGGCCCGGGTGACACCTGCTGCCGCCGGATGCCCTGCTCCCGCCTGGGACACTGGCTCTTCTGCAGCAGGAGGCTCCAGGATGGCCAGGCCTGGCCACACTGCGGTGGGCAGATGGTGACCCAGGACGTGGAGTGCTGTGGTGGTGCGGAGGATGGCGTGCTGCACAGGCGTCTGCCAGGTATAGGCCGACCCGCTGAGGGGTTCCTGGGAGTAGCAAGGGAAAAGTTTAGCCAGAAATCACAGGGGCAGTTGCCATGGCAGCCCCCTCCGTGGTAAACCATTTCCTGAAGGTTAGTAAGAAGTCTAGGAGGCAGAGCCCCAACTCTATCACAGGGAGTGCGGGGCTCAAACTTGGAACCTCATGCAGGGAAATCCTGAGCTCCTCTGCTCAGCTAGCCCCAGGCCCTCAGATTGAATGGGTTTTTTTTGTTTGTTTGTTTGTTTAATGCAACAAGCAGATGCATAATGAATAACAAATGTAAAGCAAAAAAACACCTTCTATCCTAAATGCCATGCACTTTCTCAGGAAGACAGAGACATGACTTTTTTTTACAGATACAGACAGAAAGGCAGAGGGGGTCAGGGTGGGAAGGGAGAGAGGGAGTGGAGAGAGATGGGGGGGGGTGGAAGAAAGGGGCACAGCATCAAAGTTACCTTCATTGTGATAGTCTAGGCTGGAACCCAGGTACCAGCCAAAGCGGGCCACTATCCAAATGAGCTATTTCATGGGCCCAGCTCACCTTGCAAAGTAGCACGTTCAGAGACTTGGGAGATAGTTCGGAGGGTGGAGTGCAGGACTTGCATGTATGAAGCCCTGGGTTTGATCCTTGGCCCTATACATGCCTGAAGGCCCTTCTGCTTCTCTCTTTTCCCTGTTTCTGCCTCCTCCATCAAAATTCGGCCTTAAAAAAAAAAAAAAAAGAGTCATGTCCACCACACACAGAAACAAAGCCCAAAACACACATGACTGCAAGAGAATGTTTCTGAGCAGACGCGGTCAAAAGACAAAATCACAGACAATGGTCCTGTCACAATTCTTTTTCTGTTTCTTCTTCTGTAAGGCTCATTAATATTGATCAATTCATATCACTGATGGAATACTTGCAAGTTCACAGTATATGCCCTATATTTTGTGCATTCCTTCCCCAGTTAATCTTTATAACAATTCTACCGGGAAGTTTCTCTCATCCTTTACCTTTTAAAAATATTGTTTAAGTTTATTAATGCAAGAAAAGACCAGGATAGTAGTCATTTTTTTTTTTCCTGTGGTGGTACTAGGGATTGAACTTGGGACCTCCAAACCTCAGGCATGAAAGTCTTGTGCACAACCATTGTGCTACTTCCCTGATCCAAAAGGTACTATGATTATCCACATTTATTTTAAATAGAAAAAAGTGAAACATAGAGATAAGACTTCTGTTTGAGTTTACATAGCTAGGAAGATCTGGAATTGGGAGGGTCCTTGCATTCCAAGCAACTTGGATAACTTGCTTTAAGTAACGAAAATAAGAGAGAGGGAACATTTTTTTAAAAAGCCTGAATTTCCTTAGAAAGGTAAAATAGTAATTTTAGGTCACACTTAAAAATTATCCAATTATACTAATATCAAAATAATGTACTTGGATTCTCTAGTTTCTGCCTCATATATCTTTCCCGGCATATCGGAGTCATGTCCTTGATCACACAACCCAGGAGACAAACTAGAGTAACAACTGCAGCCGAAAGTAATCAACAGGGGCAGGGCGGTGGTGCTGCTGGCTAAGTATGCTGGCTAATAGTATGAAGCACAGGAGCCTCTGCAAGCCCCCGCTCCCCACCTGCAGGGGGGACGCTTCATGAGTGCTGAAATGCAGATCTGCAGGTGTCTCTCTTCTCTCTCCCCCTCTCTTTATCTTCCCCTTCTCTTTCAATTTCTCTCTGTCCTGTCCAATAAAGTGGAAACAAATGGCCACCAGGAGCAGTGGATTCATAGTGCTGTCACCGAGCCCCAGCGATAACCCTGGTGGAAAAAAAGAAAGAGAGAGAGAGAGAGAGAGAGAGAGAGAGAGAGAGAGGAAGGAAGGAAGGAAAGAAGGAGTAGTCAGCATTCATAGTCTCAATCTGACAAACTGAGTTCTGTCTCCCTCGACCATATCACCACATTTAATCCTTTCAATAGGTTTAATATTATCCCCATCCCTCAGATGAAACAAAAACCCTTTAAACAGAAGCTAAAAGCTTTCCCCAGATGACACAGCAAGAGACCTGTCACTGGGTAACTCTGCTGCTAGATGGTGTTATTATCTAACCCTCCCAGTGGAGCTGGGGCAGGGATATTTCTCTCTTATGCTGGCGTGTGGCTGTGTCTGCAGGGTAGCTGTCTTTGCTAGGACTAGACTGGGACAAAGCCCAACTGGGACAGTTGGGCTTTGTGGAGAGTCACCATGAGCATAAGGAAGCCTAGGGGGAGTGAAAGCAGATAAGATGATCCGGGTGTTATTCTTGACTGAAGGAAGAGCACAAGTAATGAAGAATTTACTGAAAGAGAAAAAGCAGATTGGGGGTGGGAAGGCAGGAGGAGTGTGTAAAAGGAAAGAGAAGTCAGAGCCAGGAAGGACTTGCATGCCTGAGGTTCCCAGTCCAATCCCTGGCACAAAAAGATGTTTAAAAACCATTAATAGGAAAGATCTATCCCATAGGAAATAACACTTTTATTTAAAACAGGCGAGTTGAGGGTGGAGTTAGACAGCATAATGATCATGCAAATGCCTTTTCTGCCTGAGGCTCTGAGGTCCCAGGTTCAGTTTCCCACGCCACCATAAGCTAAGCAGTGTTCCAGAAAATAAAATAAAGTAAGTCAGTTGGAATATTGCTAGCAACATGTAAAATGTACCTACCTGTTTTAAGACATGGAGTGAAGACTACTGTCTAGCAGGACATGTTGTTTTCTTTTTCTTTTTCTTTTTTTTTTTTTTATCTTTGGAGGCCATGTGCTTACTTCAGAGTCTTTTAAAGTCTGAAGCCCTCACGTGAGTGAAAGTGCACGGAATGTGCACACACATTTATTGGCAGGTTCACAGCACCTTGAAACCCACCCACAGACCCAGAGGTTGGGATCTCTTTCTTTATTTGCTTCAATGTGAGAGTCCACGGGTCAGTTTTTTTATTCTTTATTAGTCATTTAATGGGTTGCATTGGATTGACCTTCTCGTGGTGCATCCCGTGAGTACCCATTCATTGGGGAAACTGACGATCCTTCCTAGCCGACTGAATCCACATGGATCCCAGTCACTTTCAAAGCCAGCAACAAGCAGCTCCTGACAGCTTTCAGCTTGACGCTGTTGACTGGCTACGGAAGAAGGGCAAACACTAGAAGAAGAAGAAGTCATTTAATAATGATAAACAAGATCGTAAGATAACAGGGGTCCAATTCCCATCCCCTCTGTGGCATTCTTTGTCCCTCTGGGAATATGGACCTAAATTATTTGGGGGGAGCAGGAGGTGAGAGTTCTGGCTCCTGTAATTGTTTCTCCACTGGGCCTGGGCATTGACTGGTGGATCCACACCCCCAGCTTGTTTCTATCTTTCCCTAGTGGGGCAGGGCTCTGGGGAGGTGAGGTTCCAGGATATATTGGTGAGGTCATCTGCCCAGGGAAGTCAGGTTGGCATCATGGTAGGTAGCATCTGTAACTTGGTGGCTGAAAGATGATAAGATATAAAGCAGGACATGTTGTTTAATAAACAGGAACCCAAAAGTAGGATTACAGCAGTTGAAATTAGGGGTCTTCAAGTGGGAAGAAGCTAGGAAGTCTATTTTAGGTCTGTTCCAAGGGACTCATAACTTTAGTAATTTTTGCCTGAGCCTGATAGCTAACATGCAACTGGATTGAGGGTATTATCTGGGAAGATGGTGTCAGAGTTGAGAATAGAGTTAGAACGCTGGATCGGGTGGAGAGTAGCTCCCAGACATGAGGAAAGCATATAAATACTATTGACTGTTTGCCTCCTCAATCTGACCCAGGTCCCCTGTCTATTCACACACAGCACAGGAGCCTGTGTGACCTCTGAGTCCCTGTCAGTCTGAGCTCACTGTCCATGGTCATAGCTGGGAACAGTCTAGGCTGCACTTAGTTCAGGACCCGTCTTCCTTAAGTGGCAGAGTAGGCTGGCCCAGCCTCCCCTCAGAGAGTGGACAGTCCCCACCATGGCTGCTCTACAGTGAGGGCAAGGTCCTGGAAAGGCTCACAGGAGGGCTTATGATGACGTTCCTGATGGAAGTGGCCAAGCATTTTTCATGACTTATTTATTAATGAGAGGAGAGGAGAAGCAAGGGCAGACAATCAGTGCATCACTCTGGCAAATGTGACGCTAAGAATCAAAAGTGTCTCCTGGAGTCGGCTCAGACCTCTAGATGCTGTGCCGGCTGCTAGTCAAACGTCTACTAAACAAATATGACATTGCGGACACTCCTGTGTGCCAAGGTGGACCTTAGAGTTTCTCATAACTTGTTTATGATTTTGGGGGTCTTGGTGGAGTGAGGATGCTTTGTGAAAAGGAGAAGGGGTTAAAAAAAAAAAAGACAGAAAAAGAAATGAAATCCTCTCCTTTGACCTGCTTGCAAATAGACTGGTCCCCACCACGTGTCTTTCTCCCCTCTCTCTCCTGCCAAGCCCACCACAAGCCCCTGACGACTGTGAATTCAGTGACCTTCTAGAATATCCAGATGGCCCCCTTTCTGCTCAGCCCAGCGAACCCGTCTCCGCCACACCAGGGTCTGGCTCTTATAATCTCACTCCTCAGCCTGGCCTCCCTCACCCGCCCACCTGGCTTTCTCTGTGCCTGTCCGTAAAACACCGCTTTATGGACTTCATTACTTAAACTCCTTTATTTGCCTGCAGGAGCCCTTTAACCAAATCACATTGAATTGACTTTCTCACACCAAATCAAATCTCCCTGGTCCCAGTTCAGTTGTCTTTGTCAATATGTATTTTATAAATGGAGTGAATTAACAGATGCTGTCTGTCGGGAGGGAAGGAAGTGCTGGGGCAGCGTTTGTGCGCTGAGTGGGCTCTCTCCTCTCCTCTCCTCTCCTCTCCTCTCCTCTCCTCTCCTCTCCTCTCCTCTCCTCTCCTCTCCTCTCCTCTCCTCTCCGGCAGGTGCCCGGGCAGGATGGCTGCATGGGTACCTCCTCATACCACAGTCACGCACAGCATTTCCATGGTGGACCGTGCTCTGCCTCCATTTTCTCTGAATATCTCTTGTACCTTTTTATGACTCTCTCCGTTCTCTGAGTTTGCTCCTGTGGCTTTATCCCTTATGCCATTAATCTTGGGTCCGACTTGACTGTATCCGTGAGTCTTAAAAGCTGGAAAGGAAAGCCCCTCTATCAAGGAGGACAGATCTCTGCTAGCCATAGAAATTCAGTCTGACAGACCTTCCGAATGTCAGACCTTGTTTTTTATTATGACTGTGATACTTGCAGCTTTGGGGTTTGCACTGTCGAGTTACAAATAGCCCAGGCGTTCTCTCTCTCTCCCTCTCTTTTTCTCTCTCCCTCTCTCTCTCTTTCTCTCCATCTCTCTCTCCCTCTCTTTCTCTTTTTCCTCTCTCTCCCTTTCTGTCTTTCTCTCTCTCCCTCTCTTTTTCTCTCTCATTCCCTCTTTCTCTCTCCCTCTCTCTTTCTCTCCCTCTCACTTTCTCTCTCCTTTCTCTGTCTTTCCCTCTCTTTTTCTCTCTCTCCCTCTTTCTCTCCCTCTCTCTTTATCTCCCCCTCCCTCCCTCTCTTTATCTCCCTCTCTCTCTTTCTCTCTCCCCTTTCCCTCTCTCTGTCTCTCTGTTCTCTCTCCCCCTCTCCATCTCTCCATCTCTCTCTCTCTCTCTCTCTCTCTCTCTCTCTCTCTCACACACACACACACACACACGTCATGAACACTGCAGGTGTTCTGTTGCTCTGTAACACACTATTCTCACTTCTTGTTTCTTGACATATCATTGTGATTGACTCATTTATGAACTGTACTCCTTTATTTCTCTAGAATGACCCATTAGAACAACTAAGAGTAATAAAAATAAAAGTTTATCGTGCTTTTAAAAAGGAAGCCCTGGGTTGAGATTATTATAGAATAGAATGGTGGATTTGCATGTCCTAGACTCAGACCTGCTCTGCAGACTGTATTCAGTCCTGGAGTTAAAGCCCCACTGTGCCATGGGGTGGGATTTGAGAGCTTGGCCAAGAGGTGCAGAAATCCCTGAGGCATATTGGAAGAATCATTCCCAGGAAGACTTCCAAGTGACTTCATGAGTTTTTGAAAAGTGTAATATATAAATAGTATTTAAAAAATTAGTGAGACTATTAGGGGAGTATTTTTAATCTGCCCTCAACATTTGGTAGCCATAGCGCCATCTACTGGGGAAGGTGAGCCTATATTTCCTTTTCTGTGATGCATTATCATCTCTTTACCAAAAAAAAAAAAAATTAAAATTAATAGAATTGTAAGTTTTTCTCAGGAATGTCTCATCACACATAGGCTTTAAGTTTTACTGTTGTTATAACCTGGAAATATCATATTTTGGCTTAAAAGGGGGTTTCTAAGATCAGTCCCAGACATTCAGCACAGTGTGCTATATTCCAGAGTCTGTTGTTAATTCCCCTGGCTGGGATTTATGTCATAAATACCAGTTTATAATTTGTGGTCTTTTTAAAGATAAAAAATTAGAGCCTACTTGGAAATTTTAACTAAATGTATAAGTTTATCAGATAGACCTATTTTTTTCTTTTTTTCAACTCTGAACATTAAGCAAGCATTGGAGATATATCAGAGCTAGTCTTCTCAGTAAACTAAGATTTCTTCCACTGCCCTCTCCCCTGTACCAAATGACCTTGAAAGCTACCCATTAGAGGGACCAGGCAGTGGCACAACTGGCTGAATGCACAGGTTACAGTGTGCACGAACCCGGGTTCAAGCCTCTAGTCCCCACCTGCAGGGGTCAAGCTTTGCAAGTGGTAAAGCAGTGCTGCAGGTGTCTCTCTGTCTCTCTCCCTCTCTGTGTCCCCCTTCCTTCTCAGTTCCTGGATGTCTCAATCCAATAAATAAAGATAATTTGAGAGAGAGAGAGAGAGAGAGAGGAGAGAGAGAGAGAGAAAGAGAGTGAGAGAGCAAGAGAGAGAGGGAGAGCTACCCATTTGGATAGGTGTACCGTTTGGCCTCAAACAAAATCACCAGATAGTTTAATGGACACCTCACCTCCTTCATGGCATCTGCTTGTGTTCAAAGAATTTCTTTACTTTTGGGAGTTGTGCAGTAGCACAGCAGGTTAAGCGCAGGTGGCACAAAGCACAAGGACCAGCGTCAGGATCCCGGTTCGAGTCCCCAGCTCCCCACCTGCAGGGGAGTCGCTTCACAGGCGGTGAAGCAGGTCTGCAGGTGTCTGTCTTTCTCTCCCCTTCTCTGTCTTCCCCTCCTCTCTCCATTTCTCGCTGTCCTATCCAACAGCGACGACAATAATAACTAAAAAGAAGAAGAAAAAAGAATTCCTTTACTTTGTACAGAGGTAATGAAAAAGCTCTGGAAGGAGAGCTCAAACCCTCAGCAACACATGAGCTGATGTCTTGGTAGTGTTTATTATTATTATTATTATTATTGGTGTGTATTTAAAATAGTGCCTTCCAGGTGTCAGAGGGCAGAGGTCAAGTGCCAGGGTCAAAGGTTACTGCCACACTGTCACAAGAGCTGGTCTCTGAGACTACAGCTCATTCATGCTGAAGTGATGCACTCTGGGAATTACTACCAAACTCCGCGAGGTAACATCTGTTCTCCCTAAGTGAGTTAGAGCACGTCAGACATCTTTATGTCAGAATCTCGTGGTGATGGATGCAGTCTGCAGAAAATGCTGCATGAAAATCTGGTGTGCCGTTCTGGCCATTAAGTGAAATTACTATTTAAATTAATGGCACTGTCACAGTTTATCTGTGCAAAGAATGAACGCTGATTAAGGTATTAAGTAATTAGCAATTTATCACACTGGAACAAGGTTGATAATAATTAAAGAAGTAATGGTTTACCAAAGAAACTGGAAAGGGAGTCACTTCTAGTTATAGGAGTGAAACCTCAGCTGAAATTTTTAATTCCTGGAAACCAAGATGAGGCTTTTAGTGGAAAAGAGAAAAGAAAAAAAAAAGCATCTTTTTCTTCCTTCCATTCTGTTTTTTTTTTTCTTAGCGTAAAAACAAACAAACAAAAAAAAAAACAGTTCATTATCCAAATTTCAGTTGACCTGTCAAAAGTCCCTCTGAGTGATCAGATGACTGATTAGGAGTTTAGAATTAGGTCAGTGTATGCATTTTGATTTTACACTTGCAGCCTGGTGAAGCCATGGAGTAATCTGGGAGCTGGGGGGGGGAATGTATTAGACTCCCAAAGGGGCCAGTTTTCAGGTTTTGATTGCTCTTCAAAATAGAAACATGAATTATTTTAAGAAAACAGCTAGAGAAAAGAAAATGACAGTAGAGGATCCAAGGTTGTATTTAAATGTGGGATCAGAAGGCAGCAGAGAAAAAGTCCAGACAATGGGGAACTTGAGGCTGTTGATCTCTCCTTTCCGTGTGTGTCTGTTGTGTGCCTGTGTGAGTCTGTGTGTGTGTGATTTTTTTTTGCTCTTCCTTTTGTTTATATTTATTTATTCATTGTCCCTTTTTGTTGCCCTTGTTGTTTTCATTGCTGTAGTTATTGTTGTCGTTGTTGTTGGATAGAACAGAGAGAAATGGAGAGAGGAGGGGAAGACAGAGAGGGGGAGAGAAAGACAGACACCTGCAGACCTGCTTCACTGCTTGTGAAGCGACCCCCCTGCAGATGGGGAGCCGGGGGTTCAAACCGGGATCCTTATGCCGGTCCTTGTGCTTTGCACCATATGTGCTTAACCCGCGGCGCTACCGCCTAACTCGCCTTTTGCTCTTCTTAACTAAGACTCAGACTCCAGTGATAGTGTTGCTGTGTGATTTTATTTGAGAGAACTTTTCCTGCAAATGTTAAAACAACTGCAATTTATTATTAATAAAGCATGGAAGAAAGCAGCTTACCTGTAACCCAATTACTTTGAACAGCTGTCGCATCTAGCTAGATAAATGGGTTGTCAGAATTCAGTACTGTGTATGTATATTAGTAATCTTAAATTAAAATGTTTTAATATTGGCAGATTTTTTTTTAAGTCAGAAAGATCAATGGGAGTGTGCTTTGAAGTCACATGTGGATAAACATCTTTCTTAGGGCATGTGTGAAGCCAGTGTCTACTTCAACCATTTTTTTCTTTCAAAAAGCACTTACAATCTAGTCTGTTATTAGGATTGTCTTTCATAATGTCGGTGTTTGTACAGGACCAGATTAAACAATCCAGGGCCCCAGGGCACTTTGAAGTTGAGGTTCTTTATGTTATCAGTCAGGGCTAATAATAAATAAATACAATTCTAATTAAAATAAATCATTCATCATTTTAGGCTGCCGTCTCAGAGGCTATAAATTCTGATATGATAGTTCTGTGACATGGGCTGGAGGCACCTTAATTTCTAGCTTAATCTGACTCAGAGGTATTGCTTATATATTCAGGCTTTAATGTCTAAATTTCGGCTCTCTCTCTCTCTCTCTCTCTCTCTTCTATAATGAGAGCTAAGGGTTGTGAACACAAAGCCATTAACCGACTTATTTTGTGGAGAAAGGAGGCCCTTTGACGCCATCTTCAGGATGTCTGTCTTTCACCTCGAGGGAGATGATGACACTTTCTGAGTCTCTCTACTGCTTCCCCAGACTCACTCACGTCTAGCCCCAAGGCTCTTCTGGTATTGACACATAGGCCAGTGCCACCCTGTGATCAAAGAACCTCTGTCCTCGCAGGCCCACCTGCCCCTAAACAAAGACAAAAGGACCGCCAAGACCCCCGCCCCTGCATCTATCTCCATCTCAAGGGTGACCTTGCCTCTCCCCACTTCACTTCGGGCCTCCTCTCCAGGGGTCACTGATTGGCTGACCTTTTTCTCTCTTGTGAATTTCGGCGGAATCCTTCTGACTTTCTCTAGCTTAACTCCTCATTCTCCTCAAGGAGATAGAACCAAATGTGGCCCAAACCCACTTTTTTTTTTTTGGTCATGGTGCTTGGGGGGCCCTGCCAAAGGGGTTCTGGAATGGTGTTCCTGGTGGATGCTCTTTACCTCATTAGTGTCCAGGTGTCCTGCTAAGAAGGATCCCCCAGGTGCACTTTTAAATCACCTTGGTAGGATGAACTCCCTTTAGATATCATACCATTTCACAACCTGCCTGCGCCTGACATTTTTATGCCAAACTTTATAGCAACCTGAGTTTCCCTTCCCTTCTATATTTGATTTCATATTCATCTATAACATTTTATTGTTGCAGGGATGTTCTGTTGTGGGCAGGATTATGGGAATGTGTCAGATACCATATGCTGCTTGGTCTCCAGTGGAGACTCTAAAGCACATGACCCAAAGCCAGTAAAATGCTGGGAGACTGAACTCATTCCAAAGAGCCGGCAATGTTGGGTAGGATCCTTTGAAATATGTTTGCGCTGATAAGATTTCGACTGGAATGATGATGAAGGTAATTGATAGAAAAAGAAAAAGCCTCTCTGAAGCGCCAATCTGACAATGGAAGGAGAAATACATTGTTCATAACTATTTTTCGAAACTAGGAATATAAAAACTCCTGTGTGCATTATTCATTTCCACATTCCACCCGTATTAATACCAAATGAGTTTTGCCATGATTGATGTTATTGCAATGAATTCTAAAGGAATTAATAATGATTAGCTGTTCTCAGCACTAGAGAGAAAAGTAAGACTGAAGGCCTGAGTGGCCAGAGACCCAGCCGGTCAGCCTGGGCTTCTTCAAAGACTGTGTCTCCCCATAGACCCTTCGGACAAAGATGGAAAAATCCCAGCTGTTTCCTTCTCATCCCCCAACTATGCGACCCACTGTTTGCTCTGTGAACACAAAGCCTGGGTCCAGCGCACTCACTTAATTGTCTTATAGCCCTTGACTGAGACGGAGTAGTCAGCGGGCTCTGTCGATGCCACAGGGAAGAAGCCTATAGGTGTCTCACTGAGATAAGTGTTGAGGTGCTTCATAAACAGCATGGTGGGAGTCAGGTGGTAGTACAGTGTGTTTGTTAAGTGCAGGTGGTGCAAAGTGCAAGGCCCAGCTCCCCACCTGCAGGGGAGTCACTTCACAGGTGGTGAAGCAAGTCTGCAGGTGTCTGTCTTTCTCTCCTCCTCTCTGTCTTCCCCTCCTCTCTCCATTTCTCTCTGTCCTAGCCAACAACGATGACATCAGTAACAACAACAATAAATAACTACAACAATAAGACAACAGGGGCAACAAAAGAGAATCAAATAAATCTTAAATAAATAAACAGCATGGCACCTTTGTTGGCCTTGAGCCTAGCCCAGTACTCCAGAGAGCTGCTGTTTTAAGGAAACGATTGTGGACCTTTTAAAAATCAAACATTCTAGGGAATCGGGCGGTGGCACAGCAGGTTAAGTGCAGGTGGTGCAAAGCGCAAGGACAGGTGGAAGGAGCTGGGTTCGAACCCCCAGCTCCCCACCTGCAGGGGAGTCGCTTCACAAGCGGTGAAGCAGGTCTGCTGGCGTCTTTCTCTCCCCCTTTCTGTCTTCCCCTCCCCTCTCCATTTCTCTCTGTCTTATCCAACAACAGTGACATTAATAACAACAACAACAATTACTACAACAATAAAGAAACAAGGGCAACAGAAGGGAATAAATAACTAAATCTTTTTAAAAAAAAATCAAACATCCTGCAGTGCCCCATAGAACTTTGTCATTGGGGGAAATTAATAAACAGGGCTTTGGGTCACAGACACTGAAAATGCTCTGGCTAGTTGAGGCAGTAAATAATGGTCCTGTGAACATGATCTACTTTGGGAGATAAAATTCCTGAGATTGTCAGAACAACAGCAAGCACTCTGCGGCAGTGAGTCATTAAGTTGCCATCAGGTTCATCCGTCATCATCATAAGACAATAGGTAACTTAGGGGCCAGGTGGTGGCGCACCTGGTTGAGAGCACACACTGCAGTGTGCAAGGATCTGAGTTCAAGCCCCCAGTCACCATCTGTGGGGGGGGGGGGCCTTGTGAGTGGTGAAGCAGGGCTGCAGGTGTCTCTGTCCCTCTCCATCTCACCTTTCCCTTTCAGTTTCTTTCTGTCTCTATCCAATAATAAATAAAGTTTTAAAGAGAGAATAGGTAATTCATGGAATAAATATACATGAAAGATCCCTCAAAAGGATCCCATTTATAAATGCCAACAATTATACTGTTTCTCAGGACTATTTTCATTAAGTCAATTCTACGAAAGAAATGCAATCAACACTGAATTCCCAACGTTTAAGCTCAGTCTGCATTCATGTTCTCACAAGTCTGGGCCAGGATAAAATTTGTAATTAAGAGATTTTTCTTCAGTCCATAGCTGTGTTTTTTCTTAGAAAGCTGACTTTGTTGGACCAAGAAGATAGTACCAGTGGTAGAGAAACAAACTTGGATGTCTGAGGCCTTAGAGGTCCTAGGTTTAATCCCCTGAACCACTGTAAACCAGAACTGGGCAGTGCTCTGGGGGAAAAAAAAGTAGAGGGACAGATAGTGATGTCCTGGTTAAGTTCACATGTTATGACACACAAGGGCCCAGGTTCAAGCTGCTGGTCCCCACCTGCAGAAGGAAAGCTTTGCAAGTGGTTGAATAGTGCTGCAGGTGTCTCTCCTTCACTCTCCCTCTCTCTCCCCCTTCCCATCTATTTCTGGCTGTCTATAGCCAATAGATAAAGATAATTAAAAAAGGAAAGTGGTTACAAGGTTATATATTTTTAGAATATCTAGTAGGAAACATCCAAATAGAAAGCCAAAACACACATACACACACACACACAAAAAGTGTGGGCCAGGAAGTGGTGCACCTGGTTCAGCGCACACATTACAGTGCCCAAGGACCCAAGTTCAATCCCCAGTTCCCCACCTGCAGGGGGAAAGCTTCACAAGTATTGAAGCAGTGCTGTGGGTGTCTCTCTGTCTCTTTTCCTCTCTATCTCCTCCCCCTCAATTTCTCTCTGTCTCTACCCAATAATGTGTGTGTGTGCGCGTGTGACAAGAGTTTTTAAAAAACATACTTATGTTTGTTTTTTTTCCAGTGATCCTTGTTTATTGAAATGGGAGAAGGGGTGGGGGTGTGACAGGCAGTAACACACCTGGGTAAGTGCACATAGCACTAGGCACAAGGATCTGCATTCAAGCCCCCAGCTCCCCACCTGCAGGGGGGTCTCTTCACAAGTGGCAAAGCAAGTCTGCAGGTAGACATCTTTCTCCCTCTCTGCCTTCCCCTCCTCTCTCCATTTCTCTGTGTCCTGTCCAATAAAATGGGAAAAAGTTACTGCCAGGAGCAGTGGATTGCCAGTTCCAGCACTGAACCCTAGCAATAACCCTGGAGGCAGAGAGAGAGAGAGAGAGAGAGAGAGAGAGAGAGAGAGAGAGAGCAGGCCCCCAGCCCTAGCATTTCCCATGTGGTGCTGGGACTCAAGCTTAAGCTGTACTCCTGACAAGAGATAACGCCAATGAGTTATCCACCCAGCCTGCGACACTCACACTTAAAAACCCAAGTAGAAAGCCTGTTGTGATCAGCGGTGACGCTGCTGTTCCCAGTGTTCCTGATGTCTCCTGCCAGGCATTAGGTTTTGGTTTTCAGAAAGGGTGCCATTCCCATGACTGAAGGAAGGTATTCAGGTACGTCCATGGTCTTTTGAATTGGCTTGATAAAGCCCAGTTAATGGTTATATATATATATATATATATATATATATATATATATATATATATATATATTATTATTATTATTTAACTTCTCCCTCCCCCAAATGACTTCATTGAGCTGACAGAGTTAGTGAGTTCCAGTGCAGTTATGGATAGGATTTCTCACGGCCCCATGATAATGTTTCTGCAGAACACAAGTGGAGCCCTTCCCCATGGTGATGCTAGAAGTGGTCAGGTCGTAACTGTAAGGAGAGGAGAGCGGGAAGATCTGTAACACTGGTGTTAATCATTTACTTTCTGTTGCCTGATGAGTTTAAAGCAATCGATCGCCCAAGTTATTGAAGAATCTACAGAATTCCGCAGATAAGGAATGTTCCTGCCATTCAGGTACTTGCTCAAATTCACAGTGCTTCTAGTAGATAAGATACCAAGACGTGAAACCATTAGAAAAATCATTATTATGGAATACATAGTCCTAATGAACAACAGTTGTTAATCTTGTTAGGGATTTTCTGGTGTAGTTGAGACTTAAGCCTAATGATCATATTTTTTAAATTTTTATTATGATCTTTATTTATTGGATAGAGACTGTCAGAAATGGAGAGGGAAGGGGGTAATAGAGAGGGAGAGAGACAGAGAGACACCTGCAGCCCGCTTCAACACTTGTGAAACTTTCCTCCTACAAGTAGGGACCAGGGGCTTGAACCTGGGTCCTTGCACACTGTAATGTGTGCTCAACCAGGTGCTCCACCACCTGGCCCTAATGATCATATCTTTAAATCTTTTTATTTATGTATTTGTTATTGGATAGAGACAGAGATAAATTGAGAAAGGAGAGAGGATAAAGATAGAGGGAGAGAGAAAGAGAGACACCTACAGATAACCCTGCTTCACCACTTAGGAAGATATTCCCCCTGCAGGTGCAGACAAGGGGCTTGAACCTGGGTCCTTGCACAAGCGTAATGTGTGCACTTAGCCAGGTGCACCACGCTTGGCCCCAGTGATCATATTTTGAAAACTACACATAATCATTTGCCTTAGGAGGATATCAGTGAATATTATCAAGCAGCGTAGGCACGGTTTCATCTCCTCGTTCAGGAATACTCTTCTCTGAGAAGTTGCCTGCTTCCTTCCTCTGGAATGATTCTCCATGGGGCGCAGCTCTCTTGCAGACTGACCTTGAAATGTTATGGCATTTCCGTATTCCCATAGGAAATTGTGCGGGAATTTCTTTCTCCTCTCCTGTGCTGGCCTCCCTGAGGTGTGAACCCTGACTTTCTCTGTTTCTTGCCTTGTACCCAACTTTCAGGGTATTATTTTCTTGACACAGGTCCACGTGTTGAGAGTTTGATGTCTGAAATTGCCATCCTACCATCTCTCCCAATGTATAATGTGGGCTGAGAACACAACTGAAAAGTTATTTCTAGCACTTTTCTATTTTATTTTTCTCAGTTTTAATTATTCATTGTTCTTGTAGGTAACGATTGTGTTTTTCCTGTGAAAGTTTTTCGAGATGTCATTATGTCTTCACTTCAAACATTTCACGACAGTGTGTCTCTTTGTGGACACTATTTTTACTGTCATTGCTATTACTCATAATTGGTGTATTTATTTTGGATACTTTAAAAATATATTGGGGGAATCGATGGTTTACAGTCAACAGTAAGTAGAGTCATTGGTACATGTGTAAAATTTCTCAGTTTTGTGCAAAATACTTTCATCCCTGCCTTGGGTCTTCCTAGACCATCATGCATCATGACCTGAAAGCCACCCACCCCCTAGAGTCCTTGACTTTGGTGCAATACAGCAAACCCAGTCCAAGTTCTGCTTAGTGTTTCCCCTTCGGTTCTTATTTCTCCACTTCTGTCCATGCGTGAGATCATCCCACACTCATCCTTCTCCTTCTGGCTGACCTTACCTAACATTGGATACATTTTTTTTCCAGAACACTGCTCATCCCTGACTTAAGGTGGTTAAGGTGTTGCTGGGGATTATACCTGCGTCTTTAGGCATTAGATTTTTTTTAATGACTCTGTCTCCCTAGCCCTCTTGTAAATATTGTTGGTATCAAGTTCCATAACTTTACTTCTGGAGGAATGTCATTGTGTTATTTTACTCTTTTTCTGATACTATTTTTTTTTCTGATACTATTTTAAAAAAAAAAAAAATCTGTTATCTATTAGTTGGGAAAACAGAACTTTTTTTTTTCCCTTGCTTCTTACTTGTTGATGATCTCCTCCCCTTTTTCAGTGTGTTGAGAGTCTAACCTTCTCTTGCAATCTTCCTATTGACTTCACTTTCTATACTTCTGTTTTTGCTTTAGGGTTCATGTTTGTCCAGGGTGTTTATTCCTGACATCCCACTCTTTCTACATACTTTACATTCTTGAAATATCTTTTTTGTTTGTTTGTTTGTTTGTTTTGACATTATCACTATACATTTATTTAAAAAGAAAAAAAATCAGTGACCTCCTATGAAAAGGACAATTTGGGAGCTCTCTCTTTTGTTTTGCGTTTTGTCTAATTTGACACCAACAGCACACTATCTTTGTTATTATAACAAATCTTAAGAGCTCATAGTATCAGGCACTTTCTTAAAGAAATGTATTCATTCATTATTAGATAGAGACAGAGAGACATTAAGAAGGAAGGGGGAGGTAGAGAAGGAAATTGACAGAGAGATACCTGCAGCCCTGCTTCCCCACTTGTGAAGCTTTCCCCCTGCAAGTAGAGAGCTGGAGCTTGAACCTGGGTCCTTGGGCACTGTGATGTGTGCACTTAACCAGGTGTCCCACCACCTGGCCCCCTAGGCTTCTTCTTTAATCTCCAGAAAGTATTGGGTGCAAGTGTCTTCTACTTGTTTGCTTTATTCCTGGGACAGCACGTTCGTTTTGCTGTCGTATTTGATTTTCCTTTCCCTGTACATTCAGCGTCGCTTCACCAAGAAGCCCGCAGACTCCAAGGTCTCTTCAACCCTGTGATACTTTGCACATCTGAGGGCCTGGGGAGGCCCATGCCTTTGTCTCTCACCTGCAGGCAGAAAATAGCCTTTCTGTGTGTGAGTCACATGGGCTCCACATAGGTAAAACTCAAGTGTCCAGGAAAACAAGGATGAGACGGAGAGATTTTTGTTTTTGTTTGTTTGTTTTGCCTCCTGGGTTATCACTGGGGCTCAGTGCCAACACTATGAATCCACTGCTCCTGGAGGCCATTTTTTACATTTTATTGGACAGGACAGAGAGAAGTTGAGAGAGGAGGGGAAGATAGAAAGAGAAAGAGAGACGACCATAGATCTGCTTCACCTCTTGTAAAGCATTCTCCCTGCAGGTGGGGAGTGGGGAGCTTGAACCCGGATCCTTACACAGGTCCTTGTGCTTAGAGCCGTATGCGCTTAACCAGGTGCACCACCCACCTGGCCCGAGAGATGGACAGTTTTGAGCACAGAACATTTTCTCTGCCACACCCCTTCTCTTCCCAGCTCCTGACTCTGTCTGTGCTGTCCTGTTTGTGGCAATTCGCTTCTGCTTCCTCCAGTGTTCCATTGCTGCCACTGCCTGCAATTTAAGAAGCAGTGGGCAGAGGGGCCTAAATGTTGGGTGGGTTCCACAGAGCAGTGTCTACAAATGCTGGGTTTTACAGCTGTGCACCTGACTAAACTTAGAGAGTGGCATAAGGAAATGTGACACAGAGAAACGGCTTAACGTCCATACTCCCAGAGGGATAAAGAATAGGAAAGCTATCAAGGGAGGGGATGGGATACGGAGTTCTGGTGGTGGGAATTGTGTGGAGTTGTACCCCTCTTATCCTATGGTTTTGTCAGTGTTTCCTTTTTATAAATAAAATTAAAAAAGAAAGAAAGAAAGCAATGTGTTGAGATAACAACTAAGAGGGAATGGAGAAAGATGCAGCTGTTCCATTCACCACAGATAAATAGAAGTCCTATAATACTTTTCCTTCCTTCGAGCACCTTGATTTTGACTACCTTTGAGAGAATAATTTAGCATATTTTATGTAAAGACGTGGCTGTCTGCAGGTCAATTTTGAACAGCAAACAAAACTTCTAAGTGCATTCAGTTCTCTGTGTAAAGGAGACATTAAGTAGAATTCTGCATTAAGGAAATATTGTTTTAGGGGTACCCAGATGAGCATATACATTGTCATGTGCAAGGATCCAGGTTCAAGCCCCCAACCCCCACCTGTAGGGGTGGGAGAGCTTCACAAGCACTGGGGCAGTGCTGCAGGTATCTCCCTTTCTAGGTCTCTCTTCTTTCCTCCCCCTTCAATTTTTTTCTATGTCCTACCAAAGTTATATAGAAAGGAAGGAAGGAAGGAAGGAAGGAAGGAAGGAAGGAAGGAAGGAAGGAAGAGGGGAGGAGAGGGGAGGGAAGGGAAACGAAGGGAAGGAAAGAGAAGAGAAGAGAAGAGAAGGAAAAACACAAGGGAGGAAGGAAAAATAGCTCCAGTAATTTGGGACAATGATATATTTCATTATCTGAGATTAAAGCACACTTATATTTATCAATAGCTATAGAAAATCTCAAGATCTGGAGGCAGGGCTACAGAGCAGCAGCAGCAGTGTTTCTCTCCTCTCCTTTCCCAACTCAACTAGGAATATCAAGGGAGAGCAACTGGGATCGCAACAAGACAGGACTGGAATGACCTCAGGAACCCACCAAACCACCGGTGAGTGTGAACACGTGTGGCTTGTGGACAGAGAGGAGCCTAGGGAGAGATTAAGTGGCTGGTAACCATCCGGCAGTTTACCAGTTGAGACACCACCTCCAGTCTGTTTCACCAACAAAAAGATGGCTGAAGGGAGGAGAGGACTCCCCTGAGACTCACCACATGCAACTGTGAGTCTTCATTGCTGCTGTCCTCAGAACCTGGAGCAGTGGCAGGGAGGCCCTGTGCTGACACCAGCGGACAGAGAACTAACCAGGAAAATCAGGAGAAGATCTCTACCTCGGTGGCATAGCAATGAGGCTGTGAGAGTCTCTTTTCATAACCACTGGATTATCTCTGCCCCACCCTGCTTTCTCTCTTGGTCTGGAGTGAGAGATTAAGCTAAGAAGCCTACTTATATTTTAAAAGCCCTCAGGCTCCCATAGTAGCTTTTAAGCCACTGAGCTCCAACTCAGGGATTAAAATACTATTGAAACAACTGTCAACTTCCACAACTGTGAATCCTTTAATTACCTTACTTAGACAAAAGTCAATCTAGGCAAGAGTGATCAGTAATTTGAAAAGTACTGACAGAGGGACCTCATAACATACTATATAAAATGGTTAAACCAACAAGAAGAAATATTGGAGAAATGAACCAGGACAAGAGTCCAGTTAAAAGCCCCCCAAAGGGTGAAGCACAAAATAACGAGTTCAACATCCAAACACTAGCTAAGGAAATAATCACAGGAGTGAGTAAAGAATTTGAAAGAATTGTAATCAGAAATACAGGAACAACAAATGAGACTCTGGAAGAGAACACTAATTATCTCCAGGTTATTAGAGAGCTGAAAGTTGAAATAGCTGAGCTAAGAACACAACTAGCTGAACAAGTTAAAACAGTATCAGAACAGAGTAAAAAACTAGATGAACTCCAGAAAACAGTAGAGGGCAGAGAGAATAGAATCAATGAGGCTGAAGACAGAATTAGCAAGATTGAGGACAAATTAAAGACAACTAAAAAAGGAGTAAGAGATCGCAAAAACAGAGACCTATGGGATGACTTTAAAAGAAATAATATACGCATTATTGGCTTACCAGAGGAAGAAAGAGAGGGAGGGGAAGAAAGCATTCTTCAGGCCATAGTAGCTGAGAACTTCTCTAGTCTAGACAACATCAAAGTCATAAAGGTTCAAGAAGCCCAAATGGTCCCAAACAAAATTAACCCAGACATAAAGACACCAAGACACATCATATTGAGAATGTAAAGGAATAAAGATAAAGAAAGTATCCTGAAGGCTGCAAGAGAAAAACAAAGAGTCACCTACAGAGGAAAACCCATAAGATTAGCAGCAGACTTCTCCACACAAACACTACAGGCCAGAAGAGAATGGCAAGATATATATCTAGTGCTCAATGAGAAAGGCTTTCAGCCAAGACTACTGTATCCTGCTAGACTGTCATTCAGACTAGATGGAGGCATCAAAACCTTCTCAGACAAGCAACAGTTGAAGGAATCAACCATCACCAAGCCCTCCCTGAAAGAAGTTCTGAAAGGTCTCCTATAAACAGTCAGACCACCATAAATCTGCCATATATGAACACTCTAAAAATCTAGAAGAATGGCATTAAAATATCTTCAATCTTTGATATCAATAAATGTCAATCAATAAATGTCAATTCACCTATTAAAAGGCACAGAGTAGGAAGATGGATCAGAAAACACAACCCAGCAATATGCTGTCTACAGGGAACCCACCTAAATCAACAAGACAAACACAGAGTCAAAGTGAAAGCACGGAAAAATATCATGTAATCCAGTGGCCCACAAAAAAGTTCAGGCACAACTATTCTCATATCTGACATGATAGACTTTAAAATAAATAAAATTTAAAAAGATAGGGATGGACACTACTTAATGTTTAGTGGATCAGTCAATCAAGAGGACTTTACAATTATTAACATCTATGCACCCAATGAGAAGCCATCTAAATACATCAAACATCTACTGAAAGAGCTACAACAATATATTAACAGCAACACAGCCATAGTAGAGGACTTCAACACCCCACTCTCTCAACTTGACAGATCATCCAGGCAGAAAATCAATAAAGACATGAGGGAGCTAAATGAGGAGATAGATAAACTAGAATTATTGGACATTTTCAGAGTCATTCATCCCAAGAAACTGGAATACACATTCTACTCAAGTCCACATGGGTCATTCTCAAGAGACCATACATTAGGCCACAAAGACAGTATCAACAAATTCAAGATCATTGAAATCATCCCAAGCATCTTCTCAGACCACAGTGGAATTAAATTAATACTTAACAATCAACAAAAGATTAGTAAGAGTTCCAATCTGTGGAAGCTCAACAGTGCACTACTTAGCAACTACTGGGTCAAAGAGGAAATAAAGGAAGAAATCAAAATGTTTTGAGAGTTCAATGAAAATGAAGACACAAGCTATCAGAATATTTGAGACACAGCTAAGGCAATACTGAGAGGGAAGTTCATAGCCATACAAGCACACATTAGGAAATAAGAAAAAACACAAATAAACAACCTGATTGCACATCTTAAAGACCTAGAAGAAGAAGAAGAACAGAGGAACCCTAAAGCAACCAGAAGGACAGAAATCACTAAAGTTAGGGAAGAAATAAATAACACTGAAAATTTAAAAACATACAGAAAAATCAACAAAAGTAAATGCTGGTTCTTCAAAAGAGTGAACAAAATTGACAAACCTTTAGCCAGACTCACAAAACAAAAACGGGAGAAGACCCAAATAAATTGGATCATAAATGAAGAGGAGATATCACAACAGACACCACAGAAATTCAGCATATCATGAGAGACTTCTATGAACAATTATATGCCACCAAACTAGAGAACCTGGAAGAAATGGATGATTTCCTAGATACCTACGAACCTCCAAAATTAGGTAAAGAGGAACTAGATAACATGAACAGGCCCATCACAGCTAATGAAATTGAAACAGTTTTTTAAAACCTTCCCAAGAATAAAAGTCCTGGACCAAATGGTTTTACAAATGAATTCTACAAAACCTTCAAAGAAGAACTAATACCTCTACTTTTAAAAGTCTTCCAGAAGATTGAAGACACTGGAGTACTCCCTGCCAGCTTCTATGAAGCCAACATCACAATGATACCAAAAGCAGACAGGGACACAACTAAAAAAGAAAACTACAGAGCAATATCTCTAATGAACATACTAAAATGTTGAATAAAATTCTAGCCAATTGGATACAGCAGTATATTAAAAAGATTGTTCATCATGATCAAGTGGGGTTTATCCCAGGGATGCAAGGTTGGTTTAATATATGTAAACCAATCAATGTGATCCACCACATCAATAAAAGCACGCCATAGCAGTCAGGCAGAAGCAAGTAATTAAAGGCTTACAGATTGAAAGAGAAGAAGTCAAACTCTCCCTATTTGCAGATGACATGATAGTACACATAGAAAAACCTAAGGAATCCAGCAAGAAGCTTTGGGAAATCATCAGGCAATACAGTAAGGTGTCAGGCTACAAAATTAACATTCAAAAGTCAGTAGCATTCCTCTATGCAAACACTAAGTTAGAAGAAGTTGAAATGGGAATGGGTAGTGGCACACCTGGTTGACAGCACATGTTACAATGTTCAAGGACGCAGGTTTGAGCCCCCAGTCCCCACCTGCAGGGGGAAACTTTGCAAGTGATGAAGCAGAGCTGCAGGTGTCTCTCTGTTTCTCTCCCTCTGTACCTTCCCTTCCTCTTGATTTCTGGCTGTCTCTATCAAATAAATAAATATAATAAAGTTTTAAAAAAAAGAAGTTGAAATCCAGAAATCAATTCAATTTACTATAGCAAAAAAATAAATAAATAAAATATCTAGGAATAAACGTAACCAAATAATAGAAAGACTTGTATACTGAAAATTATGAGTCACTACTCAAGGAAATTGAAAAAGACACAAAGAAGTGGAAAGATATTCCATGTTCGTGGGTTGGAAGAATTAACATCATCAAAATGAATATACTACCCAGAGCCATATACAGATTTAATGCTATCCCCATCAAGATTCCAACCACATTTTTAGGAGAATAAACAAATGCTATATATATATATTTATCTGGAACCAGAAAAGACATAGAATTGCCAAAACAATCTTGAGAAGAAAGAACACAACTGGAGGCATCACACTCCCAGATCTCAAATTGTATTATAGGGCCATTGCCATCAAAACTGCTTGGTACTGGATCATGAATAGATACACTGACCAGTGGAATAGAACTGAGAGCCCATAAGTGCGCCCCCACACCTATGGACATCTAATCTTTTACAAAGGTGCCCAGACTATTAAATGGGGAAAGATGAGTCTCTTTATAACAAATGGTGTTGGAAAAAATGGGTTGAAACATGCAGAAGAATTAAACTGAACTACTGTATTTCGCCAAATACAAAAGTAAATTCCAATTGGATCAAGGACTTGGATGTTAGACCACAAACTATCAGATACTTAGAGGAAAATATTGGCAGAACTCTTTGCGTAAATTTTAAAGACATCTTCAATGAAACAAATCTAATTACAAAGAAGACTAAGGCAAGTATAAACCTATGGGACTACATCAAATTAAAAAGCTTCTTCACAGCAAAAGAAACCACTTCTCAAACCAAGAGACCCCTCACAGAATGGGAGAAGATCTTTACATGCCATACATCAGACAAGAGGCTAATAACCAAAATATTTAAAGAGCTTGCCAAACTCAACAACAAGAAAACAAATAACCCCATCCAAAAATGGGGAGGGGACATGGACTGAAGAGGTCCAAAAGTCAGAGAAACACATGAAAAAATGCTCCAGGTCTTTGATTGTCAGAGAAATGCAAATAAAGACAACAATGAGATACCACTTCACTCCTGTTAGAATGTCATACATCAGAAAAACAAGAACAGAAAACTCAAGTAGAACCTGAACTGGAATTGGCGTATTGCACCAAAGTAAAAGACTCTAGGGTGGAGGGGGGGGAGAATACAGGTCCAAAAAGGATGACAGAGGACTTAGTGGGGGTTGTATTGTTATATGGAAAACTGAGAGATGTTATGTGTGTGCAAACTATTGTATTTACTGTCGAATGTAAAACATTATTCCCCAATAAAGAAATTAAAAAAAAAAATCCCACGATCATGGATGGTTAAATGATTAGTAGTAATATAATAATGTTTAGCATTATAATTATTTATTAACTAATGAGTATAATATTTCTCATGAATATTTCAGTACATGTCAACTACATGAATAATAAAATATTAATAATTAGAAGTATAGAATTTTGTTACAGTATACACAGAGTATATTAAATACACATAATTTATTATTAGCATGTCCTAATTGTTAACAAAATCATTATTATTATATTCAGATCATAAGCTGTTTCAATCTGATAAAACTTGGATGAGTGCTATTCCAAATTTCCCAACAGAAATAGCAACAGAAGCGTGGTTTTCAAATGTCACATTCCATATTTTTTTCTCAAGTTCTGCTAGGTATGTGTCAGGGTAAGAATACAATAATAACTGCTGATATTATTGAGAGCTCCTGTATCTATTCTGTGTGAGGCATTTATAGCTATCTTCAGACAGCAAGCCTACGTGGTAAATTCAATTTCCATCTTGTACCTGAAGAAACTCGGACTTTTGAGAATACAACTAGCTCAAGGTCACAGAACTAGGAAGTTGCAAAGCTAGAGTTTTGTTTTGGTTTGGTTTGTGGATTTTGAGTTGACCATGGCTGGAAGCTAAGCTTTGGAGCCCCTGAATCCTAGGAGTGAGAGATTATCTAATCCAGTTTGACCAGTCCGATAAGCTCAGCAGGTTGGATGAGCTGTTGCCATGAGGTTGGTGGGAGAGGAGAGACACGAGACATTCTCTTTTACTCACTTGCTTTGTGCTCTGATCAGTCAGCGTCGAGGTCCCCTAACGATGGCATTCATCTAATAACCTAGCGTAGTAATAGTAACAGTACCGCAATTGACAAAACTGGAATATAGTGCTGGCTGAGCTGCCCCCAGCAGAAACACATGAATTCGTGACTCCTGGGCGTCTCGTGCCCTTGGGCTAGTGCTAGTTCTTTCTGGAACATAGCCATATTTCAACCCTCAAAAAGAGAGAAATTCTGTTCGGCACCGTTCCATTCTCTTGACATCTAAAATATGATTTTTGGTGATTATTTTTTAAATTATTTTTATGTATTCATTGGAGAGAGACAACCAGAAATCAAGAGGGAAGGGGAAGATAGAAAGGGAGAGAGACACAGAGATAACTGCAACACTGCTTCACCACCCGCAAAGCTTTCCCCCTGAAGGGGGGAACAGGGGGCTTGAACCTGGGTCCTTGCACATTGTAACATGTGCGTTCAACCAGCTGCACCACCACCTGGCCCCCTTTTTGATGATTTGTAAAATAGTCCTATTTAAGTGTCTCTCTGTCTCTATCTCTCTCTTTATATATAATATAGACATATATATTATTGGATAAAGACAGAAATTGAGACGGGAAGGGGAGATACTGAGTGTGAGAAACAGAGAGACACCTGCAGCCCTGCTTCACCATTTGTGAAGCTTCCTCCCTGCAGAAGGGGACCAGGGGATTGAACCTGGATCCTTGCACACTGTAATGTGTGCACTTAACCAGGTGCACCACTACCGGGCCCCTTTCTCTCCTCTTATCTCCCTCTCCTCTCTCAATTTTTCTCTATCTTATCCAATAAAAAATGGGAAAAAAAAAATTCCACTAGGAGCAGAGGATTCATAGTTCAGGCACTGATCCCCTGCAATAACCATGGAGGCAATAATAATAATTGTAAAGAATTCTCACATGCTGGGGGTATGGATAGGCCGGACCATGTCTAGCGGAGAACAAACTATGGAAGCCAGAATTCACACCTTCTACACCTCATAAAGAATTTTGGCCCATACTCTCAGAGGAGGAGAAATGTTAGGGGGAGATGAGCAAAGGGCTCTGAACTCCAACTCCATCAGGACCCAGAGAGAGAGGAGGAGAAAGGGAAGGATGTTTGGGAAGTAGTAATAAATATAGGTGTGACTGATAAAGGTACAGAAGGCAGGAGCATGAAAAAAAAAAAGGGTAATCCTACAAATATAGACAGATAGTTGTAGAAATAATAATTAACCCATATCTGCCACCTTGGGGAACTGCTGTAGCTTCCAACAGAGGGACTGGGATTCAGTGGTCTGGTGGGTGGATACGGTGCAGAATGACACCCCTGTTATCTTATAATTTTGCTAATCAATATTAAATCACTGATAAAATAAAGAAAGAAAGATTTTTAAAAAATAAAGCGGGGACCAGATGGTGACACACCTGGCTGAGTGCGTGTGTTACAGTGCACAAGGACCCAGGTTCAAGGCCTCAGCCCTCACCTGCAGGGGAAAGCTTCAAAAGTGATAAAGCAAGTCTCTCTGTCTCTCTCCCTCTCTGTCTTCCCCTCCCTCTCAATTTCTGGATGTCTCTATCAAATAAAGATAATAAAGCTTTTTTTTTTAAGATAATAGAAAAATTAGACAAAAAGAATTCTGTAGAAGAGTGAGTGAGAGATGACTAAAGCAACATAAAAACAAACCAAGTCAGCAATGCTCTGTTTTTCCACTGCTTGAGAATGCTGAGTCCTGGCAGCTGCTCGCCAGGCTGTGGGAGGATGAAGGCACTCAACAGAGGCCTTTTCTCTGCCGCCTGAAGGCCCCATCACTCACTACATTCTCCCAGAGACAGAGTTGAATGCTTCCGGGACACGTCACTGAGCTTCTCTGACACAAAAGGAATTCAGTCCTTTCAGGACTGTCCCCGCCAGCTGACAATGCCCAGGTGAAGCGGATTGGCCTCACCTCTGGAGACAAGTTTCCAGTGTGAGAATGACTCAGTTCGGGCTCGAGGGAAGCTTCCAAGGATGGACAGCTATGATCCTCTCTGCAAAGGGTGTGAGGCGGGTAATTCACACATCATTTCAACTAAGTGCCAATACATAAAAGGAGACATTATGGGAAGCAGGTTAAAATTTTTTTGAAAAAGGAGGAGGATATGGGTGGTGCTTCCCTTCCTTTCACCCTGTTTGTTCCACCAACTCTTTTCAGATGGTCTTTTACAAATCCACAATAATCCCTCAACTATCCTTCACTTTTTTTTTTCTTTTTCTTTTTCTGCCTTCAGTTTTATCACTGAGACTCAGTACCAGCACTAGGAAGCCACTGTTCCCAGCAGCCTTTTTTTTTTTTTTCCTCTTTCTTATTTTTTTTCCGTTTTATTGGACAGAACAGAGAGGAATTGAGAGGGGAGGGAGAAAGAGGAGGAGGAGAGAAAGAAATACACTTGTAGGCCTGCTTCACTGCTCATGAGGGGTCCCCACTGCAGGTGGGGAGTGCAGGGCTAGAACCCTGGTCCTTGTGCATACTACTACATGTGCTTAACTGGGTGTGCCACCACCTGGGCCCCTTAACCTTCACTTGGAAAAATCTTCTACGTCTTTTTTTAAATTACCACCAGGGTGATCGCAGGTCTGGGTGCCTGCACGACAAATCCAGTGGGGCATTTTTTCCTTTTTTAAAAACTGCTTTCATTTGATAGGACAGAGAGAAAAATTGAAAGTGGACGGGAGATAAAGAGGGAGAGAGACATCTGCTCCATTTCTCATTAAGCGTCCCCTCTGCAGGTGGGTCCCAGGGGCTTCGAACCTGAATCGTTGTGCTGGGTAATGTGTGTGTTCAACCAGGTGTGCCACCTCCCCTTGAGAGAGTTTCTGTTAGGATACCATTTCAACACAGATTTCCTGCTCTTCAAAAAACAGAGAAAAGTGCAGATGAGTCTGGATGGCGTATAAAATGGTACTAAAATGGTACAGCCCTGGTGAGAAGAAATGGAGCCCCGAAGTCAGGTCAGGTGATGGGGCTCAGAATGGAGACAAGAGAGGCAGGGCAGAGTGAGAACACTATCCACAGAGCCCGCTGGTCAAATGTCTGTGGGGCAGTAGCAAGAGAGAGAACGGGAAATGTGGTGATGTCTGTGAGAGCAGCTTGTAGATAGATCATGCAGAAATGAAGGGAAACAGGGCCCAGCAGTGACACATCTGGTGGAGCACACACACAGTTCCAGGAACTAGGAATCAAGCCTAAGTCCCTGTGTGCAGGTGTCTCTCTGTCTCTCTTTCCTCCCCTACCTCCCCATTCCCCTCTCCATTTCTGGCTGTCTCTATCCAATAAATAAATAAAATAATAATTTAAATAAAGAAGTGATTGGAGAGTGGGGAGGTTGTACATTGATAACACACAGGATTCATGGGCAAGAGGTCTCCCCACCCCGACACTACCAATAGCTGGGGCTGAGCAGGGCTCTGACCAGAGAGACGAGACGTCTAGAGCTTGTTAGAATGACTTCTGAGGGGAGTCGGGTGGTAGCACAGTGGGTTAAGTGCAGGTGGCGCAAAGTGCAAGGACCCGCGGCATAAGGATCCGGGTTCGAGCCCCCGGCTCCCCGCCTGCAGGGGAGGCACTTCACAGGCGGTGAAGCAGGTCTGCAGGTGTCTGTCTTTCTCTCCCCCTCTCTGTCTTCCCCTCTTCTCTCCATTTCTCTCTGTCCTATCCAACAACGACATCAATAACAACAACAATAATAACTACAACAATAAAACAACAAGGGCAACAAAAGGGAAAATAAGTAAGTAAATAAATAAATAAATAAAACTTTTTTTTAAAGACTTCTGAGGGGGATTACAGAGCATGAATGCCATCCTCTCCTGAGAATAGAGAGGGAGGCAAAAGCTGGAGACCATAGATGGTGTGCTAACTGCTACAAAAGGAGCCCCAGGAAGGAAGCGAGGGGGAAACCATTTCTGGGAAGCCTGCGATAGCACACTCACCCACAGCACTGGTTCTTGGTGGGGGGCGTGTTTTGTCAGTTTTGTTTTTATCACCTCACTTGTGCAGTTGCATTTACAGAAGTGTCACTGCATTGCAGCTTTAAGCGGCAGCGGTCCATAGCTGGAATTCAGCATCTGTGTAGGTAACACTCCGGGGGCCGGCAGTGGCGCCCCAGGTTAAGTGTACACATCACGATGTATAAGGACCTGAGTTTCAGCCCCCAGTCCCCACCTGCAGAGAGAAAGCTTCACAGTGAAGCAGGGCTGCAGGTGTCTCTCTGCCTCTCTCCCTCTCTCTCTCTGCCCCTTCCCTGTCCATTTCTCTCTGTCCAATCAAATAAGATCAATAAAATTTTTAAAAAAGAAGAGTTGGTAACATTCAGTTCCCCAGTGAACGTTCAGTTCTATCCTTCACCAGACAACTGAACCCTCTGTCCTGATCCATTTGTCTTTCTCTTTCCTTTCTGGTGACCACAAGCTGTTCTTAGAATCCAGCCGTGTGTGCCATTCTATTTGGTCTCTCTATATACCATGTGTGACTGAGATCAAGCAGTGCTTGTCTTCTTCCACCTGACTTACTCCTTAGTTTAGGTCTTTCCACACTGCTAACACATGGCAGGGGTTCACTTTTGATGGCTGAATAGTATTCCTCTCTCCATGCTCAAGCTTCTTTGCCCTTTGACCAGATTCTCAGACAGGCTCCAGCTTGTGGCTGTCATAACTAGCACTGCAATAAACATAGACGTCATATCTCCCTTCAAATTCTTATTGTTTAACAATTTGCCTTTCCTGGTTTATTGTTTAGTTTATATTATTTGTTTATTTTGAATATAGACAGAGAAATTGAGTGGGAATGGGGAAATAAGGAAAGAGAGTGTGAAAGAAAGAGATCTCAACACTGTTTCACTACTTGTGAAACTTCTCACCTGCAGGTGGGGACTGAGGGCTCGACCCCAGGTCCTTACACACTGTCATATGTGCACTCTGAAAGGTGCACCACCGCCCAGCCCCCTCCATTCAAATCATTGATTTTGTATTTTGGGAGATTATTGCTCCGGAGCGAGATAACTGGATCATCAGAATTCTCTCTATATTTTTGGAGAAATCTTCACACAGTTTTTCACAGTAGTTGCACCAATGAACTTTCTCACCAGCAGCGTCCCAGGGGTCTCACATCCTTCTGCGCACTGGCTGTTTCTTTCCATCTGCTTCATACCTTAGAGAGCAGCATCTTCACACACCGCTCAAGAACCATCCAGACCAGTACCCGCGGTCGGGGGAGTCAGAGAAGCAGGCACAGCTACCTTGTTCAGATGTAGCTGCAGAGACCCAGAAGCATCTTCGGGCCCCGTGTGTTTTTTTTTTTTTTAATTTTTTTTATTTAAGAAAGGGTTAATTAACAAAACTATAGGGTAGGAGGGGTACAACTCCACACAATTCCCACCACCCAATCTCCATATCCCACCCCCTCCCCTGATAGCTTTCCCATTCTCTATCCCTCTGGGAGCATGGACCCAGGGTCATTGTGGGTTGCAGAAGGTGGAAGGTCTGGCTTCTGTAATTGCTTCCCCGCTGAACATGGGCGTTGACTGGTCGGTCCATACTCCCAGTCTGCCTCTCTCTTTCCCTAGTAGGGTGCCTCCAGGACGCATTGGTGGGGTCTTCAATCCAGGGAAGCTTGGCCGGCATCCTGATGGCATCTGGAACCTGGTGACTGAAAAGAGAGTTAACATATGAAGCCAAACAAATTGTTGAGCAATCATGGACCCAAACCTTGGAATAGTGGAGAGGAGGTGTTAGGGGGGTACTCACTGCAAACTCTAGTGTACTTCTGCTTTCAGGTATATATTTTGCAGTAGTTTAGACAGAGGGCAGCTGGACCGAGCAGCTCAGTCAGTGGTTGGGTCCAGGTGGTCATGCAAGAAGCATCCCGTGCTTTCTACAGAGACACACTTAGGCCTCGCAGATGCTAAAGTCATTGACTAAAAAGCAAAATACAAATCAGTTTCATTAAAAATAATAATAATAAGCAGCCAGGAGGGAGATAACATAATGGTTATGCAAAGAGATTCTCTTGCCTGATGCTCCAAAATCCCAGGTTCAATCCCAAAACTACCAGTGCTCTGGCAAACAAACAGAAGAATCAACCACTTCTCACCCAAAGATTTCTATTTTGACACTGAGGAAGGAACAACTGGTTGACTCATCCAGCTTTCATTCCTCAGTGGCTTTGTCTCGAGCTCCGCTGCAGACCCGGGGAAGTCAGTCACCAGGGTGGCTTGGGGACAGTGTGGCACCACTGGGCTTTGTACACAGCACAAAGCAGATTCTGGGCATGCAAGTTGAGATGTGGCCTTTTGCTCCATATTTACTGCTGCTTAAAATGAACCAAATCAGGTTGTTAAAATGCAAAGACACTGATGGGCCATATGGAAGAGAGTTATCAAGAGTTCTCTGGGAGACAGGCTGCCGGCCAGACTTCACTTGTTTAAGCTGAGGGCCCCACTCTGCCGTCGGCATTGTTGTTGAGCCTGTCGTGATGAATGGTCTTGGGAGACTTCTCTAATATATTCAAGGTCAGACTCTATTGTTGGAACAGGATGGCAGAGAAACAATTGGAGGAAGGAAGGAAGGGAGGGAGGGAGGGAGGGAGGGAGGGAGGGAGGGAGGGAGGGAGGAAAGAAAGGAAGGAAAGGGGGAGAGGAAGGAAGGGAGAGGCCGTTTCTCCCAGCCCCCACTTCTGCTCTGCCAAGTCAGAGAAAGACACTGGAAAACAAAACTAAAACTCCCACTCACAGGACTGCCCAGTGGACTGTTGCCGGGGCGAGTCAGGAGTCAGGTATTACCCTGCGGCTGTGTTTTCAGGTAGCCTCGGCCACCACTCGAGGAGTCCTGCAGCCCCCAGCCCAGAGGCTCTGCAGCTGAGCTGCGTGTCCCTCAGAGACCCAATGGCATCCTGAAGGACTACCAACGCCAGCAGTCCAGGAACAGTCTCATCTACTGGGGCGAGAGGCAGCAGACACTCTCCCAGGTGAGAACGACAAACAGGAAACCCTTTCGGCAGAGTGAGTCTGTCTGTGGCGAGAGGGGCAGAGCTTCCCAGGGGCGTGTGATAGATGAGGTCACTGGCAAAGGACGCCTTCTCTTGACATATGGTCAGGTCCTACTTATCCAGGCTAATAGAAGAGCCCACACTGGCAGCAATACGCCACAACAGCGATAACTTCAGAAATAATTTATACTTGGCTTTGATATGCATTGTGTGTAAGGGGTCTGCATGAGGATTCACTTTTCTCCTCCCAGACAAACAGCAAGATACATTTCCATTCCCCAAGGAGATCCTCAGAGATAATGGGGGAGGACAGCCAAGAACATTCTGGAAGGTAGGAGGAATTCACCCAGAGGCTAACATTTATCTACTAAGTGGATACTTTATACATAGACTAGTTGAGAGTTGCCTGCTCGTGACAATTTGTTGCTGTTATTACTCCATGGACTATTAACCTTGTATCATAATGCGTTTATTATCACATTATTAATATTGTTCCTTTTTTAATTACCTTTATGATTGGATAGAGATGGAAATTGAGAGGGAAGGGGATAATAGAAAGGGAGAGAGACAGAGACACCTGCAACACTGCTTCACCATTCATAAAGCTTCTCCCCTGCGGGTGGGGATGAGGGGCTTGAACCCGGTCCTTGTGCGTTGTAACATGTCCTCTCAATCTTGTGCGCCACCACCCAGTCCCTCGGTAATCAGATTTCTAATGTTGCAATTAGAAAAAAAAAATGTCTCAGGATGAAGTGTTTTTAAGGCCAGTCTTTAAGACTAAATAAAATTAGAACTGCTCTTTTTTCTTTATTTCTTCTTTTTAGTTATTTAATAATGATGAATAAGATTATGAGATAAGAGAAGTTCACTTCCACACAGTTCCTACCACCAGAGTTCCATGTCCCATACCCCCCCCTCCCCCGCCATTGGAAGCTCCCATATTGTTTAATCCCTCTGGGAGTGTGGACCAAAATTCTTTATGGGCTGTAGAAGGTAGGAGGTCTGGTTTCTGTAATTGCTTCTCTGATGGACATGGGAGTTGGCGGGTGGATCCACACTCCCAGCCTGTTTCTATCTTTCCCTAGTGGAGCCGGGCTCTGGGGAGGTGGGGTTCCAGGGCACATTGGTGAGGTCGTCTTCCTGGGGAATTCAGGTTGGCATCATGGTAGCATTTGCAATTTGGTGACTGAAAATCATTAAGATATAAAGCAGGACAAATTGTTTAATAGTCAGGAACCTAAAGATAAGAACAGAGCAGATGAGATGTGGGGTCTTTGCATTGTGTGAAGCAGCAGAGAGAATTCTGAGCCCATGTGATCACACACTCTCTCTTTTGAGAGATTAAGTTGTTGAGTTCATTCCTAGGACCAGCTGGGTCTTCCCATGATGGTGGCGGGGCTTCAGAATGTGCCAGCCTGTTCAGGTGATGTTCCTAAGTCCTATTTCTCTTAAGAGGAAAACCATCACAATGCCTGAAGTCACATTGTTTGGCATAATAAAACCTCATGTAAACAGTGTGTCACAAGTGTGAAGGGGGGCAGGGGTGGGTGGTGGCATACATGGTCGGCACTCATGTCACAACCCACAAGGACTTCGAGCCCTCAGTCCCCACCTGCAGGGGGGAAGCTTTGTGAGTGACGCAGCAGAGCTGCAGGTATCTCTCTTCTCTTTCCCTCTTTCCAGCTGTCTCTATCAAAATATATAAAGATAATTTTAATTTTGTTTATAAATTCTATTTGTATTTTGACTCACTGGATTCAGATCACATCCCTGTAGTACAGGGAAGGCATGCATCTAACACCCAGATTTCAAATGTGAAAATTCAGACAGACACTTGGCGGGTCCAAAGTGGCCACTGCTTCCATTTGTCAGGAGGTCAGCGGATGAATGAAATGAGTTTTTCTCTTGATTTAATTGTATACACTAGCTTTTACATAGTAAGTGCTTACTCATTTCTGCCCTAGGATTTTTGAAAACACTTTTTTCCCCCCAAAATAGATGTTCCTGCTTGTTGCGTTCCTTTTTTTTGTTTGTTTTTTGGGTTTTTTTTTCCCTCCAGGGTTATTGCTGGGCTCGGTGTCTGCACCATGAATCCACCGCTCCTGGAGGACACTTTTTCCCCCTTTCGTTGCCCTTGTTGTGTAGTCTCCTTGTGGTTATTATTATTGCCATTGTTGATGTTGTTCATTGTTGACAGAGAGAAATGGAGAGAGGAGGGGAAGACAGAGAGGGGGAGAGAAAGACAGACACCTGCAGACCTGCTTCACCGCCTGTGAAGCGACTCCCCTGCAGGTGGGGAGCCAGGGGCTCGAACCAGTATCCTTATGCCGGTCCCTGTACTTTGCGCCACATGTGCTTAACCCACTGCACCACCGCCAGACCCCCTGTTGCGTTCTTCTTATTGAGCTTGTTGAGATGGTACACTGACTGCCCAAGAAAAAAAAAAAAAACAAGATTGAAGGGGCCAGGTGGTGGCATACCCGGTTGATTGCATATGTTACAAAGCACAAGGACCTGGTTCAAGCCCCTGGTCCCCACCCGCAGGGGAAAAGCTTTGTCAGTGGTGAAGCAGGGCTGTGGGTGTCTCTCTGTCTCTTTCCCTCTCCAACACCCCCTTCCCTCTCAATTTTTGGCTCTCTCTAGCCAATAAACAAATAAAGATTTAAAAAAATTAAAAATGAGATTAGATTGCAGTCCCTAAGAGGCTCCCAGAGAGGAAGACACTGACAAGCTAAGGAGTGACTCCAAGCAGCTTCACCAGTGCTGGTTGGGGACCCGACCACTGTCCGTCCACAGGGTGCAGTGGCAGACATCAAAGACTTGGGTGGACCAGGGACTGTGAATGACAGACTTCTGAAAAGCAAGTTCAGCCGCATTAAGACTTCACACCAGAAAAAAGTTCCACAGTCAGCTGGGATTCAAGGACAAAGACTTTATATCTTCTGAACAAAAATCTATCTACTTAACCTGCATTGACTTTGAACCCTTGCCAACTACCCTGGTAGGCATATTTTTAGAAACCAGCACTGATAGGCTGGCAGACCGCACTCAGCTACTATGCCCAAACCCACAGAAGCAACATCCTCATTCATCCTCATTCATCCCAACAAAACTGAAAAGGGCACCGGCCGGTGGCACACTTAGTTGAGCGCACGTGTTATAATGCAAGAGAAACTGGGTTCGAGCCCCCGGGCCCCACCGGCAGGTAGGGAAAGCTTTTGCGAGTGGTGAAGCAGTGTTGCAGGTGTCTCTCTGTCTCTCCCCCTCTTGTGAGAAAGGGTCTCATCTCTGCAACTTGTTAGAAGAATACATTTGTTAGAATAAACATGCGAGCATTTTTAGTGTAACTTTGCTTTGAGCAAATTCCTGAAATACAACAAGCCCTTAGAGTTCAATGGGGCTGACCCTCCCTCTGTGCTATTTAAGGTGGCTTTATGGAGAATTCTCCTTGGACTGTGCCCACTCCTTTGCTGCACAAGAAGATAGATCCTCCTTCGGCTAAACCTCGTCAAGCACAGAGCCTGCAGCTGCAGCTTCTTTCCAAGGGACAGGGATGGGAGTAGGCAGAAGCTCCTCCTTGCACAGCCTGGACTCTCCACCTACAATACTCACACCTTCTCCCTGCTGCGGGGAGACGGAGAGGACAGTTCCGTGCTTAGGAGACAGAACAAATTTCGTGCGTAAGTGTTTTATGCTGTGCTAATCTGCTTTGTTGAGTTCAGGGGATGAGCTACTACTCAATAAAATAATCAGATTTACTTCCCCTTCCCACGCCGATATTTTGGACCAAAAACTGCACGAGCCTCCTAGGATAAACGTCTTGATTTCGCTCCTCGTTCCCCAAACCTTGGCATTGCCTAGGCAACAGCAGGGCCTGCTGAAGCCATGTCCCTAGCCCCTGAAGCCATGTCCCTAGCCATCCTGGAGCCTGGAAATTGGCTCCTTGGAAATGACAGGAGGGCGAAGCCAGTCCCTTGCGTGCCTCCACCCCAGCGTCTCCATGCTTATTTTTAATCACCTCCAAGATTTAGAAACATGATCCTGTAAATGCTTTGTGGGAATCGTGGGCCCAGGCACGCATCATGCGAAATCCATAAATTGCTTATAATCCTCTCAAGATGTTAAAAAAAAAGAAAAAGGAAAAGCATTAAGTCATTAAAGACAGGAAGTCCTGAGTTAATTATTTAGAGGTGTTATCAATGCTTTAAGTAAACCGAAGCGTTTTCTGCTATCTCACTGAGCTAAATGCCTTGGGGACTTGGGCCGAGAACCATCATCTTCTCATATTCGCTAATGCAAACAGGGTCTGGCAGCTTGTCAATAATAAGACCCTTTCGGAGCATTCATGACTCAACACCCCCACCGACCTGCACAGAGTGGTCTCTGTGTCAGTGATGGCATTGTTTCCCTGTGGGTTATCGCTGCCTTGGACATGAGCCTCCTCTTCCTCATTTTCGTGCTTGTGTGGCCATGGGGTTAGAAAATGTGTTTGGGGGGGGGGGGAAGGATTAAGTAAGTCATTAGGACCACCGAGAACAAAATGAATGAATTAATCATGCCCTTGACCACAGCAGATGTGATAAGGGCTCACTTGTCTGTTAACACAGGAGGGGTGTGTGTGGCGGGGGGACGGGGGGGATGTTTGCAAAATAATTCATTAGAAGAAAGTTGCTCACCATCGGCGTTTATTTTATAAAGAGGGGGAAGGGGCTGGGATTAAGTTAGTGTGGAGAGTGATTCTCCTGCCTTCTCTATCCTTCTAGAAGTGTGTGCCACACATACCCCCTGTGCTAAGATGGAACAAACCTGGGCATTGCTGGTAGTGTGAGAATAGGTACTCTTGAGTGCAGAAATAGACATCCTTTTGAAGAAAAAAAATAGCATAACACATCACTCAATGTAACTTTTTTTTTGCCTCCAGGGTTACTGCTGCACCTTGGTGCCAGCACTAGGATTCCACTACTCCTGGTGACCTTTTTTTTTTCCATTTTATTGGATAGGACAGTTAGAAGTTGAGAGAGGACAAGAGGGGGAGATACAGAGGGAGAGAAAAAGAGAGACACCTGCAGACCTGCTTCACCACTCATGAAGCTTCCCCCCCCTGCAGGTGGGGACCAGGGGCTTGAACTCGGATCCCTGTGCAGTCCCTTGTACTTTGTACTCTTTGTACACTTTGTGCCTACCCGAGTTGTTGTTGTCACTGGGGTCTCACTACTCCAAGATGACTCTTGGAGATAGAAGGACAGAGAGGGGAGGGAAGAAACCACAGTGAGATGAGGACAGAGCTTGGGCTTGGGTTGGGAGCCTGGCAAAGTAGGTGCCCCCATCCATGCCAGCCTGTGGCAGTCACATTTTGTTTCCTAGAGAACAGAATGCCATCTGAAAACGTGGGACACACGTCCTTTGTCAAGTCCACCACCAGACTCCAGAGAAGAAAAATATGGACTAAGATCTCATCACACACACACACACACAAAGAATGAAATGACATGAAATGAGATGAAAAACAGGAGCCCTCCCTTGGACTATCTTGATCAAACCTGGCAGGAGAACCCTTCGCCAAAGAAGCCGCTCACCTAGGATGTGATGAAAGTGGTCTCGAGAAGGGGCGCTAAGCAGAGGCCTAGAATCCATAAGACGTGCAGAATCAAGCATCCAGATGGGCCTGCAGAAGAGCTGAGTCAGGAAGGACCTCAGAGCCATTTGCAAGGCAAGAGCTTTGATGTCCCTCCGTTGATGTCCAGTTGATAAGAGATTCCACCTGACCTCAGGCTGGAAAGCATTGAGACAAAATCAGGGCTCATAACTGGATGAGACACTTGCTCAGTGAGATAGAGAGCTACAAAACAACCATAAATGCCCCCTTTAGATGTCCTGAAAGCAACTGACAGAGTTCTGATACAGAAGTTTTGAACATCAAGTTTCAAGGTAGAATAAGGTAGAATCTGATTCGTCAAGACTAGGCTCCTGTGGCAGCCCTGCCAGAAGATGCTGGAACCTCTAGGAGCTGAGATGTGTTAGGGGGATTCCCCTCATGAGGTGCCAGGCAGGTGAGGGGGAGAGGTAGCGCTTCACAGGATAAGTCAGATGTGTGGTCCTGGTGGGCTAGGACAGCCAACAGTGAGTGGATTCGTGCCAAGCAAGGGAACTTGACCATCAGTGTACAATGCTTCTTAGAGCATTTCTTAGAGGTGGTTTAATAATGAGCAACGAGACTGTCAGATCACAGGGGTACAAGTCTATATAGTCCCCGCTACCAGACTTCCCTGTCCCATCTCCCCTCCATTGGAAGCTTCCCTATTCTTTATCCCTCTGGGAGTATGGACCAAAATTCTTTATGGGGAGCAGAAGGTGGAAGGTCTGGCTTCTGTAATTATGTCTCTGTTGGACATGGATGTTGGCAGATGGATCCATACACCCAGCCTATTTCTTTCTTCCCCTGGTATGGCAGGGCTCTGGGGAGGTGAGCTTCCATGGATGAGGTCGTCTTCCCAGGGAACTCAGGTTGGCGTCATGGTAGCATCTGCAACTTGGTGGCTGAAAAGATATAAATGCAAACCCAACAGTAGGAATAGAGCAAATGAAACTAGGTGTCTTTCTGTGGGAAGAAGCTAGGAAGACTATTTTAGGTACATTCCAAGGAGCCCCTGACTTTAGTCATTTTGGTCTGAGCCCGATAGCTAATGTTCAGGCGGACTAAAAGTGCTGTCTGGGAAGATGGTGTTAGAGTTGATAATAGGACTAGAGAGCTGGATTAGGGCAGAGAGCAGCTTCCAAACATAAGGAAAGTATATAAATACCATTATGTGTTTTTAAATGAGTCATTCTTCCATTTCTTTAATACGTGAGTTAGAGAGGCCAGAATGTTATTCTAGCTAGGAAGTGCCAGGGACCCAACTCAGGGAACCTCTCTCTCTCTCTCTCTCTCTCTGTCTCACACACACACACACACACACACATGTCCTTCATCTCTGCTGCAAAATCATGTGTTCTTGAGGAGGATTTGTTTGATGATTCTTTGGGGGAAAATGCAGCTGACGCTATGGAGTGATGGGATGGAGGCTTTAAAATAGCACTCACTATCTGCAGTTATAAAGGACAAAATGCCTCTTCCTGATCATCTATCTAGAAATTAAAAATATGGAACAAGCTGTTCTCTCTCTCTCTCTCTCTCTCTCTCTCTCTCTCCTTTTCAGAGTACATCAAATGTAATGTGCATAGATGTGGATTTTGTTTTCTAAATCATGTTTTTATGATCCATGGGCAGAGTGTTTCACAGTCCCGCTTTTAGCATACATTCACTCTTGAAAGTAATGCTACTTGAAAGTGTGATTGTAACGAGTTTGGTGATGGTCTGTCTCTTTCCTTTAAAGGAGAACATGATTCCCTATAGGGAAATTCAGGTACTCTTCAGCCACAGACCTCCCCACTCCGCTGACATGCTAAATACTCAGCTTTTCTCCATGCATTTGCTTCCCCCCATCGACAAGGGCTATTTCCTCCTCTTTTAGTTCAATGTGGAGTACTTGGGTGTTTTCTTTTCTCTTTCTAGTCTTCGACTTCAGGATTAAGTTACAGTCAGAAGGGTCCCTTGGAGATTTCTCTTTGTTCCACTCTTCTCACTCTGATCAATTCATGAGTGGTTTTCAATCACTTGGGTCTTTTTATTGCCTGTTGCTAATATTTCACATATCTATAGGGATCCCAATAGAGACTTACTTAAAAATGACATCAGAATCCACTTGCAATGTGCTGGATTTATTGAGTTCCAGAGGCATGTGTCTGAAAGTCACTTGATGCATAGAGGCCATCTTTCCCCCAATGTCACCCAGGTTTTCCTTCCAGGGCATTTGGGAGGAGACTGTCCATAGCCCTGGTCTCTAACAGTATGAAAAACCCAAGAACTAAGAAAGAGCTTGGGGAAAATTATGAAGTCAGACATTCTCTTCGCTCAGCTAATCTGTCTGCATTGCATAGTTTGCAGCCATGGAAACTGAGGCACCTAGAGGTCCAGATACTTGTGATGGCCTCATGGGCTAACAGAAAGAACCAGACCCCCTCCACATACACACACACACACACACACACACACACACACACACACACACACATACACATACACATACACATACACTCACTCACTCACTCACAATCTTGCAGGGCTGCCTCAGTGACTGCGTGTCTAGAATGGAAATCTATAAATTTGTATTCTGACTTACATTTCTTTGTTTTGCATGGCCAAAGACCTTAGCTGGATTTTGAACTATCTGTAGCATCACTGTTTGTTCATATAAGGTCAAGAAATCCAACTCAGCGGTTCTGAGCCACACAGGATCTGCCCAGATTTCTCTCTTGCCTTTTCCCCCACCCCTTCTTATCTGTTGTAGAGAGTTCCCCTGTCTGGCTGGGCCTCAGCTGCCTTGTGCTTCAAATGAGCAGATAAAAAATCCCACTCAGGGGGTTACTCTGGTTATTGTACTAATGCCTGAGAAGGACTCAAAAGAAGTTCTCCAAGTGGCCAAGTGTTCACTAGATATTAGCTGGTATGTCATGTCCTGGCAACCCAGGTCCTCCTAAAAAGAATCACCTTTCTCAGGGGCTGGGCAGTAGCACACTCAGTTAAGTGCACATATTATCATGTGTAAGGACCAGCACAAGGATCCAGGTTCGAGATTCCATTCCCCACCTACAGCAAGGATGTTTCACAAGCGACGAAGCAGGGCTGCAGGTATCTATCTTTCTCTCTCTTCCCCCTCTCACCTGAATTTTTCTCTGTCCTAACAAATAAAATGGAAAAAATAGAGGAGAAAAATGTCACTGGGAGAGGTGAATTCATAGTGCAGTCACCAAGTCCTAGCTAACCCTGGAGGCAAAACACACACACACACACACACACACACACCCCTACCTAATGCATGGAGCCCCAAGGAAAGAGTAAAATGGGACAGACAAGGAAAGGCCTGATTTTTCCTTGCCTCAATTTATAGTTTGCATTCATAATGTAAGAACTAAATCCTTTCAGCATATCCTTCATTTGAAAAAAAAAAAAAAGCAACATGTGTGATGGTGTCATCTGTCTTTCTGACTTTGGAGGTTGTATATTCTTCAGAGGGTAGTTCGTGTGTTTGGCTGTAACTCTTGAGGGGTGGGCGGGGTACAGGACTTGCTGCCCACCACGTGGGATTTTTCCGTAGCCCAATCCCCCAGCTCAAACACCGTGAGAATACTTGCTTCTATGAGCCCTGGTTCATGGACTTCCAAGAGGGAAAAATGGTCCCTATTCTGGTGGTAATCTAGTGAACCCTCTTTACCTCCCTCGAAGGGTTTCACACTGTTGCTATTTCTTGCTCCCAGAATTATGTCACTCTTTCTAGTTTGTTAAAGGCTCTCACTGAGAACAGGGCAGTGACAACTGCAGAAGGTGCCCAAGTGTAACCGAAGGTCTCTGAGCCTGTGTGGAGTCCGGGGTGACCATTAGCAATGACAAGGATCCATTGATCATGTCACAGACAACTCTTGCTGCCGGGTCACAGGAAACTCTGTGCACACAGACTAAACAAGTGAGCATTTTATGACTCGTTTGCCTTCTTTTTACTTGACTGTCACTTTGAATTATAGTGCTGGGTCAACTTTTTCTCTTTTTTTTTTCTCTCTCTCTTTTTTTTTTATTTGATAAGACAGAGAGATATTGAGAGAAGATGAGGAGGAGGGAGGGAGGGAGAGAGAGAGATAGGGGGAAACCGCAGGCTTGCTTCACTGCATGAAAAGTCTTCCCTTCTGCAGGTGGAGAACAAGGGCTTGAACCCAGGTCCTTTTGTAACTTCTCCAGTTACTAGGGCTTGGTGTTGGCACTATGAATCCACTACTCCTGGTGGCCATTATTTCCTTGTTGTTGTTGTTGTTGTTTTCATTTTATCCAATAGGACAGAGAGAAGGGATATATATATATATATATATATATATATATATATATATATAGAGAGAGAGAGAGAGAGAGAGAGAGAGAGAGAGGGAGAGAGAGAAGGACACCAGCAGGCCTGTCTCACTACTGTGAAGCATCCACCCTACAGGTGGGGATTGGGGGTATTCAAACCCAGGTCCTTGAGTTTGGTAACAACTATGTTCAAGAAGGTTCACTACCACCGGGTCCCTTCTAGGTCAGCTTTTTAAAAATTTATTTTATTATTGATTTAATAATTATTGATAAGGTTGTGGGATAAGAGGGGTATAATTCCGTACAATTCCCACCACCGGAGTTCCGTGTCCCATCCCCTCCATTGGAAGCTTCCCTATTCTTTACCCCTCTGGGAGTGTGGACCACAGATCTTTATGGGGAGCAGAAGGTGGAAGTTCTGGCATCTGCAATTGCTTCTCTGTTGAATATAGGCATTTCCAGGTGGATCCATCCCCCCAGCCTGTTTCTGTCTTTCCCTAGTGGAGCAGGGCTCTGGGGAGATAGGGCTCCAGGCCACACTGGTGAGGTCGTCTGCCCAGGGAATACAGATTGGTGTCATGACAGCATCTGCAACTTGGTGGCTGAAAAGCATGAAGATAGAAAGCAAAAAAAAAAAAAAAAGTTTAATAATCAGGAACCTAAAGGTAAGAGTACAGCAAGTGAGATTTGGGGTGTTCCTGTTGGAAGAAGCTAGGAAGTCTATTTTAGCTATAGTCTGATAGGCCCATGACTTTACTAATTTTTGCCTGGGCTTGACAACTAACATGCAGTTGGGCTTAAAGTCAGCTTCCGCAAAGAGAAAGAGAGAGTGAGAGAAACCATAGCACTAAAGCTTCCCTCAGTCCCGCAATATCCCCCCACAAGGTGAGCTGGGGACTAGAACCAGCATCATGTACATGGAAAAGCAGGAACCCTGTCAGCTGAGCTATCCCATGGGTCTCTGGTTGAGCCCTGAAGTAGACTTCCCACTGGGCTCACTGAGGACAGCTCACTGGCACCATGCCCAGCTTCTGCCCACCTCTGAGCTCTGTGGTGGAGACAGAACTGCCAGCAGGAAAGAACCTTTTGGCTGTAAAAGTAGAAGAAGTGGGGAGCAGGCGGTAGCACGTTGGGTTAATCTCAAGGACCAGCACAAGGATCCCAATTTGAGCTCCCAGCTCCCCACCTGCAGGGGAGTGGCTTCACAAGCGGTGAAGCAGGTCTGCAGGTGTCTGTCTTTCTCTCCCCCTGTCTGTCTTCCCCTCCTCTCTCCATTTCTCTCTGTCCTATCCAATAACAACAACAACAGCAGCAATGGTAGCAATAACAATAACAACAACATCAAGGGCAACAAAATGGGGGAAATGGCCTCCAGGAGCAGTGGATTTGTAGTGTAGGCTCTGAGCCCCAGCAATAACCCTGGAGGCAAAGAAAAAAAAAGGGGAAAAAAACGTAGAACTAGGCCCAAATCAGAGTTGTTCAGGTCAAGACTCCCACGTAGACATAATTGTTTTTGTTTGTTTGTTTTGTTTGTTTTCATTTTATTCAATAGGACAGTAGCTAGTGAGGGGGAAAGAGTAACAGAGACACTTGCAGACCTGGTCACCATTTGTGAAGCCTTGGGGAGTGAGACTCGAACCCAGGTACTTATACTTCGTAACATGAAGCACCTACAATAGGTACTACTGAGACCAGACAACCTCTACGTCTGTCTAAAATGCCATCCTTACTTGCAAAGGGCTTCTGTTCTCAGTGAGAGGGTAAGATAGTCAGATGAAATGGTGCCACAGAGGGTTGGAAGAGGGAAGCCTTTGTCAGACAAAACCAGCCTGCAGTCTCTGACGTCTTGGATGTTTTCTTCCGGATTCTGCTGCCATATTCCCTAGTCTTCAGTGTTTTCTCCGTAGGCTCTTAGGGAACACAGGTGACTGGGGTCTGGCTGAGGACTTGCATCCGGCTTCTCATGTGTTGATCAGGTAGAGGTTACAATTATGTCAATCTTCCACACAGCTCCCAAAGGGAAGATGGTAATCAGTCCTATCCAGAGGTTGATAAGGAATCCGCAGGGGCTGTACAGCTGCGTGAGAGCCCCCTGGTGGCCGCTCCAGGCCTCAGCAGAGCAGGTGAGTCCATTCTCCACTCGTTGAACAAGCGCCTGCACGGTGCCTCTCACTGTGTGGATTATCCAGCAGCAGACAAAGCAAAGTCCTTGCTCTTTTGGATGGCAGGTCATCAAGGAAGAGACAGGGAACAGAGAAGCAGGTAGAAAATGAAATGCCAAACACTTGGAGAGCCTGAGAGAATAAAGTGACTCAGAAGAAGTGTCGGCAGAGCACTTAGTTGGCAGAGCACAGGACTTGCATGCCCAAGGCTTCCGATTCAATCCCCAATACCCCAGAGCCAGAGTAGGGCTCTGGATTCTCTCTCTGATTTGAAACTCTGTGTCTTGAATGAGATTGATTAAGTGACTAAGAAAAGTCTTGGCAATTTGCAATAGCCAAAACCTGGAAGCAACCCAGGTGTCCAGCAACGATGAGTGTCTGAGTAAGTTGTGGTCTAGATACACAATGGAATACTACTCAGCTATTAAAAATGGTGAATTCACCTTCTTCACCTCATCTTCAATGGGGCTTGAAGGAATCATGTGAAGTGAGGTCAGCCAGAAAGAGAAGGGTGAAGATGGGATGGTGTCACACATAGAAGTTGAAAAAATAAGAGCAGAAGGGAAAACACAAAGCAGAACTTGGACTAAGATTGGTGTGTTGCACCAAAAGAAAGGACTCTGGGGGAGGGGGGCAGTTTCAGCTCCTGGAACACGATGGCAGAAGAGGACCTTGGGGGGGGGGGTTAGAGTGTTATGTGGAAAACTGAGAAATATGACACATGGACCAGCTACTGTGTTTTACTGTCAACCATTAATCCTGCCAGTAAATGGGAGGGGGTGTTGACCATAGTGTGGAGACAAAGTGTGGGCAAAATCATTCACAAGCGCTGAGGAGAAATCAGCATAAAACAACAGAGGAGCTCATGACTGTCCAGGGAAGGGGGAATAGAGAGAGAAGCTCATACTAGCCGTGATTTATTGCAGCGGAGACGATGATTCTGAAGAGGGCAGAAAGGAGAGAATGAAGAGACCCAGGAGCAGACACCTACCTACACGGGAAGAAACGAAACTGTCTCTGAAGTAAGAGGTGCAAAAACAAAAGAGAAAAGTGTGTGCAGGTGTAGTTTAAAACTCCTGAAAAATAAGAGTGTACTAATCACTGGACCTAGACTTCCACGTAGCCCAATGACTTGACATACAGAATATATCCCTTTCTTTGCCTCCAGGGTTGTCACTGGGGCCCGGTGCCTGCTATGAATCCTGTTATCATTGTTGTTGTTATTGTTATTGTCATTGTTGGATAGGACAGAGAGAAATTGAGAAAAGAGGGGAAGACAGAGAGGGGAAGAGAAAGATACTTGCAGACCTGCCTGTGAAGCTACCCTCTTGCTGGTGGGGAGCCAAGGGCTCAAACCAGGATCCTTACACCAGTCCTTGTGCTTTGCACAGTGTGCGCTTAGCCCACGATTTCATACCACCCTCCCCTCCCCTTTTCTTTTATTAATTAAGCTTTGTCGTTGTTTGACAAGGACTATTAGCCTCAATATCTTCTTCATTCTAACCTGATGAGACTGAAGGTCGCTTCTGCTACAGTAAATAATTACACATTTCATCTTCTCACCAGCCCAAGAAATTGCACTCCCACTCCCCACCCTATATCCTCAGAACTACCAAAGTGACTGTGTGGTGTACACTATGGGGAAATATACCAGTGGTGTGCGTATGAGAGAGAGAGAGAGAGAGAGAGAGAGAGAGAGAGAGAGAGAGAGAGAGAGAGAGGGAGAGAGAGAGGAGGGATGGAAAGTGCTGTGGTTGGTGTTGATAAGAGCTGAGTATGGCTGGGGGCTGAGACATGTTGAGTGTAACCTCCTTTTTCTTTCCCTCCACTTCTATTCCCGCAAGAAGCAATCACAGAAACAGGGTTAGTTAGCCTGGAGAAGAAAAGACTCAAGGGGGATGTGATAGCTGTCAACAAATATTTGAGGAACTGTCATGTGGAAAAGAAATTAGATTTGTTCTATCTGTCCCTGGGGGTGGGAGTCATAGGAAGAGTTCACCACAATAATGGGAAGGACTTTCAAATACAATAAGGGGAAGGCCTGAGCTCTGTAAAGACGGATGGGGCTCTTGGGAAGCAGGAGTTCTCCCTGTGGTCCAGGAAGGACATTCTAGTCAGTGATAATCCGGTACAGGAAAGCTAAGAGGAAGATGGGGAGAGGAATGCCATGAATGTTAAGGTCTCCTCTCGAGCCGAGAGCCTGCTGTTTTATCAGTGGCATATCCATGGCATCTCCGAGAGTATTGGATTCCATATGAAGCTTTTATTTTCGTGAAAGGGATTTTTCCTCTGCTCTTAATAAATGTTACATATCGTAGCCATGGCTCTGCGTGGTGCTCCTGGTGCTTGCCTGATAATAAATAGCCCTCTCAAGGTGCACTTATTTCTGGTCTGCTCTTCCTAGGTCTCCAGCCCTACACCAGCTCCAACTCCACTCTTACAGCGTGTACATCTGTTGGGTGCACTGCCAGTGAGCCTTTTCTAGGTCAGAGCCTGCAGGCGGCCCCTGAAGGTAATTAAAAATACCCAGGCTTTGGGAGAAGTTTTCAAGTGGCATTTTAAAGTGAACTCTCTAAACTTCCAGAGGAAAACAAGGAAGAAAGACGATCGGTACAAATGAGAATAACTTACCATTCTTCCAGGTGTGGTGAGACTACAAAGCTCGTGGTAAAGCTGGCGTCAATTCTAGTTGTTTTTTGTCTGTCTGTCTGTCGGTTTTGTTTTGTTTTGTTTTCCTCAGCGGAGCCTCATGCGTATGCAATGTCTCTGCTCCTGGGCCATTCTTGTGTCATTCTTTTCATCTTTGGTGGGGAGAGAGAGAGAGAGAGAGAAGGGATCTTTTTAGTCCGCTGTACCTCTAAGTTCTCTGATGTATTTCCAAAGCTATCTCCCTGTCCCTGCGGTCAGTTTATTAACTATTTCAAAGCTGACTTAGTCTTGGCTTGTAATACTACCCACTCCAGTAACATTGCTGTAGGACTAACCACGCCCACCACCAAGATTCCAGCCCGATCACACTGGCAAAGACCTCTCTCAGCTCATTATCCCACGCCCCTCTGGCAACCACCCTCGTCTTCAGCGAGGCTCTCAGAGTCCATTTCGTTGGGAGTTTTTTTGTTGTTGTTGAGGATTCATTGCTTTTAGTTGTTTCTGTTGCATCCCCATCCCCGAGTGAAACTATCTGGTGAGGATTCATTGCTTTTAGTTGTTTCTATTGCATCCCCATCCCCGAGTGAAACTATCTGGTAGCGGCCTTTCACTTTCTTAGCTCACTTGGCATCACCACCTCTATCTACTTCAGTCCGCTTTGCACCAGAAGGTACACTGGCCTTTGTCAAAATGTACACATAGTGCTGCAGTGAGTATCTTCCCTACCACTTCTTTCTCCAGTCATCTGTCTATGGGCCTTCAGATTCCACATCTGGGTTGCTGTGAACGATGCCACAATACCCTTTCCAGTGAGTGTTTTCTGGTCCTCTGGAGGTGTCCTAAGACTAGTATGGCAGGATGATAATGTCTCTTTGTTCTTTTGCTTGTTTGTTTATTTTTTTATTAAATAAAGGTTCTTTAGATTTAGCCTTCAGTGAATCAACGTTATCATGTAATTGGATATGAAATTTCTCAAAAAAGGTTAGATTTTAGGATCCAGAAGGTGGTGTCCCTGGTTAAGCACACACATTGCGGTGTGCAAGGACCCAGATTCAAGCCCCCGGTCCTCACCAGCCGAAGGGGAAGCTTCCTAAGTGGTGAAGCAGTGCTGTATATCTCTCTCTATATATTTCTTTTTATTTATTTATTTATTATTGGAAAGAAACAGAGAGAAATTCAGAGGGGAGGGGGAGATAGAGAGGAAGAGAGACAGAGAGATACCTGCTTCACCATTCGCAAAGCTTTCCCCCTGCAGGTGGGGACCAGGGACTTGAACCTGGGTCCTTGTGCACTGTGATATGTGCACTTAACCAGGTGTGCTACCGCTTGGCCCCTTCTATCTCTATTTCTGTATCTATCTCCACTTGTCTGTGCTTATGCCTTTATCTTCATGAGTGATGAAGCAGGGCTGCAGCAGGTGTCTCTCTATCTCTTTATCTCCCTCTCTCCTCTTAATTTCTCTGTCTCTATTCATATATATATATATATATATATATGGAGAGAGGGGGCCTTATATGCAGTAAACACTGTGAAGTTGACCAAAACACTTGTGTCCCTCAAGACCTTAGATGCATGTAGAAGTGAACGGACAAGGACCACCCACTGCACAGAGAGACGCTAAAAGGTGATGTTAAGAAAAGATGAGCAGTTTTATGTGAGGAGGGAAAGACCGCCACCTAGCAGGGGTAGTCAGAGAGGTCCAATGGAGCTGAGGACTTGTGCAGCAGATACACAGAACCAGGATTTTGACAGGTGAACAGTGAGATGATGCACAGCCAGTCACAGCTTAGGGGAATGTCAGAGTCAGCCCACCACCTTGGGTGGCAAATTGACAGTGGCCACCACATTTAAAATATTAAATCCCTGTGATAGACATACACATACACACATACATACATACACACACACACACACACACACACACACACACACACACATACACACTTTTATTCATAGATAAAATCTTCTCTATTCTGCCAGGGAATGTTTCCAAAGCTGCCCAAGGAAACAGACTCTAGTTGTTTCCCAGAGCACCTTCTGTGTGTTTGTAGAGGGAAAAATAGTGTAGCGATCTAAATACCCAGAAATTGCGGAATTGCTCAATGAAGTCAAGTTTATTCACCATGGGATCCCATGCTGCCATCTTAAAAAAAAAAAAAAAAATGAGCCCCCGGCTCCCCACTTGCAGGGGAGTCGCTTCACAAGCGGTGAAACACGACTGCAGGTGTCTATCTTTCTCTCCCCTTTTTTGTCTTCCCCTCCTCTCTCCATTTCTCTCTGTCCTATGCAACAACGAAGACATCAACAACAACTACAACAATAAAACAACAAGGGCAACAAAAGGGAATTAAAAAAATGAGATGATCTACATATACAGAGAAAATTACAGAACTGTCCTACTGGGTGGCTTCTTTTATGGATAAACCCACACACAGAAAAAAAAAATCTTGCATTCTTGTCTATAGATAAATAAATGCATAGAAAACCATTTGGTTTTCTAAAACCACACCCGGCTGAATACAATGATTCCTTATAAATTGGAGGATCCGATAGGTGGCTTCCTTTGTTTTTAGGTGAACAGAATCTGCTTGCAAGTTTGGGTCCCTGGTCAATAAAGGAATTGGTTTATTCTCATTATCTGCCTATTTTCTGTATGAGAAAACAGGCAAAAAGATGTTTCTAGGGAGTTGGGTAGTAGAGCAGCGGGTTAAGCGCACGTGGTGCAAAGCACAGGAATCAGCTTAAAGATCCTGGTTCGAGCCCCCAGCTCCCCACCTGCAGAGGAGTCTCTTCACAGGCGGTGAAGCAGGTCTGCAGGTGTCTGTCTTTCTCTCCCCCTCTCTGTCTTCCCCTCCTCTCTCCATTTCTCTCTGTCCTATCCAACAACGATGGCATCAATAACAACAACAATAATAACTACAACAATAAAACAACAAGGGCAACAAAAGGGAATAAATAAACAAATAGAAGCTTCTAAACTGAAACCTTAATGGTAACCACCATCATCTCCATCCAGACAAGGTGTCCATTACTCTTCTCACGGAGGGGGATGTTGTACTTTAGGATATTAGGCCTGAACTTCCTACCAGGAGATGGGGAATCAGATGGAATTCTCCACATAGCGTGCATATGGCTCCTCCCCAGGACCTCAGTAATGAGGTTTTCTATATAAAGAATGTTGCATGTCAAAGAGCTTAGTGTTCCTCCGAAAGGAAGGAGCTAGCAGTGGATGTTTTGGAAAGGTGAACTATCAAGTGGATACTTTGACGATAACAGATAATTTCTGAAGGTTCTATCAACCAGCTTTGGCTGAAACTCCAGGATGATAACAAACCAAGGTCTCTTCCTGCTCCTGTTGACTCCTCAAACCCGCAGTTTTAAATCCATAGAAAAACAGACATTTATTTCCTTCCATTCTTTTCAAAACAAGAAAATCTTGAAAAGGTTTCCTTTTTATGGTCTAGAAATTATAGCTTTCAACAGGGCAGGGGAGTGTGAGATAGGAAGTGTTAACTTTTTTTTTTTAACTTTGTGTAGCTTTTCTTTAACACAAGTAACTGTGCAAAGGAATAGGAAATTACATGGGATTTTTCCCTGAAAAGGACACATGGGCTTAGAATCCATTTTCTGGATTATACGTATACGTGTACGTGTGTGCACCAGCTGAATGTGAAATCGATGTGGTGTGAGCACATACCTTGAGGGCTGAAGGGAACGGCTCAGCAGTGACACTTCCTTCTGTTTCTCTGTGAAGTGCAAACACACACATCATACAATCTGAAATTAATACCCCAAGTATAGTTAAGTTTAAAATGCCCACTGGAGGGGACCAGTCATGGTGTGAAGGCCTATCTTTTGGAGATCGTCTGCAGATCAAGAGAGAATTAAAAAGAAACAAAGAAAGAAAGAAAGAGAAAAAGAAAGAAAGAAGGAAAAAGGAAGGAAGGAAGGAAGGAAGGAAGGAAAGAAGAAAAAGAAAACCATAAGCATCCTCAGTTCTTCTTACTTCTGTCTCATTTCTAATCTAAAAAAGAAAGTCACATTATGAATTCATTGACAAGTTGTAAAAGGCAGTAGCCTTGAAATTCCCTTTTTATGCAGTTGTTTGTTAAGTGCTTTTAGTATGAGTTGCTTGTAGTATGAGGTGGAAAATTCCTTGCCCCTTCCCCCTTGAATAAGCAGGACCTCATCAGTGAAGGCCACCCATTGTTCGAAGGACCCTGCCTGGGGACAAGCCTTATCAGGACCTCATCAGTGAAGGCCACCCATTGTTCGAAGGACCCTACATGGGGACAAGCCTTATCAGGACCTTTGAACAGACTTTGTGGTGTGCTGCCTACCGGATGGGTGGTCATAGCCGATGGCAGGAGGATGTGGCGACCCTGCCTGGTTGAATTCTATTGGTTGTGTGATCTTACTATATTTGAAACTAGCCCGCGCTTTGCTTTGAATGGATCATGCTTTTGCTAAGTTTGAAATGATTGGATCTTGTGTTTGCTATAGCCTGTTATTGGATGTAGGTTGATAAGGTGATGTGCTCCCCCTCCCTGAGTGTAGTCTGAATTCCTATAAATTGTATGGTTTGAGCCCTGTTCGGGGTCGAGCTTGGTAGACTAACACCAGTCACCATCTCGGCCCGGATTGCAATTCGTCAATAAACATCTTTGCTTCCTTACAGTGGATGGTGGTTTGATTTATGCTCGCTAACACAAGTCAGACAGAATCTCTACAATTTTTTTATTTGGGGGGGGGGAGCCAGGTGGTGGTGTACCTGGTTGAGTGCACGTTACAGTGTGCAAGGACCTGGGTTCAAGTCCCAGCCCCCACCTGCAGGGGAGAAAGCTTTGCAAGTGGTGAAGCAGGGCTGCCGTTGTCTCTCTTTCTCCCTATCTCTCCCCTTCCCTCTTGATTTCTGGCTGTCTCTATCCAATAAATAAAGATAATTAAAATTGAATTTTAATCTTTTATTTATTTATTAGGTAGACAGAAAGAAATTGAGATAGGAGGGGGAGATAGAGAAGGAGAGAGAGAGGAGAGAGAGAGAGAGACCCACAGCTCTGCTTCACCACTCGTGAAATTTTTCCCCTGCAGGTGGGGATGAGGGGCTTGAACCCAGGTCCTTGAGCACTGTGGAGTGTGTGCTTAACCAGGTAGGCCACCGCCTGGCCCCTCAATTTCTTTTTCTATTAGAATAGTGCATAGCTTCGGTCAGAGGGTGGGAAGAGCTTGAGCTGGGTGCTTGCTCGCCCTTTGTTGAGCTGCTGTTGTGCCAGGAGGCACCAGTTCACTAGAATTGAGTCTGACCTGGTTGCAGGCATGCTTTCCTTGGGCATGGAGACCCTGCAAAGGCCAGTCCTTCTCAGGTTCCCTCCAGGGTCCTTTTCTTTTCCTCCACCCTGAACCAGTGATGCCCTTGAAGTCTTTGACTCCTCTTTGCCCAGAGACTCTTCCTTGGAATTCTCAAGCCCTGGCCTGAGGGCCTTTTTACTAAAGTCAAACAGCTCTCTGGGCTTTGTTCTTCCTCTCTTTCCCATGCCCAGAGGGATGCTTTTTTTTTTTCCCTGCCTATTCACCTCTTCCATAGAACTCCTTCCAGAATATAGAGTAAGTTTTCTTTCCTTTCTTTTGAGTGATTTAATAATGATGAACAAGACTGTAAGATAGCAGGGGTACAATTCTACACAGTTCCCACCACCAGAGTTCCCTGTCCCATCCCTCTATTGGGAGCTTCCCTAGTATTTATCCCTCTGGGAGTATGGACCCAGGATCATCATGGGGAGCAGAAGGTGGGAGGTCTGGCTTCTGCAAGTGCTTCTCCACTGGACATGGGTGTTGGCAGGTGGATCCACACCCTCAGCCTGTTTCTATCTGGGGAGGGGAGGTTCCAGGACACGATGGTGAGGGCATTTGCCCAGGGAAGTCAGGATGGAATCACGGTAGAATGTGCAACTTGGTGTCACCACTCCATTTCCTTTGAACTTTTTAGCACCCTTTTGCCAATTTATAGATGGGTTATAATATCCACCATGGTTCCTCTTTGCCCCCTTCTCTGTAATTTCTCTCCTGCTGGACATCTTGCTCCCACTGAGAGTTGCCAGGATTTGTAGTGTTTTTGTTTGTTTGTTTGTTTGTTTTTGTTTTTTTGTGGTGAGTCAGTGTAGGTGCTGTCTTTAGGCAGACACCTTGGTTCCACCCTCGGCAGCCTGCTAGATTAGGTCTTCTGATGCTGCCTAGGGCTCAGGCTCCAGGCAGAGAGAAAAAGATTCTCCACGGAATTCAGCAGACATCTCAGCACAGTTGGCCCTTGCTCTAACAGAGATGCCTTGTAGCTACTGAGATAAGTATCTCCATGCTTTTTTTTTTTTAAGTAGGACTGAAAGAAACTAAGAAGTGAAAGGAAGATAGGAAGAGGGAAAGAGAGACACCTGCAACTCTGCTTCCCCCATTCAGGTGGGGACCGGGGGCTTGAACTTAGGTCCTTGAGCATGGTAATGTGTGTGCTCAACAGGGTACACCGCCATCCAGTCCCTCCAAATCTTTATGCAAGTTAAAGAACACAGCACTTTTAGATTTTCATAGATTTCAATTTCATTTAGTCAATCAAGCCAAGGGACATAATGTCACTATCAACACAAGCAGAGCTCTCACTAGCTTCTGGAAATAGGAAGCTCAACTTTGATAGAAAACATGAAGCAGATGCAAAAGATCACTGCATTTTAATTTATTGACCCCCTCCATATACACAGACAGTATGAACTGGCTCAAACTAGGAACTAAGTAAGCAACATTCTTCCTAACACCTTGGTAATGTGTAATACATCCCCCAAGATGAAAATGGCATGCTGACAGGACACAGGTCTCAAACACGACTTTTATGTTTCATTCCTAAAATCAACAAATGAATACCGTCTGTAAGTCAGAGCTCTAGTCAGCTGACTCGTCTCACAGCACTTGGCAGAGAAGCCAGGCATAAATGGAGATGCTGTCATTTGTGGACTTTTCCATGTTCTAATGTAAAGTGAGCTTTCAGAACAGAATGGACCTTTTTCTTCTCTGGAATAAGTCAGTCCTGAGAAAATCTGTAAGCCGGGGCCATTTTTAAACCTATCTTGTTTCTTGCAGGATGCTGCTAAGTAAATTGCATTTGAGCCCTGAACATTTTTTTTCCTTTTCTAAATGCGTTGAAATCTTACCCTTTAATGAGGGACCTACACAGTAGATAGAATCAATGGGGGATAAAAAACAACTATTGACTAGGGGGACTCAGTATTGAAATGAGATTTTTGAAGCTCAAGAATTTAATGCGTCTTCACAACTTCAAATAAATATTATTTATGGGAAATGAAATTTAGAAAAAGCCACAGAGAATTGTAGCATCTATTCAAAACATGGCCTGATGAAAACAAAAAGTGTTTTGAAGCTTTTGATATGAAAGTAGTCATTCAAGTGGAGGGCTTGAGTTGGTGGGATTTAGAGCCAGAAGTTCAGGAGAGAATTTCATTCTCCAGATTCACATCTAAACATTCAATATATTATCGATATGAAAATAACTTAGGCTAAAGAGAAGTCAGATAGGAAGTAAGTGTTAGGAAAAGGAAGAGAAGTGTGGATGGGTGTGGAATGGAGAGACCCAGGTCCCTAGACCACTAGTTATTTTGAGGTATATTTCATAGGGAAGGAGTGTGTGTGTGTGTGTGTGTGTGTGTGTGTGTGTCTATGTGTGTGTCTATGTTTATGTATATAGCCTCTGGGAGCAGTTGGAAAAGAGAAAGGAAAATCGAAGCAAGAGATGTCAGAGGCAAAAGAGAAGTTTGCATATTTTTTGAATTTGATCAGACAAGTACTAGATTGTGAATATTTCCACATATCCCAAGTAGAACAGGCATCACTGTTCAAAATACCAGAACTCAATTGCACTCAGAGTAACAGCTAAAACAGAGAAATCCCCCACCACGAGTGATCTGACATCCACATCCTAAAGGGCAGATAAATAAAGCAATAAATAAATATTAATTGTGTGTTTCGCCTCTGGAGTAAATCAAAAGCATTTTTGCTGATCCCCATGAGAGTGTTTTTAATCATCAGTTATAAAAAGAAGAAGAAGAGGAAGAGGAGGAAGAAGAAGAAGAAAAAGAAGGAGAAGAAGAAGAAGAAGAAGAAGAAGAAGAAGGAGAAGGAGAAGGAGAAGGAGGAGAAGGAGAAGAAGAAGAAGAAGAAGAAGAAGAAGAAGAAGAAGAAGAAGAAGAAGAAGAAGAAGAAGAAGAAGAAGAAGAAGAAGAAGGAGAAGAAGAAGGAGAAGAAGAAGAAGAAGGCGGCAACTTTAACATCCATGTCCAGTGGAGAAGCAATTACAGAAGCCAAACTCCCACCTTCTGTACCCCATAAAGAATTTTGGTCCATACTCTCAGAGGGATAAAGAACAAGGAAGCTTGCAATGGAGGGGATAGGATATGGAACTCTGGTGGTGGGAACTGTATGGAATTATACCCCTGTCATCTGACAATCTTGTTAATCATTATTAAATAATTATTTTTTTTTTAAAAGGCAAGTCAGGTGCCAGGTGATGGTACACCTGGTTGAGCACACATTACAATGCACAAAGGACCCAGATTCGAGCTCCTAATCCCCATCTGCAGGGAGAAAGCTTTTCAAGTGGAGCAGAAGAACTGTAGGTGTCTGTCTCTTGCTGTCCCTATCTCCCCTTTCCATCTTGATTTCTGGCTGTCTCTATCCAATAAATAAAGATTTTTTTAAATTTCTTTATTGAAGAATTAATGTTTTACACTAGACAGTAAATACAATAGTTTGTACATGCATAACATTCCTCAGTTTCCCATATAACAATACAACCCCCACTAGGTCCTCTGCCATCCTTCTTGGACCTGTATTCTCCCCACCCACCCACCCCAGAGTCTTACTTTGGTGCAATACGCCAATTCCAGTTCAGGTTCTACTTGTGTTTTCTTTTCTGATCTTGTTTTTTCAAAGATTTTTTTTTAGTCAAGTCTGTGAAGTGATGGTGTAACTCTGGAGAAAGTGTTCATCTGATTGTCACTTGAAGTCTGGTTGTGCTATTTCTGCCAGGAGTCTGGGCCACACCTCAGCACATTGTCATCAATTTCACGGTGGTGGAGCTTTATTGGAATCTGCCCGCAACATCCAAAGGTCTCATTTCTCAGTACTAACTGAGTCGTAGTGGAACCTCGCTTTTCCTGGGTAATAGAGAGGTGCAGGGTTTCATGGATAGAACCTGGAGCCCAATAGCAGGTGAGCGAACTTGGCAGGTTACGGAACTAGCTTTTTCAGGGCTGAAGATCAGTACATCTCCAGCTGAAATGATATTAAATAAACCGGTGAATCTCATTCATTAACTGGTGAGGCTGTCTTACCCATTTCAGGCACCAAAGGCCTAAGTGCCACATCATCAGATTTGTCATGAGAGTACAGGAAATTCTTAGCATGTGTGAATAGTTCGTTTTCTGGTTGGTATGGACAGGAGGGTGCTTTAAATATAGGACATGCACAGGTATCTAGCTTAAAAATTATCAGCTTGTTTTCAGACTCAAAAGTTCTCAGAGCACCAATAAAAGAGATCTTAGAAGAGTCAAGCTTGACATCGACTACCTTTTCTTCTGCTATGATATCTGCCTTGTCTGCCTCACTAAGATAAACATGAGTGGTTTTAGGAGGGAAAGTTTTTCCATATTTGCAATTCATTCCCATTTGTTTCTCAGCAGAGACGAAATATGTCTGAGATCAACAGATGTTGTGTTGCAGAGAGCACAGGTCAATTAAGTTTTACGATAGAGAATAGCAGATCAATTTAGAAACATCTTCTTCTAAATGTATTTTCCTGAACTCCAACCCTCTTAAAAAAAAAAAAGAAAGAAAGAAATTCATTAATTTGAATCCTTTCACCAGACTGGAAAAAAAAAAAAAAGCTTTGAACCAGTAAAGAGTTAAAAATAAGTTGGAGAGAGGCAGAAACTAGTGATGTCTAGCATTCTGTCTATACTGGAATGTCTACGAACTTAAGGCCAAGTCCCTGGACACAGAGCTAAGGATGCGGCACACGGTTAGGAATGAGCAGTGCATAGAAAGCCCAGTGATGGCTGCCCCTGCTCCCTTGTGCCTTGTTTCATTACCGTCATTTCTGTTTACACCGTAGATAAGCTTACAAGCGGGAAGCCACAGCTGCAGCGGCAGCGGCGCTAGTGAAGATTACCTTGCGCAGACACCACATCACGGTCATTGGACTTCATTCCATCTACATTGCTGGGCCTCCCCAGGTAGAGATAGTGTGTGTGTGTGTGTGTGTGTGTGTGCGTGTGCGTGTGCGTGTGCGTGTGCGTGTGCGTGTGCGTGTGTTAAGATGTTAGAGAAAATTCATTTGTGATAATAGTGGGGATGTACCTTTAGTAAATCAGAGAGACAGAATCTTGCTCCTGGAAAATATAAATTACTCACACCACATCCCTAACTGTTTACACGCATCTGTATATAAATACATACACATGCATAGAGCAATGGTTTGTCATGAACACAGCACAGGTTCAAGCCCCATCCCCACTGCTCACAGCACTGTATCTCTCTTTCTTTTTTTAAAAAAAAAATTTTTATTTATAAAAAGGAAACACTAACAAAACCATAGGATAAGAGGGGTACAACTCCACACAATCCCCACCACCAGAACTCTGTATCCCCTCCCTTCCCCCAATAGCTTTTCCATTCTTTATCCCTCTGGGAGTATGGATCCAGGGTCATTGTGGGAGGTCTGGCTTCTGTAATTGCTTCCCCACTGAATGTGGATGTTGGTAGGTCGATCCAAACTCCCAGCCTGTCTCTCTCTCTTTTCCCTTCTGGGGCAGGGCTCTGGAGAAGCGGGCTCCAGGACACACTGGTGGGGTAGTTTGCCCAGAGAAGTCCAGTTGGCATCATGGTAGCATGTGGAACCTGGTGGCCGAGTAATGAGGCTGAAGGGTTGACATTCCATGCCTGACGTCTCTGGACACACTCCAAAGTGAAACATGCTGAGGTGGTACTCATTGCATTGAATAGCTTGGGATCAGCGGATGCAATGTCATTTGGTATGAATTGATAGAAGCATGCAGGAAAGTAAGTCCCACCCTAGAGTTTCCAGGACTGGGGAAAATAAAGGCTCTATAGAGGAAATGGGAGGTTCCTGCTGTCTCAGAGTTCAAGAAGGCAATAGATAGTTATTGCTATAATCAAATTATTTGGTAACTGGGTTAACTGAAAATCTCATTGTTAGGATTTGCTGTATCATACATGACATCACCATAATTTATGTCCTTTGACATTATTTATAGACACATCTTTCTATTTCTATCATTGTCTGTCTGTTTTTCTCTGTCTCTTTCATTTCAAAATAGTTGTCCTGGAGTGGTGAAACCCTAGCAGCAACAAAAATGTAAAATCAAATATGTATGTGTAGGTAGAATTGTTGTAGTGTAATGATACATTTGTTTCCACTAGGGAAAGGCAACCACATCTGTGGCCTTAGGAGAACCACTGCAGTTACCATTGGAGGGGATGGGGACACAGAACTCTGGTGGTAGGAACAGTGTAGAGTTGTACCCCTGTAATCTTATAATTTTGTAAATCCATATTAAATTAAAAAATTAAATTAAAAGATAAGTAGGCATATACTTAGGAGCTTACCTGCCAGATAAGTAGGCATATACTTAGGAGCTTACCTGCTTCTTTTCAAGTGTCAGAGTTAAGCCATGTTCATAAATACGTCTTCTCCATAATTAAAACCCTGGCTAAGTCATAAGGGTCTGAATTAAGCTAAGCATTCATTTCCTTGGAACTCCCTGGATGGGACCATTGGTTCATACCATTTCTTCTGTACCATACTGTTGGATGAGGGAAGCAGAAGGATGCTGTCCTGTCTGCCATGGACATTGGGATGACCAGTTCTGGTGGCTGGGTTTTGCTTGTCTAAGGTCTCCAGTCTCCAAGGGTTCGTTAGTCACCAGTGGGCTTCACTTCTGGTTTACCTATTAGATTGTGATGTGAACTTCGCTTCTGGTTAAATACTGATCATATGAACAAGGAGAAAAGAGAATTATAGTGAAATCTGCTTGCTCTGTCTTTTATAGTAAGGGACAGATGGAGGTATGGTTTCATTAAAATTTAAAACTGATTAAGGCGTCAAAAGCTTTTCAAAATATATGATTTTATTTTTAATATCTAGTTACACAATGAAATTGAGTCAGAGCCCTGCTGTCCCAGTGAGAATAAGATTCACCTCTGTTCAACAGGGAACTGGAAATATTTGGTTAACAACCATCTGGACCACCTTCAGATCTTGTCCATACACTGGTTAGCAGAGACCTATTTTTTTTTTTGAATTGAACAATTATTCCCTCAAAACAGTCACCAAGTAAAAGCCTAGTGTATAAAACCTAAGTTCTTCTAAGCCAACAGCCTTCTGATATCACAATTGAAGTCTAAGGGCAAAAGGGTTTTTATTTGGACTCATTCTCAGGATCTCTCTCTCTCTCTCTCTCTCTCTCTCTGGCTTTAGAAGGAATGAAAAATGCTAGTTTCTCTAAGCACTTAAATATACATGATTCCCTTTGCCTTGTTTTAAAATAAATGGACAATGTGTTAAATTAAGCCAAACATAGAGAATTGATGGAGAGTGTTAGCACTGTCACAAAGTATTCCTGGGCTTTCTGCCTTCCAGGAGCATAGATATCTTTGACCTGTCTTCTTCATTCCAGTGGAGGAGACAGGGATGAATCTTTAAGCAAAATGCAGACCTTGCCTACCTCTCCGTAGAACCGCTGTCTACAGTCATGGGCTAGCATGGCGCCTCCAGTCCATTTCTCCTTGGCATACTTTTTCAGGGCTGTGGAGTTTGGGTTCCAGCAAACAAAATAAAAGAAAACAGGAACAGTTTTAGTCTACTGACGAGAGATTTCTCAGACACAGGTCAGCATCTTTAAAAACCCACATTGCGTCACCAGCCTGGCTAACTCAGCTGGTAGAGCGTAAGTCTCTTAAAAACCCACATTATTTTTTATTACATTGTTTATTTATTTATTATTGAATAAAGACTGAGAGAAATTGAGAGGGGAGAAGGAGATAGAGAGGGAGAGAGATAGAGAGACACCCGCAGCCCTGCTTCACCATTCTTGAAGATCCACCCCCAAGTGGAGACTGGGGGCTTGAACCCTTGCACACTGTAATGTCTGTGCTTAACCAGGTGTGCCACCCCTCTGGCCCCCAACAACCCACATTCTTATAGAGTCATGAGGCAAAATTCAGGGTGATGGGGAAAGCTGGTTCCTGGCTGTGGGGCATAGAGGTCACACCAATACTTAGACCTCTTTCTACTTTCAACAGTCAGCATTGCACTTAATGAAGACCTAAAACGCCTTCTAGAGACCATTGAAGGAAGATAAACAAAGAAACTGGGATTCATAGCCCTGCAGTCACACACATCAGCTAACCTTTAACAGCACAGGCTTTGTGTCTTGGTTTTCTCCCTTGTTGTTGTGCGCGGGCCGCGGAGAAGAGAGAGAGGGGGTCTGGAGCAAAGAGGGAACACAAATCTTTATTTGCGCTGGCACCTCAGAGTTGGGTGAGAGAGAAATAGGTTGAGCCACATGGAGGTAGCGAAAATGGCCGCCTCACGCAGTAACCTTTCCTGCATCTGAACACCGGAGTGAAGCGCTGGCAGGAGAGCGAGGTGCAGAAGAAGAAGGGCTTTTATAGGAGCAGCTTTCGCGAGAATGGGAAGGGGGAGGAGTAACCAAAGCACTCCAGGATAGGATATTAACTCTCGTGAGAATGGGAGGGGGGAGGAGTAACCAAAGCACTCCAAATATCGCAGGGATATAGACAATGCCCTGAGGGCACAACATGGCTGAACAGGCACTCCGAGAATGTCCCAACTCTCACTCGGGAACTAGCAGTAGCCTGAGGGGACAACATGGCAGATGTGACTGCATCGGCACAATTTCCCAGCACTCCTTCACCTGTAAAATGGAGACCATGAGAACCCTGTATGGAAGGTTCTGGTAAAGATTAAATTAGGGGGACTCTGTTATTGGCACACATGGTTAAGTGTATGTATTACCTTGCACAAGGACCCAGGTTCAAGCCCCTGGCACCCACCTGCAGGGGAAAAGCTTCACAAGTGATGAAGCAGTGCTGAAGGTGTCTCTCTCTCCCTTTCTATCTCCCTCTCCCCTGTTAATTTCTCTCTGTTCTATCAAATAAAATAGTTTAAATTTTAAAAAAAATATTAGGAAAAAGATTAAATTAGATAATTTAATGTAGCTGGCCTGTGTTATCTGGTCCTATGTAATGTTCTAGGGAAAGGGAGAGGTTAATTGGGGGGGCAGTGACACACCTGTTTAAGGGCACATACCACAAGGACCCATGTTTGAGTCCCCACTCCCTACCTGCAGAGAGAAAGCTTTACAAGCAGTGAAGCAGGTCTGAGGTGTCTATTTTCTGTCTCCTTCCCTGTCTCTCCCTCTCCTCTCAATTTCTCTCTGTCCTGTCCAATAAAATGGAAGCAAAAATGGCCACCAAGAGCAGTGGATTGGTAGTACAGACACCAAGTCCCAGAAATAGCTTTGGAGAAAAGAAAAAAAAAAAAAGAAGGAAGGAAGGAAGGAAGGAAGGAAGGAAGGAAGGAAGGAAGGAAGGAGGGCTATTTGGAGTAATTAATGTTACCTTTCTTGATTTTGTATTGAAATATCTTTGCTCCAACACCTGCTATGTCCCAAGTCTCTTGTTTTTAAAAATGATAAGATTCCATACTGTGGCATCGGACTAGTAAATTTCAAAAACTCCTTTCAAAGTGTCCAACGTTATTTCTTTGCATTCAGCATCCTATTTTTACATTAAAATATACCATGTTCCCATTCAGGGAAGGATCATGCTGGAATAAAATGCAACGTTGGCTTTTACATGTTCCTTTCATGTATGTCTCCCTCAGACATAGCAGACTGTGCATTCTAGCGCAGCCTAGGGCAGAAATGTAGACACAGTCTACACGCTAAGCCTGACCAGGCACCCAGCCAATGGTTAATAAATCTATAATATCCAGACCTGTCAATCCTTAGGTTTCAGATGCATAGAACCCATTACAGGACCCTGTAGTAGAGGGAAAGATTAAAATCTGAAATTGAACTTTTTTCCCCTTGGTGCCTAGAAAGATTTTTAACTCAGTAAACAGACGGGATGATTTTGAGGTGTGTATAATCTACAGTTGATTTCATTGGGAAGCACTTCATGCTGTGTTTTGATTTGGATAATAAAAACATCTCCCTGTTCCCGAAGATCCACAAATATATATTTTAAGCAGAAAGAAAACAAACTCGTTGTCACGAGAGGCTGTTTATCTGCTCACAATCAAGAGGATTCTCTGTGCTGGGCAGAAGTGAGACTGGGCAGAGGAGGCCAGGGCAGCAGCTCCCCAACCCCGATTTTCACTCAGAAAACTTACGAACAAGCGGATCCCCCAACCCCGATTTGCACAATAGACATCTCCAGAGAGGAAGTGGGGAAAGGTCCAGGTCTTTCCAGATCCTCAAGGACTCGGAAGTGTGTCATCACCGTGGATCACACCCAGCACAAGTGGCTGATTTCAGCAAGTCTCTGAAAGTGTGAATCAATCTGTTCATTACTCCTGAGTGGCCATCGCCAAAGTGGCGGTACAATAAACTGATGTCTTCTTCTTCTTCTTCTTCTTCTTCTTCTTCTTCTTCTTCTTCTTCTTCTTCTTCTTCTTCTTCTTCTTCTTCTTCTTCTTCTTCACACACACTTTGTTTTGTGGTCAATGTGGACTGAATGACCTGTCCCAGTTAAATTTCTGGGACAGAAAAAAAATCTGCCTGGCTATTTGGCAGCAAGAAAATACCTCAGGGTGTGGTAGGCAATGCAGCAGCCTACGAGAGCACAAATTTACACGCCTGAGTCCCCCGGGTCTGCAGACTTAATACCAGAAGAAACACCTCATGCCAGAGCTGAACAATACTTTGGTGTCCTCTCTCTCTCTCTCTCTCTCTCTCTCTCTCTGTTTGTGTGCGTCTCTCTCTCTCCTGTACTCCCCACTTATTCTCTCTCACACACATGCAAATAATAAATAAAATAAATCAAGAACCACCTAGGCAACTAAAAAGTTGTTTCAATGTCATCCATAAATTAAATCTTGCCAGATATCTGTAAAAAAAAATCTGGAGGCAAAGGGATGAGGACTAGGAAATAGATGAGACTACCCAGAAGAAGAGTGCTTGCACGAGTGACGGCAAAGATTCTGTAGAGACAACGAATGTCGCCAGTTTGTGTTTATTTGCCAGGGGTTTGTTTTTGTTTTGTTTTGTTTTGTTTATTTGTCTGTCTGTTTTTCTGGAGGGGAGGTGGGGATTGTCTCCAGGGTTATTGCTAGAGCTCAGTGCCAGCGCCATGAATCCAAGGCTCCTGGTAGCCATTTATTTTTCCATTTTATTGGACTGGACAGAGAAATTGAGAGAGGAGTGGGGAGAAAAAGAAAGAAAGAAAGAAAGAAAGAAAGAAAGAAAGAAAGAAAGAAAGAAAGGGAAGAAAGACACGTGCGGACCTGTTTCTCTGCTTGTGAAACTTCCCCTCTGCAGGTGAGGAGCAGAGGCTCAAACCCTGATCCTTATGTGGGTCCTTGCTCTTTTTTTATTATTATTTTAAAAGGGAGACATTAACAAAACCATAGGATAAGAGGGGTATAATCCCACACAATTCCCACCACCAGAACTGTGTATCCCATCCCCTCCCCTGATAGCTTTCCTATTCTTTACCCCTCTGGGAGTATGGACCCAGGGTCATTGTGGGTTGCAGAAGGTGGAAGGTCTGGCTTCTGTAATTGCTTCCCCACTGAACATGGGTGTTGACAGGTGGATCCACACCCCCAGCCTGTCTCTCTCTTTCCCTTGTTGGGCAGGGCTCTGTGGAAGCAGGGCTCCAGGACACATTGGTGGGGTTGTCTGTCCAGGGAAGTCTAGTCAGCATCATGCATCTGGAACCTGGTGGCTGAGAAGAGACTTAGCATACAAAGCCAAACAAATTGTTGAATAATCATGGACCTAAAGGCTGGAATAATGCAGAGGAAGAGTTGGGGGGGGGGGTCCTCCATTTTGTAGATAGCTAGTAGGCATATTTTAGTTATATTCCAAAGGGCCTGTAGCTATACTAGTTTTTTTTTTTCTTTTCCCTGAGCCTGAAATCTGATATGGAGGTGGATCCAAGTTATTGTCTGGGGAGGTGATGTCATGGCTGGAAAAGGAACAGAAATATGGATCAGGGTCCTTACTCTTTTATACTATGTGCACTTAACCAAGTACCAGGCCATTTATTGCCATTTATTAAACTCCTATTATGCACCCACAACTCTGATAAGCACTTTCACATCTTACTGCAGTTGATTCTCATGCACATCTTAGGAGACAGGTCCTATCAGTATCCCCAAGTTAAGAGAAGACACTCACATCTCAAAGAAGTAACAGAATTTCCTGCAGGTCACATAGCAAAAGAGGAATTCAAGACCAGATCTTCTGTCTACTGCCTGCCTTCCCAGAGCAGTCCCTTCCCATCTCTGGCTTCCCTCTTTGCCCCAAATTGGACTCTACATGGATTGTCCAAAGTCTTTCAAATGTGTGATAGAGCAGTGGTGCCTTCCTAAAACAATAGCCCAGAGGGCCAACAAGCAGAGCTAAGTATCAGGAAAACACGATGATTGTGGGAAAAACATGTTATTTGCTGGACGTGTCAAGACCAGAAGAATGAATTGTGGAAGACAGAGTCCCTGGAGGGAAAATGCCCACCTGGCAATGGTTATCTCCTGTGACATGAAGCAACTAGCAACCAGAAGCTTCTACCTCCTGATCCAAAAGTCCAGAAGGAATCAACGTGCATTAGCGGAAACCAGATTCCAGGTGCAGGAAGATTGGGTGTAATTAGGTGGAAGAAAGAAAGCATCTTCTCTCAAAATTCTGCAAAGGGGATAGTCAAAAGAAAGTCTAAATCCTTGCTAGACATTCTCTTAGCTCCTAGGTAAATCCTGGTTCACTTCATCTCATTCCTGCTGGGTAGATACAAACCGGTAGTAAGACTATAACAACACTCCAGAAAATCAAGATTACAATCAATACTTTTGTATATTATTAGGACCTTCACACCAGGTAGCACCTGAATGATGTATTCTTTTTTTTTAATATTTATTTATTTCTTCCCTTTTGTTGCCCTTGTTTTATTGTTATAGTCGTTATTGTTATTGTTGTTGTTAGATAGGACAGAGAGAAATGGAGAGAGGAAGGGAAGACAGAGAGGGGGAGAGAAACACAGACACCTGCAGACCTGCTTCACCACCTGTGAAGCGACTCCCCTGCAGGTAGGGAGCCAGGGGCTCGAACCAGGATCCTTCCGCCAGTCCTTGCGCTTTGTGCCACGTGTGCTTAACCCACTGTGCTACCGACTGACTCCCTGGATGATGTATTTTTTTTTTCCTCCTCCAGGGTTATTGCTGGGCTCGGTGCCTGCACCATGAATCCACCGCTCCTGGAGGCCATTTTTTCCCCCTTTTGTTGCCCTTGTTGTAGCTTCATTGTGGTTATTATTATTGCCCTTGTTGACGCAATTCGTTGTTGGATAGGACAGAGAGAAATGGAGAGAGGAGGGGAAGACAGAGAGGGGGAGAGAAAGATAGATACCTGCAGACCTGCTTCACCGCCTGTGAAGCGACTCCCCTGCAGGTGGGGAGCCGGGGGCTCGAACTGGGATCCTTACGCCGGTCCCTGCGCTTTGCGCCACATGCGCTTAACCCACTGCACCACCGCCCGACCCCGGGATGATGTATTCTTATAAAAGGTTGCTTAGTTGATGGAAGGATGATACGTTAATTAAATTTCTAAAGTTGATCTCTCAGACAACAATAAAAATATCTTTGATTCGCTACTTTTTGAAAATTGCAGAAGAACTGATTTCCTCTGGGAATCCTCACACATTAACTCAACACACATACACACTCGCACACACACTTGTTTTCAAGGCTAAAACAGGACACTTATATTTTCCTTATACTATATGTATCCTCATATATATTTTTGTACTATTTCAGATTTTTTTTCACCTGTGTTTTATAGGAGTTACTGGTCTCTGTATGAAGTAACTCTGTAACATTGAACAATTTGCACTATGTCTCTAAACTTCAGCTTTATATCTGTGAAGGGGCAATTAACCGTCCACCCTTACACTGCTGTTCTGGGAGGCTGTGAGAACATTGTCAACGCCAGGTCCTGGGTGAATTCTGGGTGGGTTAGACCTAGTCAGTTTATTCCTATTACTTCTCTTCACCTTATACTAGCTCCATAGCTGAGGTGAGGATGTCCACATTCATATTAGAGAGTTCAAAGGCAGTAAGTCACCTGAATTAGTGGGAAAGGATAAAAAAAAAAAAAATGATGGTTAAGCGCACACAATACAGAGTGCAAGAACCCAGGTTCAAGTCCCTGGCCCCCACCTGCAGGTGGAAAGCTTCACGAGTGGTGAAGCAGGGCTGCAGGTGTTTCTGTGTCTCTTTCCCTCTCTCTGCCTTCCTCTCCCCTCTCAATTTCTGTCTGCCTTTATCTGATAATAAATAAAAATATTTTTTTAAAGAATACAAACAGTTCATTTCTTTGCTCAGAATATGAGTGGAGACAACTATCCCTGATGTTTGAGACTCTGAACATTCACAATTACTTAAATTCTCCAGGTAATAATGAGCCTTTCTAATTTATCGAGGTGATGACTGCATTCTGAACTCTCTTAGCCCTTAATCATGTTCTAATTAGCATCGGCATTGTGTTCAACACGCACCGCTTCTCACTAAGGATGGTGAATTGTTTAGGCTTTGTGCCTCATACTGAATTCCTGGTGTTTTTCTTTCACTAGATCTTCTAACTTATGACAGAAAAAAGTTGGCAACTATTCTATTATAGGGAAAACCATTTAATTGTTATTGCTCTGCAATAATCAGGATCTAATCAAGGGTGACCAGCCTGTTGTCTGACTCCAGACTCCAGACACCTCAGATTTAGCTAGCCCCTTAGCTGCGATGTGTTCGCCCAGAGAAGCTCTATGTCAAACCAAGACTGGCATTCATCCTTGAAAGGAATTCCCACTGCACCAACCGAGACCCCTCAGCATCATCGGCAGTTGTTTCCATTTTCTTAGTTTCTTTTTTTAAATATTTATTTAGTTCCTTTTGTTGCCCTTGTTGTTTTATTGTTGTAGTTATTGTTGTTGTTATTGATGTCATTGTTGTTGGATAGGACAGAGAGAAATGGAGAGAGGAGGGGAAGACAGGGGGAGAGAAAGACAGACACCTGCAGATCTGCTTCACCGCCTGTGAAGTGACTCCCCTGCAGGTGGGGAGCCGGGGGCTTGAACCGCGATCCTTACACCGGTCCTTGCGCTTGGCGCCACGTGCGCTTAGCCCACTGCGTTATCACCCTACTCCCCCATTTTCTTAGTTTCTAAGAGCCGTTAGTGACTGCTGCAATGAGTTACAGAAGAAAACAGATGATTTGTGTTTTCTTTCACCCATTCATTCATCTGTTATGGACTTTATGGAAGCATAATTGACAAATGAAATGGTATTATAGCTAAAGTGAACACAATGATGGTTCGAGATGCACCTACTCTGTGAAAGGATTCCACCATGGCGTTCATTAACAAATGCCTCCTTGTCTCACATTGTCCCTCTGCTTTGTTCTTGCAAGAACATGGAATTCTGGTCACTAAGCAAAATTCTACTTTACAGTGCAGACGACCTGCTATAGTCATCATGTTCGATAGGAAATATTCTGGGGCATCTTGGATGCAGCTTGAAGGAATCATGTGAAGTGAGATAAGTCAGAAAAAGAAGGCTGAAGATGGGATGATCTCACTCGTAAACAGAAGTTGAAAAACAAGATCAGAAGGGAAAACACTAAGCAGAACCTGGACTGGAGTTGGTGTATGGCACCAAAGTAAAGGGAGGGGGGGGTTCAGGTCCTTGAACATGATGGCAGAGGAGGACCTAGTGGGGGCTGAATGATTATGTGGAAAACTGGGAAATATGACGCATGTACAAACTACTGTATTTTACTATAGACTGTAAACCGCTAATCCTCCAGTAAATAAATTATAAAAACAAAACCCAACCAAGAGCAGAATATTATCCACATTTTATTTCAAGCTGTATAAAAATGATTCTTAGTGCTTTTACAACTTTCTTCCTATAGACACTTTATTAAATGTACAGGATACTAGAAAAAAAAGGAAGGAAGGAAGGAAAGGAGAAAGAAAGCAATGAAGTAAGGAAGGAAGAAAGAAAAAAGAAAGACTCAGATGCCAGGCTGTGGAGCACCCAGTTAAGTGCACATGCACAAGTTCAAGGATCCAGGTTCGAGCCCCGGCTCCCCACCTGCAGGGGAGACATTTCATAAGCCGTGAAGCAGGTCTGCAGGTGCCTATCTTTCTCTCTCCCTCTCTATCTCCTCCTTCCCTCTCAATTTCTCTCTGTCCTACCAATAAGAGTGAAAAAGTTGCCGCCAGGAGCAGTGGATTTATAATGTTGGCACCAAGCACCAATGATAACCCTGGAGGCAAAAAAAGAAAGAAAAAGAAAAACTCAGACTACAGTCACTTGGGAAGTTATAATAGCTTCTTCCTGTTTCCTCCCAGCCCTGAGACCACATTCTGCCCTGTCTCTAGGATTAGTACTGTTTTTTTAAAATTCCATATGTAAGTGGCACCATCAGTATTTGTATTTAACTATTTCACTGAGAATAATGTCCTTTGGTTTCATACTTGTTGTGACAAGATGGTGGAATTTCTTTCTTTTTTTAAGTGGTGTGTGTGTGTGTGTGTGTGTGTGTGTGTGTGTGTGTGTGTGTGTGTGTATGTGTGTTCTTAACCTATCCGTTCATTCACACTTAGGTAGTTTATGCCTTGACAATTATGACTAATGCTGAAATGAACGTGAAAGGTCAGATGTTTCTTTATGATGGAGAGCACACTTCTTCTGGCTGTCAGATGTGGGGTTGCTGGATCCGTCCATTTTTAGTGTATTAAGTACCTAACCTACTGTTTTTCCTAATGATTGTACCAGATGGCTTTTTGCTAGTGGGCATGTTCCTTACCTTGTGTATTTTTCTGATAGTAAACATCCTAACAGGATTGAGGTGGTAGTTCTTTCCAATTTTGATTTGAATTTTCATGAGGATGAATGATATGTTTCGTTGGCCATTTGAATACTGTTTAAATGGCTATTTAAATTACTTGTCTATATCCTCAGTAGGTGTTTTTATTACTTTCTATGAGTTCACTATACATTTTGGACACTATCCATATATATATATGTATATATATATATATATATGGCTTACTGATATTTTCTTTGTTTTTTTAATTTTATTTATCAGACAGTGGTTTACAGTCAACAGGAAAATACAGTCGTTGATACATGTGTAACATTTCTCAGTTGTCTATATAACAATTCAAACCCTCCACTAAGTTCTCCTCCACCATCATGTTCCAGGACCTAGACCACACACACACACACACACACACACACACACACACACACACACGCCCCAGAGTCTTTTACTTTGATGATGGCAGAGGAGGACCTAGTGGGGGTTGAAGTGGTATGTGGAAAACTGAGAGATGTTATGCACGTGCAAACTACTGTGTTTTACTGTTGACTGTAAACCATTCCACCCAATAGAGAAAAAAACAAATTAAAAAAAAATGAAGGGGAAGTTGGGCGGTAGCACTGCGGGTTAAGCACACGTGGCACAAAGCGCAAGGACCTAAGGATCCCGGTTCGAGCCCCCGGCTCCCCACCTGCAGGGGAGTCGCTTCACAAGCGGTGAAGCAGGTCTGCAGGTGTCTGTCTTTCTCTCCCCCTCTCTGTCTTCCCCTCCTCTCTCCATTTCTCTCTTCCCTAACAATGACGACATCAATAACAACAATAATAACGAAAACAACAATAAAAAACAAGGTAAAAAAAAAAGGGAAAAATAAATAAAATATATTTTTTAAAATGAAGGATTGATTCTGGGAAAGGACAGATTCTGGATGAAACTCAGTGGACCATCCCAGCAAACCTGGGAGACCTATGTAGAGAAGGAGGTGTTACTGGGGCTTTGGAGGTCCAGGTCCCTAGGACAAAAGCAGATGGAACTTTGGTGGGGGCGGCTAAGATATACTAATACCAACTCCTTGGGGAGGCGTGGAGTTGTACCTCTATGACAGCACCATCCCAATAAGACCAATATCCCCTCCGAAGTGATGCTGACACAGAAAAAACATAAAATCCTGACTCTTATGTGAATTGTAAGATTTCCACACAATGGGGGGTGTGTGTGTGTGTGTGTGTGTGTGTGTGTGTGTGTTCAGGAGTATCCTGTGTCATTAAGCCCCCCATAAGGAAAGAGAGAGAGAGAAAGAAAGAATGAAAGAATGAAAGAAAGAAAGAAAGAAAGAAAGAAAGAAAGAAAGAAAGAAAGAAAGAAAGGGACAGAACCAAGGTGTCTCCACCTCCACAAAGGACAGCTCAGTCTGGCTTTGTTAAAAGCTTCACGTCAGGCGTTAACCGGCGTTTTGAAGCAAGCGTGTGGCTCTCAAACCAAATCAGTAGTTTTCCTCTTGGAATTGTTTCTGCTCCAGCTCTTAAAAAAAGATTTTTTCCAAGGGATGATTTGATTGACTTGTCCCATTGTGAAGTGTACACCTGCTGTGAAACGAAGCCATGGAGCGGGGGGAAGAAAAGTTGAATAATTTAACTTTTTTTATTTGTAAAGATAATCAGGGTTTTTCTGATTACATCTTAACTTCATAAATGTTAAATAACCTATCAGCATCTAGTTGTTGTAAATTATGAAAAGGCGCATTGCAAGGAATATTAACCGACGAAATTCTTGTTCTTTAGTGAGTAAGAAAATGGGTTATGGCAGGCCTGTCATTGTGCGACTGGTAACTTTGACACCAAATAACAAAAGTGCCATTTGCACTTAGGGTAAATTGGTTCACTGGAACCTCCCCTGCTCCTTGGGCTCTGACATAAATTTATGAACTCAGGAACTTACCCCGCTGTGTGGCTTCCCAGATGACTTCAACAAATATGCCCATTTCGTTTCATTTAGTCCTCAGAATACCAGGGGGGCTTTGGCTGTCTCGGACTCGCCGCAGATGGGGTAGGACTTGTGGGAACACGGGGGCTTTTCATGCTCTGGCCCTGGAAGTGGTGACAGTGGAGGGGAACGGCTTTCCTGCCTGCCTGTCAGTGTCTGACACCTTCACAGCTTCCCAGAGCACTTTTTGTTTGGGTGCATGGAAAGGACACTTATTTCCGTTTAGCCGAGATATGGAAGAGACACTTTGCAGGCTCACGCTTGGACTGCCCGTGTTTAGATCTAGATCAACGTTGTGTCTGTGTTTGAAATGTCACAAGAGCACATTCTGCACCCTCGCCCCACGACAGACCCCCTAGGAGTCTTGTCCTTGTAAGCAGAGAAGTTTCTCCAAGAAACAGAGAAGTTTCTCCAAGAAGTGCCTCCTGAGATCAACTAAAAGAAGACTAAATTCTCTCCCCCCCTTTTTTTTTTGATTCTTTCTTTCTTTTTTATTAGTGACTTGCAAAATTACAGGATAACAGAGGTGTAATTGCACACCATTCCCACCACCAGGCTTCTGTGTTCCCCTTTCTGTCTATTGGAAACTGCAGGAGTTCTCCCAAGGTCACAGACAGGGGTCAACTTTATATCTGTACATCTGTCTACATCTGCATCTGTATATACATCCACACTTTGCCCATTTTTTCAGGCTTTATTTATTTTTAAATCTTTATAAGAGATTTAATATTGATTGGCAATGTTATAAGATAACACGGGCACAACTCCACACTGTCCCGTCCCCACCACCAGAGTTCTGACTCCCCAACCCCTCCTTAGTAAGCTATAGCAGTTCTCTTAAGGTTGCAGATAAGGCTTAATTATAATTTCTCCAACTATATTTGTGTATACTTGCCCTTTTTTCCCCTCTGATCCTGTCTTCTCTTCCATTCCAAGTCACACCTATGCCTGTTACTACGTCCAGATGTCCCTCCCTTCTTCTCTCTCCGGGTTCTGATGGAGTTGGAGTTCAGAGCCCTCTGGTCGTCTTCTCCCCATCATTTCTCCCGCACTGGAAGTATGGGTCAAATTCTTCTTGGGGTCCAGAAGGTGGGAGTTCTGACTTCTGGCAAAGCACCTGGTTGAGCATACATGTTCTCATTTTTTAAATATTTATTTATTCATAATTTATTGTTGCCTTTGGTGTTTTACTGTTGTAGTTATTATTGCTGTGATTGTTGTTGGATAGGACAGAGAGAAATAGAGAGAGGAGGGGAAGACAGAGAGAGGGGAGAGAAAGACAGACACCTGCAGACCTGCTTCACTGCCTGTGAAGCGACTCCCCTGCAGGTGGGGAGCTGGGGGCTCGAACCGGGATCCTTCAGCTGGTCCCTGCCCATTTTTTTTCCTCCAGGGTTATTGCTGGGCTCAGTGCCTGCATCATGAATCCACCGCTCCTGGAGGCCATTTTTTCCCCCTTTTGTTGCAGCCTCATTGTGGTTATTATTGTTGCCATTGTTGATGCTGTTCATTGTTGGATAGGACAGAGAGAAATGGAGAGAGGAGGGGAAGACAGAGAGGGGGAGAGAAAGACAGACACCCGCAGACCTGCTTCACCGCCTGTGAAGCGACTCCCCTGCAGGTGGGGAGCTGGGGGCTCGAACCGGGATCCTTCCGCCGGTCCTTGCGCTTTGCGCCACCTGCGCTCAACCCGCTGTGCCACCGCCTGACCCCCCCCCCTTTTTTTTTATGGTGCTGCCTTTACTTCCTTTCTAAGTGACACCTATCCATATTATTACTTCCAGATGTCCTTCCTTTTACGTCTTCTCTCTCAGACAAGCAAAATAGCACCTGACTTCCTCTGTGTGTTCCAGTTTCGCTAAGAAAAACTACTTTCCATTATTGCTGAGGATAGATGGTACACTTCCTTCAAGGAACTAAGATTTGATCCTATCTGAGTAGACACTATCAAAAAACTATATGACAAAACGTTGCTACAAGGATATTGGTTTGAATGTTTGCAGCACTAGTTTGTTATTGAAACAACTGTTTTATTTAATCTTTATTTATTTGATGACAGACCAGTTGAAAGCAAGGGGAAAGAGAGACACTGACAGCACTGCTCTACCACTTGTGACGTTTCCCCCTCTCTGAAGGCAGGGACCAGGGCTTGAACCTGGGTCCTTGTGGATGGTAATATGTAAAATCAACCACTAAGCCCCAGAAGTTTTATTTTTTTAATAAGCTTATAAGTGTTTGAGTATGCATCACACAGTATCTTAGTACTGTGGGTGTAGTCTATTTTGTTGTGTTTCATTTTGCTTTGTAAAGATGTCTGTCACCTACTCCACATGTTTGATGTGGCAGGAACATTCTCCCAGCCTGTCTCTCTCTTTCACTAGTGGAGCAGGGCTCTGGGGAGATGGGGTTCCAGGATACATGGTGGGGTCTTCTGCCCAGAGGAGTCCGGTTGGCATCATGGTAGCATCTGGAACATGGTGGCTGAAAAGAGTTAACATACAGAGCAGAACAAATTGTTGACTAATCATGAACCTAAAGGCTGGAATATTGCAGATGAAAATTTGAGGTTTCTGTTTTGGAAAAAGTCAGCAGGTCTATTTTAGGTATATTCCAAGGGGTCCATGACTTTACTAGTTTTTGCCTGAGGCTGACACCTGATATGCAGGTGGATCCAAGTTAATGTCTGGTGAGATGATGTCAGGGCTGGAAAAAGGGCCAGAAAGCTGGATCAGGGAAGAGAGTAGCTCCCCAATATGGGAAAAGTATATAAATATGGTTGACTGTAAACCCCATCGATTTGATCTAATTATTTCTTATATAGTCTCTGTGGTACTGGGCTATGTGCTCTCGTCTCAATGCATAGATTTCATTGTTTCTGTGGCCAAGACACTTCTTCACTTACTACACAGTTAAGGAACAGGACCAGACAGCGGCACACCTGGTTAAGGGCACACATTACAGTATATAAGGTCCCGAGTTCAAGTCCCCACCTGCAGAAGGAAAGCTTCAGGAGTGGTAAAGCAGGTCTGCAGGTGTCTCTCTGTCTGCTTCCCTCTCTCTACCTCCCCTTCCCTCTCACTTTATCTCTGTCTCTCTACAATAACAAGTGAATTAAGCAAATATATATTTTAGAAAGATTTTGTTTAAAGTGAAGGAGCTAATCGCAGCATCTCTATAATCAATCAGATCAGTAAGAAGATTTTATAGGATCCCCACTGAAACCTTATCAAAGGCTTGATTCCTCTACTTTACCTGCAAAGCGTAAGGACCCGTCCAAGGATCCCGGCTCCCCATCTGCAAGGGGGGGGGGAGTCACCTCACAAGCAATGAAGCAGGTCTGCAGGTGTCTGTCTTTCTGTCTCTGTCCCCCACTCCCTCTCAAACACTGAAAACAATACCTGAGGTGATATTTTCTGTTTATTTTATTCTTTAAAAAATTTTTATATTTATTTCCCATTTTGTTGCCCTCATTTTATTGTTATTATAGTTATTATTGTTGTTGTTGTTGATGTCGTCATTGTTAGATAGGACAGAGAGAAATGGAGAGAGGAAGGGAAGACAGAGAGGGGGAGAGAAAGACAGACACCTGCAGACCTGCTTCACCGCCTGTGAAGCAACTCCCCTGCAGGTGGGGAGCCGGGGACTCGAACCGGGATCCTTAGACCGGTCCTTGCACTTCGTGCCACATGCGCTACCGCCCGACTCCCCTTCTGTTTATTTTCATGAACTCTACTTGTTCATGACCAAAGAAGACTCACAGGCATTTATTATAAGAGTAGGTTTAAGGAGACTAAAGTGACAAGGTCTTCTTTCAGGAAGTTCTGTGCAAAGTGATGGATTGAAACTGACTGTCATGTGTATGTATATCCAGGGGTCTCACTGTCCTGAGACCCTACCCCTTGGCCACTCATGCACTTAGACTGTGCTAAGGAGACCAGGATTTTGGATACTTTTGGGCTCGTATGTCAAGGAACTGTGTCAGACTGGAGACCTACACAATACTAGAGAATTATGGTCACAGAAAAACTGGTGTGATTTTATGTACTTTAAGAGTAAGTGAGCCTAAGAAAAAATATATGACACCATTTCTAATTGCCTTCTATTTTTTAAGCAGTGAAAGGCTCCTTCATTTTTATTTGCCCACAGAGTATAGATCTCTGTAGGAACTATTAAACTTCATTTGTTTTTAAGGAGCACAGATGAGAGTTCCTCTCCTCTGGAACATGCATTCTCATATTTTTCACCTAAATTCCATGCAGCTTCTAATTGCTATATTAAGTACTCATCTATCTTTAAAGGATAAAAAAAATTTTAAATGCTCATTTACTTCGGAGGCAAGAGTGTGGACCTTTTCTTATGGTACACATATGTCTCTCTCTCTCTCCCCCTCTCTCCCTTAAAGGAACCTGTGTCACTGACGTGCCCGTGGAGTAGACTGTCCTGCTGAAGCCTGGCAGTGTGACCCCTCTGTCCTTTCCCGTGGGGGCATCAGTCCTCCCGTCTGGAAGATTTGGCTCTGTTCACAGAGGATGAGATAAGGATTCAAGCTTGTAAGGGTAAGCATCTTTCAGACACCTACCCTGGACTTTTATGAAAAGTATTTTATTAAAATTTTCATTAAGAAGGGACTAGACTCTAAAATACAAAGACTAGCATTTCATTTCTTATTTGTACTGGACTGTTTACCTAGAAAAATCAGAGCTCGGCACTGCAGGAAGCATCATGCATTTCTTCCCATTAAATCATGAATATTTAAATATACTAAAACAGCATTTTTGCAAAGTCTTGTTTTATAAGGCTCTTTAAGAGAAAGACACTTAGATCACCTAGAGGGAATCACTGGCTTAAAAAGAAAAAAAGTCATTTCAAAGATAGACTAGAAACTACCCTCCCCCGGTGCTATTTGAGTTTTGATCGAGAGAAGAGGCAAAGGAAGAAGTGATTTAGAAGCCGAGTCCTACTCAGATGAATCTTCTGTTGTTTCCTGTGTTCCCTGTCACAAGTACACTAACTCGACTTTCTTGGCTGGGACGAGAGGTCAGTAAAGTCAGAACCTCTTACACTCCCCTCCGTACCAACTGTCTTTCAATACCTGACACCCAAGTGCCAAGAGAATAAAAGCTACAACTCTCATCCATGGCCAAAGCCAGTTGCCGGGCCTCAGATGAATGGCGTCTGCCTGTGCTATTTCCCACGTACCCCTGTGCCCCTCTGTGGCACATCCTTCAAAACCCCCCCCCCCAGTGAGTAACTGGCCCCCTAAAGTCAGCTAGCATGTGGAGTCTTCAGTGTTGTAAAGTGATGTCTCCTCTCCTGTGACTCAGTTTCTCCACTCTCTCTACAAACCAGACCTTCCATTTTGGGGTGAAGAGGATTACTTTCCTTGATCTAGTCCTCAGGGGAGCAGCATGGAGATCACTTTGAATGATATTTTTTATATATGATGTAAAATCAACCTCTCCACATCCCTAAGATGATGCAATGGATGTCCAGTAGTCTGCAGAATGCTTCTCTGGTTCCTATGCACTGAGAAAAATGATCATAACTTTTGAATGACTGCAAAGCTAAGGTATTATCAAGAGCACTCAAGATGGCAGGACATGCACACACATATTTGGAGTGCAGGTACATTAAAACTTTCTGGCCAAGTGGTGGTGCAAGGATATATGCAAGGACTCAAGTTCGAACCCCCGCTCCCCACCTGCAGTGGGACACCTCATGAGTGGTGAAGCAGGTCTGCAGGTGTCTGTCTTTCTCTCCATCTCTCTATCCATCTCCCCCTCCCCTTTCCATTTCTCTCTGTCCTGTTGAATTAAAGGGGAAAAAAGCCACCAGAAGTGGCGGGTGTGGAGCCCCAGTGACTGGAGGCAAAAACACCAAAAAAAAAAAAAAAAAAAAAAAAAAAAAAACCTTCCTGGCTGGAGTAATTGCAACAGCTAGTGAAAGCTCAGTTCAGACAAGACTAAATCGCTAAATCATACAGTTTTTGTATGCATCAGTATGTGCTTAATGAGGGGATTCTTCCAAAAGTGATTTTCTATTTAAAGTAGAAACACCCTACAGAATGGTTTCACTCATATATGAAATACAGAGAATTGAGTATGCGAATGTGACAAAGCAAAATGTCAACCACTGTCTAACACTGTGGGAACTAGAGTGGTTATCTAAGGGGCTGAGGATGGGGACACAGACCTTTGGTGATGGGAGTAGTGAAAAAAAAATATTTTAAAAAGACCTTATAGAGATGTCTAGTATGAGTCTGAAACACGTATAGAAGAGTGTGCGCAAAAGTTCAGACAAAATTATTTTCATCATGTTCTACCCTTCCGTATGCATGATCTATGTCTTTTCCCAATGGGGCCTATTACTAAAGGTCTTGGTTGCTTTTCAAGGAGGTTGTGAACTTAGCAGTAAAGTGCTCACCACGACATCTGACACAGCCCCAGTGGATCTTGATGTTCCCATTTTGAAGGCACTGGGGCCAGTCTAAATAGAGGTCAAGTTGAGGTCACCTCAGAAGGCCAATGGAGTCACCACCAACTACTTAATTCACAGGTAAAAGGGCTTCTGTCACTGTTATGAATTATCTAAGACCAACACTCTTCCAGGACGATAAGATCAAGCACATACTCTGTGTCCACAGTGGGATAGATGAGAATTGATGACTTTTGGATTGACTACTGGCAATTAGGATTGATACTTGGAAATTGTTTTTAATTTACTGTTTATTATATATAGACAAAAAGAAATAGAAAAGGAAGAGATAAAAAGAGAGGGAGAGAGACAGAGTGACACATGCTACACTGCTTCACCACTTGTGAAACAGGTGGGGACCAGGGACTTGAACCCAAGTCCTTGCACATTGGAAGGTGTGCTCAGCCAGGTGTGTCACCCACCACCCAGCCCTAGTGCTGCGAAATTTTACACATTTTCCAGGGAAGAGTCAAGGCTGCCTGTGAATAGTTATGTTTGAGTGCTGGGTGGGGCAGGAGACTTCAGAGCTTGAATTCATATAAACCTTCTGTCTGGTGACGCATTAGAGGTCATGGCCCTGAGAACATAGTGGCTCTAGATCAGAGCAGATCTGGGATGAGAACTCCATCGTTTCCGTCACCTATTCTGTAGGGATTGGAAAGGCTATTCCTCATCCTCAAGAGACAGTGATGCCTTTAATCTGTGAGAGACATGACTCTGCAGTTAGTTCCCCTTCTGGCTCACTCCGTGAGCTTCTCTGGGCTGGATAGACAGTGGGGATGCAACATCTTTTCGCTGATGATGTGTGGGATTTTGTCGGTATGTTTCTAGTTCTGCTTCTGGGAGCCCTTCTGTTACATTGCTTGACATTGTGGTCTATTTACATGGTCATTCTGTTACATTGGTTTGATCTCACTCCCCCTGCCTCCAGGAGATTTTGGTTTAGTCCTTGCCTTTTTGTGCTTCTTCCTTCTCCCCGCCCCCTATCATATATACTTCCTTGGTTCCTGACTCTTCCGCCGGAGTAGAGAAAGGCAAGACAGAATTGGGTTGTGATTAGATTAGATTAGTTTTTTGAACCGTTCGCTCGTGAATAAAGAAATATTTCTTCTCTGCTCAGCCATGTGTCCCTGGTCATCTGTCTCCCGCCGCGAAGCTATCCCATTATACTGGCACCCTGAACTATGACTGACAGGATTTATTTAGCATTTCCAACTGCAACAAGGAAAGCAGAGAAGAAACAGTGAATGTGAGAAGAAAGAGTGTGTGAGATTATGAGACTGAAAACCAGATATGTCATGGGCCTCTGGGGTTCCAGGGTGCTCTGTTCTCAGCTCCTGTCTTCACTTGACCAACATGGACAAACTCTTTTATAATTATTTATTTAATATCGATTTACAAAGTTATAACATAAACAGGGATATAATACCATACCATTTCCACCACCAGAGTTCTGGATCCTCTATCCCTCCACTGGAAGCTACAGCCATTCTCTTAAGGTTGTAGATATTAGTTAACTGTTATTCCTACAATTATTTGTCTATATTTGTATATATTTGCCCTTTTTTTCCCCTATAGTCCCATCTTCTCTTCTTTCCCAAGTCACACATACACCATTACTACATCTAAATGTCCCACCCTTTCCCCTCTTCTCTCTCAGGATCCTGATGTAAGTGGAGTTCAGAGCCCTCTGGTCATCTTTCCCTAATATTTACCCCTCTGGGAGTATGGGCCAAAATTGCTTCTGGGGTGCAGAAGGTGGAAGGTCTGGCTCCTGTAATTACTTCTCTGCTGGAAATGGACATTGGCAGGTGGATCCATACCCCCCAACCTCGTTCTGTCTTTCCATAGTGGGGTAGAGATCTGAAGAGTTGAGGTTCCAGGGCACATTGGTGAGGACAATAATTCTTTAAATAACGAGTATACAGAGAGATAATGTATCAGACATAAATGTCTGAGCCACAGGGGACCCAGGTTTAATCTCCAGCACTACCATATACCACTTCCATGCTCAATGTTCTCTTTCCTCTCTTCTCCCTCCCTCCCTCCCTCCCTCCCTCCCTCCCTCCCTCTCTCCCTCGCTCTCCTTCTCTCTCTCTCTCTCTCCTTTCTCTTTCTCTCTCATGCAGGCAATAATAAATATAACTTTAATGATAAAATGGTGGGGGAAATAGTATAATGGTTATACAGAAAGATTTTTATACCTTAGGCTCTAAAGTCCCAGGTTCCATTCCTTACACCATCACAAGAGCTGGGCAGTGCTCTGGTAAGATAAATCAATATAAAATCAGAAGTCTGAGAGGAAACACAGTAGGTAAAATGTTGAATTCTCAAGCACGAAGTTCCAAATTCCATCTTGGCATCACATCTCTCTCTTTCAGAAACAAATAAGTCTTCTGGAAGACAGAATTCTTCAATTAGATTAAATAAACATAAATACATAATGACAAAGTGGAGAAAAGGGAGGGAGGCTGGGACAGTGAGTGAGAGGGAAGAGTGGATAGAGAGACAGTAGGCAAGTGGGGAGGAAGAGGGGAGAAGGGAAGAGAAAGTAAAGCAAAATGAGCTTCAAAAGGCCAGAGCTTCTGCCATCTGAGAAGCAGCTCCGTGTCTTAGACCATGTGAGCTGCTAAAACAAAATGCCAATCACTGGTGGCATATCAACAGTAAACACATAGTTCTCACAGCTCTGGAAGCCAGGAAGCCCACGGTCAGAGCACTGGCTGAGTGCATATCTGGTGACTCATCGGCAATAGTCAGTTCCTTCTGTCCTGGCTTGGTCCTAGCAGCATAGAGGCTCTGTGGTGTCCCCCGGTGGTGGAAGCGTGACTCTCACCCATGAGACCCCACCCTCATGGCCTCTTCACTCCTCCCCAGTCCCTCACAGTCCTTCCTTGTACAGCATTCCCTTTGCAACATAGGGTTTCCACAAGTGCCTTTAAGGGGTGGGGGCAAATACCTGACCCAGGGCACTAGAGGGGCAGCCAGCCGAGTAGAAGCCACACTTGGCCGTGCCTCAGCGCCTGGTTTCAAACCCCCTGCATGGCACCAGTGGCGGCACTAGGAATGGAGGAGTAAGTGGAAGGGGGTTGTTCTTCTGCCATGAGTTAGGGCTTTCTGGAAAAATGGTGAAAGGAGAGGGTATTCTTGATTTCTTTATTTTATTTATTTTTATTTATTTTTACCAGAGCACTGCTCAGCTCTGGCTTATGGTGGTGCGGGGGGATTGAACCTGGGACTTCGGAGCCTCAGGTATGAGAGTCTCTTTGTGTAACCTTTATGCTATCTACCCCCGCCCACATTTCTGATTTATGCAAAGGACATTAACAAAACAAAACAAAAAAGGAAATGAAGAACAAAAGAGAGAGATAGAAGGAGGAAGGAAGGAAGGAAGGAAGGAAGGAAGGAAGGAAGGATGGAGCTAGCCAAATTTCTCTTCAGCAAATATTAATTGGAAGAATACTACTTCTGATTTGAAGGAGCATGGCCGTGTAAAGGCACTAATGGGAATTCACACTTTGTGCTAAGCACATTAGTACAGGCTGGAAACGGCTCATCCTCTTGGAATCATTTCCTTGCATCGACTTAACGCTAATTGCATGAGAAAAGCACATCAAATTCCTATTTGGAATAAAGGGAAATAAAGTATCTGTTAGAAAGCGGAACGTGGATCCACTCTGTTGGTTTTGTAAATAAAGCTCGTGATTACAGTGTCTCTTCCATGGCAGCTCTGGAGAAGGGAAGCACGAGAGAGCGCCGGCTTCAACGAGAAATACTGTAAATTGAATTTGACAGCATTTGATGGCATTTGATTATTCTAGTCACAGCCAAACAATGATATAAAGAGTAATATGAAACAGAATGCGCTACTGCCTAGCAGACTCGGAAGCAATAAAGCTCCCTCCAATGTGACACAATCACTTCACAATCATAATTGTCGCCTGTTTGATACTTCTGAGCACAGCGGAAGGGCACTGAGTGACACAGATACATTTTGCTTTTTATTTAAAGTGAAATGAAAATGGTGCGCTGGGGCTCTGATACCATCATCATATTCACCTACATAGGCATGAATCACTTGGTAGTTATTCCAGCTGAAGTTTAAATGTGCTCAGACAACAACAATATCAAATTTTTCTGTGATAGTGGCACCCTCAAAAAAAATAAGTAAATACATAAATAAATAAGAAAAGAAAGAAACTCAGGAATTTGTAAGGGCAGAAATGGAACATAGACACGCAGCTTTTTCTTCTTATTCTAAGACTTCAGAAAATCCTTTCTACGGGGATGGCCACCAGCCCGCAGTATTTCCTGCGAGGGGACGAGTCATCCACCTTCACCCAAGGGAATCCAACCATGGAGCTCAAACCAGAGAGGAGGCTTTGGCCTCTGCGGATCTTTTCACTCAACTGCTGAAAGCCCACTTGCCAAGCCTGTGGCTTTTTGTTGTTGTCGTTGTTGTTTTGTTGGATTTCTTATGGGAGGATTTTGTTTCTAATGCTTGCCACTCTGTTCCAAATCTTCAAGTCATTTCTGCTCAGTAATTCCCTTCTGTTGTCTACCTGTCGCCTCAAGATATCATCCTATTGAAAAGGTGTTTATGACTTTAAAAAGCACAAGCCCGTAAAGACAGAGCCTGTCGGTGGATTGCTTCTGCCGATGGTTCCGGTGTGTTTGGGATGGCATCCAGAGTGCCTGTGAGCCTGAGAGGGAAGACCTGCCCCCAAAGGGACAGCATTGGCTTCAGTGTCTGCCTCCCGTTTGCTGGCAGGGTTTGGGCCAGGCCATCCTCTGCATTCTCTTTCTGCAGTTGACTTAGTTCCTAGAATAAAGACTCTTCAGTCGCCCCCTCTCCTCTCACTCCTGTGACCTTGCAAATGGCAAATGCGGCTACAAGACGCGACTCCCATCAATCACGTAGCAGAGTAACTTGCCAGGTAGGAGCCTCTGTTTTAATAGAGACAGGGATGCATGGAGCCTTATTCCTGTCAGGTGCCTCTTCAGACAAAGATGAAAGCAAATTTGTAGATTATGAAAGCAAAACGGTGGTTAGCAGAGAGAAAAGAGTAGTTACAGGTGGATGGGGAAAAGAGTCAGTTGCACAGAGGTGGGCAGAAAGGAATTAGACTTTTGGTGAATATCATGATGTAATACAAAATAGATACTGAATTATGATTTTGCATACTTGAAATCTGCCTCATGGTTTAGATCAATTTTCAATAATTCTTTCCAAATGACCAGGGATATATCTGAACAGCAGAGCACAGACTTTGCATGCAAGGAATTCCATCCCTGTAATCTCTTGTCCCAGACCTGAGCAGCACTCTGGTCATCTCTATCTATCTATCTATCTATCTATCTATCTATCTATCTATCTATCTATCTATCTTCCCCTCTCCCTCTCTCTCTATCTCCCCCTCTCCCTCTCTCTCTACCCCCTCCCTCTCCCTCTCCCTCTGTCTCCCTTTCTTGAAGATTTTTTAAAATATTTTTTATTTATTAATGAGAGGGATAGGAGGAGAAAGACAGAGAGAGAGAGAGAACCAGGCATCACTCTGGTACATGTGCTACCAGGTACTGAACTCACGACCTCGTGTTTATGCTTGAGAGTCCAATGCTTTATCCACTGTGCCACCTCCTGGAGCACCTAGAATGATTTATAAACTTATTTTATAAGAGATAAATCAAGAGGGAAAGGAGTGTGAAAGGTAACACCTGAAGTCCTGCTTCACCTCTCAAGAAGCTCCCCCTACCCCAGTAGGTGCGGACTAGGGCCTTGAACCCAGGTCCTTACACATGGTAATGTGTGAGTTTAACTGGGCTACCCACTGCCTGGCTTCCTAAATAGTTTTTTTTTTTTAATATTTATTCACAGGGTAGAGACAGAGAGAAACTGAGAGGGAAATAAGGACAGACAGGGAGAGAGACAGAGAGCCATCTGTAGCGCTGCTTCACCACTCAGGAAGCTTCACCCTTGCAGGTGGGGATATTTAAAAAGGCATTGCTCTCAGGAGCTTGTAATATGGTAGAAGGAGTAGGAAAAGAAACTATTTGCCCTATCACAATATTGTGTAAAGAGTGAATAATATGAAAAGGACAGCACATAGAAGAATTGAATGAGTGGGTGATTTTTTTAAATCATTTATGGAAGGGGGGTTAGTGGCTTATAGTACATGCATTGACACATGGGTCAAAATTCTCATCTCACCAAGACACTCTCATCTGAAACCCTGGGCTTTTCCCGCCATCCCACACTAGGACCCTAAAGCACCCCCCCACCCCCTTCCTATCCTCCTTCCTCAGAGTCCTTTGCTTTGGTGCAATACACCAAACCAAGTTTCTCTTTGTGTTTCTGCCCTTGTTTCTTAAATTCCACCAGGAGTGAGCTCACCCCATCTTCATCCTTCTCCTTCTGGCTGATCTCAATTTACATGATTCCTTCAAGCTCCATCCAAGATGAGGTGAAGACGATGACTTCTTCATTCTTAACAGCTGAGTAATATTCCGTTGTGTATCTAGACCACAACTTTCTTTTTGTTTGTAAAGGAAGAAATCCAATAGGGTGTAGACTGTTTTATTTATTTTCTTTTTTTATCAATGATTTGTTTAACTTTATTTAATTTTGATAGAACGAAGAGCAATTGAGAGAGAAGGGAGGAAGAGAGGGAGAAGGAGACAGAAAAACACCTGCAGCCCTGCTTCACCACTTGTGAAGCTTTCCGCCCACAGGTGGGGACTGGGGGCTTGAACCCAGGTTCTTGTGCATGATAATATGTGCACTCAATCAGGTGAGCTACTTCCCAGGCCCTTATACCACAGATTTCTCAGCCACTCATCTGTTGTTGGACAACTGGGTTGCTTCCAGGTTTTGGCTATTACAAATTGTGCTGCTAAGAACATAGATGTACACAAATCTTTTTGGATGGGTGTGTTGGGTTCCTTAGGATCTATCCCCAGGAGAGGAATTGCAGGGTCACAGGATAGATCCACTTTTAGCTTTCTGAGAGTTCTCCAGACTGCTCTCCACAGGGGTTGGACCCATTGACATTCCCACCGGCAGTGCAGGAGGGTCCCTTTGTCCCCACAGCCTCTCCAGCATTTGCTGCTGTTACCTTTTCTGATGTGTGACATTCTCACAGGAGTGAAGTGATATCTCGTTGTTCTCTTTATTTGCATTTCTCTGACAGTCAGTGACTTGGAGCATTTTTTTCATATGTCTGTTGGCCTTTTGGATCTCTTCTGTGGTGAATATTCTGTTCATATCCTCTCCCCATTTTTGAGTGGGGTCATTTGTTTGCTTTATACTGAGTTTGGTGAGCTCTTTATATGTTTTGATTATTAACCTTTTGTCTGATGTATGGAATAAAACTAGAGTTTATTTATTTTTTCCTTCTTTTATTATTTTTTTAAATTTTATTAGGGATTTTCCCTGTCTGGCTTATTTTCCTTAATATGATGGCTCCTAGGTTCATCTACGTTGTTGTAAATGGCATGGATGTATCTTTCTTTATAGGTTAACAGTACTCCATTATATATAGAGACCATGTTTTAAATATATGTGTATATATATATATATATATATATATATATATATATATTAGTGATTTACACCACTAGAGTTCTGTGTCACCTGTTTCTGTCCCTATTAGGGTAGGAGGGAAGACAGGTGAGGTTCTAAGACACATTGGCCAAGTTCTCTGCCCACAAAACAGACCATGTTCTCTTTATCCACTTGTCAGTAATCACTTCTGTTGTCCCCAACTCTTGCCTATTGGAAATAATTCCACAATAAACATGAAGGTACAGATATCTCATCTAACTAGTCTGTGTAGTTTTTAGGTAAATCCCCAGGAATGGGCTAACTGAATCATGTGGGATTTCTGGTTTTGATTTTTGGAGGAGGGATTACAGTCTTTGGCACCATCTCTATGATAGCTTCCTTCATAGCATTTTTAAATGCTCTAGCCAGTGGTTTTTCACATGCATTGTTGGATTTGATTATGAGAAGAACTCTGGAAGATTGGGCATCCAAGGTTACGAACTCCAGTTCACAAGCTGGAGTGGGAACTAGAGGGCAGAGCTGAGTGTGTCCTGGGTCACTGGCGCGGGTGACATGCCAGGTGCAGGGCAGGGTCTGTCTGCTCCAGCTGCAGGTGTTTCTGGCTATTAATTTAAATTTGGAATATTGTCAGCTAGTGAGTTAAATTGGTGTTTTCATAATCTTAAACTGTTTGGGGGAAGTGCATTGAGTCACAGGGTTTTGTTTTCATTTCTTTTGAAGCTGAGTAGTTGACACTCTCTGGTCCAGGATGAGCAGGGAGCTCTTTAAAAGTTTATATTATAGGGGGTCAGGCAGTAGCGCAGCGAGTTAAGCTCACGTGGCGTGAAGCGCCAGGACTGACGTAAAGATCTTGGTTCAAGCCTCTGGCTTCACAGGCGGTGAAGCAGGTTTGCAGGTGTCTGTCTTTCTCTCTCCCTGTCTGTCTTCCCCTCCTCTCTCCATTTCTCTCTGTTCTATCCAACAGTGACATCAATAACAACAATGATAATAACCACAACAATGATAAAAAATAAACAAGGGCAACAGAAAAAAAGGGGTGAATAGCCTCCAAGAGCAGTGGATTTGTGGTGCAGGCACCAAGCCCCATCAATAACCCTGGAGGCAAAAAAAAAAAGTTTATATTACAGGGGTTCATGTGGTAGCACACTGGGTTAAGTGTACATATTGCAAAGCACAAGGACCCACACAAGGATCCCCACCTGCAGGAGGTCATTTCACAAGCTGTGAAGCAGGTCTGCAGGTGTCTGTCTTTTTCTCCCCCTCTCTGTCTTCCCCTCCTCTCTTAATTTCTCTCTGTCCTATCCAACAATAACAACAGCAGCAACAACAACAATGGAAAAAATGGCCTCCAGGAGCAGTGGATTTGTAGTGCAGGCAAAAAGAAAAAGTTTATATTACATCAAGACAAAAAAAGGGATGAATGTTTTTATACATCCCCTGACTTTAATAATAAGTTCTGTGTTCTTTTCTTAATAGTTTATGTTTTTATTTGATAGCAACTGAGAGAGACTGATGGGAAAGGGGTGATAGTGAGGGAGGGAGAAAGAGAGACAACTACAGCCCTGTTTCATCACCCATGAAGATTTCTTTCTGCAGGCGGGGACTTGGGACTTGAACATCATATAATAGGTGCGTTACTCCAGGTGCCCCGCTGCCTGGCCCCCCTTCTGTTTTCTTTTTAATGAAGAAAGAAACAATATTCCATGAACGCTAGATGGAAACAAGCTACTGAAGTAGTTTCCAAATTATTTTACTTATTTTTTATTTTAATTTATTTTTTTATTAGGTTATGAGATTGTAGGATTCCAGGGTAAAGTCTCACACCACACCCACCATCAAACTTCTCTATCTCCCACCCTCCCACCTCCCAGAGATAACTACCATCGTTCCCACACGTCTCAGAAACAGTTTGCTTGCTTTGGGTTTTTTGCAAAATCATGTGTATCAGTTCTCTAGCCTCCACACGTGAGCGAAACCATCTGGTACTTATTCTTCATTACTTTGTCTAAATGAGTGCAGACACAGGACCACCATTCGGTTATTCGTTCGGAGATATTTGGAAATATGAGTTCTTGAAAGGTAGACGGTTTCAGAAGTACTTCCAGTTAAGTGAACTGCTGGAGTCTAGGTCCTAAAGAGTCAGGAGTAACTATGGTCTCTTCAGTCTCCTCTGTCCCAAGTCTGTTCAGACTTAGACCTCCTGTTTTTTCACACCACAGATGGAGTGCTCACTTCCCCCCACTAGACCAATTCATTAAGTACTCAGTCATGAGGAGAAATACATCACCAGGCTGTATCTTTTAATTGTCCTGGTGGGTAAACCAGAGGCTAACATAATACTTCATTCCTTCCAGAGTGTACGTTTCTAATATTCACACATTTGGGGGCGGTTTTTCTAAGAATGTCAACATTCTGACAACCAGGACTGCACCACAATGAGAGGATTCATGCAAGCCCTCATAAAAACTAATTGTGTTGTTGGGGGAAAGGTTGAAGCTAGGTGAAGGAGGACATTTTATTTCCCCGTAGAAGTTGAGGGGGTTGTGGGTTGTGTTTCATTCCCAGCAAACCTCACAGAGAGGCGTCCTTGGCCAGAAGCCCGCGGTCCTCATTAGAGAGGACCCCTCCCCATGCCACACCTGGCACCTGGTGTCTGTGGCAGGTGCAAAGGCCAAAGCCCACCAAGCCTACCTGAGCACAGAGCTGGCCTGTGTACGGATCCGAGGACGGATGAGGTGGGCCGAGGATGGAACTGCAGGTCACTGAGAGGTTTCCAGGAAGCCTGTCCAGCTTCCTGCTGAAGGCTTGTCCCTGCTAGTCCCTAGGTCACAGTAATCACCCAACCTGAGGACAGTCAAACTCCAAAGCCACAGATGTCACACACTTCCCTTTGGTGAGAGAGACTGTCCTTTCCTTTGTTTTAATAACCCTCTCCTCTCATCTGAGAGGATGGCATCTGACTGTCCCAGCAGCTGAAGAGTGTGCTAATTAATTTCTCCTAACAGGTTGGGTAATCCTGGCAGATTGGCCTGCCTCCTCTCAACTCTAGAGTAAGCAAAAGAGCGGAGGGAAAGGTGGATCAGCTCCCCAATAAAATCCAGCTCTTAATGGGGGTTGGGGGGGAGAGAAACAGGTAATAAAGAGGAGGCAAAAAAATAAAACAAAGCAGAGAAGCCATGGAATCATATGCTATGTAGCTATTCATGTGAGGGTTGTTTCTGTTTGAAGTATTGGCCTTACTGGGCTCAGATGCCAGTGGTAGGAAAACAAGCAAGTCTGGTGTGCTCTCACTGGGCACAGCTCTGACAAAGAAGCCTTGTCCTCTGTCTACAAAGCCTGCTCTCAAGTGTCCTTGTCACCTGGTTCCCTTTCAGACGTCCTGCTGGCCTGGAGGAGGCCTTCCTGCTGTCGGTCTGGTCAGAAGGATCCCTGGAGCTCAGGGACAAGTTTCTATGGCCCTTCTTGCTCGGTGAGTGCCGGCTCAGAGCTCAGATCTCCCAGGGCTCCGAGGAAAGACCCTGGGCCTTGATCCACATGCTGGAAGGCCGCCCTCAAGCTCCACCAGCATTCATGGCTTGGGCCACCGGTGCCCACCCGGCAATGTATAAATTGAGGATTAAGAACCATTACTAAAGAAACTTTCGGAGTTGGGTGGTAGTACAGCGGGTTAAGTATACATGGCATGACGCTCAAGGGGGGTTGGGGCTTTCAAGAGTGGTAAAGTAGTAATGCAAGTGTCTCTCTTTTAAAAAAAAAAGTGTTATTAGTGATTTAATAATGATTAGCATGATTATAAGATAACAGGGTGCAATTCTATGCAGGTCCCACCACCAGAGTTCTGCATCCATTGGAAGTTTTCCTGTTCTTTGTCCCTCTGGGAATATGGATCAAAATTCTTTATGGGGAGCAGAAAGTGGGACTTCTGTAATTGCTTCTCCACTGGACATGGGCATTGGCAATTGGATCCATCCCCCCAGCCTGTTTCTATCTTCCCTAGTGGGGAAGGGCTCTGGGGAGGGGAGGTTCCAGGACACATTGTTGAGGTTGCCCAGGGAAGTCAAGATGGTGTCATGGTAGCATCTACAATTTGGTGTCTGAAAAAGCATTAAGATATAAAACAGGGCAAAGTGTTTAATGAACAGGAATCCAAAGGTAGGACTAGAGCAGATAAAATAACCTCACTTCTATCTCCCCTTTCCCTCTCAATTTCCCTGTCTCTATCCAAAAATAAAGTCACAATTAAAGCTTCCACCCTGTAAGTAAAATATTAGAAAACAAAATGAAAATATAGACTGGGCCTTGAGAAGGGCATTCTGAATGAGACAGCCTAATTGAAATATATTTTATCTAAATGCCGACATTGCCACGTTGAACAACATTGGATATCTTCAAATATGGCTTTCAGGGGGAATGAACCTAAGCATTCAATCTCCCTAAACAGTTCTCTCGAAATTCCCTTGTAGAATGTCCTTCACTACTAGTTTCATTTTATAGCACAAGCCTTCAAGTACCCAGTGAACCCTGTCCTTTATCTAATCTGCAAGGTTCTATTTTTATCACACCAAAAAGCTCCTAAGAAAAGAGAAAAACTGTAGGTCCAAGCTTTAAGCTTCACGATGCCATTTTTAATGAGTCCTTCCCACAGTTTCTCTTCTGGTACCCGGCATTGCTTCATTCTTCCATTTTCTTAAAGAGCAGTCCTTGAGATGTTCCAGTAAACAGGCAGACTGGTCAAGAAACAATGATGTTTCTACATTTTAATTTTGAACATGTGTATGTGTGTGTGTGAATGTGTGTGAGTGAGTGTGTGTCTGAATGTATGTGTATGTCTGATTGTCTTGAGTGTGTGTATGAGAGAGAGAGAGAGAGAAAGACTTGAGTGTGTGTGTGTGTGTGTGTGTGTGTGTGTGTGTTTCAATGTGCCCTGTCCAGTTTGAGACTTAGATCCTGAGAATCCCAAGAGAAGACTCACTAGGTTCACTGGAAAAGGGTGTGTTTGAGTCTTGGGGGCTACCAAGGGCATAGCAAGTTAGACTAGCATTCAGTCATGCTGTCACATAGCCAAGGTCCCCAGGCAGCAGGGCTCTGTGACTCTGTAAAGTGACACCTTTGTAAGAAGTTAAAACCTGGAGCTTCATCAAATCTTACAAGCCCAAGAAAATGAATACAAGCTTGAAAGAAAAAGTTATATAAGGAAAGCATTTCTAACAGTTAATGGCAGTTTCTGACGGTCACAAAAGAACCTCTTTCTTCTCCGGGTCAAAGACTTCCTCTTGTCCTTTAAGTCCATCTCGTCCTGCTTGGAACAGCTTGACTTCTTTCTACCAGTGCACCAGGTTGCAGGGTTAAGAGCAGATCATTGATAATTCAATCTAACGTGTCAAATAGGCATTGGGCTGCAAAGTCTATATGTCAATACCCAGTACCACACCCACTATCTGTGGTCTATGGGCTGAGTGGGGAGCAGAGACTGGGGACGGGAAGCCGCCCTTATATCTGAGACACAGAGCATCCCAAATGCTGACCTTTTAAGGTTTCCAAGTCCCTCAGGGTCCTAAGTGACCACCATAAAGAAGATACCCCTTAGGAAGCCCTTTCGGGGTGTCTCTCTCCTTCTCTGGCAGGGTGTCCTCCAGGGGAAAGGTAACGGGCTGGTTCTTTCTCGCTCACGACAGGGGTGACACGAAGTAAAAGACACCAGGGGACTCTTAGCGTGAATCTAGAATCTGAGTCCTTAGAGTCCCAGAATCCTAGAGTCCGTTTATTAGCAAAGTGGACATGAGTTAAATAGAAAAGCAATGAAGTTAATTATTGTTGAAATATGACAGAAATTACAGGTTTCTTAACAGTCAGCATGCCCCTAAGGTAGGAGGTTGGTATGACAGGAATTGATGAGATACAAGACAGTTATTTTCCATAACACAAGCAACGTAATTATCCAAAGGTATTCGAGAGAAGCATAGGGGTTAAACCCGTAGGGTGAGACAGAGAGAAGATGGATATCAAAAGGCCATATAGTTTGGAATTTCTCTTGTCTGGGGTCTGAGGTGTGTGATGAAGTGTGTGATAAGGTGTGTTCTTCTGTGATCAGAAGGTGACTTTGAATGAGTGAATCTGCGGCCATGTGGCCTGCAGTTAATGGAGGGAAGTACTGGGGTATCTGTGTGCCTGAGAGTCAAGAAGGAAAGAACCAAGTCTGAGTTTCCCCCCTTATGCTCACCTCGGTTGAGAGAGACTTACAAAGAGGTTATCTTCTCAGACCTCCATCCAAGGATGGGGTGGTTCTCCCTAAGCTCTGTCAGGCTCACACATGTTTCCAACAAGGCCCTTTTAGCCCTCCCTCCTGACTGCCTTCCCTGTTCCAGTTCCCATTTCGCGATCCTTCTACCTGTTGGCCATCTCCCCGGCTCCTTTCCTTTCCTGCCCTTAAGTTTGGGTTTCACTAACAGCATGGACTGAAATTCTCCAAAGCAGAGGAATGAGGTTTTTCTTTTTAAAATTTTTACTATATTTATTTATTCCCTTTTGTTGCCCTTGTTGTTTTATTGTTGTAGTTATTGTTGTTGTTGATGTTGTTGTTGTTGGATAGGACAGAGAGAAATGGAGAGAGGAAGGGAAGACAGAGAGGGGGAGAGAAAGACAGACACCTGCAGACCTGCTTCACCGCCTGTGAAGCAACTCCCCTGCAGGTGGGGAGTCGGGGGCTCGAACCGGGATCCTTCCGCCGGTCCTTGCACTTTGCACCACGTGTACTTAACCCACTGCGCTACCGCCTGACTCCCTGGAATGAGATTTTTCAATGAGAGGGACAGAGAAGCCTTTCCCACCCTTTCAGGATGGCTGCTCACCCCACTCACCTGAGAGAGGTGCCATCTCCCAGGAAAAAGGCCCTTACTACACCCCTCGTCCCCCGTCTCTGTGTGAGGACCACCAGCCTGTTACCCAAAGGGAATATCATCAGGAGAGGTTGTCCTGTACCCCCTCCAGCACCACCACCACCCCTAGAACTGTTAGAGACAGGTGGCTGTTGGTGGGAGAGCCAGGGAAGGCAGGTGATGGTGGCTGCCCTCCTGCCGGTGGTGGCAGTGGATGGAGCATCAGCGGCAGGGGCCTCCATGGGGTGGCGAGCATATGTGTTGGCAGGAGTCTCAGCCACAGCAGCAGAACAGGCAGCAGGGGAGAGATGGAAAGAGTGTGGTTTCAACAACCCCAGCTCTCCCACCGCAACCTCAGAAGAGTTCCGCCTCTCTTCAGATCGATTTGGCCCTTTGAAGATGAATGAGCTAGAGTCTTGAGATGTCTGGAAAGCGAGCTTTAGGAGGAAGGCCTGCAGCTCAGTGATAGATAAGATAGATGACACCTTGGCAGAGGAGCAGTGCTTAGCCTGGCTTGGCACAGGAGGTGGCCCTGGTGGCGCTCACAGGGCACTCTCCTGGCGAGGTTGGTGAGCTCGTTGCCACCCTGTGGGTTTGCCTGCCTTCCCTCTCTGGCAGCCGTCATCCCAGCAACAGAAAGAACCTGGGACTGAGACGCAAAGGAGGTTTACCAGTCGTCTGTGCTCAGAATCTATCCCTGTTCCCCTGTGGAGTTATCTGGCATCGAGTCCAGCTCTCATGTCTGCCCAGGACCCCGAGAGAAAGATGGGGCCTCACTCTGCATGGAGAACCAAGCATACAAGCTTACGGAGCTGTGGGGTGTGCAGATTACGGGGGTCATTGAGAGCTGGCTTCCCACATGGAACTAAAATCCAGAATTGCAAAGATTAGTTTCGGAATGTTGTTGTCAAAGTCCCTTGCACAATGTCAAAGAGGGGATATTCTGAATGTCCGCCTGTGGTTGGCTCAGAGCTCTTCACTGTGAAGTAGATGCCTGGCAAAAACAAACAAAGGAGAAAAAGACAGAGAGATGCTACCTAGTGGCCGTCCTGTGTGAGGAAACTGATGAATTCTTTTTAAATCTCATTTGAGAATGATGTCAGATATTTTTTTATTTTATTTAAGAAAGGATAAATTAACAAAACCATAGGGTAGGAGGGGTACAACTCCACACAATTCCCACCACCCAATCTCCATATCCCACCCCCTCCCCTGACAGCTTTCCCATTCTCTATCCCTCTGGGAGCATGGACCCAGGGTCATTGTGGGATGCAGAAGGTGGAAGGTCTGGCTTCTGTCATTGTTTCCCCGCTGAACATGGGCGTTGACTGGTCGGTCCATACTCCCAGTCTGCCTCTCTCTTTCCCTAGTAGGGTGTGTCTCTGTGGAAGCTGAGCTCCAGGACACATTGGTGGGGTCTTCAGTCCAGGGAAGCCTGGCCGGCATCCTGATGACAGCTGGAACCTGGTGACTGAAAAGAGAGTTAACATACAAAGCCAAACAAATTGTTGAGCAATCATGGACCCAAGGCTTGGAATAGTGGATATTAATGCCCCTTTTCTATGACCTCCAATCACCTGTATCTCTTCCAGTTGGATAGTTCTTAGCCTTTTTTTTTTTTTCCTTTTTGCCTCTGGAACATTTGGAAGACAAGAGGAATTTGTAGGGGATATCAAGAGCTCTCTTTAGAAAATGGAGACAGGTCAGTAAGAGAGCTCTCTCGGATAGTGGATATGCTTTGTCACGCATACGACCCGGGTTTTAACCTCATCCCAGGATACTGTGGTGTCTTCCTATCCTTCTCTCTGTTGGCCTGAGGACATGAAACCTCAGTGATGATCAAAAAAGAAAAGAAAATGAAGACAAAATTGATAACAACAATAATTGCCATAGGGGCCTGGTGATGGTGCATCAGGTTAAGCGCACATACATATTATGAAGTACAAGGATCCCCAGTTCAAGCCCTCAGCTTCCCATCTGCAGGGAGGTCACTTCACAAGTGGTGAAGCAGGTCTGCAGGTGTCTGTCTTTTGTCTGTCTTTCTCTCTCCCTCTCTGTCTCCCCCCCCCCTTCAGTTTCTCTCTGTCCTATCAAACAACAAATGCCAACAACAAAAATGGAAAAAATGGTCTCCAAGAGCAGTGGATTCATAGTGCTGGCACCAAGCCCTAGCAGTAACCCTGGAGATTAAAAAATAATAAGAAGAATAAGAATAATAATTGCCAGGCTTTCTCTCTCAGTCGTATATGCTGAAAGTGTCATGTCACTGTATTTATTTTTCTGCCAGGTTGTTGCTAAACCATGACTCCATCACCCCCAGAGATCCCTCCCTGTTTCTCTGTGTCTCTTGCTCTCTGATAGAGGGTGAGAGTCTGAGACTGAACAGAGGAGAGACAGAGAGGAGAGACACTGCTCCAATCTTGTGATGCAGAGACACTGCATCACAAGATTGGAGCAGTGTCTCTCCCATGCAGACTTCCCCCATGCAGACTTCCCCCTCCCCCAGGTTACCAGGGAATCATTCCTGGGTCTCAGCACACTTCTCAGTCCCTGAACACTTCTCAGTTTATAAAATGAGATAACTTCCATGTGTCCTGTGTCATAAACTTGGAATACTTGGGACTTTATTTTTTTCTCTGATGACCTATGTGCTTTGACATTAACTTCTGACTTATGGGCTCTACATCCTCTTTAACCCTCTTTAATAATCATCGTTAATAATAGTTACCAATCACTGCTATAGAAGAGAAGCATTTTGGCTCATTAGTATTGGAGGTGAAGGCCATACGTCTTCTTGAATGTTCCATGCCTTGTTCATTGAACTAGCTTTAACTTCCTCCAACTTCATTGCTCGAATTCTCATCAAGACTCTTACTCACCCATCAGTAGCCTCAAGAGCAGCAGCCAGGACTTTCCAGTCACTGTCAGTGACAAGGACCAGTGGTTTTGCTAATCAGAACTTATTTCAGGTACTTTTTAACGGTTTTCTGAAGTCCAGTCTAAAGCCTGGCTTATGTTAAGGGATCTACAAATGGTTGAGAAGCCACACTCTCTTTCCACTTTTTATTCCATCCTTCCTTCACCTTTTCTTCTTCCTTGGGATCATGGTAGAATTAGATAGAATAGAGAATTAGAATAGAGAATTAGACTAAAAGAAGCACTGCTGTCATGAATATCATTCTAATCCATCTGTGCTGCACACACCTGGGATTTTCTTTTTATTGTTGTTATTTTTTAAGATTTGCTTATATTCAGAGAGAGAGAGACAGACGCTAGAGGACTAGAACATTTCTTAGCTCTGGCATATGATAGTACGCTAGACTGAACCTGGGGCCTTCATGACGACTTTAAGCATTCCTCTTCTTATAACCAAATTCTGAGCATGCTTATAGGTCTCCTGATGCCACTTCACTTTCCAGGGAGTTCCTCAAGTGGTGTTTCTTTTAAGTCACCAGGAGCATGAAAAGTAGATCACCTGGTAGGGCCTCTACCTGGCCATGTGCACAGCACAGGGGAGTCTTGAGGTGCTGGAGCAAGTTTGTGATGCTGTGGTATCTTTCCCTGTCTGTGTCTCTCTGTCTGAAAAAAAAGTTGGCCCAGTGGAGTTGTGCATGTGTGAGACCCTAGTGATACCAAAAAAGAGGAGAAGGAGGAGGAGGAGGAGACGGAGGAGGAGGAGGAGGATAAGGGGAAGGAGAAGAACATGAAGAAGAAGTGGTCCGGGAGGGGACGCAGTGAATAAAGCACTGGACTCTCAAGCATGAGGTCCTGAGTTCAATCTCCGGCAGGACATGTACCAGAGTGGTGACTGGTTCTTTCTCTTTATCCTCCTCCTCTCTCATTAATAAATATATAACATCTTTTAAAAAAGAAAGAGAAAGTGAGGGGAAGGAAGAGGAGGGAAAAGAGGTGGAAGAAGAAGGAGAAGGAGCATCATCACCTGCAGCAAGAATGTACTTTGATTGCTGTAGCCTCGTGTCTTCTTCCACCACAGCCCCTGAGACTCGCCACACCAAGAAGCCTCCTGGGGCTACCTGCAGCCACACCCACGTTCCCTAGATCTGGATCAAAGCAGCAAAATATGAGCTCTTGCGGCCGCCCACACATACACGTCCCAGATCCCATTCATTCTGCCAAGCTGTCATCTCCGCTCTCCTGGTATGGGCCAGCCGGTGGATTCTCGGACTGTGGGGACAGTTCACGGAGAGACTGTTTGCCCTTGAACTCAGGCAGGTCATTATTGTCTGGCTTCTCCCCGAAGGACAAAGACACCTGAGAATCCCACAGAGCCACCGTAAAGGTAAAGTCAGTCCACAGCCCCATGGGCCCAGGCCACATATTCAGAAGCCGTGCCTTTTAGCAGAGACAGCAGCTGTGAATGGCAGTGAAGGGCAGATGTCAAGGGAACCAGTGTCCCTGTGACCAGTGCAAAGCAGCCGCTGCTGGAGACAAGATGGCTACCCCCAAGTCCCTTCTGCAGCCAAGAGAGCGTCTCCTTAGCTCCGCAAGGGCTTGTGGGTGAGGGGGAAATCATACACAGATGACCAATTTCTCTATGGTTCACAGACGATCAAAGTGAAATTCAGCAGCTGTTCAGGACAAGTGACCACTGTAACGGCTGTAATATCAGCTACTAAATAGAGAGGGAATTGCATTAGAGCAAGAGGTTAGCCGTGATTATCGGCAGGTGAGTGCTTTATTGAAGTTGAAAGACCATTAACATTGATAGAGTAATTATTTCAACTTGAAAGTAATTACCTTGATGGGTGATAACTTCTCTAGTGTTCCCGGGTTTGATTGGGCCAAACAACTGTGAGTTCCAGGGGCCTAGAAAAATATTACAACAATACTGTGATCTTTAAATTACTGAAACTGCTGTCGGAATATTTTAATTATGCCGAACGGTGAAAAGGAGTGTGCCTTACACCAACCAGTGACCTCTCATGTAGAGAAAGACATTTGCTTTTTAATCCAAATGCAATGACCCACACCCACCACCTGTGAATACATATGTGATAGGCTTGCAAATGAATCTTTCTGGTGTGTAAGGTGAATCCTTCTGTTAGGAGTGTCGCTGTGTGCTGCTGAACTGGAATGGCTATGGTGTGGTTCCTCCCCACTATCTAGAGCAGGGATGGGGAACCTTTTGGCTGCCGTTTTGGCTGGACATTTATACCATCATTTCTAGGCCATCCAGAATTATCAGCTTAGAAACTATCTCTTCGTGATGCTATCTATAAAAGCTACATTGCCTGAGTTGTGAGTCCCACCAGTGATTCACAGTCCATGGTGTTCCCCCTCCCATGATCTAGGAGGTCCTAAAAGAGTAAGCACCATTGGGCTTAGTGACAGAGGATTTGAATTTGTCCAGACACTACCACTAGTTTCAAGCTAGTGAAAAATTCTAGAGGACATATATCATGAGCCTCAAGTTTCAGATTCTATTGAGTTGGAGTAGACACACCAAGAAGAGTGAAGGAAGAGGCCGGGTGGTGATGTGTCTAATTGAGTGCACATATTACAGTACACAGGATCCAGGTTCAAGTCTCTAGTTCCCCCACCTGCAGGGGGAAATTTTTGCCAGTGGTAAGGCAGTGCTGCAGGTATGACTCTCTTTTTCTATCTCCCTTTTCCCTCTCAGTTTGTGTCTCTATTCTCTATCCAATAAAAAAATAGATAACAAAAAGATATATTAAAAAATAAGTGGGGGTGGGCGGTAGTGCAGCAAGCTAAGCGCACGTGGAGCAAAGCACAAGGACCGGCATAAGGATCCCGGTTCGAGCCCCCGGCTCCCCACCTGTAGGGGAGTCGCTTCACAAGCAGTGAGTCAGGTCTGCAGGTGTCTGTCTTTCTCTCCCCCTCTCTGTCTTCCCCTCCTCCCTTGATTTCTTTCTGTTCTATCCAACAACGAAACAACAGTTATAGCAAGGGCAACAAAAATGGGGAGAAAATGGCTTCCAGGAGCAGTGGATTTGTAGTACGGGCATCGAGCCCCGGCAATAACCCTGGAGACAAATAAATAAATAGATGAATGGATGGATGGATGGATGGATGGATGGACAGATGGACAGAAAAAGCAAAGCCTGTCTACCATTCCTCAAAATCTCATGCATCTGTGGGAACTGAGAGTTGTTTACAAGATAGCAATAAGACACAAGTGATTGAATGAGCTGATCAAAACCAAGACAACTTGTGGGACTTTTCCACGAAGCTGGTGTTTGCCACAATTCTCTCTTGAGATTCTATTTCCCCAGGAATTGTCAGGGTTGCAAAAGAAAGAAAACAAATAATAACCATGTCTTTTTTCTGTGGCAACTCTGGTATTTGGGGAGCAAATTTAGAAAAGAAAAGGTGACAACTAAAAAAAATTAGTTGGTCATCTATGCACAGAGATTATGTTTCTAAACACTCAAGAGAACCCAAGAGAAGCCTGACCAGCACTGATACCAAGCCCAGCCCTAAGCCCACAGACCCACATACACTTCTCCTGGAGCAAAGAGCATCAGGACCCTTCGCCGTGCTGTCAGAGAAGATGAATGTAACGGCACCTTCACGGTCCTGGATGATTCCTTAGGCCTCTCTGTCATCTTGGCAGGGTTTGATCAGATGATCGGCCCACAAATGGCTCTATCTTTATGGCACCACTTGATGTGTGTGTGTGTGTGTGTGTGTGTGTGTGTGTGTGTGTGTGTGTGTTTTCTTATCAAATCTCAAATTTCCACCTCTTCTGAGTACAAGGCAGGTTTCCAGGAGCTAGTCAGGAAAGGACTTTCTTCCTTTCTTTCTTTTCCTTATTCCTGCTTTCTTTCTTTCTTTTTATTATTTATAAAAAGGAGATATTGACAAAACAATAGGATAAGAGGGGTACAACTCAAAAAAATTCCCACCACAAGGATTCCATATCCCACCCCCTCCCCTGATAGCTTTCCCATTCTCTAGCCCTCTGGGAGCATGGACCCAGGGTCATTGTGGGATGCAGAAGGTGGAAGGTCTGGCTTCTGGAATTGCTTCCCTGCTGAACATGGGCGTTGACAGGTCTGCTTCTCTCTTTCCCTAGTGGGGCAGGGCTCTGGGGAAGCAGAGCTCCAGGACATACTGGTGGGGTTGTCTGTCCGGGGAAGTCCGGTCGGCATCATGCTGGCATCTGGAACCTGGTGGCTGAAAAGAGAGTTAACACACAAAGCCAAACAAATTGTTGAACAATCATGGACCTAAAGGCTGGTATAGTGTAGATGAAGAGTTGGGGGGTCCTCCATTTTGTAGATAGCTAGTAGGCGTATTTTAGTTATATTCCAAAGGGCCTGTGGCTATACTAGTTTTTTTGTGGTTTTTTTTTTTTTCTTCTGAGCCTGAAATCTGTTATGCAGGTGGATCCAAGTTATTGTCTGGGAAGATGATGTCATGGCTGAAAAAAGGACCAGAAAGCTGGATCAGGGAAGAGAGTAGCTCCCTAATACAGGAAAGGGGTATAAATATTGTTGACTGTAAACCCCATCGACTTGATTTGGTCTGGGGCCCATATTCAGCTTAGGAGCCTGTGTGCCCTCTGCGTCTCTGTAGATCTGAGCTCACATTCTGTGGTCATGAGTAGGAACTTTTTCTTTCTTTCTTTCTTTCCTTTTTAAGATTTTATTCATTTATCAATAAGAAAGATAGGAGGAGGAAGAGAAAGAACCAGACATCACTCTCGTATATGTGCTGCCAGGGACTGAACTTGAGACCTAGTGCTAGAGAGTGCAATGCTTTATCCACTGCACCACCTTCATGCTCACCCTCCATTTTTCCCTCTCTGTCTGCCAGTCTCCCTCCATGGAGCCACTGGGTCTCTCAGGAGCCAAGCCCAGCAGGATTTATGAAATACCTGGTTTGAGTCAGAGAGCATGGCAAGGGCTTAAGATGCACCTGTGTGGAGATTGCAAGTGTTGATCTCCCCATTAAGCAGACCAGAGTGTGAAGAATTGTCACTGCCTCTGACCTTCCATCTGAGTCAGCACAGTGGCCTTGCCTGAATTAAGGCACCCCTCAGGTACTCTGAATTTCAAAGAAGCTTCATAATTTATTTTAATGAATTTTATAGGATACTTGGATTATTAAGTAGTCACATTAGGAAAATCAGAGCATTCAAATCCATTCAGAAAGACCCACTGTCCTCCCTGGGAAGCTAATGGTCATGTCTGACAGTAAAAGGACGGTGTATTCTTAGTGGATGGAAATGTTACTTTTCCACAAGCTACAGGGAACAAATTTTATCGTTGAAGCTCCTTTTGGGCAATAATGCTAGAGTTTTTTGCTCCAACAATTACTGGTGCCATGGCTGGGTACCTGTGCCCATTAGTGAGCAGGTGTGTGTGTGCGTGTGTGTGTGCGTGTGTGTGTGTGCGTGTGTGTGTGAGTGTGTGTGTGTGTGTGTGTGTGTGTGTGTGTGTGTGTGTGTGTAGATGGTTATTGATCTCTTGCTGAGCTGATATTCAAGTTTTATGCCAGATAGCTTGATTAATGGGTTGGTTTCTATGAGTGGACTGAATGGGGATAGAGAGCAGGGACAGCCGGCTCTGCCAACCCCAGTCCGTCAAGACGCATGGCTCGTTATGAAGCAGTTATCAAGGATACATGAAAAATTAATTGGGCTCAGTTTGATTCTGAAAAGAATCGGCTTTCCACTCGGTGGGCTTCCCGCCCCCACTCTTCCCAGATGTTGCACTCGGGCCCCTGGAGAAGCAGCACAGGGAGATGTATTAATACATTGTATTGATTAGATCAAGACCCCTGACAGTTATTTGTAGCGATACCATCTGGCTGCTGTATGAATCCCTTCACCAAAAACAGGACGTGACATGTTATTAATCTCCACACTCTGAGTATAGTTAGTTGCCTTTTCTGCTAAAGTGCATTTTCCCATTCTGTAGGAGATCGAGGCAGACCTGAAGGGTGCAGAAATTAAGGTTATTACACAAATTGAGCCATATGGTCCAAATATTTCAGTAAGAAAATTGCCAGGCAATAAAAATTGCTCCTGCCTTCCTAATGGTGTAAATTAGAGTTTAACCATGGTTCTAATGATGTCCTTCTGCCGCACTTAACTACTGTTACATGAAGGACATTGTTTTAAAAATATAAAAAACAAGTAAATGCCAGCAGCGTGTCTTACAATCTGTTAGTGTGTCATTAAGAACACTGTCAGAATTACATAAACATAATGGCAGGCAACCCAGCATACAAAAGAGAAAGTGTCTTGAAAACTCACTCTCTCCTTCACCTCTGTAATGTCAGGAGTGTGGGCCCCATGGGATGTTTTCCAGGGAGAAAGTTGGTCCCCAGCACACCCCTGTTGCTTAGTCCTCTGCCCTTCCCCATGGTAGAGTTTTGTAGGCAAGCCTTATGAGTTCTAATGGCCCATGTGTCCATCTTACGCTGGTGTAGGGTTCAGCACACCAGCTCTCAGCTCAGTGATCAAAGTTGACCTGGTGTTGGGGTTCAACTAGAGCCCCACGAGTTTCCTGAACAGTGGGGAGAAAGGACCGTGTCTGCTCTTTCCAAAGAAACCCCTCCTGCTATTTCAAGTAAACTGTTAAGATAATATTTATTCATGTTAGTTGCGAGCTTTTGATTATTGAGGTATAAACCATCCACCTCTGAGGAAGATTTGACATCCTCAACTGTTTCTGTACCTAGTCCATGAAAATACCCTGGGATAGTTCCCCAGACTACGGATGTTTTATTGTCTGAGACCGTGCAGTCCCTCCCTCCTATGATGCTGAGATGCACTTTAAATTCAAAATCTGCCCTAGGGATGGTGCAGTAACTCACCTGGGTAGTGTGCTGCTCAGTCATGCCCATGGTGCAGGTTCAAACCCATCCTCAACTGCATTAAAGGAAGCTTTGGTTCTGTGGTCAGGGTCTCTCATTTGACCTCTTTCTCCCTCTCCCTCTCCTCCCTCCTTCCTTCTTTCACCCTCTGTTTCTAAATTTAAAATAATCTGCCATAGGGGGTCAGGCGGTAGCGCGGCAGGTTAAGCGCCACCACAAGGACCAGCATAAGAATCCCGGTTCCAGCCCCGGCTCCCACCTGCAGGGGAGTCGCTTCCCAGGCGGTGAAGCAGGTCTGCAGGTGTCTGTCTTTCTCTCCCCCTCTCTGTCTTCCCGTCCTCTCTCCATTTCTCTCTGTCCTATCCAACAGTAAATGACATCAACAATAACAGTAATAACCACAACAAGGCTACAACAACAAAGGCAACAAAAGGGGGGGAAATGGCCTCCAGAAGCAGTGGCTTCATGGTGCAGGTACTGAGCCCCAGCAATAACCCTGGAGGCAAAAAAATAATAAAATAAAAAATACTTCAAAATTTTTTAAAGATTTTATTTATTTATTTATGAGAAAGATAGGAGGAGAGAGGAAGAACAGACATCACTCTGGCACATGTGCTGCCAGGGATTGAACTCAGGACCTCATGCTTGGGAGTCCAAAACTTTATCACTATGCCACCTCCCAAATCACTATACTTCAAATTTTAGGAACTCCTTTTAAAAAAATATTTATTTATTTTTATTATTGGGTAAAGGCAGACAGAAATTTCTTTTTTATTATTTATTTATTTTCCCTTTTGTTGCCCTTGTTGTTTTTCATTATTGTTGTAGTTATTGTTGTTGTTACTGATATCATGGTTGTTAGATAGGACAGAGAGAAATGGAGAGAGGAAGGGAAGACAGAGAGGGGGAGAGAAAGACAGACACCTGCAGACCTGCTTCACCGCCTGTGAAGCGACTCCCCTGCAGGTGGGGAGCCGGGGCTCGAACCGGGATCCTTAAGCCTGCCCTTGCACTTTGTGCGGCATGCACTTAACCCGCTGTGCTACTGCCCGACTCCCAAGGCAGACAGAAATTTCAAAGAGGAGATAGCGAGACAGAAAGAGACAGAGAGATAACTGCAGCCCTGCTTCACCACTCCTGAAGCTTTCCCCCTGCAGGTAGAGATCCAGGGCTTGAACCCGGGTCCTTGCACAAGGACTAGTCCAGATATATCTTTTGTCTAAGTAATCTTCACCACGCCTCCAAAGGGAGAAAGCCTGGGGCATCCTCTGCCCTTTAAACTTAAAAAAGGAGAGGAAAGTGTAAATTAGCCTATTTTGTATACATGTATGTATATTCATGAGGACAAGTTGTAGGATTCTTTCCTGGCTTTCCCGGAGACTAGCTTCTCACTTCCTTTCTCACTTCCCTCTGGTCGTGATTAAAATGCTACTTCCTGTCAAGTTCCGTGAGGCCTTACCTGGCCCATCTGGTTAGGGTCCCACCCTCTTCCTCTTCCCCACACACTCCTCTCCCTTGTCCCCTATTTTCATTTTCTTCTTCAAAAGGAACATCAGCCAGGAGTGTGGTGTCAGTTATTCATCTTGATTACTGCCTGTTTTTCTATACATAGCTGGTGTTCTGTGGGGCAGTGGTGTTTGCTTCCTCTGTTCTCCAATTCCCATGGGGTGAGAACAATGTCCCTACTAGACAGAGGTGTGCAGAAGGAAAGCGTCAGTGCATTGAACAGTTGCTAGTGAATGAGAAGTTACTTGTATTTCCTTCCCCCTCCTTAAACTGTAACTGCTGTCTAGAATATTTCCAGTTCTTAGGAATGCTGTGTAGCTAGCCTGTGATGGGGTTTGCTACATTCACAGGGTCAGACTGAGGCGAGTCCTTTCTCTGTGCCCCTTCTACTCTGTGCACAGTTATCTTCTGAGAGCCTTCTACATAAAACACATCATGAGCACTTTGTTGTTTTTTTTTTAATTTTACTGGTGATGGAATATTGATTTACAAAGCTACATGTCAACAGGAGTATGATTCCACACAACTCCCACCACCAGAGTTCTGAATCTTCACTCTCCTCACCACAGTTCCCCTAAGTTTGTAGACATGAGCCAACCATCACCTCTACAACTATCTGTCCACATTTACACATAATTGCCCCCTTTTTCTTCCTGATCCAATCCTCTCTTCACCTCCAAGCCACTCATGACAACATTACTACCTCCATATGACCCTCTCCTTTCCCTTCTCTCTCTCTGGGTGCTGATGGAGGTAAAGTACAAAGCCCTCTTACCTTTTCCCTCCTATCACTTCTCCCCCACTGGGAATATGGATCAAAGTTGTTTTGGGGGTACATAAAGTAGGATTTCTGGCTTCTGTCATTGCTTCTCTGCTGGGTGTGCATTGGCAGATCTATCCCTACCCCCAGTCTGTTCCTCTCATTCCCTACTGGGACAGGGCTCTGGAAAGGTGAGGTTCCAGGATGCATCGGTGAAGTTGTCTGCCCGGAGAATCATGGTAGCATCTGCAACTTGGTGTCTGTGTCTCAGTTGTATTTGCTGGCTTTGATGAGGTTTATCATTGTAGATATTTGGTGTTTTTTTTGGGGGGTGGGGTCGGGGAAGATTCTTTCTGTTCCCTTTTATGGCATGGTCACACGGCATGGTCACACCTCCAGAAATTCCATCATGAGCACTTTCTTTACATGTGCTGTCTGTCTGTCTCTTCTTAATAAATGCTCTGGGCCATGAGGACTTTATTACCTACTATGCACAGGTGAGGAAGCACAAGTCCATTTAGGTGAAGTTACAAGCCCAAAGTCACACAGGTTATTCCAAGAAATGATTCAAGTTCAAGTCTCTCTGCTAAGGTCTGTTCTTCTTATGACCCCTCACCCCCACCCCAAGATACATTTATTTATTTACCTGGTGAGTGAGTGAAGCGAAGGGAGAGAGATGAACCAGAGCACTGCTCAGCTCCATTAAGGTGATTCCAGGGATTGAACACTCAACCTTAAAGACCTCAGGCTGCACTCTCTCTCTCTGACAAGAGTCTAATATTTTTCTGCTTGTGCTGCTGCTTGAGTTACTCGCCTTGAGGGACACATGTTATTGATGAAGTCTGTGCTCCTAAACCAGCCCTGTGAGTGACGGCGATGGCTGGGTGCAGGTGTCACAGATGTCACGGTGGAGAAAGCAAGGAGACATGGACTCTCCACTAGGGGAGCTGGAGGCGGCTGCTTCCCCAAACTTGATACTGAACATGCTTAAAATCTGACAGAGAGTGCTGGGGAGACAGCATAATGGTTATGTAAAGAGACTTTCATGTCTGAGGCTCCAAGTTCTCAGGTTCAATCCCCAGCACCACCATAAGCCAGAGCTGAACAGTGCTCTCTCTCCCCCTCTCTCTGTGTCTCCTATTAAAATAAATTTAAAAAAATATTTTTTAAAGCATATATTTAAAAAAACTGACAGAGAGGCAGCCTGGGAGGCAGTAGAGCTGTGGAGTAATGGAATTGCAGGCATGAGGGCCCAAGTTCAATCCCAGGAACTACATAAGCCAAAAAGATGCTATGGTTTCTGCCTCCTCCTCCCTCTTCCTCCTCCTCTTCCTCCTCCTTCTCCTCCTCCTACTTCTTCTCTCTCTCTCTCTCTCTCTCTCTCTCTCTGTCTCCCTCTCTCAAACCCTTTAAAAGTTTAAGACCCAGGGCCCAGCCCGTGTCTCACCTGGCTGATCTCACACATCACCATATGTAAGGACTCAGGTTCGAGTCCCCACTCCCCACCTACATCAGAGAAGATTCACATGCTATGAAGTAGGGCTACTTGTCTTTCTCCTCTCTATTTCTCCTCTCCCCTCTCAATTTCTCTCTCTCTCTTCCTCTCTTTCTCTCTCTCTCTTTATATCTCTCTCTCTCTCCCCCTCTCTCCCTCCCTCCCTCTCCCTGCCTCCCCCCACCCCTTGCCCTCTCTGGATCAAACTCCAGAACTCACACTTTCAAGTCCAGAGCTCAACCACTGAGCCAGCTTCCCAACTTTAAAAGAACTCAGGCAGGAAGGCAGAGCTCCCTCCTGCTACTGTGTTCCAGACTGAGCTCCGGTCCCGGACCTTGGCGACCATCTCTTTCTGCCTAATCACCTAATCAGGTGTCCCTGATTTTTGTTAAGTATTACTGCAAACATGAGCCCATGACTAATGCTTTTTCTACCATGACTCCACCACCTTCTAGAAAGACAGTAGTTGGCATTTTTTTCAGTTGTTCTGAGAAGGCCAACAAACTTGTCTCTTCTGCCCAGAGGTACTTACTCATCCCATTGTTTCCCACCTGAACCTCTTTTTCCTTGACCCAGTGGTCACTATTTATGCATGGAACCTCTGTTGTTGTATCCATACATTAAAGTTGTTAAGGATATCACCTATCCTGGTCCCTGTCACTGGATGTTCACATCTGTTAGAAACACATCACTTTCAACAAATTCTGTTTGTCTCGTGGATGGTCAAGAGATGGAGAGGTGACAGGGAGGCTCTGACCCAGAACAAGGAAGCTGGGTTTTCAGTCTTGTGAAAGCACAGTCACCAAGTTGTCACCACTGCAATATCCATACATTTCTCCATTCCTTCCTTATTTAATCTCAAGGAGACCAATGAGTAGAATGTACTCAGTTCCTCATTACCAAATAGGCAGAATAAATTGAATGGGTAGGATTGGCTAGTAAGAGTTCTTAGAAGGAACAGAATTTTTTTAATGGTCCATGAAGAGAGGACCCTCTTTTAAATCCTGGCTCCCCCCCAAAAAGGAAGAAGTCTCTAGGGGATTCCAGGATAAAATGTTTGGAGAAATTGACCTCTTAAATATATCTAGAGTTTCATCTAGAGGCTTGGAAATTTTCCAGGGGGCCCTTTTTGATATTTATGTACCTCATTCTGACCCATTCTGAGGTCATACAAAACTCTCAACTTAAATATTAGCACTTGGGACCTTGTAGTAACTTCCCCCAGCATGGGGGGAGTCTTCACAAGCAGTGATGCCCAGATGCAGGTGTCTCTCCTTCTGTCTCCCTCTCTGTCTCCCCCACTTCTCTCAATTTCTTTCTTTCCTATAAAATTGTCCTATGGTTTTGTTAATTTTTATTAAATCAATAATAAAGAATACAAAATAAATAAGTACATATGTGAAAATAAACAACACATAGTGTTGTTAATGGGGGGGAAATGCTTTTAGACTTATTTGAATTTGGAGTCCTGTCTATGGTCAGGACCACACCAAATGATTTTAGGGGCAGACATCCCTCAACCCTGGCTTAGGGTGTTTGGATACCTCTATTTTCTTTTCTTTTTTTTTTTTTTTTTTTTTTTTTTGGCCTCCAGGGTTATTGCTGGGACTCAGTGTCTGCACTAGGAAACCACTGCTCCTAGAGGCCATTTTTCCCATTTTGTTGCCCTTGTTGTTAATTTTGTTGTTATCATTGCTGTTGTTATTGTTGGATAGGACAGAGTGAAATCAAGAGAGGAGGGAAGACAGAGGGGGGAGAGAAAGACAGACACCTGCAGACCTGCTTCACCGCCTGTGAAGTGACTCTGAGTTTCAGGCATCAGAGACTGTCTGCATAACTATTATGCTGTCTTCTCACTAAATATCTGGCATAATAGTTATGCAAACAGTCTCTGATGCCTGAAACTCTGAGATCCTAGGTTCACTCCCCCAAACCACCACAAACCAGAACTGAGCAAAACTATTAGGAAAACAAATAATGAATATGTATCAGATAGCCATTCCAGTAAGTAATTCCTATAAATAATTAGACATGTTCTCAACTGGGAAATGCACCTCAGGAGAAGATGCCAAAAGAGAGAGTCTGAGGACTTTTTTATTTGAAAGTGTGGCTTCAGTAGTGACTCACCATTCAGGCTCTGTCTATCACTTTCCTTAAGGGTCATAGAAGCTGGTGGGGTGTGTAGAAATAAGAAACTTCACGTGTGAGCACCATGGACAGCAACTAAAGGAAACTCCATGGCTGGCAGGGTGGCACTTAGGTTTCTCTCCCTCTCTCCTCTTGTTCTCTTCTCCTTTCTCTCTCCAAAAACCCATAGAATGAAAATGGGGCTGGGAAGCAGCTCAGGGGTAACATGCATGCAGAAGATCCTAGGTTCATTTCTCAGCACTACGGTAGAAGGAAGGAAGAAAGAAAGAAAGAAAAAGAGAGAGAGAGAGAGAGAGAGAGAAAGAAATGAAGGAAGGAAGAAAGAAAGAGAAAAAGAAAGAAAGAGAAGGAAGGAAAAAAAGAAAGAAAGAAAGAAAGAAAGAAAGAAAGAAAGAAAGAAAGAAAGAAAGAAAGAAAGAAAGGGTGAGGGAGGAGGGAGTTCTACACCCATGCCTTCAAATAGCCAAAAATGCAGTGTTGATGTTCTTTGTTTTCTAACATTTTTTATTAGAGATTTAATAATGATCGACAAGACTGTGGGATAAAAGCACTATAATTCCATACAGTTCCCACCACCCGAGTTCTATCCCCCATTCCCTCCATCGGAAGCTTCCCTAGTCTTTATCCCTCTGGGAGTATGGATCAAAGATATTTATGGGGTGCGGTAGGTGGGAGGTCTGGCTTTTGTAATTGCTTCTCCACTGGGCATGGGCGTTGGCAGGTGGATCCACACTCCCAGCCTGCCTCACTAGAATTATTTCTGTGTTTAACCACCTTCTGTGTTTTTGTTTGCAAACCCATAAGCTGAGGCTCCACGCACAGGATCTGACCTTCTGCTACTGACAGTCACATTCCACATACGAGTGCTGGGACCAAGCTCCGACCCTGTGTGCAGTTAAGATGCACCTGGGTGAAGCTTACTTGTCATGTAGAACATCCCTGCCTCCTCCGGTAACCGGGATGGTCGTCACCGAGTGCAAGTGACCGCAGTTCACCGCAGTTTTCTTTTCACTGCTGTGTTATTGCACCCTGTTGGGGAATACATCTGAGCATTCTGCATGTCCTCCTCTTAAAATGCCCAGATGGTGACAGCGTGCCCAGCTGAAAGCTGGGCAACCCTCATCTTTCTTGTTCTGGAATGAGCCTGGGTGTTGGAGAGACAGGAGAGGAGGGAATGTCCCCGTTTTTAGCTCCTCTTCATCTGTTCCCAGTCCTCCTCAGCGAGGGATGCTCTGGTCCAATTTCTGCAGTAACACTCACCGTCACCACTGAGCACTGCCGCCCCGGGCTGGCCATGTCCTGGGCATCCTGTGGCTCTCTGCTTTCTTCCTGGGTGGGACCGCGTGCCGTGTAACTGATGACTTGCCATCCTGCAAGCAGTGCAGAGGTGAGAGGCAGTGTGTAAATAACCACTTAACTTGCACTGTTCTTCATCCGGCCTTTCAGCTTAACAGAGAATTGAAATTCAGTCACAGCCTGAGACGTAGAGCTGATAGGGCAAAGGTGACCATGCAACTGGTCAAAGGGGTCCAGGTGCCAGGGAGAGGTGTGGCATGCCCTTACGGCTTGTGTCGTCTATAGAACTTGAAACTGATCCTTCAGAGTCATGTCTGGGCAATGGCCATTGCCTTTGCTTTCGCCATCATGATAGTCTAGGCTTCCCACTGGGAATTTAGCCAAGGAGGTGAGCTTTTATTATATACTATATATTTTTTTTATTTTACAAATCATTTCTCATTGTGTATCTACCCCCCCAAAGTATTCCTGGACTTGGCAGCAATACTTTGAGGGTAGATACAAGGCAGCGTCCTAAGTCAGTGATTTCTTATTTTAGAAATCTCTTCGTGAGAAATAGGAGAGGGCCTGATCTGGCTGTTCTCCTTCTTGGTCACAGCGTTTCTGAAGGTAGATGTCCTCACAAGCCGGGTGTCGGCCAGCACTGTACAACGTGCATGCTGTAGGTGATATCTTTCAGAGAATGTGTCCCCATGTATGCTTGCTTTATGTAAATTTTAAAATAAACAGAGAGAAAAATTATTTTAGTCTATAATCACAGTGTGAGCCCAGGTGAGTCCTTACGGGGAAGGGGGCAGGGGACAGACATTTCAAGGGGAAGTACACGTACAGAAAATCGTCAAAACTACTGAACCAGTAGAGAAAGCCATTGAGGAATCTCAAGAAACACTGACCAATCATTAGCTGGCACCTCAAGTCTCCGTGTTCATATGTTGAAAAACCCGTTGATGTCAGTTCATTCTCTAAGTGGCATCCTTGATAATTTCACAATCTTGTGCCAACCTCTGCACATGAGATGGACTGGTGGTGTTGGTACCTCATGCTGTGACTGGTCACCAGTTAGAAATACCTCACTGGGCACCTGCTTCATCAGGAACACATCCCAGGTTTGAAGCCAACCACCAGTGCACTGAGGGGAGATTTGATGCTGCTATTTCTTTTTCTGTCTCTCTTTCTACTGGAAAAGGTAGTCTTTGGTGATTTAAAAAGAAAGAAAGAAAGAAAGAAAGAAAGAAAGAGAGAGAGAGAGAGAGAGAGAGAGAGAGAAAGAAAGAAAGAAAGAAAGAAAGAAAGAAAGAAAGAAAGGAAGAAAGAAAGACACATACCAGGATTATTGCTGGAGTTTGGTGCCAGCACAGTGAATCCACTGCTTCTGGTAGCCATTTCTTTTCTCATATCTTATTTGACAGGACAGAGAGAAACTGAAAAGAAAGCAGGAAAGAGAGAGGAAGAAAAAAGATAAGACACCTGCAGCGCTGCATCACTCATGAAATATCCTCTTGCAGGTGGAGACCGGAGGCTTGAACCCAAGTGTTGCATATGGTAACATGTGCACTTAACCAGCTGCTCCACTGCCCAGCCCCTATTTTTCCATTTCCGTACAGATTATTAGTATTGTATTTGAGCATTACTTTTTATCATTTTGGAGATCTTGGAATTCTGAGTGTTTCCAAGTATAGTAGTGTTAAAATCAGACAGTATAATCTATAAGCTCGCTTAGCATGGAACCATATAAATCTGGAGTTATTACTAGATGCTGAATGCAAATAAGCAAGTGAATAAATGTTTCCAATTCTTCCATATTGTAAATCTCTCTCTCTTTCTTCTCTAGGCACTAATCCAGGGCTCAATTCACTCACTCATTCATTCATTCATTCATTCACCTAGTCACTCTTCCATGGCAGTGGATAAACCAGGAACAAAAAAATAAAACAAAAACTTATTTCTTCTTCTTGATATTTGTTTACGACAAGAAGCATACCAGAACACTGTCATATGATAGTATCTTCGATCCGTGGTCTCAGGCATACAAGTCCTGTGATCTAACAGGGACTTGGCTCCCTAGCCCAAAACCCTTCACGCTTGAAGTTTCTATGCCATTGGGGAAAGACAATAGCACGTGTACATTAAAATATGTATGAGACAAGAGAATTGAGACAATAAATTGAAGGTGGAGAATCAGAGGTGCTGGGTTTCCAAGCATGGCAGCTGGGAGAGAGATGACTCTGCAGATGGGGTGTGTGGGGGGGGGGGTCTGATGGGAAGGAGGCACTGGGAAGTGGCTACAGGGTGACACTGGAGCAGTGGCTGGAAGAGAGAGCAAGCAAGCCGTCAGCAAGTGAGTAGATCATCAGCCCAACGTTCGGAAAGTTTCCACTCACCCTCCCACATCCCTCTGGCTGATAAAACACTTGGTTCCTTAGGAACGTAGGACTCAGCCATCAGCAGAGCTGTGGAGTGTAGATTTCTCTCCCCAGCTTGTAGAGCGAGAGCTGTTCTTTGGGTCCATGCCCCTGAGCTGCAGGCCGCAAAGCCATCCTTGGATGCCAGTCCATTTTCTAGCTAGAGAGAGTCCGTCATTTCTTCTCATATATTCCTCCCACATGCCCCACATTCTAGAAAAATCAGACTAAAATGAAGTCTTGCAAAAGAAGGCAAGTTTTAGCGGATGGGCGGTGGTGTACCCGGTTAAGCACACACAGCACCATGCACAAGGACCTGGGTTCAAGCCCCCGACTCCCCATCAGCAGGGAGAACACTTCATGAGCAGTGAAGAAAGACTGCAGATGTCTCCCCCACCCCCCAGCACTCTCTCCCCTCTCCTCTCAATTTCTCTCTGTCCTGTCAAATAAAAACAGAAAGAAAGAAAGAAAGAAAGAAAGAAAGAAAGAAAGAAAGAAAGAAAGAAAGGAAGGAAGGAAGGAAGGAAGGAAGGAAGAAAGAAAGAAAGAAAGAAAGAAAGAAAGAAAGAAAGAAAGAAAGAAAGAAAGAAAGGAAAAAGAAAGGAGGAAAAAATAGTCACTGGGAACACTGGATTTGTAGCGCAGGCACTGAGCCCCAGGGATAACCTTGGTAGCAAAAGAGAAAAGAAAAAAAAAAAAATGTTTCTTCCAGTTACCGTATCCAACTTCAAGCCAGCCACTCTTGATAGCTTGTTTCACAAATCTCATTTGGGTCATCTATTGATCACTGATAGATGGATTATATGATTGTTAATTGGCAGACACAAACATGGATAAAACAAGAACCAGACTTGTCTAGGGAATTTATTTCTGTAAAAGGGTCTGAATCCTGTAGTGGTGTCTATGATTCCTCTCTCCTGTCCCTCGCAAGCTGGGCTCACGTGACAGATGCACCCAAGTCTTTCTGGAAGGACCTAACTTCTCGGCGGTCTTGCTCTCCTAGGCTTGCAGTCAGCTCCCACCAGCCAGGCAGGGTGCTTCCCTTCCTCCATATATAGTATTTATTACCTCTGTCTTATCGCAGCCCTAGTCCCTGGTCTAAACCTGTGTCTGTCTCCTTGCTTAGTGGTATAAGGTAATCCAAAGAGCAAAATAACAATTTCCTAACTTCAATAAAGCCATGAGGGAGCATTTTCCCCTGTCTCTAAACCAGCAGATTCCAGAGTCTCCATAGTATGTAAAACTTTTTTATAAGTTGATCTTGAGTTTTCACTGTGTTTGAGAGGATTTTTCTAGCAAGACAGTAGAAATACATCAAAATTGGAGGGAAAAAAAAATATATATATAGTGGTCTGGGAGGTGGCACAGTGGATAAAGTGTTGAACTGTCAAGCTATGGGGTCCCGAGTTCAATCCCCGGCAGCACATGTACCAGAGTGATGTCTGGTTCTTTCTCTCTCTCCTCCTATCCCTCTTATTAATAAATAAATAAAATATTAATATATATATATCATCCCATAGCTGTGATGTTGGGAGAATTATGGCAGTGTCTGCTGGAGGGGGGTAGGGGCACAGAATTCTAGTGGTGGGAATATGATGTGAAGTTTTAGCTCTATTATCTGATAATTTTGTAAATCTTTATTAAATCACTAATAATTTTAAAAAATGCCTTTCTTCCCTCCTTGTCCTCTTCCTTCTGTGCCTTGGAATTTCTATATCAGATGTGAAGGTCAGATGTTGATAGTGAATTTCTTCCTTAAAAATATTTATTTATTTAATAGCACAGAAAAAAATTGAGAGGGAAGAGAGAGAGAAACGCCTGCAACACTGCTTCAACACTCATGAAGCTCCCCTACCTCGCAGATGAAGACTGAGGGCTTGACCCCTGGACATTGTGCATAGTAATATGTACACTCAATCAGGTGTGCCAACACCTAGTCCCGTGATTTCTTTTCTGATTCTAAGACTCCAAGTCTTAAATGTAATTGCTTGAGGAGCAGGGGAGACAAGGATAATAGTTACATAGAGACTCTCTTGTCTGAGGCTCCAAAGCCCCAGGGTCAATCCCCCACACTACCTTAAGCCAGAGCTGAGCGACACTCTGATAACAAAAAGAAAAAAGAAAAGTTATTACGTGACTCTTGCGTTGAGCAATCTTTAGCTGGGCTACTGCCTCATGCCTCGTACACTCCTGTTTGTTGAGTCGTTACGGTACACCTTTATTGTTTTAATGAGAGAGAAAGAGAGAAGAGAACATCACTCAGAGATGGGGATATGCAGTGCTGGAGATTGAACCCCAACCCTCACACATGCAGGTCCTGTGCTCGCCCTGTGGGTCCATCTCCCTGGCCCCTCCATATTGGTGTGTGTGTGTGTGTGTATATATATATATATTTCCATCTTGGTGTATTTAGAGCTCAACCTTTCTGTATATTCTTTGGAGACTCTGCATTCCATGGTGATTTCTTTTCTTTATTTTCCCTTTTATTGCCCTTATTGTTTCATTGTTGTAGTGATTATTGTTATTGATGTCGTCGTTGTTGGATAGGACAGAGACAAATGGAAAAAGGAGGGGAAGACAGAGGGGGAGAGAAAGATAGACACCGCAGACCTGCTTCACTGCCTGGGAAGCGACTCCCCTGCAGGTGGGGAGCCAGGGGGCTTGAACTAGGATCCTTATACCGGTCTTTGCACTTTGCGCCATGTACACTTAACCTGCTGCACTACCGCCCGACTCCCCCATGGTGATTTCTTATGCACATTTCATTAGTGCTCGTGTTTCAACAGTGCTTTCTTGAGTAGGAGTCTTTTTTTTTAATTTTTTTCTTATGTATATATTGGATAGAGACAGGAAGAAATCAAGAGGGAATGGGGAGCTAGAGAGGAAGAGTGAAAGAGAGACACACAGCTCTGCTTCACAGCTCATGAAGCTTCTTCCCTATAGGTAGGGACTGGGGACTTGAACCCAGGGCCTTGCACACTGTGAGGTATAGGCTTAAGTAAACATGAGTCTTATGTTTCTTGTGGGTTCCCAAAATCCAGACACTCAACTTGTTTCCCTCTGCCATAGTGCCTGGCACCATATTGCATACAGATGGGACCCGCAGTCGATGACTCAGTGTCAGCACTCTTAGCTGGGAACCTGAAGCAGAGCCTAAACTCAGAGATAAACATACTCCCAGAGGGTTAAAAAAAAAATAGGAGAGCTATCAGGGGAAGGGAGGGGATACTGAGTTATGGTGGTGGGAATTGCGTAGAGTTGTACCCCTCTTGTCCTATGGTTTTTATCAATGTTTCCTTTTTATAACTAAAATTTTTTAAAAAGATAAACAATGGTCAGGGGCCAGACAGCAGTGCTCCCACTTAAGTGTACATATTAAGTGTACAAGCGCAAGGACCCAGGTTTGAGCCTCTGCTTCCCACCTGCAAAAGGGTCTGCTTCTCCAGCAGTGAAGCAGGTCTGCAGATTTCTTTCTCTCTCTCTCTTTCTCTCTCTCTCCTTGTCCCCTCTCGATTTCTTCTTGTTGTTGTTGTTGTTTTTATTGATGTAGTTATTATTGTTGTCGTCGTTGTTGGATAGGACAGCGAGAAATGGAGAGAGAAGGGGAAGACAGAGAGGGGGAGAGAAAGACAGACACCTGCAGACCTGCTTCACCGCCTGGGAAGCGACTCCCCTGCAGGTGGGGAGCCGGGGGCTCGAACTAGGATCCTTATGCCGGTCTTTGCACTTCATGCCACGTGCGCTTAACCCGCTGCTATCTGTCCTATCTAATAAAAATTATAAAGAAAAAGATGGCCACAGGGGGGTGGGAGTATGGATTTGTAGTGCTAGCACAGAGCCCTAGCAATTACCCTGATGGGAAAAAAAAAAAAAAAAGAAAAGAAAAGAAATGATAAACACCCAGATTTCCTTGGTGGCTTTATTTTTTAATTTATTTATTATCGGATAAAAATAGACAGAAATTGAGAGGGGAGGGAGACATAAGGGGGGAGGGAGAGAGAGACAGAGGGACACTTACAGCCCTGCTTCACCACCTGTGAATCTTTCCTCTTGCCGGTGGGGACCAGGGGCTTGAACCTGTATCATTGACCACTGCAATGTGTGCACTTAATCAGGTGTGCCACCCACCACCTGGCCCACCCCTTGGTGGCTTCTAACTTGAGTGTCAACCATGTGCCAGGTACCTTTGCAAATGTCATAATCAGGGCTGGGTGGTGGCGCAACTGCCTGAGCCCACATGTTACAATGTGCAAGGACCCAGGTTGAAGGCCCCAGTCCCTTCCTGCAAGAGAAAAGCTTCAAGAATGGTGAAACAGGGCTGCAGATGTCTCTTTGTCTCTCTCCTTCTCAATCCCCACCCCTTCCTCTCTGTTTCTGGCTATCTCTATCCAGAATAAATAAATTAAGATAGTAAAAAAAGAAAAGAAAATGTCATCTAGCTTGATCCTGACAGAAGTCCCCCTAAAGGAAAGGATTTCTAGAAACCAAGACAGAGCAAGTGGGTCATTTGTTCACAGACCCCCACTAAGAGGGACAGTCAGGATTCACACCCGGGTCCTCTGATTCCAACTTGACTGCTGTTCTGCTGAAAGCACCTGGCCTGTCAGAGCCTGCCTCTCTCCCTGGACCTTGGTCACAAGGCTTCTGGGAGGATCCTGCTTCTGCTTTCTCACTAAAGCAAGACAACACTGGCAAATAGCAGCTTGTAGAATTGCTTTAATCATGCATTCAAAATGACAAGCTCAGAGCAAGAACTTTTTTTTCTGGTTTGTCCGAAATGTGTAATGTAAATGAGTAGACAAAATTAAAAGCAATCTCCGGTCTGCCTAATGGAAATTAGAACCACAGCGTCCAGCTCACAGGACAAATAAAAGTTATTTTTATTTTTAATTAAGTGTGTTTAGCTTAAGCGCATGTTCTCTTAAGGGGGAATGACTAGACTGTGGACGTTGCTTTTTGTTTACTCATTTAAAACACAGATAAAAACAGATGATCAATAGATCATAATGTAAAACCAGAGGATTTACACATCAGTAAGCTTTGGTCAATAGATGTTCTGTAACAAAGCCCTCAACACTGAACCTAGTATGGTTCGCTTTGCACGAAGCTGACTGACTCAATGCTTGGATTTCAAATATTACTGGAAAATCCAAGGAAAGGAGGGAAACTTAAATCCTATTTTATTTCTCTGTCTTTATTTTATTATTAATGTATTTATTTTTCATCATTAATAGTAGGTTATAAGACTGTAGGGTAATAGGTTATAAGACTGTAGGGTAATAGGTTATAAGACTGTGGGGTAATAGGTTATAAGACTGTAGGGTAATGGTTATAAGACTGTAGGTTAATAGGTTATAAGACTGTAGGGTAATGGTTATTAGACTGTAAGGTAATGGTTATAAGACTGTAGGTTAATAGGTTATAAGACTGTAGGGTAATAGCTTATAAGACTGTAGGGTAATAGGTTATAAGACTGTAGGGTAATGGTTATTAGACTGTAGGGTAATGGTTATAAGACTGTAGGGTAATAGCTTATAAGACTGTAGGGTAATAGCTTATAAGACTGTAGGGTAATAGGTTACAAGACTGTAGGGTAATGGTTATTAGACTGTAGGGTAATAGGTTATAAGACTGTAGGGTAATAGGTTATAAGACTGTAAGGTAATAGGTTATAAGACTGTAGGGTAATGGTTATAAGACTGTAGGGTAATAGGTTATAAGACTGTAGGGTAATGGTTATAAGACTGTAGGGTGATGGTTATAAGACTGTAGGGTAATGGCTATAAGACTGTAGGGTAATGGTTATAAGACTGTAGGGTAATAGGTTATAAGACTGTAGGGTAATAGGTTATAAGACTGTAGGGTGATGGTTATAAGACTGTAGGGTGATGGTTATAAGACTGTAGGGTAATAGGTTATAAGACTGTAGGGTGATGGTTATAAGACTGTAGGGTAATAGGTTATAAGACTGTAGGGTAATAGGTTATAAGACTGTAGGGAAATAGCTTATAAGACTGTAGGGTAATAGGTTACAAGACTGTAGGGTAATGGTTATTAGACTGTAGGGTAATAGGTTATAAGACTGTAGGGTAATGGTTATAAGACTGTAGGGTAATAGGTTATAAGACTGTAGGGTGATGGTTATAAGACTGTAGGGTAATAGGTTATAAGACTGTAGGGTAATAGGTTATAAGACTCTAGGGTTATAGGGTCTAGGTCCACACTACACACACCACCAAAGTTCAGTGTCCTCACCCTCACAATGGTAACACCAGAGCCTTAGAGACAGTCTGTCTCTGGTGTTTTGTTTCCGGGTCATGTCTTCCAGATCTCAGATGCCACATATGAGTGAAACCATCTGATAGCTGCCTCTCATGTCTTATTTCACTAATCACCTCCAGTTCCATCCACTTTGTCCCAAAGAACATACCACCTCTTTCTTTCCTTCTTCCTTTCTTCATCCTCCTCTTCTTCTTCTCTTCTCTTCTCTCCTCCTCCTCCTCCTCCTCCTCCTCCTTCTTCTTCTTCTTCTTCTTCTTCTCTCTCTTTCCCTTCTTTCCTTCCTTTTTTTCTTTCTTCCTTTCGTTCTTCACTTTCTATCCTTCTTTCATTCTTTCTTTCTTTCTTTCTTTCTCTTTCTTTCATCCTTTCCTCTTTTTTTGGCCCCAAAGTTATCACTGGGACTCAGTGCCAACACTACAAATCCTCTGCTCCTGGTGGCCATTTTTTTCAATTCTTTGGCTAGTACAGAGAGAAATGGAGAGGGGAGGGGAAGACAGAGAGGGAGAGAGAAAGACAAACACCTGCAGACCTGCTTCACCGCCTGTGAAGCAACCACCCTGCAGGTGGGGAGCTAAAAGCTCGAACCAGGATCCTTCTGTGGGTCCTGGAGCTTAGTACTATGTACACTTAACCCAGTGCACCAACCCCCCAGCGCCTTCTTTCTTTTTTTCCTGCAGAATAGTATTCCGTGGCATATATATTCCATAATTTCTTTAACCAATCAGTTGATGGACATTTAGGCTGCTTCCAGTCTTTGGCTGTGGTGGATAATGCAGCTGTAAACACAGGGGCTCGTGTGTCCCTTTGGTTAAGTAGTTGCTTGTCCTTTGGATAAATATCTAAAAGTGGTATTGCTGGATCATAAGGTTGATGCCTTTTTTATGTGTTTAAGGACTCTCCATACAAGCCTTCCAGAGGGGCTACACCAGTCTGCATTCCCACCAGCAGTGTAAACAGCGGTTCTAGTGTATTACAGTGTTTTCAAAGCAACAGGTCAATAGTCTGCCACCAAGATCTAGCCCAGTCACCTGGGCTCTGATAGTTACTAACCTGCAGGTGGGGGCCAGGGGCTTGCCCATGGCTAAGTGTCCACTTCCCCAGATGCAGCACCACCCAGCCCCTTTGTACACCTTGTTTTAAACAGATAATTTTAGTGTAAAACAGGACAGATATGCACAAGTTGGGAGCCTTGAATTCAATAGCGAATCTTTCCTTGATTAATTTTGGCTTTGCTCCCCATTCCCTCAGGCCCATCACACATCAGTTTGTTAACAAAAGAGCTGGTTGGAGTAGTTTCAGTCCTAATGTTTTTTTACTCTTGAACCCTACCTAATTCATGTTAACAGTAGGATTGGTGTGTATGAAGCTACGCTATCTATACAGAGGAATGTGTCCTAGTTAATCACAAGAATTCCAAGTATACTTGGGTGGTGCTCTGCTTTGCCATGTGTACATAGCCCAGGCTTGAGCCTGGCCCCTCTGTACCAAGCAAAGCTTTGGTGTTGTGGGTTCTTTTACTTCTCTCTTTGCCTCTCTAAAAATAAAATAAAATAAAATAAAATAAATTGAGTGTGTCTATAATAAACTGGAAATACAGGACTCATTTCCCCACTGCATAAATATCAAGCAAACCTTTTTTGTTTAAAGTATTTTTATTGATTTATTCTTAGAGGCAGCCAGAAGTTGAGAGGAAGGGGGAGATAGAAAGCAAGAGAGACACCTGCAGCCCTGCTTCACCACTCATGAAGCTCACCCCTTTCAGGTAGGGCCCCAGAGCTTGAACCCAGGTCCTTGTGTACTGTAACGTGTGTGCTTAACCACGGGTGCCACCTCACCTTTTGGACAACTTTTTAGTTGCTTAGTCCCAGGACCATTTCCAGGGGGTCCACCAGATCAAATATATTTTCTGGGTGGGAGAGATAGCTCACCAGGTAGGGTGCATGTATTGTCACACAGGAGGTCCAGATTCAAGCCCAAACACCACATGAGAGGTTTCATGGCACCAGGGGGGAACTCTGGTGCTGTTATAGCCACCCCACTCCCCATTTTTCTGTAAGTGTCTCCTTTCTCTTTTTTTATTATCTTTATTTATTTACTGGCTAGACATAGCCAGAACTCAAGAGGAACAAGGGTGATAGAGAAGATCTCTCAGAGAGACACCTGCAGCATTTATTCTCCACTCACAAAGCTTTCCCCCATGCAGGAAGGGAGCGGGGGCTTGAACCCAGGTCCTATCACGTTGTAACATGAGCACTCAGTCAGGTGCGCCACCACCTGGCCCCTGTCCTTCTTTCTCTGTCTAAATGAAAACACATCTCAGGAATGGTAAAAATTGTACTTATGTGAAGTCCTAGCCCCACCAAAGCAATCTGTGTTGATGTTAAAATATAATGTGTCCCTCCCCCCCATTTTCATTCCCTCTCAAGAATCTGGTGGACTCGAGGGAGGGGGGTGAACTAGGACATACTTCACTGAAGGAAACTTGAGAGCATGGTTGCCACAGGAGGGGTTCTGAGAAAAGTCCTTTCACTTAAACCAGCCAGGCATCATTCAAGCCACACCAAGGGAAAGTCAAGAGATTCTGCTGAGATATGTTACACTGTAGATGTTCCAGTCACAGATATGGAGAGATTGACGTGGGCCAGGTGGTGGCACACCTGATCGAAGGCACATGTTACAATTCACAAGGACCCAGGTTCAAGCCCTTGGTCCCCACCTGCAGGGGGAGAGCTTTGCGAGTGGTGAAGCAGGGCTGCAGGTGTCTCTCTGTCCCTCTCCCTGTCACCCCCCCTTCCTTCTTGATTTCTGATGTCTCTATCCAATAAGTCAATAAAGATAATAAAAGGAAAAAGAAATGGTGAGGTTGAGTGGACAGGACTTGGGCAGAGGAGTCCAAGGAATCTCGACTGTTTGTTCCTAGCCCAGTTTCTCCTCAGAAGGAGAGATTCCTAGATTTGCCTCCTGACATTTTGAGATAAAGTGGCAAAACTACCCCCAAGACCTCTCCTCTTAGACTTCTACACCTCACTGAGTGGCATCCCACCCTCACTCCTCTCCCACTTTCCTTCTACTCTCAATCCATCCTAGTTTTGTTAGCACTACTTCCAAAGTACATATCTTAGCTCCTTCTCTGTGAGGACTCTGGTCCTAGCTGCCAGCTCTCTTCCTTGGACATGTGCACAAGCCTGCTACATGCCTTCACTTCTGGGCTAAGAGACTGGCCAAGAGACTCGTGTGTGTCCCCAGCCTTCAACGGTGATTAAGGGCAAATGAAATAACTCGTGTGTGGGAATGAAGTCATACTGCTGCTCTTGTAAGAAGAGGAAGAGACACTAGAGATCTCTCCACGTGTGAACAGAGCAGAGGCCATGTGAGGAGACAGCTAGAAGGAGCTAGAAACAGAGACACAGACCTGGGTTAGGGACTTCTAGCTTCCAGAATTCAGAATCTGAATGTCTCTTTGCTCAGCCAGTCTATAGAATTTCATGGCAACCAGGGTAGAGGAATACAACCCCTCCAGATAGCCCTCACGTAGAAATTAAACCACGTCAGACCCTTGCTTGAAGGACTTGGCCCCTTTCCCGTTGAGGTTAATCTCAGGCTTGAAGTTGTGGGATGCAGGTTTGACACTGTGTGGCTCCGTCCATCAAATATCCTCTCTTCTGGCCTCTTCCCCTCCCACGCCCACTAGCTAGCTTCCATCCAGCAGCTTATGTTCCCAGCTTTTTCATGAACCTGGAACTTTCTCCACCGGCTCTGCCCCTGGCTGGCTGCCTCCTTGCTCTAGCCCAGATGGAAATTCTTCAAGAATCTTTTTTATCCAGCCTTCTTAGCCTGGGAGGGCAGGGAGTGAGTGACTCAGCTGTCCAGCATGTGTTCTGCAAGCCTGAAACCCTGGATCCTAATTCCAATATCACGTATGCCCAAGCTCTGTTCTGGGGTGTGTGCCTGTCACTGTCTCTCTCTCTCGCCCCCTCTCTCTCTCTATCTCTATCTCTCTATCTATCTATCTATCTCCCTCTCTCTCTCTCTCTCTCTCTCTCTCATCAATACTTCTTCCTAAAACTAAAATCATTCTTGCCCACCCCCTACCTAAGCGCAAGCATGACTTGGTGCCGCTCTCTGCCTATCACCTCTGTGGTTTGCCCTCATTTCTAATTCTTTCTCCTTCTTCTTTCCCATGGCCCATTTCTCCGACTTATAATGTGACATTCAGCAGAATGACTGATCCCTCATCTTCCATGCCCTCTGCCCTTAGTAATATGTGTGTTTAATCAAAGGTTGGATAGATAGGACGCCTTCACGTGGAGGAAGTTCTTTTGCCCAGTCTTCCTGGGATTGGCACCAAGCAGATTGGCAAAGCAGAATCACAGGGTCACAGAGCCTGCCCATTTTTTAATTTTGATAGAGCCAAAGTACTTCTCTTTAATTTTTAGTGTGACTGATTTGCCACTTTAAAATTTAATTATCACCCATTTAATTTTTCCCTCTTCTCCTTTGAAAAATGAACCATTCCGAAGGCTTTTTATTTTTCTCTTTCTCCTCCCCCCCCCCAGTGTTTTTATGGCAACTGGAACATCATTGCTCATTTTGTAAGAGCTCTAGCTTTTGCTTTCTAGATTAAATTGATAGAACCCATTTGTCTATAAAGAAAATGTCTGTGAGGTGAATCCCCTTTTTGCGCTGACCACCACCGCCCCCCGCCCCGGGTAGAAAATGAATGATGTGCTCTAATGAAAAAGCAAAGAACCCTCCCCACACACACACCCCACCCTAACGCCTGTCCCAGACCATTTTTCTTTCCTGCATGTAGACATTCCTGTTCCTGGGAATGGAAACAAGCCTTCCTACAGTGCTGACGCATGGACACCCCAGACTGAAGAGTTATGTTTTGAAATGCACAGAGATTACAACAAATCACTCCCGAATGATCCACTGGAAAGAGAGAGAGAGGCAGCATATCTCCATGCTTCCTTGAAAGCTTCTTTTTTAAATTAAATTTTATTATTTTATTAGTGACTTAATAATGCTTGCCAAGACTATGAGATAACAGGGGTACAATTCCATACAGTTCCCACCACCAAAGTTCCATGTCCCATTCCCTCCACTGGAAGCTTCCCTGTTCCTTATCCCTCTGGGAGTATGGAGCAACATTTTTATGGGGTACAGAAGGTAGGAGGTCTGGCTTCTATAATTGCTTCTCGGCTGGACATGGGCATTGGCAGGTGGATTCATACCCTCAACTGTGCAAGTCCTATGCTCTCCTCTTTCTCCTTCTCCCTCTCTCTCTCTCTCTCTCTCTCTCTCTCCCTTCCTCCCTCCCTCCATCCCTCCCCCTCTCTGAAAAACAAAGGAAAATTTCTCAAACTCATACACAGGACTGAATGTGTTGTGCCGAAAGCCATGTGTCTGCAGGCATGTAACTGAGAGCCTTCCCTACTTCTCGTATTTTATTTGCAATCTAAACCAGAAACTTGAGCTCTTGTAGCTAGCCAGTCTTTTATTTTATCAGCCTGACATGGTATTATTCAGCCTGATAAAATCGAGAAGCAACATCAGGCGGTCCCACCAGATAAACCAGCCGTTGCCCTGTATAAGTGCAGACCCCTTTGGTGCCAAAAACAAAAGCAAACAAAAGACATTTGGTGAGACATCCACTCTGAGTGCTGGCAGATCGCATGGTTGAGATGGCGAAGGGGACCCCAGCTGGGTCAGGGGGTGTAAGCTAGAAGCCCTTCATTTTAATCAGGATCCCAGGATGAGGACCAAAGGCAGGAGAAAGCCCAGCATCTGGGAGTGAAATTGATGGAGACCAGGCAGAGCAACCCTCCCGCCATGCAGCAAGGACAAATCACGGCCTATTGCTGACCCGGTAGACTCCTACTGGCTTCTGTACTGGGCACAGAGATTGCCAAGGCCAGGGCAGCTGGGCTGAGTTAACACTCTCCACCAGGACCAGAAGGAAAGGCCCCGGAACTGTTGGGTCATCCAGTCGGTAGACTGAACGGGGACTAAGTTAGGTTGCTTTATGCAGTTGAAACATTTCTGCCGACAGTCCCCCCACACCACCTTTTATTGACAGCTACAGATCAATGGTCATTTTTTTATCATTTTCCACCGCAGAAACCTATTGACTCCCTGGCCACCTTGGGGGCACTTCAAGTCATCAGAAATAATCAGAGGAGAGAGTGTAAGACTGTCAGACTGTCAAAGACTTCCCCAGGAGCTGGGTGTATCCCCGGGAGCAGAACAGGGAGGGCCAAACCTCATTCATATTACCCCAAGAAGCCTCAAGCAGCAGAGTTCAGAGTCTTGCCTTTCTGGCTTCTAGCAGGACACACTGATTTGTGTCCAGACTCTGGGCCTCCTGCACGTAAGTCAAGTCTCACTGAAAGTGCTAGACTGCAGAGGACAGCTGATTCTTGTTTTGCTGTACAGAGTTACTTATTCCATCTTCTACCTCCCAAAGTAGTTGACAAAAACCTCTATCGGGGGTGGGGCAGGTGGCGGCACACCATTACTATACACAGGGACCTAGGTTTGAAGCCAAGCTCCCTGCCTGCAGAGGGGAATCTTCATCAGTGGTAAAGCAGGTCTGCAGGTGTCGCTCTTCCTCTTCCCCCCCACTTTCTATCTCCTCCTCCCCTCTCAATTGCTATCTGTCCTATGTAATAAAAAGTAGAAGGGGAAAAATGGCTGCTGGGAGCAATGGATTTGTAATACAGGTAGCAAACCCCAGTGATAACCCTGGGGGTGGGGCACTGTACACTTCATACAATACTTCTGTGAATATTGTGTGTAGATGTGGATAGAAAGGGCAGTATTCTAAGTTGGCAGCCCAGAGATCAGACATAACAAACATCTCTGCTAAGCATCAGGAGGAGACAAGAAAGGCAGAGGAGTGGAGGGGCAGAAGTCATAACAAGGAAGAGGAAGGAGAATTATCTTGAGTTCAGCTTCATGGAGGAAGCAGAAAAGGAGAAGAAAGAGCTGGTTGCACATGTAACCCTGTTTAACTGTGGGACAGAAAGCTTCATTTCCAAAGAGAGGAATCAGTCTACCCCAAACATCTCAATTAGCAGAGCTCCAGCAAATATCTGAATTCAAGAAACTCAGTAACTGACAAGTAGCTGGACAAGTGGCAGGACAGAGCTGAGAATCAATCCACAGCCTGGACTGTCCTCAGATTCAATGACAGGATTCTGACGCCATGAGCTTTGATGCGAGGAATCTCTTCAGGAGGGCATCATGTGCCCTAAAATGTCACATGAACTGATAAGGGTGGTTTTGCCATTATCTGAGTCTACTCTTTCTTTTCATTTGGCCCTCATTTAGTACTGGCCATGAGTATAGGTGAGCTTTATTTAAAGTGTGTGTGTGTGTGTGTGTGTGTGTGTGTGTGTGTGTGTGTGTGTGTGTGTAACACTTCAGAAATACTAAATCAGATAACTAAGGAAACTTGTCCAGGGCACCAGGCAGTGATGCACCTGCTTGAAAAGACCCAGGTATGAGCCCCCAGTCCCACTTTCAGGGGTAAAGCTTTGAGAATGATAAAGCAGGGCTGCAGGTATCTCTCTGTCTCTCTTCCTCTCTATCTCCTCTACCCTCTTGATTTTTGGCTCTCTCTATCCAATAAGTAAATATTTTTAAAGGGCCAGGTATTGGCACACCTGGTTAAGCACACACATCAGAGTGCACAAGGACTCATGTTCAAGCCCCTGGTCCACACTTGCAGAGGGGAAATTTCATGAGTGGTGAAGTAGGGCTGCTAGTCTCTCTCTCTCTCTCTCTCTCTCTCTCTCTCTCTCTCTCTCTCTCTCTCTCTCTTTCTCCATATCTCTCTCTCCTCTATCTCCCCCTCCATTCTCAGTCTCTCTCTCTACTCAATAATAAATGAAAATAGAAAGAATATATTTAATAAAATATATATATTGTTTAAAAACTTTTAAAAAAGAAAGAAAACTGTCTGCAGAATAACTTTGTGATACAAAGAGTCTCCCTGCAGCCAAGCAGGTAGGGAGCCGAGTCCCCAGCACTGCTGGAGTGATGTGCCAGAGTGATGCTCTGTGTCCCTCCCTGCCATGCGTGGTGGGGGCTAGTGCTTTCTGAAGACTTCTGCTTGCAAGGAGCCTAGCTATTAATGTTTATTAAAAGGATCTATAATGAAATCAGTTTTATTTCTTTAATGGCTGCCTGGAGTATGTTGGATGACTGAATGTCTGTTGTTCATCATTAAGCAGCTCGTGTTGCCAGAGCGTTTGAAAGCATTGCCATCTAGGGGCCAAACTCGACTCTCAGCTCTGAAATAAACTGGAATGGGGCAGGTGCAGTGATTGACAATATACATATGTTTTTGCTTTATCGTCTGCATGTTATGCATGTTTCTTATGACAAAAGCGATCTCCGAATGTCTCCCCACAGCCTAACTTTTCTGCATCTAATCTGTCAGGGCAGATCGCCGTTGGCTCAGAAGCAGAGGCTGGGGGGCAGGGCAGGGTGGGGTAGGGGAGGCCGTCTATTACAATCCTCCTTTTTTGCATTATTAATCTTGCCCGTGTTTGCCCTGTTTCCACAGAAAAGGAATCATTTATCAGAAAAGAGTGTTTGTAATCGAGACTTGTAGCATCTTCGGATTTAATATTCATTGTGGTCATCCCGGTTCCCTGCTGTATTTGTCTAAAACACCAGCCCAGTGTTGTGGGGAAATAAGTTTTAAATATTTATGATCAAACTTTTAATATTTTAAAAAAGAGAAATTAGTATTTCTGTAAAAATTGTTTCGGTGTCTGGCCGCTTAGTGGATGTTTAAATATTAAAAGATTTCAAGAGGTTAGCGTGTAATCTCATAATGGGACTTATTGAAACAGGAAAATTGACTTTACAAGATTTCAATAAGGAAAGGAAATGCTATTCTCTCTCCCGTGTTTAAAACATAAGAGGAAACATTGATACCACGGAAACTGACTACCCCAGCATTTGAGGAAACGGAGTCAAAGATCACTGCTGTTGTTAGGCTGGTTTGCACACAAAGGCACTCATAGACACGGCTCTCTCTGATAGCGTCGTGTTTGGGATTTGATCTGCAGTACTATTTGGGTTCCCGTACCCAGATCAAGGAGAATTTCCTTATGTGTATCTTTGGCGCTTTGGGGTACATGTTCTTACATACCTCACCTTTCTCCTCCATTTTATCTTCTTTCTCTCCCTCCTCCTTTCCCCCTTCTCTTTCTCTTCCTTTGCCTCTCTTCTCCCCCCCTTCTCTTTCTCTTCCTTTGCCTCTCTTCTCCCCCTCCTTGTCTTCCTCTTCCTTTGCCTTCTCTTCTCCCCCTCCTTGTCTTCCTCTTCCTTTGCCTTCTCTTCTTCCCCTCCTTCTCTCCATCCTCCCCCTCCGTCTGTTCCTCCTCCTTCTCTTCCTGCTCCTTCATCAAGCTTCTCCTCCTTCCCCTCCTCCTTCTTTCTCTCCCTACTTCTCCTCCTCCTCCCAGGCCACCAACATAAGAGGACAACTAAATCCACACTGTCACATTTAAAGATCTAATAAACCAGAGCTGATCCCACACACCATTAAACATCAATATCCATTAAAGCAGTGGGAATGTCCACATGACCACTCAGATCCACTGGAGACGTGCACAACTCAAAGTGTGTGTGTGTGTGTGTGTGTGTGTGTGTGTGTGTGTGTGTGTATGGGAGAGAGAGAGAGAGAGAGAGAGCAGCAAAGTGAAAGCTACTCTACCCAAACAAGCAAATTTTCAGAGTGGTGAACACCAGGCTGAAGATTAAACCAAATATTGTCATTGTGCCTGTCTGGGCAATTATAAGAACGCAAGATCATTTAAATCGAGTTGACATCTGAGCTGAGCCCTGAATGGCGAGATAGAGTCAATCATCTGAGGACTCGGGGGCAAAATGTCCCAGGCCAAATGAACAGCATGCAAGGCCTCAAGTCAGGAATGAACTTGGAAAGTTAGGGAAAGAAACCGGGGGTGGGGAGGAGAGAGCTCAGGGAAAGGAGGGAGACACTGTGTGGGAGAGATGGAGTGAAGACAGACCACGGGGAAACGGAAGAGACAGTCTCCTTCCAGCCTAGTGGGTTACCATCAGGAGTTGGGGCCTTGAGATTTATTCTAAAGGCACTGAAATTGACTTAAGCCTTTAGGCAAAGAAATAGCATCACTAAACTGCCTTTTTAAAGATAGAAACACACCCAGCAAGAGAGAGAGAGAGACCACAGCACAGATACTTCCTTCAGTGTGGTGGGAGCCAGGCTTGAACTTGGGTCACACACTATCCAGGGGACCTACTTCACTAACCTACCCACTAACATTTAAAAAAAAAAATCTCTCCAGAAGCCAGGAGAGGGATCACCTATACACACAGAGACCCAGGTGCCAGCCCCAGCACCACGTGGGGACACCATGCAGGACCCATGGGAAAAAAAAGAAAGTTTTTATTTATAAAAAGGAAACATTGACTAAACCATAAGATAAGAGGGGTACAACTCCACACAATTCCCACCAGAACTCCATATCCCACCCCCTCCCCTGATAGCTTTCCTAGTCTCTATCCCTCTGGGAGCATGGACCCAGGGTCACTGTGGGATGCAGAAGGTGGAAGGTCTGGCTTCTGTAATTGCTTCCCCGCTGAACATGGACGTTAACTGGTGGATCCATACTCCCAGCCTGCCTCTCTCTTTCCCAGTGGGGTGGGGCTCTGGGGAAGCGGGGCTCCAGGACACATTGGTGGGGTTGTCTGTCCAGGGAAGTCAGGTTGGCATCATGTTGGCATCTGGAACCTGGTGGCTGAGAGGAGAGTTAACATACAAAGCCAAACAAATTGTTGACCAATCATGGGCCTAAAGGCTGGAATAGTGCAGATGAAGAGTTGGGGAGCCTTCCATTTTGTAGATAGCTAGTAGGCACATTTTAGTTATATTCCAAAGGGCCTGTGGCTATACTAGTGTTTTGTTTTGTTTTGTTTTGTTTTGTTGTTTGATTGGTTTTTTTTGTTTGTTTGTTTGGGTTTTTTTTGCCTGAGCCTGAAATCTGATATGCAGGTGGATCCTAATTATTGTCTGGGGAGATGATGTTATGGCTGGCAGAAAGACCAGAGTAGTTCCCAAATATGGGAAAGGGGTATAAATATTGTTGACTGTAAACCCCACTGATTTGATGTTGTCTGGGGCCATATTTAGCTTAGGAGCCTGTGTGACCTCTGCATCCCTGTAGATCTGAGCTCACATTCTGTGGCCATGAGTAGGAACGTTCCAAGCTGCCCCAGTATCGACCCATCTTCCTCAGGTGTAGCATAGAGTATGTTGTCCAGCCTCCCTTCAGAGGATGGAACATTCTCTACTGTTGTTGATCCAGGTTGAGGGCAAGGTCCTATGGGGGCCCACAAAGGGGTCTATTGTCTTGTTCTCTGTCTCTTTCTAACTAAAAATCAGAAAGGCAACACCTGCTCCCCCTGGGAGTAGTGGAGCAGTGGAGCAGTACATGCTGGAGGCTCTGCTTGAGGCCCAAGCAGTGGCATACCCAGTTGAGCACACATGTTAAAAGTACTCAAGGAGCCAGGTTCAAGCCCCCAGTGGTCCCCACCTGCAGGAGGAAGGCTTCGCAACTGGTGATGCGGGGCTGCAGGTGTCTCTCTTCCCCTCTCCCCCTCTTTCCCTTAATCTCTTTGTGTCTCCATCTAATCAGTCAGATATTTATTTTAAGAGAATGAACAGGTGATTAGGCCAACCAGCAGCTGCGAAGGAGGGATGAGAGTGGTGTTGGAGAATGGGGAAAGGAGAGGTGTTGATGACACCAGCTTAGAAACAGAGACAAATGGTGGGGGAGCGATCAGTCCAGGAAGTGGCTCAGTCAGCAGAGTTGGGAACCTGCACGGCTGAGGTTCAGACTCCATCCCAGCATCAGGGGTCCTACAGTGATGTGATGCTCAGGTCTCTGCCGCCCTCTCCCACTCTGAACTCTCCCCATGTCATGTGGAAGCCGTCGAGTGTATCATTCGAATAGGGTTACAGTTTGGTAGTCAACTATTTGAAATTAAGAATAAAAAAATTAGGGGGCTGGGGAGTCAGGCGGTAGCAAAGCAGGTTAAGTACACGTGGCGCAAAGTGCAAGGACTGGCATAAGGATCCCGTCTCAAGCCCCCGGCTCCCCACCTGCAGGGGGGTCACTTCACAAATGGTAAAGCAGGTCTGCAGGTGTCTATCTTTCTCTCACCCTCTCTGTCTTCCCCTCCTCTCTCCATTTCTCTCTGTCCTATCTAACAACAACATCAATAACAACAATAATAACTACAACAATAAAACAACAAGGGCAACAAAAGGAAATAAATAAATATTTTAAAAAGAAAAGAAAAAAAGATTTTTTAAAAAATTAGGAGGCTGGGCGGTGGTGCACCCAGTTAAGCTCACATAGTACTAAGCACATGGACCAGCACAAAGATCTGGGTTCGAGCCTCCCTCTCCCACCCCCTGCCGCTCCCCACCTGCAAAGGGTCAACCTCACACGTGGTGAAGCAGGTCTGCAAGTCTCTCTTTTTCTCTCCCTTTCTATCTTCCCATACCCTCTCAATTTCTCTCTGTCCTATCAAATAAAATAGAAGAAGATAAAAAAGCCGCCAAGGATCGGAGTAAGGATTAGGGTTCAAGCCCCAGTTCCTCACCTACGGGGGAGGGTCTTCAGGTGTCTGTCTTTCTCTCCCCCTCTCTGTCTTCCCCTCCTCTCTCCATTTCTTTCTGTTCTATCCAACAACAACGACATCAATAACAACAACAATAAAAATAGGGCAACAAAAGGGAATAAATAAATATTAAAAGAAAAAATTGGGCGGGGGAGATAGCATAATGGTTATGCAAACAGACTCTCATGCCTGAGGCTCCTAAGTCCCAGGTTCAATCCCCCACACCACCATAGCCAGAGCTGAGCAGTGCTCTGGTGTTTCTCTCTGTGTGTGTCTCTCTCTGCATCTCTCTCAAAAAAAAAAAAAATTTTAAAAAGACTTTCATGCTGGGGCTCCAAGATGGAGAGTTCAGTTTCCAGCACTAGATAAAGCACAGCTGAGCAGTGCTCTGTTGTTTCTCTCTGTATCTCTCTCTCTCTCTCTCTCCCTAAAATACAATAAATAGGGGCCTGAGTGGTAGCTCATTTGGTTGAGCACACATGTTAGAGTGTATAAGGACCCAGGTTCAAGCCCCCCAGTCCCTACCTTCAGGGAAACTTCATAAACAGTGAAGCAGTGTTATCTCTCTCTGTCTCTCTCTCTCCCTCACTCTCCCTCTCTCTCTCTGTCTCTCTCTCTGTCTCTCTCTCCCTGTCTCTCCCTCTCTCTCTGTCTCTCTCCCTCTCTATCTCTCTCTGTCTCTCCCTCTCTCTCTCTGTCTCTCTCCCTCTCTCTCTTTCTCCCTCTCTCTCTCTCTCTCCCTCTCTCCCTCTCTCCCTCTTTCTCTCCCTCTCTCCCTCCCTCCCTTTCTGCTGCTGCTTTTTTTTCCCTGCAGTTATCACTAGGGCTCAGTGCCTGAACTATGAATTCAGTGCTCCTGGAGGCCATTCTATTTGACAGGACAGAGTGAAATTGAGAGAGGAGGTAAAGATAGAGAGGGAGAGAGAAAGACAGACACCACTTATGAAGCACCCTCCTTGCAGGTGGGGAGTGGAGGCTTGAACCTGGATCTTTACATGGGTCCCTGCGCTTAGGCTTAGTACTACGTGCGCTTAACTTAACCAGATGCGCCACCACCCAGCCCCCCCTCCCTCCCTTTCCATCTCCCCCTTCCTTCTTGATTTCTCTCTTCCTCTATTCCAAAATAAATAAGCTATTAAGAAATAAATACAACGAAATCTATTTTAATGAATAGGAGTAGACAGTGAGAGCATTACAGCTGGCCCTCCACTAAGCTGGTTAGCAACTTTTCAACGTTACAATGCTCAGAAAGCCACATGCACTCATGAAGTCCATCCTTCAGAGTGGGAAGCAGAGTGCTCTGTGCCCACTGTCAGGGCAGTACTTAGTAAGTACTCTCTTACAGAGTAGTTGTTGTGTGAGTGATTCCTTAGCTAAACCAGCACAGGTTTAAGATGGACCAGGCTAGGTCTGGAGGCCCAGGTGGTTAAGTGTACTCAGTGAAATTCCAACTTGGGGTGTTCTCAACTGACAGTTTCCCAGGACATGGCTTCATTGTACGTCAAGGAAGATGACCACTTAAGTCCCTGATTGTACGTCAAGGAAGATGACCACTTAAGTCCCTGATTGTACGTCAAGGAAGATGACCACTTAAGTCCCTCGTTGTACGTCAAGGAAGATGACCACTTAAGTCCCTCGTTGTACGTCAAGGAAGATGACCACTTAAGTCCCTCGTTGTATGTCAAGGAAGATGACCACTTAAGTCCCTCATTGTACGTCAAGGAAGATGACCACTTAAGTCCCTCGTTGTACGTCAAGGAAGATGACCACTTAAGTCCAAGCGCCAGGTTGGGTAACCGGGCTCTCATACAAGTGCTTTCATGTTATCCGACCAAAAGCCAAAGGAAAGCTGGGCTTCGCTCCTCTGTCTGCAGACTTTGCATTAAGTAATCACGCTTCCGGAATCACTATCAGACTACTGCCTCTGGAGCAGGGTCCTTAAGATGAAGGAACGGGGGAAGAGGGATAAAACCACCAACGAGTTCTAAGCTACTAGTGCCTCACCTCGGCTCGTCTCCTTCCTGCAGACAGACTTACAGCGTCTTCAGTGATGGAGGTCTGGAATACTATGGCTTGGGTAGCCAGTTTCTCTTCTGACACCTAGTCCCTTTCACCCCTGCACGCTGACCCTGGCGGCCTACATGAGAGCTAGCTGTGCACACACAGCCCCCGGCCTCTGTGGACCGGGGAAGCTCCCACACACACACCCAGTTGGCCCCCACCTTCCCGTCCATGGGCCCCAGCAATGTGGAGCTGAGCTGGTCTGAGTCCGTTAACCCCCGACTGAAAGATAATTCACTATGAAGTGACCTGCAGATGCTTGGAGGGCAGAGCTGGGGGCCATCAGGCCATCCATGAGGATGAGAAAAGTGTTTTCACAGAACATAATACAGGAAGGAGTTCATTTGTACATAATGAAACAGGCCTGAAGCCTGGCCACTCTGCGAATTTCTGATCTGTGCTGGGAATTCCACAGGCTGTACGTGGAGCTCTTGGAGTGCTATGCGAACTTTGCAGGCCCCTCCGGAGGGTCTCTCTGCACCCCAGATAGCCTACCCCTCCAAGAACTGGCCCCACCCTCAAAGCTGCCGATTTCCTGAAAAAGCCAATGGCATCTTCCAGTCCTTACAGGCTTCAAAGGAACAGTGTGCTCCACCCTTTCAGCTTCGACACTGTGACTCCGCTACAGCAAAGAAGAGATGCTGCCTTTCTCCAGGCAGTTACGCAGTCAGCACCCACTTGGTGGGAGGCTGCTCTACCAGCAAAACGGCCACCTTCACAACTCCAGAGCCCCCACTCCCTCAGAAGGGCTCAGTCCACTGGCCCTTCTGGCCCTAAGCATCACTGAAGTGCAAGTCTCCTGGGCACCATCCCGAGTCCAAAATGGTGTGATCATCAAGTACGTCCTTTGGCTGGGCAGAACACTGCTGCTCTCACACCTGCCGCCCCAAAGCTGCTCCCTCGTGGCCTACACTGGCATTAGAGTCCTCCTGGACCATAGAGGCCCTGCCTCAGTACATGGACCCCCAACACTGCAGATCACTGGCTCAGCATCCGTAGAAATCACTCGGAAACTCCCGAGAGAGCCCAATGGACAGATCGCAAGTTGTGAACTCAGGAGGAACTGGGACCCTGATGTACAGCGGCCTGAAAACTCACTATCATGGCTTTAACTGCCCCCCCATAGGGAGCATGGGGACATGGGGACAGCTCTCAACAGCCAAGGGGGCCTCCTGAGTCCTCTGGCCAAAGAACAAATCAGCCCCCAACACATTCAGGCATGGAGCCCCAAAGTTGCAGGCCAGGGGTCCCCAGGAGATCCTTGTGAAGTGCAGTGAGGACAAACAGCCTCACCGTCAACTCTACCCACTCCATCCAGGAGGGCTTTGAAAGAGACACAAGAGACATAGCCATCAACTCCACCCAGAATGCTTTTGGGACGCAGTCCTTAGTGAACCAGCTGAAGCCATTGCACAGGCAGGTAGGTGGCTGGTTGCCTGTCCTTTCTTTTCTTTGAAAGGGTATTTTATTTATTCTAATTTTTATTAGTGATTTAATAATGATTGACAAGATTGTGGGATAAGAAAGGTACAAATCCATACAGTTCCTACAACCAGAGTTCTTTATCCCTCTGGAAGCATGGACCCAGGGTCATGATGAGCTGCAGAAGTTGGGAGTTCTGGCTTCTGTAATTGCTTCTCCACTAAACATGGGTGTTGGCAGGTGAATCCATATCCCCGGCCTGTTTCTGTCTTTCCCTAGTGGGACAGGGCTCTGGAGAGGTGAGGTTCCAGGACACATGGGTGAGATCGACTGCCCAAGGAAGTCAGGATCATGGCATTTATTCTATGTTAATGGACGAGAGAGAGACCTGCAAGTTTAACTTTTCCCCCGGTTGATATTTTTTCTCCTGTTATATCTTTGGGTATATTCTTTGTTCCTTTTGTTTTAGTCACTACTTCAGAGACACCTGAATCTACAGATTTCTTTTATTATTATTATTATTTTATTTTATTTGTTGGGGAATTAATGTTTTGCATTCACCGGTAAATAGGGATGCATTGGATCGACCTTCTCGTGGTGCATCCCGTGAGTACCCATTCATTGGGGAAACTGACGATCCTTCCTAGCCGACTGAATCCACATGGATCCCAGTCACTTTCAAAGCCAGCAACAAGCAGCTCCTGACAGCTTTCAAGCTGACGCTGTTGACTGGCTACGGAAGAAGGGCAAACGCAAGAAGAAGAAGAACCGGTAAATACAATAGTTTGCACATGCATCACATTTCTCAGTTTTCCATATAACAATACAACCCCCACTAGGTCCTCTGTCATCCTTCTTGGACCTGTATTCTCTTCCTCTTCTTGCTAATAAATGACTTATGCATTAATTTATTAGACAGGGTGAAGCCAGAGCGTCACCCCAGGACATGTGGTGCTGAGGTTGAACTTGGGAATCTTGCATACAACAACTGTACTTGCTGCTGGGCGGTGGCGCAACGGGTTAAGCGCACATGGTGCAAAGCACAAGAACTGGTGTGAGGATTCCAGTTCGAGCCCCCGGCTCCCCACCTGCAGGGGGTGTCACAGGCGGCGAAGCAGGTCTGCAGGTGTCTGTCTTTCTCTCCCCCTCTCTGTCTTCCCTGTCCTCTACCGCTTTCTCTCTGTCCTATCCAACAACAGCAGCAATGACAACAATAACAATAAGAAGAACAACAAGGGCAACAAAAATGGGAGGAAAAAAACGGCCACCAGGAGCAGTGGATTCGTAGCACAGACACCTAGAACTAGAAGAAATATAGGACAAGTGAATGGCGAATGGGGCTTCAGGAAGATGAAGCGTCATAAGATCAGTGGGACAAAAGGACCAAGGGCCAGAGCCCCCAACTGCAGCCAAGGACCCTGAATAATCAGAAAAAGCTGCTCCTGGCAGCAAGGAGAGTCCTTGTATGTAAGCAGAGCTTTCCAAATGGCCGGAAACCAGCTCCGAGGCCGAGCATAATTGATGTGTTGGGTGTAACTGGATGGTGATAAGGTGTCCCAGTGATTGATAACAGAGCCTGTCACTGGGTTAACTTTGGCCCCAAAAGGTCCTTGTGTGGTGGGAGAGAGCCTGTTTTTAGATGTCAGCTATCTGGGGGGGATTTATTACTGCAGAGACCTCTACTTGACTATGCTTCTTCACCACCTGGAAGCCTTCCCAGGGAATCTGCTTCCCCGGAAGAAGTGGGGGAGCCTTGAGCAGTGAAAAACTGGCCCCCGCTCACCGAGATGCACACCCTCCATGGCTGCTTCAGTAGTTCTGCAGAGAACCAGGATTTCGGTGCCAGAAAGAATCTTGAAAGTTTATGTATTCCTGATGTATTCATTTATTTAAAATATATAATTACATGTAACTAAGCATTCATAGTATTGCAAATATTGATAGTATATACAGATTGCTACGTGATTGTGTATATAAATTACCTATTTATAAATGAAGTAGAATTTTATTTCCTAATTTATTTACTAATGAAGGCAGAAGGATGACCATGCTTTCCTCACCGTTGATGATCTTTAAGAAAAGCCTGAAGCATTAAAATGTTCTGGAGGGGTCAGGTAGTGGCATACCTGGCTGAGAACATATGATACACAGGTTTGAGTCCCCAGTCCCCACCTGCGGGGGGAAAGCTTCACAAATGGTGGAGCTGGTCTGCAAGTGTCTCTCTGTTTCTCTTTTCTTTATGTCCTCCTTCCCTCTTAATTCCTAACTGTCTCTATCCAGTAAAGAATTTTTGAAAATATCGTTGAAATTCCATAAAACAGAGAAGACTTCTCTGTCCTTTCAGAAGATCAGCTCTAGTTGAGGTTCATATAAACAGCCCAGGAAGATAGCTCACCCCGGAGGGTACAGCGGAGCCATGCTTGTGACCCAAATTCAAGACCAGCCTGCACAGCCCTGGAGGGAAACTTCCCATTCTCCTCTCCCACCTCTCTCCTTCTGACATGAGTGTGATGAAGCCCCTGTGATGAAAAAAAAAAAAAAGATTAATAAATTAAGAATAAATGTATTTAAACTTAGTCCACCTATACTATTATTATTTTTGAAGACATTTGGTCCTTTTAAATCTTTCCATGAAAATCTTTTTTGCCCATAATGAGAAGTTGTCTGCCTTGTGTCCTGAAGGTATGAGGTTCAAGTCCAGGTCTGCACTGCACTGGGATGTGCTTCCAGTGACCGGGCCTCCGGACAGACCCCTGAGATCACACCCCTCATGCAACCAAGCCCCCCTCTAGAAGACAGAGGACTCCAGGGAGCTTCCAGCCCATCGTGTCCCTGTGGTGGATGGAGCCACATGAGCCAAATGGAGAAGTCTGATATTATGAGTCATGCAAAAGCCAGAGTGCAGCTCCGATGGGAAGCCAGGCCCGGTGCTGGCCTGTATACAACAGCAGCTCTGGCTCCTTCCGTGGACTCGGAACTCTTGCCTGTCACAGAGTATGAGTATCAGGTAAGAAACGTGAACTTCCCACTGTGATGTGTGTGTGTGTGTGTGTGTGTGTGTGTGTGTGTGTGTGTGTGTGTGTTTCCGTCCATGCCTGTCTTTCTGCCTGTCAGAATGGTGGGCGATTTCAGAAGCCACTTTTAGAAAGCAAGGAGTTTGTTAACAGCTCATGTTATCGACAGTGTCGTTGGGAAGGTCTAAGCAGCAAGTAAGAGAGGAAGGAGCATTTTCATTCTCCTCTTTTATTTTCTTCATTCATGCCATAGCTGTGCAGATCTCCGGTCATGTGTTTGCATATGAATGTGTGGCTGAGATTAGTGTCTCTTATTAATGAAGAAGTCTCTGCCAATAAGCTTTCCTTTCCTGGTGTTGTCTTGGTAGAAAATGCACCTTGTTGAAAGATTGCTTTGAAAACAACACCTTGATCCCATGAAGACAAAATCAAATCAAATGCAAAGCACCTTCAGGGTACCCCTCTTCCTCTTCCTCTTCCAGAAAGATGAAGAATGTGAAGAAAAGTCTAAAAAGAAGCAAGAAATTGCATGCCCCCACCACTTAAAGCCGAGGAATAAGAGAGATACTCTGAACAAAGAGTTAGCCCTTGAACGACTCTGGTTTGACCTGGGGTGGGTCCACTTCTAGGTGGATTCTTTTTAATGCACTGCGTGGTCCTCCACATTTGAGACTCAGTATTCATGGAGTCACCCAATCTCAGCGACTCATAATATCCGTGAATGAAGACCCCCACAGAGAAAGACTGTAAAAATAAAATAAAATAAAATAAAATAAAATAAAATAAAATAAAAAGCTTGGGAGTCGGGCGGTAGTGCAGCAGGCTAAGCGCAGGTGGCACAAAGCGCAAGGACAGGTGTAAGGATCCCGGTTCGAGCCCCCGGCTCCCCACCTGCAGGGGAGTCGCTTCACAGGCGGTGAAGCAGGTCTGCAGGTGTCTGTCTTTCTCTCCCCCTCTCTGTCTTCCCCTCCTCTCTCCATTTCTCTCTGTCTTTTCCAACAATGACAAGTAGAAAACGCATATAGTTAGAGGCAAAGGGGACCCTCAAGAAAGGGATGATGGGAAAGAACTGGATTGGCATTAAAGTAAAGAGCTCCCAGGTTTATAAAGGCTCTTAGTCCCTCCCCCACTGTTCATGAATAACTGACTCATATTTGCATGGGTTGGCCCACTCCTTGTGATTGGCACAGATAAAAGTGAGTCATAGACCATCGGTAGGTCTCTTGTGTCAGTCAGGTCTCTTGTCTCCTTGCTGCATCTACTGTTTGTGGTCTCTGTCTCCATGTCTACCTATTTGATTAGTATAACACTTTAAATACCAAGATATGACTGAAGTTAAGTTTTTTTGGAGTCAAGAACTATCAACAGATTTCCAGATGCCTGTGATCAGCACACTAAACCCCATCTTGTTGGAGGGACAATCTTTTCTTGACATTTTAGAGGACTTCTGTTAGGTTTGTCCCTTGGTTTTGCCACTAGCATGCATTGGCCTTCTCCATTTGAGTAGCAGCCCTTCTTCCTGTGGGGGTTGAACCCCTACCCCTCTTCAGCTTAGTGGATCTGTCTGTCGGGGTATCAGGCTGCCTCTTCATCCAGAATGGGGGCAGAGGAGCCCTGATCACTCCATCAGATGCACCAAGGACTGCTTGATCTTCTGCCGAGTGACTCAGAATTTTATTCTATAAGATGGTTGTTGTCCCCGGGGTATAATTTCACATCTCCCCAAGAAAGGTATCCGCACATCTCATATACCACCAAACTGCCATCTGTCTCCACCCAAGGACACTGGGCCCTCACCTCTCCCCACAATTTTTGTTGTCACTAGAGCTTCACCACTCTGGAATGACTTCTTCAGATAGAAAAAGATGGGGGCGGGGAGAGGGATAAAGTAGGAAACACGCCACAGCACCAGAGATCCCAGCAGATGGAGGTCCGAGGTTGGTCTTGGACCTGGTCAACGCAGTCCCTAGTTCCATCTCACTACACCTATTTTGAGCCCTTGAATTCATTAGAATGGACTAGTTTCTTTGTTCGTCTCTTCTGCCTTATTTCACTTAACATGAGTGCCTCCAATGCCATCCCTTTTGTAGCAGAAGAGAAGATCTCATCTTTTCCTCTGAGTGATATTTCACTGGATGTATCTACCATGTTTTCCTGATCCATTCATCTTTGTTGGGCACTTGAGTTAGTTCCAAATCAAGTGCTGTCCAGGAAGTAGTGGCAAAGGGATACTTTCACAGAATTGGTGGAAATGTCAATTGATCTAACTAACCCCTGTGGAAATCAATCTTGAGATTGCTCAGAATAATAAAAATAAATATGTCATGCAACTTCTCTCCTAGGTATCTATTCAAAGGGCACAGAAAGTGTTATTTAGAGAGACTCCTGCATGCCTGTACTCATCACAGTGCTCTGTGTAATAACTTGGAATAATAGACTTGGAATTTTCAGGGATGCTGTTGAAAAGTCTTGATAAACTCTCCCTCACCTCATTCCTAAAGCTATTTTTATCCCTGATGTCTCCAGGCACAGTTTTTCAAATGCTCTCTTCAGTCCACATACTCCCAAGATATCTATTCCCTTCTGCGGAGTGTGAATGAGTTTCACTTTCTAGCAAGCTGATGCCTTACTGGGCTAATGGAAGCACAAAGTGCGGGAACCAGGCCAAGCACAGTTTCCTAGGAGAAAACTAAGCCCTGAAAAGCTTATCGTAGCCATAAATAATAAAGTCACTAAATCTGCAGGAATACGGTGAGCAAGCCAAGGTGTACAGTGATTGAACGAACTCTGTCGGTGTGGAAGGGGTCCACTGTAGACCAATAATGTCTGAGACAATTACCCAAGGGAGTGAGTGAGACTGAACTATATAGTTATTTGAGGGGTTTGGAGAAGTACACACTCCCTTGTTTGCAATTCCTAATCCAAATAAATAAGGAAATATATCTTTAAAAAACAAGTTTCTTCTAAGTCTGATGTCATCCACTTGACAAGATGTAATACAACCAGACCTGAGTCTGTTTGGAATATTTCTCCCCCATTTAATTGCAATAAATTTATGTTTTGCTACAGAAATAACACACTGTATTTGGAAGAGCATGGAGTTATCACAGAATAGATACTGTATGCATGTTCTTACCTTGCCAAAACTTGACAAAAAATTTTTAGATATATTTATTCCCTTTTGTTGCAGTTATTATTTTATTGTTGTAGTTGTTGTTGTTGATGTTGTCGTTGTCGGATAGGACAGAGAGAAATGGAGAGAGGAGGGGAAAACAGAGAGGGGGAGAGAAAGACAGACACCTGCAGACCTGCTTCACTGCCTGTGAAGTGACTCCCCTGCAGGTGGGGAGCCGGGGGCTCGAACCGGGATCCTTACAACAGTTCTTGCACTTTGCGCCACCTGAGCTTTGCACCACGCTGCACTACCCCCCAACTCCCAAAAAAAAAAATTTTTAATCCATCATTCCCCAAAGGTTTAAGGTAAGTTTTGTAGCTCAGATCACCTTTAAAAAGCGGGTACTGTTAGAAGCAGCTAGAACCTCGGTGGAGGGTCTTCTTTGGTTCTTTTCTTACTGAAAAGTGTCAAGTGATGGAAGCCCTTCCTACTGCCAAATAAATGCTCCTTTGTGAGGAAGTTAGATGGAATCTTTGGCCTCTGAGTAGCTAAAACTCAATGACTCACAGGTATAGAAAGATAACTAGTGTTTTTTTTCTCTCTCTCTCTCTCCCCTTCTCTCTCTCTCTCTTTCTCCCCCTCCCTCTGCCTCTTGGTCCCTTTTTTACTTTTTCACTTTAACCAGAGCTCTGTTCAACTCTGGCTGATGATGGTCCTGGGGATTGAACCTGGGACTTGGGAGCCTCAAGCAGGAAAGACTTTGCCATAACCAGACCCGAAACCAGCCTACTTGACTTCTTTAGAATCATGTTGTGTAACTGGGTTAAACGGCAAACTGTATGGCCTGCAGAGGTCGCATCTTGGTTTTCCAGGGGGCAGTGAACTCCAAGCACGTGTCTCAGCCCGTTTTCTCACCAGGAGCCAGCAGTGGGATCCAGAGAGATGTCCTGGCGTCCAGCTCCATGCTCACCCTTCTTTGATCCAAACAGAACTTGCTCATCTGACTTTCCTAACAGGAAGATGTCAGATTTGCATTGGCCACTCAATTTCACATTCCAAAAATGTTGAATAGCAGAAAAGAGAGGGAAAAAATCTAGCCTAGCAAACCCAAATTACTTTTTTTTTTTTTGCCTCCAGGGTTATTTTTGGAGCTTGGTGCCTGCACTACAAATCCACTGCTCCTGGAGGCCTTTTTTTTTTCTTTTTCCATTTTGACATGTTGTCGTTGTTGTTGGACAGGACAGAGAGAAATTGAGGGGAGGAGTAGATAGAGAAGGAGAGGGAAAGATACCTGCAGACCTGCTTCACCGCTTGCAAAGCAACCCCCCCTGCGGGTGGGGAGCCGGGGGCTCAAGCCAGGATCCTTGCGCTTCCTATTATGTGTGCTTAACCCATCGTGCAACCACCTGACCACTCCCCAAATTTTAATTTTTATAGAAAATAATAATAAAGTACTGCCCGTATTTTTATGAGTGAAGCCTGAGCACCACTTGCCTCTGGCATGATGAGGTTCAGGGAATAAAACCAGGGGCCTCATGGGGGGAGACAGCATAATGGTTCTGCAAAGAGACTCTCATGCCTGAGGCTCCGAAGTCCCAGGTTCAATCCCCCACACCACCATAAACCAGAGCTGAGCAGTGCTCTGGTTTAAAAAAAAAAAAAAAAAAAAATACAGGGGCCTTGCCAATGCAAGTCCTGTGCTCAATCCACTGACCTCTCTCCCCAGCCTTAACAGAAGATGTCTGGAAAACACACAGAGAACAGCTGCAGTAAATAAACTAAGGCTTCTGGGTAAGTGCAGTGTCTACCAGACCCCAAGCAACCTCATCGAACTGTTAGGAACTGACTGAACCCCTCCCTTCTCAAGAACGGTCTGTCTTTGAGATGAATTTGTTTTGTTGTCAGATGTCGCAGGAGAACTTCCTCTGCAAGTCACTTTTCAAAAGGCACCTTTGGTGTCCTAGACACATCTGTTCACCCAACATCTGGCAGTGCTCTGCCCCGTCTTCAAGGAATTGAGATTTTGAGGCAATGCACAGATGTGTAGAGAACAAAAGCAGAAAGCAGAGAAACTTCCAAGAGCTGTGGGACTCTCACAGGGAGGACTGGGCTGGCCTGTGGCTGGGGAGGTACCCAGTGAGTACACCTCCCCACCACCCTCCCACATGCCCTGACTCACTGCAGTCACTTCTGTGTCGTTTGGGCTGAAAAGATAGCTCATCTGTGAAGGTGCCAATCCTGTGACCCTGTCTTGAGCCCCAGCACCATGTGGGAGGCACATTGGCACCAGGAGAAGCTTCTTCTTCTAGCGTTTGCCACCAGGAGAAGCTCTGGTATTATGGCTCTCTTTCTCTGCCTCTGTCTGAATGAAAAGGCAGCCTAATAGCTGTGGAATGATGTGTGTGATGTCCAACTCCAAAAGAAAAAAAAGGAAAGAAAGGGTCACCTGAATCTGAATATTAAAAGAGAGAGAGAGAGATGATCCACATGAATTTTAAAAGAGATGCACTGGGGGCCAGGTGGTGGTGCACTTGGTTAAGCGCACATAGTACTAATCTCAAGGACCCTCACAAGGATCCGAGTTCTAGCCCCCAGCAGAGAGGACACTTGGCAAGTGGAGAAGCAGTTCTGCAAGTCTCTCTCTCTCTCTCTCTCTCTCTCTCCCTCTCTATCTTCCCTTCCTCTCTCAGCTTCTCTCTGCCCTACCCAATAAAATGAAAAAGAAAATATCCACCAGGAGCACTGAGTCCCAGCAATAGCCCTGGAGGCAAAAGAGAGAGGTGGAGACTTTTATTTCTACAAGGGAGAGAGGGAGAGAGAGAGAGAGTAACTGTGTGACAATTTTTTAAAAAAAATTTTTTTCTTTCTTCCTTCAGGGTTATTGCTGGGGCTCGGCACCTGTACCACGAACCCACTGCTCCTGGAGGCTATTTTTTCTCCTTTAATTGTCCTTGTTGGTTTTTTTTAGTCGTTGTTGTGGTTATTATTGTTGTTATTGATGTCATCGTTGTTGGATAGGACAGAGAGAAATGGAGAGAGGAGGGGAAGACAGAGAAGGGGAGAGAAAGACAGACACCTGCAGACCTGCTTCACCGCCTGTGAAGTGACTCCCCTGCAGGTGGGGAGCCGGGGGCTCGAACCGGGATCCTTATGCTGTTCCTTGCGCTTTGCGCCACCTGCGCTTAACCCGCTGCGCTACCGCCCGACTCCCAGCTGTTGTTCTTCTTACCCTTCTACCTTTGAGTTCAGAGGCCTCCAATATTCAGAAGTCTCAGAGTGGGGCATCCTGCCACCTTGCTTCCAGATGAAGAAACCAAAGGTAACCCCCACAACTCGGCCAAGATATTAAGGTCTTTCTTTTCCCCTCCAGGGTTATTGCTGGGCTCGGTGCCTGCACCATGAATCCACCGCTCCTGGAGGCCATTTTCCCCCCTTTTTGTTGCCCTAGTTGTTGCAGCCTCGTTGCAGTTATTATTGCCATTGTTGACGTTGCTTTGTTGTTGGATAGGACAGAGAGAAATGGAGAGAGGAGGGGAAGACAGAGAGAGGGGGAGAGAAAGACAGACACCTGCAGACCTGCTTCACCGCCTGTGAAGCGACTCCCCTGCAGGTGGGGAGCCGAGGGCTCGAACCGGGATCCTTACGCCGGTCCTTGTGCTTTGCGCCACGTGCGCTTAACCCGCTGCGCCACCGCCCGACTCCCGATATTAATTTCTTATGGTCTCCTTATCTCATAACTTTCTTTTTTTTTTTTTTAAAGTTAATTCTACAGCAGTGAAACCCCAGAGATGACTGACAACATAAACATGCGCACAAGCTCTAAACAACAACCAAGAGTGCTATCAATACCTTCTAGCTAAATTATCTCCCCCAGCTATAAACGTAATTTATTTTTAACCAGAACACGGATGAGTTCTGGCTTATAGAGGCGCTGGGGTTCTCGCATAACCTTCTTAGCTGTGAGGACAGAGGGGGAGTGTGTGTCTGGTCGGATGCTGGCTCACGGTGCTCCCTCCCACCCCTCTGCAGAGCCCCAAAAGGAGGCATTTTCTTCTAGGAGAAAATTGCCACCCATGTTTAGAGATTTCTTCTGTCAGAGAGCCATTCATAAATGTCAGGGTTTAAGTTCTCTTATTTTTTTTCCATCACTCCCATCACCAAAGGTCTGTGTCCCCATCCCCGCCCCACCGTCATAAACAATCACTCTAGTTTTCCCACAGTCTTGAAAATAGGTCGACATTTTTTTTCACATTTGTACACTCCATTGTCTATATTCTATGTATGAGTGAAACTGTCCTGTAGTCATCCTTCACCTACCTCCTGACGGGCTTCACGGAATGTCACCTTCTCCATTTCCATCCACTTTATCCCAAAGGACACAAAGCCATCCCTTTTTATTGCTGCCTAGTATTCTGTTGAGTAGATGTCCCATAACTTTTTATCCAGTCATCTCTTAAAGGGCATTTTGGTTGTTTACAGGTGTCAGCTCTTATGAGTAAAGCCACTGTGAACATGGGGGTACATGTGTCCCTTGGAATCCGTGTTATTATATCTTTTGGGTCAATGCCTGGTGGTGGCATTGCTGGGTGGTGTGGCATCTCTGTGTGTGTTTGTTTAAGGAGTCTCCACGCTGTTCTCCATGGTGGCTGCCCCAGTTGGCGCTCCCACCAACAGTGTGGCAAAGCTCCTCTCTCTCCACGTCCTCCCCACACGGATCTTCTCTTGGTTTATTGATGGAGCCTCTTCTCACAGGTGTGAGGTGGAATCCCAGTGTGGTTTTCATCTAAATTTCTCTGGTGATGAGTGAATGTTAGAGCATTTCCACATATGTCTGTGGGCCGTGTGTATCTCTTTTTAGAGAGCCACCTATTCATGTCTTCTGCCCACTTTTCAATTCGGGCATTATTTTCTTTTTGTTGAGCTGTAGAAGTTCTTTAAAGATGTTTGATATCAACGCCTTATCTGAAGTATAGGATACAAATATCTTTTTTCCTGACTACTGGATTTCCTGTTTATCCTTGTGGAACTTTCTTTTGATGTGAAAAAGCTTTTTAATTTGATGTAGGGTGTAAGTTCTCTAACCAAGCTCTCGGAGGGCATGTCGTCTGCCCTTGTCCTCCTGGTCACATCTCCTCACGGGAAGGAGTTAGGTTGACCTCACAGCCCAGGCTGAGATGCCTGGAGCCCTGGTGACTTGATTCTGCTTGTCTGTCATGGCGGCTTGCTTCCAGCAGCTGGGCTTCTGCCCCTGCGTCCTTGACCCCACCCCTCCCTGAGCATTGCCAGACCCCTTTAGAGAAAACTTACTGAGCTTCTTTGCTGTTTGGTTTTGGACTTGCCTCTGATTAGCTCTTAATCTCACTCATGCGTCTCTGACCAGCGTGGAGGTCTTTGTTTGGCTAGCTTCTCCCACAGGAACTGAGCCCCCAGCCCCTGACTCCCACAGATCAGGGTTTTAAATGATTTATTGATATTGTCTGACTCCAGCCTAAGAGCTGCAGCTTAGATGGAAGGCTGTCGGGACACTTCCATGAATAGAAATCTGAATTTTCCTCGGGGCCAGGGAGTCATCCTTGTTCACTACTGGGGTTTGTTGCAATAAGAGATTCTCTATCTATCTATCTCTCTATCTATCTATCTCTGTGTGTGGGTTTGTATGCACACGTGCATACTCAGGAACAGGCTCTAGTTCTAGTACCTGTTTCTCATGTACTATCCACTGAAACTCCGTTCTGTGTTTTAAATATTCATTTAGTTAGTTAGTTACTTATTGGATAGAGACAGACATTGAGAGAGGATGGAGAACTAGGAGGAAGGAGAGATAGCTGTAGCATGAATTTACCACTTGTAGAGCTTTCCCCTGCAGGTGGACACCAGGGGCCGGAACCCCAGATCTTGTGCTCTGGAATGTGTGCACTCTACTGGATGCACTACCATCCAACCCCAACTCTATTCTTTTTTTTTAATGATTTATTTTCTGGGTGGCAGGGTGGCAGGCATGGCACACCTGGTTAAGCGCACACATATCCAAGGATGTGGGTTCAAGCCCCAGTTCCTCACCTGCATTATATACATGAAGTGAGAGGCAGGGAGGGAGTTAAAAAGAGGAGAGACGACTGGGGCAGTGCTCCACCACTTGTGAGCCTTGACACACACACACACACACAGAGACACACACACACAGACACACACACAGAGACACACACTCACACACACACAAACACACACACTCACACACACAAAAACACACACACAGACACACACTCACACACACACACAGACACACACACACTCACACACACACTCACACACACACACTCACACACAGACACACACACTCACCACACACTCACACACACAGACACACACTCACACACACACAGACACACACACACTCACACATACACACTCACACACACAGACACACACACACAGACACACACACAGGCACATACACAGATACACACACACAGACACACACACACTCACACATACAGACACACACACAGAGACACACACAGACACACATACACACTCACACACACACAGACACACACACACAGACACACAGACACACACACAGGCACATACACAGATACACACACACAGACACACACACACAGACACACACACACTCACACACACAGACACACACACAGACACACACACAAATACACACCCCTCATGTGTGGGGGCTTGAACCCAGGTCCTCCAGCATCACAGTGTTTGTGCTCTGCCTGTCAGAATAAGCCACCGCCTGGCTTCCTTTATTTTTATGAGAGACGAGAGACAGGGACCAGTGTACTACCCAGCTGTGACATATGGCAGTGTTGAGGGTTGAACCAGGGACTTTAGGGGCTTCAGGCCTGCAAGACCTGTAACCTAACAGGCTGAGCTATCTCCCCAGGCCCTTGGGACTGAGATTCCGTTATCCAGCTTTGACAGACTGAGAGCAAAGAGCGTGATTACAGAAGCCAAACGTAGCCAAGTTGGGGGGTGGGGTCCTATCCCCCTCCCATTTCTCCAGGACTGAGGGCTGGTTACTGGCTTCCTGCTGTCTCTTCCTGCGCAGTTGGGTCTAGGTGGGGTTACGTTAGTCCCAGAATCTAAAGGACAGGACGTAAAGGAGGCTCGGGACCCAGAAACATTCCATGGCTGACTTCTAGTGATTTTCTGTTCCATTATCAATGCTGCATTCTCACATCCCTTTTTAAAAACTTACATGTATGGGTTGGTTTCTTTAAGAACATTCATTTATTTAGCTTTTTATTTTGGACACAGACAGAAGTTGAAAGGGGAGGGGAGATAGAAGAAGAGGGAGGGAGGGAGGAAGGGAGAGAGAGAGACTTGCAGTCCTGCTTCACTGCTTGTGAAGTCTGCCCCATGAAGGTGAGGACTGGGGGCCTGAACCCAGGTCCTTGCACACTGCACTGTGTGCATTCAACCAAGTGTTCCACCACCTGGTCTCACGTGTGTGTTTTTTGATTTACTTTTTAAAGATTTACTTCATTATGGATCCCATATCAGATAGAGTTTCAGAGAAAGAGCAAAGACCTCAGGCAGGTGAGCCCTGTACTCTGTCAGCTGAACCACTTCCCAGGCACCTCTCTCCTTCCTTTGAGTAAACCCAAGTGGCAGTCGGCCAAAGGGAGTCCCAGGCGGGTTAGACGGCAGAGTCAGCCTCAGCAGGGGACAAAGAGGCAGAGTGGGTCTGGAGGCCACAGGGAGCCCAGACCTCCCAGCTGGCCATTTTGAAGCACAGTGTCAAGCTCTGACTAGCCACGGTGCGGTGGTTGATAAGCCCCTAAGTGATTTGGAAGGCTTAAGAAGGATCACCGTGAAGTCCCTGCAGAGAGGGTGTCCACGTCCACAGAATAACTATGTAGGTGGGAAGCCATTGAGGGAGGCTGCAGGTGGCAACAAGAAGCAGGTACCTCCTGCTGAAAGTTCAGGACGGCGCAGGGCTCTCTCTCTGGATTGATGGATGGCTCTCTCGGGATGATGGGATCCGTATCCAGACGCCTGTAAGAATGCCAGCAGCTTCCGGTCTCCTCTGGACACCTGCAGGCACTTCAGGGACGGGAGGTGAGTCTGCCCCTGGTAGAGCTCCAGGGCTCTCTTGTGCTCCTATGTCCCTAATGGCGTTAAGACGTCCCCGTGAGTAATTAAGCAAAGTAAGGGCCAAGGGTTAGCTCACCAGGTAGGGTGCCTGCCTTACCTTGTATGTGACCCAGGCTTGAACCCCAGACACATTACATGGGACAGACTGTGACAATGGGGGAGATTTCTTCAGTGCTGTGGCAGCGCTCTCTCTCTCTCTCTCTCTCCCTCTCTCTCTCAGCAAAACTCCAATGATAGAAGAAGGAAAAGCAGAAGGATTAGGAGAAGAAAGCCTGGGGTGTAGACAGGTAGTGTAGTGGTTATGCACAGAGATTCTCATGCCTGAGGCCCCAAAGTTCCAGGATCAATCCCTTGCACCACCATAAACCAAAGCTCAACAGTGCTTTGGTAATAAATAAGATAGAAGGAAAGAACAAAAGGAGGAAAGAAAGATAGGAAAGAAAGAAGAGAGAGAAAGAAAGAAAGAAAGAAAGAAAGAAGGGAGGGAGGGAGGGAGGGAGGGAGGGAGGGAGGGAGGGGGAAAAGGAGAAAGAGAGAGGGAAAGAAGGACAGGAAGGAAGGAAGGAAGGGAGGGAGAGAAAGAAAAGCACACAGAAGGTGCTGTGCAAACGGCAGCTTTTGCGGTAAGAGGAAGCGCTGTGAGAAGCCAGGCCTGCATTATTCTACCCCCAGCTCCACAGAGGAGAAGTACCAGGGAGTCTACATGGGGAGATGGCCCCGGCTTAGAACCCCATGAAGGCTTTCAGGTCTGCTGTGGGTCCCTAACAGCCCACTGGAAGCCAGCAGGAAGAGAGAGAATTTTGATTCAATACCACTTTCTTTAAAAAAAAAAAAAATCTATTAGTGACATAATAGTGATTAACAAGATTGTAATATAACAGGTTAAATTCCACACAATTCCCACCATCAGACATCCCTGTCCCATCCCCTCCATTGACAGCTTCCCTATTCTTTACCTCTCTGGGAATATGGACCAAAATTCTTCAAGGGGAGCAGAAGGTGGGAGGTCTGGCTTCTGTCATTGCTTCTCCTCTGGACATGGGTGTTGGCAGGTGGATCCACACCCCCAGCCTGTTTCTATCTTTCCCTTGTGGGACAGGGCTCTGGGGAGGGGAGGCTCCAGGACACATGGGTGAGGCCGTCTGCCCAGGGAAGTCGGAATGGAATCATAGGAGCATCTGCAATTTGGTGGCTGAAAAAGCATTAAGATATAAAGCAGAACAAATGGTTGACTAATCATGAACCTAAAGGCAAGAATATTGTGGATGGAGATTTGGGGTCTCCATTTTGGAAAAGTCTAGTAGGTCTATTTTAGATCTATTCCAAGGGGCCCCTGACTTCACTCATTTTTGCCTGAGCCTGACAGCGAACATGCAGGTGGACCAAAGCTATTGTCTGGGGAGATGGTGTCAGAGTTGGGGCTAGGACCAAAAAGCTGGGTCAGGGCAGCATCTGCAACTCGGTGGCCGAAAGGCACTAAGACGGAAAGCAAATTATTCAATAAACTTTCTCGCCCACAGTTCCAGCCACTCTCCTGCTCCTCACAAATGAGCACGTTTATTTAGTTCACATGAAATGAGTGCTGTGAGGGGCACTGGCACTTGGAAAGCAGAGATGTTTGGGCTGGGAGCTGGCACAGCTGTGGCTCACAGGCCTTGCAGGTGAGAGGCACCAGGCTGGACCCCAGCGCGGGTGGCAGCCGCAGTGGTGCTTTGGTCAAAGGAAGGGAATTTCTGTTTTTTGATTCTAGCCCACAGTGCCTCCCAAGTCCATTTGCAGAAGGCTCGGGGGTTCCCAGGATTGTGATGAGACGTCCTCCAACTCATCCCTTAGAAATATATGAAGTGGGGGGTTGGGTGGTGGCGCAGTGGGTTAAGTGCATGTGGCGCAAAGTGCAGGGACCGGCATAAGGATCCCGGTTCGAGCCCCCGTGCTCCCCACCTGCAGGGGAGTCGCTTCACAGGCGGTGAAGCAGGTCTGCAGGTGTCTGTCTTTCTCTCCCCCCTCTCTGTCTTCCCCTCCTCTCTCCATTTCTCTCTGTCCTATCCAACAACGAACAGCATCAACAATGGCAATAATAATAACCACAAAGAGGCCACAACAACAAGGGCAACCAAAGAGGGAAAATATGGCCTCCAGGAACGGTGGATTCATGGTGCAGGCACCAAGCCCAACAATAACCCTGGAGGAAAAGAAAAAAAAATAAATAAGTATATGAAGTGTCCGCATCCGGGCAGTGGTGCACACAATTGAGCTCACATGTCACCGTGCTCAAGGACTCAGGTTCAAACCCCCACTTCCCACCTGCAAGAGGAATGCTTCATAGGCTATGAAACAGATCTGTAAATGTCTTCTTCTCTCCCTATCTTCCCTCCCCTCTCAATTTTTCTGTTCTAAGAAAAATAGAAAGAGTGGGGGGGATAAAAAAAAATAGGAAGAAAGGAAGGGAAGAAAAGAAAGAAAAATATGGCCACGGGGCCAAATGATGTTGCATTCAGTTCAGCTCACAGATCACTATGCACAAGGACCCCAGTTCGAGCCCCCGGCTCCCTACCTGCAGGGGAGTCGCTTCACAGGCGGTGAAGCAGGTCTGCAGGTGTCTGTCTTTCTCTCCCCCTCTCTGTCTTCCCCTCCTCTCTCTATTTCTCTCTGTCCTATCCAACAACAATGACAGCAATAAGAACAACAATAATAATAACAACAACGATAAACAACAAGGGCAAAAAGGGGTAAATGGCCTCCAGGAGCAGTCAATTTGTTGTGCAGGCATGGAACCCTTGAGATAACCCTGGAGATAATAATAATAATAATACCATTTTTTTTCCCTCCAGGATTATTGCTGGGCTCGGTGCCTGCACCATGAATCCACCGCTCCTGGAGGCCATTTTCCCCCTTTTTGTTGCCCTAGTTGTTGCAGCCTCGTTGCGGTTATTATTGCCATTGTTGACGTTGCTTTGTTGTTGGATAGGACAGAGAGAAATGGAGAGAGGAGGGGAAGACAGAGAGGAGGAGAGAAAGACAGACACCTGCAGACCTGCTTCACCGCCTGTGAAGCGACTCCCCTGCAGGTGGGGAGCCGGGGGCTTGAACCAGGATCCTTACGCCGGTCCCTGCGCTTTGCGCCACATGCACTTAACTCACTGCGCCACCGCCCGACCCCCAATAATACCATTTTTAAAAATGCAAATTCCTCTCTAGCTCCATGTAGCCTTTCTGACTTCTGTGCAGCCCTGTTCTGACCATGCTCAGGCACTCACACAGGAAGCCCAACAGCTCCCTCTGTCCTGAGAAGCCTTTGCTCCTGCCTTTTGCCTGGAGTGTTGTTCCCCCAATATCCAACGGGGGCGCCTCTCCCCGTTGACATCCCACCTTGATGCACTTGTCCAGGTGTCCCTGTTGTGGTTTCCTCTCACTCAGCACCACCTCACCTGCCGAGAGGAGCCCGGCTGCAGAGACCTTCTCAGTGCCACAGTCCAGGTGTCCAGCAAGAGGCTGGACTCAGTCCAGTCAGCGTGTACCATAGTCAGGTCAGCCAGACCCCTCCAGTAAACTTTGCAACAAGTGATTCCTGCAGCCTGGCTTGTGAAAGGAAGGACTCTTTATTTTAAAGTGATTTTAATAATGATTTAAAAGATTGTAGGATAAGAGGGGTACAATTCCATATAATCCCCACCACCAGAGCTCCGTGTCCCATCCCCTCTGTTGGAAACTCTTCTATTCTTTATCCCTCTGGAGTATGGACCTAAATTCTTTATGGGGAGCAGAAGGTGGGAGTCCTGGTTTCTGTCATTGCTTCTCTGCTGGACATGGGTGTTGGCAGGTTGATCCGTCCCCCTAACCTGTCTCTCTCTTTCCCTAGTGGGGCAGGGCTCTGGAGAGGTGAGGTTCCAGGACACAGGGGTGAGGCCGTCTGCCCAGGGAATTGGGGATAGCATCATAGAAGCATCTACAACTTGGTGGTTGAAAATCAGTAAGATATAAAGCAGGACAAATTGTTTAATAAACAGGAGCCTAAAGGTAAGAACAGAGCAGACTTAACTAGGGGTCTCCATGTGGGAAGAAGCTAGGAAATCTATTTTAGGTATGTTCCAAGGGGCCCATGACTTTAGTAGTTTTTGCCTGAGCCCAATAGCTAATAAGCGGGTAAGCTGAAAGTATTGTCTGGGAATATGGTGTCAGAGTTGAGAATAAGGCTAGAAAGCTGGATCAGGGCAGAGAGTAGCTCCCAAATACGAGTGAAGTGTATAAATACTGTTAACTGTTAAGCCCACTGCTCTGACCTAGGGCCTGCGTCCATTCATACTTAGTACAGGAGCCTATGTAACCTCTGCATCCCTGCCTGTCTGAGCTCTCATTCCATGGTCACAGCTGGAAACATTCTAGGCTGCACTAAGTTCAAGATCAACCAGCCTCAAGTGGCCCAGTATGTTGACCCAACCTCCCTTCGGAGAGTGGGGACAGGCCCTGCCATTGCTGCTCTGCAGTGAGGGTAAGGTCCTAGAGAGGCCCAGAAGAAACCTTATGATGATCACGTCATCTCAGATTTATATTGCTGGCTCTTTGCAAAGTCTCTCTAGCCACAGACCCTGCAGGGCAGCCCGTCTGATCATTTTGCTATCTGAACAGATTCGAGCAACCCTTTAAAAAGGCATTAGCGTGAGTGCTCGGGGAGAGTGTGCTCCAAGGTTGTAGATGAAATGATATGATTTCCTTGATTGTATCTTTTTATTTATGAGGCATAATTTATGAGCGCCGGGGCTCAAAGCTCAGTGAGTGATGACTAGCTCCAACCCAAGTCATCCATCAGGCGCGGGCAAAGGAGTGGTGATTGTGATGGAACCTATCGAATTAGCTGTTGGCCTTGGCCGACACAGGTATCGGAAAGACCTTTTTAATATCTGTTTGTCGCTCTCCCGGGACTGTGATAACAATCTCATTACATGGCCCGAGGAAAGAAATAATTTAATTGTTCGCCTGTTAACATGCAACCTAGTTACTCGACTTATTAATTGCTGGCGTGGCTGTTGATGCCAGATTTTTCTCTCTTTCTGTCGTGCGCCGTTGTGAAAATGGCTTCACAGTCTCCAGTTTTTATAAACAAGGCTGTTGCTTCCCTCCTGGCCAGGGATTCAGATATAGAAAGGTGGCTTCCGTGTCGTCGAAATGCTCTTGTTAAAAAAAAAGAAAAAGTTGCTGTCTGTGATTCCACCAGAAGTGTGATCTACAACAGGAGGACAGGACATGTCCTCCTCCTCTCAATCCTCGAGGATTAAGAGTTATGAGGCCCATCGAATTTAGTAGCAAGGGCAGAGGACAAGGATAGACACTCTCCCATTAAAGAGCCGAGAGGTAAGAGGTTTTGTGCAAAAGATGACCAGCTGAGTTGTGTTCTTTCTAAGTGCCACTTCTGTAGGGAAATTAGTAACAGATGTGTGACCAAGTAGAGATAGTGCCTAGATCCTGACAGCTGAGATAGACTACTCAGAATCTCCTTTGGTTTTGTTTTTCTCTTATTATTTCTATTTTTATATATTATTTATTCATAGGATAACAGAAAGAAATGGACAGGGAGGGGGAGATGGAGAGGAAAGTGAAGAGTGACACCTGCAACACTGTTTCACCATTCCCGAAGCTTCCTTCCTGCATGTGGGGAACATGGAGGAGCTTGAACCTGGACCTTTCACAGATTAATGTGTGCTCTCATCCAGGTGTGTCACCACCTGGCCCCCAATTTAAAACTTTAATGTTTTAAACAATCAGAAAAATATTTTATCATGAAATAGATTTCTAAATGGCAGAATACAGGAAAAACACAATGCTACCCCTGCCCCACCCCCTGGAAGTACACACTGAGTTTCTCTTTGTACTAAGACCACACCTGATACATGTCAGACCCAATGCATGTTATTTTGGAACAGTGTGAACCCGAGGGAAATGAGCTCTAAAATGAAAAGTGTGAAAGGGGCTAAAGAAAACCCAGTACAATGACTTAACCTCCCAAAGGACAGGCCAACACTCGAGTTTCTCCAATACACCTCCCATTCTGCTGGCCCTGCAGAACGATACTTCCTCATCTTGCTCTTTGGGGAAAAAAAAAAACGGGGTCTGGTGGTGGCACACCTGGTTAATCACACAAATTACCATGCATAAGGACCTGGGTTTGAGTCCCCACTCCCCAGCTTCGGGGCGGGGGGGAAGCTTCATGAGCAGTGAGGCAGGTCTGCAAGTATCTCTCCTTCTCTCTCCGTTCAATCTCCCTGTACTCTCTCAATTTATCTCTGTCCTATCCAATAAAAGGGAAATAATTGTCACCAGGAGCAGAGGATTCATAGTGCCAGCACTGGAGGCTATAAGAAAACAAAAACTTGCAGAAATAGAGAGGAAAGGGAAAGATAGAGAGGGGGAGAGACAGAGAGCCACACCTGCAGCCCTGCTTCACCACACGCAAAGCTTTCCTCTTTCAAGTGGGGACTGGGGGCTGGAACCCGGGTCCTTGTGTATTGTAACGTGTGCTCAACCAGGTGCGCCACCACCTGGTCCCCCAAGGAAGATCTTTCTGCTGACCTCTTCCAGCCAAGGACAAATGCTTAGGTCCATCGTTTTCACAGCAATTGAATTTGCAAGGCTTGGTGGCAGATATTAAAACACTTTGTGTAATTACCATTGTAAAGACAAAATCCAGGGATTAGTCCTGAGAGAGGAAAGACTAAATAAAAGAGCAATTTGTGTTTGAAAATGAAGATGGTTGAGTGCCCATGTCACGATGAGCAAGAACCTGGATTCAAGCCCCAGTCCCCACCTGCAGGGGGAAAGCTTTGCGAGGGGTGAAGCAGGGCTACAAGTATCTGTGTCTCTCTCCCTCTCTGTCTCCCCCTTCCTCTCCATTTCTGGCTGTCTCTATCCAATAAATAAATAAAGAGAATAATTGTTTAATAAAGAAAGATGGACTCGGTAAAATAGCTCACTGTCTAGTGCTCTGTTTTGTGAGCAATCTACATTCAAATCTGGCCCCCACTGCGCTGAAGAGAGCTTCGGTGCTGTTCTCTCTCTCTCTCTCTCTCTCTGCCTCTAGCTCAAAAAATACATAGAAGCAGATATCACTGGTCAGTTTTAGCATTGTAGTTAGATGGCCATATTTATTTATACTTAGTTTGCACACTGCAACACTTGTCAGCAGCAGCAAGCAGAGCCTTAGAGGAGAAAGGCCCTGACCTGGGCAGTCCACACCTGTCCTCTGCATTGGGAATCCTCTAACTTCACAGTCACTAGAGAGAGATGGGAGCTGGGGGTGTTTGTATGCAGGTACTCAGCAAACACAAATAGCCTGATGCTGACAATATTCTGATTCAGTAGAACTTCCATCACCTCTAAAGATGAAGAGTTTCCTTAGCTGTGCATTGCTTGGGCATGGCGTTCCACATGCTCCTGTCCCCTCCTCTCTTTTTCTTCTTCTAGCGTTTGCCCTTCTTCCATAGCCAGTCAACAGCGTCAGGTTGAGCCTGATGTAAAGTTTTGAGACCTCCTTTGAATCTGGAGAGGTGGCAGTCTTGACTATGTGGCTCATAGTCTGTCTGGAGCCGCAGGAGCAGTTCGGGTCGTCTCTGGCTCCCCAGCGATGGAACATAGCGGCGCACCGGCCATGGCCTGTTCGATAGCGATTGAGGAGGGCTCAATCATAACGTGCCAGGTCTGTGATGAGGTGTTTGTTCTTTACCTCGGCTGACTGCCAACTCTGTTTCCAAGAGTCTGGAACAGAGAAGTTCAGTGTAGGCGTAGGGGACCAGATTGGGTGACGAGACATCAAGCGTTGAACAGGGTGGGCGAAGATATCCGCGTAGATTGGCAGGTCCGGTCGAGCGTAGACGTGGGAAATGAACTTAGATGATGCCGCATCCCGACGAATATCTGGCGGGGCGATGTTGCTAAGAACTGGCAGCCACGGAACCGGGGTGGAATGGATGGTTCCAGAAATGATCCTCATGGAGGAATATAATTTGGAATCGACCAAGTGGACATGGGGGCTACGGAACCATCCTGGGGCACAGTATTCTGCAGTGGAATAGCATCATGCCAGAGATGATGATCTTAGTGTGGAAGCGCTCGCGCCCCATGAGGAGCTGGCCAGTCTTGCAATGATGTGATTCCTCGTGCCTACCTTTGCTGCAGTTTTTATGAGATGTTCGTGAAATGACAGGGTGCGATCGAGAGTAACGCCAAGATAGACTGGCTGGGCTTCATGCCGGATTCTCGTATCGTCAAGCTGCACATTAAGCTCACGCGAGGCCGAGGCATGGTGTAGATGGAAAACAGATGATACCGTTTTTGCAGTGCTAGGGATTAGTTGCCATTTTTTACAGTAATCAGATATCAGAGACATGTCTTTCGTGAGTGTTTCCTCGAGGATGTCAAACTTGGATGCCTGAGTTGTACAGCAGATGTCATCGGTATAGATGAACTTCCTTGAAGAAGTTTCTGGGAGGTCATTGATGTAAATATTAAATAGCGTAGGAGCCAGAACAGAGCCCTGGGGGAGGCCACTTGAGACAAGTCTCCATCTGCTAGACTTGTCACCCAGATGCACCCGGAATCTTCTGTTTTGGAGAAGAAACGATATAGTGTTGGCCACCCATGGAGGCAGGCATCTTGAGATCTTGACTAGGAGACCACGGTGCCAGACCGTGTCATAGGCTGCTGTGAGATCAACAAGGACAGCACCCATCTTTAAATTCTTCTGGAATCCATTTTCAATGTAAGTTGAGAGGGCCAGGGCTTGTTCGCAGGTAGATCTTCCTGGGCGGAAACCAGCTTGGGCGGGTGATAGGAATTTCTCTGTAAGAGGAGAAATACGTGAGCTGGCCACAGACCACATTTCTGTACCCAGTGATCATGTGAGGCTGTCTTGGGACACCATCCCAGATGGGTTGACTTGTCATTAAGGCAAAAGGTAGATAGATCGGTGGTCAGAGATGGAGGGTGGATGGATAGGAAGGAAGAGAGGGAGAGAGAAATGGCAGCAATAAGCAACTCTCTCCCTGTTTACAAGGGCTTTCTTTCTTTTTATAATATCTAGAGGGAAAGGGGAGATAGAGAGAAAGAGAGACACCTGCAGCACTACTTCACTGCTTGTGAATTTTTCCCCCTCCAGGTAGAGACTCGGGGTTTGAACCCGGGTCTTTGCTATGGTAGGTAGTGTGTGCAGGGAAGCAGGTGTGCCACCAGCCAGCCCCCAAGATATGTATTTCTTCATCTTTGTATCAGTCCATTAAAATGAAGGGATCAGAACTTATTGTTAAAATGTTTTTATTGTTGTTGTTGATGATTTTTTTTTTCTTTTCTTATGTTTTGTTTTATAACCAGAGCCCTGCTCAGCTCTGGTTTATGGCAGTGCACGGGATTGATCCTGTAACTTTGGAGCCTCAGGTCTGAAAGTATTTTTGCAGAACCATTATGTTATCTCCCTCCCCTTCCCATTATTGCTTTAAAAAAAAAAAAGTCTAGTCTGCATAAGATATCTGCTAATGCTTCTGCTGTTTCACTCACTCTATAAACACAAACCAAATCTCAGGATGGCCCTTTTCTCAATAGGGATTATCAGGATCATTTGCTAGTATATTGACTCTCAGTCCTGAACCTCACTTTTTCAGTTCCTGTGTCTTTTGTTTAAGCTGAGCACAGACAGAAACCCACAGTGATTTCTAAGTAAAAGAAAGTAAAAGAATTTTTTTTATTCCTTACAGAGGGACAGAGGAGTGACTACCATGGACAGTTTTTTTTTTCCTCTTCTTCCAGGGTGTTGTTGTAGCAAAAAGGCTGCCATGTAGCACAAATCTCATGCCACCCACAAAGCTTCATCATCTGAGCCGGCGTTCCCTCCATCGTAACCACTTTCATTTTCTGAGTGGCTCATGTAAATAGGTTGATCCTGATTTGCATAAGCATGTTGATTTATATGAGTGCTATTTTGATCTCAAATTGATTGAATACCAAAAAAAAAAAAAAAAAAAGACGAGGCAAAGCCTTGCCTCATGAAGGTCTCCCGTCAAAGGCAAAAGATACAAATCACACCTACACCCAGCGAGAGCTGGAGAATGCTACACTGTCTGCTTTGGAAATGGAATGTTTCTAAAGAGATACAGCAAAGTCTGTAGTCTTGAGGCTCAGCTGATTGTGCCAGGCCCATGAATTAAGCCAGCCACGTTTTTGAAGTGTGACTATCCCTCCAGTAAGAGTTCCTGTAGCTTAGAGAAAGAAGCACAGGGTCCTGTCTGCCAACAGTTTTGAAAATAAACAAATAAGAAACTACAAGCAAACAACAACAGAAAACACACCTTGATAGCATTTATGATCCCTTACATCATAAAGGCAAAGTTAGTGTTGCAGTGCCAGGCTGGAAATAGGCTGACACTGGCTGATAATGTTACTTGTTGGCTTGCATAGCTCTTAGTGCTTCTCTTAGCTGCTCCATAATTAACTGACAACTTGCTGCCATTTTATTGTCCAACAACAACAAAAAGATCTGTTTATTTATTATTGATTGGGTAGAAACAGATAGAAACTGAGAGGGAAAGGGGAGCTAGAGAAGGAGAGATAGGAGCCGGGTGGTGGCACACCTGGTTGAGCGCACATTTTAGTGTGCAAAGACTGGGTTTGAGCCCCCACCCTCCACAAGTGGTGAAGCAGGGCTGCAAGTGTCTCTCTCTTCTTTTCTTTTTTTATTCTTTTTTAAATATTTATTTGTTCCTTTTGTTGCCCTTGTTGCTTTATTGTTGTAGTTACTTATGTCGTTGCCATTGGACAGGACAGAGAGAAATGGAGAGAGGAGGGGAAGACAGAGAGGGGGAGAGAAAGACAGACACCTGCAGACCTGCTTCACCGCCTGTGAAGCGACTCCCCTGCAGGTGGGGAGCCGGGGCTCGAACCGGGATCCTGACGCCGGTCCTTGTGCTTTGCGCCACCTGCGCTTAACCCGCTGCGCCACAGCCCGACTCCCTCTTTTCTCCTTTTCTATCTCCCCCTTCCCTCTCAATTTCTGGCTATCTATTCAATAAATAAAGATAATTTCTTTAAAAAAAAAAAAAAAAAGGAGAGAGAAGACAGAGAGACAACTACAACACTGTGTCACCACTCATAAAGCTTCCCCCTTCCCCCCCCACCGCCACAGATGGGAACCAGGGACTTGAACCTGGGACCTGGTGCATTGCACATGTGCACTTAACTGCCCCCTTTTATCATATTATACCTAGCTGTGCTTCGCTTCTTGTTGTCTCTCTTCACCCAGTTGGGGGTCCTTTCTTAAAACTGGGTAAGCCTTTGTTCAACAAAGAAGTCAGGAGACTTAGGCAGCTGCAGGGCTGCAGTACAAACCAAACTAAACTTGAACCTGCACGAGCCCTAGAAAGCAGAACGTGGACGCACCAAGAATAAACACTCAGGACGGTGGGTCACCACCAGCCAGCAAGGTTTCAGTAGTAAGGAATCTGGTGAGTTCCTTTCTTTGTTGATGACCCTTCTCCAGATAAACCCTCCCCGCGAACTCTGATGCTTCAGGACTCCTCCAATTTTCAAATGGACATGAGTCAATCAGAATAGATTTTTCTTTATTTTTTTATTTTTTAATTATCTTTATTTATTTATTTGGATAGAGACAGCCAGAAATTGAGAGGAAAGGGTGAGATGAAGTGAAAGAGAGACAGAGAGATACCTGCAGACCTGCTCCACTACTTATAAAGCTTTGCCCCTGCAGGTGGGGACCGGGGGCTTGAGACCAGGTCCTTGCACATTGTAACATGTGCACTCAACCAGTTGTGCCACCATCCGGCCTCCCCAGACTAGTCTTTAAAAACTTAGAAAACTACTACTTGCTATCATGACTTAATAGTTGCCATCTTGAATTATTAATTCTGCAGAGCAAATGATGCTTGTGGCATACAGGTGTTGATAGTCTGGTTCTGTATAAGTAGAGAATCTCTATCAATTTGTTTCTATCAGACAACACTGAAAGGGTGGAGGTAGATAGCATAGTGGTTATGCAAATAGACTCTCATGCCCGAGACTTCAAAGCCCCTGGTTCAATCCCCTTCACCACCAGAGCTGAGCAGTGCTTTGGTTAAAAAAACAAAAACAAAAAACCACTGAGTAAGAAATCCCCTAAAGGAGTTTCCCCGTGAAAGCTTACTCAGGGATCCTCCTAGGCCAGACTGTATGCATATAGTCCTCTTGCATTGCCATTTCGATCTATCATTCTGATTGATCACTGTGGGGCTCCGGCGATTACAGGGCCTAATTTAACCCTCTCCACTCACACATCCATCTCCTCTCCCTCTATTGCACCTGACATCCTACCAATGACTTTCTCATGCAAATGACGACCCCAGGCAACCTTTAAGGATATTCCTGTTTAATTATACAAATAGTTCTTGATAAATAAGATTAAGCTCCCTTCCCCCATGCGTTTGCTTCTTCCTTGATGGAGTGCAATCTAATTCTCATGCAGATGCGGTGGGCGGGGTGGGTAGGCAGTACTGAGTTCCCTGAAGTCTGCATGTCCAGAGGGGTTGCAGCCAGCTGCTCCTGATGCTCTTTGGATGGTGAGTTTAACTGGACATGGTGTCAAAATCAAGCCAGCCCACCCCTCCCCCCAGAAGGTCTCAGGGCCCCCAGGTTCCACATCATCTTGTCCACAAAAGCAGTGGTCACCATCATTAGCCTGGAGATGCCTAGTGGAGTTGTGAGTCTATAGGATGTTCCCCAACGTCAGCGGGGCCATGGCCGTGCTGAGCATCCTTTTCAAAGATGGTCCGTCTACTCTGACGCCCTTTGATTTTCTCCTTCTTGAGCCCATGTCTGTGTATGCATTCCATGATTCCAATCCAGGGCCTCCTACATGCAAAACATGCACTGTTGGGGTGGGGATGGGGGGTAAAGCTGGTGGTGCACCGGCTTAATCACACATGGTACTATGTGCAAGGCCCCGCTCCCCACCTGCAGAGGGGAGGCTTCACAAGTGGTAAAGCAGATATCCATCCCCCCCTCTCTCTTTATCACCCCCTCCTTTCTCAATTTATTTCTGTCCTGTGGAATAAAATGGGAAAAATAAAAGACATGCACTCTCCTACCAAGCTATCTTTCCAGCCATTCCTGACCTTACTACCTACCTCCTCCTTGTCTTCCTTTTCCTCCTCCTCATCTTCCTCCTCCTCTTCCTCCTCTACTTTCCCTCCTTCTACTCTGGAGAGCCAAGGCCTCGTCATACATGCCTGATGTCACAGTTCCAGGCCACCTTTCCACCCCAGTAGAGAGGCAGAGAGGCAGGATGAGACACCACAGTCACAGTCCCAGAACTCTTCCCAGTACCCAGGCACCTGGCTGGGTGCTGAGTCTTGAACCTGGGCTGTTGCATTACTGCAAGGCATAAGCCCAACCTAGTGAGCTCTCTCTGGCCTTCATCTTTCCGTCTCATCCTTCTGTCCTCAATGGCCCCATGAGGGAAATCAGCACAAAGATCCTGTTGGGAAGAAATAATGCAGCCTTAAGAAACACACATTAAAAAGGAAAGCACATAGGTGTGGTCACGGAAGTGGCACAGTAGAGCAAGCACTGGACTCTCAAGTGTGAGGTCGTGACTTCGATCCCCAGTAGCGCATGTACCAGAGTGATGTCTGGCTCTCTCCCCCTCTCTCTCTCTCTCTCTCTCTCTCTCCCCTTCTCCCCCTCTCTCCCTTCCTTCTCCCTCCCTCTCTCCTCTCATCCCTCTCATTAATAAATAAATAAAGTATTAAAAAATGTGTAAATGCTCAGGGAAAGGAATACTGGAAGTGGCTTAAAAGGTAAATAATGAACTGTAATGGTGATGGTGAAACTTAAGGTTTTAGAGAGAACTGAGCTGAACTCATGAGACAGCATATTCAATGAAAGTGCGCACTGGGACAGTGTCAGATAGTGAAGGGCCTGAGAGAAGGTCAGAGCTGGCAGTGGGAATGTTAACATGAGCAAGCAAAGAACAGCCCCCCAGGATGCCCAAGTTAGCTTGGGCACCGTCCCTGATAGCACCTCGGACAATCAGTCTTTGGTGACTTCTAGGAAGTTCTAGACCTTTGAAAGAGATTGAAGTTTAGGGGGATCAAGTTAATCACTCACATGACAGTGCACAAGGGCCCAGGTTCAAGCCCCTAGTCCCCACCTGCAAGGGGAAAGCTTGAGGAGTAGTGAAGCAGGGCTGCAGTTGTCTCTCTCTTTCCCTCTCTACCTCCCTCTCCCCTCTCAGTTTCTCTCTGTCCCTATCTAGTATGAAGTAAATAAATAAATAATATTTTTAAGGAAGGGAGTTGCTATTCAGTTCCACTGTTGACTTATAAACCCATTCGGGGCACATGGCAAAAATAGGACCGACTGCCTTGAGACGTCCCCTTCTGTGTGCCATGTCACAGCTGTACCTAGACTGGAAGGGACACTGGATATCTAGCATCAGATTCTCAATTATTAAGAGAGCAGGTAGGTGAGGGCTGGTAGGTGACTCCTTTCTCTTTGTGGCAAAGCCTGTGAAGCTCATACTCCTTTTTCGTATAGAGTATAGATTGCTCTTGTTCGCACAGACCTCATGATGGCATTGTAGGGAGCCCAGGATGATGCCGCGTGTTACTGAGGTCTATTTAGGAAACAATCTGGGCAAAGCACAGAGAAGTGTTCTCAGGCCAGAGTGTCAGATATTGAAATGTGGTTTCAATGGGGAACTTCTGTGCCTGGGGGGGGGGGCTCTTAATATGAAAGGAATATTTGCTTATTTTCTACCAGGGTTCCTATTCAATACAATAGATGATGTCAATACAATCAGCCCTTATAAAGTGATAATAATAATAAACTAAAACTAAAATAAATTATATGTGGAGTGCTCTGCATGCATTTTCAATAACAGTTCTTCTTAATTACCTAAGTTCTAAGTGAAAACTGGTTTCCTGTTTCTGAGCTCCACTTTTTCAAGGACTTAGCAACCACCACGAGATCACATCTTTGCTCCAAATAAATCAAGAAGTTGATAATGCAACAAAGATGGTTGGGAATAAGCTATGACAGCTCAGGTAGCAGTGGGGATGGGCGAGAGCTCAGTGGGTAGAATGCATGCCTTCTCGTGCTTGAGGTCCTGCTATGAGCCCTGGAACCATGTATGAGCACAGTGAGGAGCACTTGGAAAACTCCATGAAGGGTAGGATAGTGTTTCTCTTCTATCTGTCTCTCCCCTTCTCCTCTCTCTGATTCTTTTTCTCTCTAAATAAAATAATGGAGAAAAAATAAGTTAGGGCAAGACAATAGTTGCATGTTAGCTGTCAGACTCAGGCAAAAACTAGTAAAGTCATGTGCCCCTTAGAATAGACCTAAAATAGACCCACTAGCTTTCTCCAAAAAGGAGACCCCCAAATCTTCATCTGCAGTATTCACGCCTTTAGATTCCTGATTAGTCAACAATTTGTCCTGCTTTTTATCTTCACACTTTTTCAGCCACCAGATTCCAGATGCTACCATGACGCCATCCTGACTTCCCTGGGCAGACGACCTCATCAGTGTGTCTCAATGTCTCCCCTCCCCAGAGTCCTGCCCCACTAGGGGAAGATAGACACAGGTTGGGAGTATGGATCCACCTGCCAACACCCATGTCCAGTGGAGAAGCAATGACAGAAGCCAGACCTTCTACCTTCTGCATCCCCATAATGACCCTGGGTCCGTGCTCCCAGAGGGATAGAGAATAGGAAAGCTGTCAGGGGAGGGGGTGGGATACAGAGATCTGGTGGTGGGAATTGAGTGGAGTTGTACCTCTCTTATTCTATGATCTTGTCAATATTTCCATTTTTTATTTTTTTAAAGAGGTTAGGGCACTAAGCAGTCTTAAACTTGTGAGAGGCCCAGTGTTGCATAAAATCAGAAGATAAATTAGTAGGTTTCAGCTAACACCCTGAGAGACAAAGATAGGCTTCCCTATCTTTGTTATTAACTACGTAGGTATATAAAATGTACAATTCAAGCTCGATTTTCCCAGCTCCAACATGGATTCCAGAGGGGTTTTGATCCCAAAACGACATGCAGGTAACAATGGGAGAATACAGATGGTAATAAACAGTGAATGTTGAAGCTAGAATGTTCAGCGAGCTACAGATTCCGTCTCTGAGTGACATCGTTTCACAGAGTGATCACAGAAGGTGACTGAGACTTGGTTTCTTCCAAAATCTCACTGTGACAACAGCTCCAGGATTATATGATGCCTTGTAGCTCCTACCTTGAAGTGATCCCACACATACTTTTTTTTTTACTATTTTTTATTTGTATTTATTTATAAAAAAGAGACATTTACAAAACCATAGGATAAGAGGGGTACAACTCCACATAATTCCCACCACCAGAACTCCGTGTCCCCTCCCCTCCCCTGACAGCTTTCCTATTCTTTATCCCTCTGGGAGTATGGACCCAGGGTCATGTGGGATGCAGAAGGTGGAAGGTCTGGCTTCTGTCATTGCTTCCCCGCTGAACATGGGCGTTGACAGGTGGATCCATAGTCTCATCCTGTCTCTTTCTTTCCCTAGTGGGGCGGGGCTCTGGGGAAGCAGAGCTCCAGGACACATTGGTGGGGTTGTCTGTCCAGGGAAGTCTGGTCGGCATCATGCTAGCATCTGGAACACAGTGGCTGAGAAGGGAGTTAATATACAAAGCCAAACAAATTGTTGAACAATCAAGGACCTGAAGGCTGGAATAGTGCAGATAAAGAGTGGGGGGGGGAATCCTCCATTTTGTAGACAGCTAGTAGGCATATTTTAGTTCTATTCCAAAGGGCCTGTGGCTATACTAGTTGTTTTTTTCCCCTGAGCCTGAAATCTGATCTGCAGGTGGATCCAAGTTACTGTCTGGGGAGATGATGTCATAGCTGGAAAAAGGACCAGAGTGCTGGTTCAGAGAAGAGAGTAGCTCCCTAATATGGGAAAGGTGTATAAATATTGTTGACGGTAAGCCCCACTGATTTGATGTGATCTGGGGCCCATATTCAGCTTAGGAGCCTATGTGCCCTCTGCATCCCTGTAGATCTGAGCTCACATTCTGTGGTCATGAGTAGGAACGTTCCAAGCTGCCCCAATATTGACCCATCTTCCTCAGGTGTAGCATAGAGTCTGTTGTCCAGCCTCCCTTCAGCTTCATTACTCGAGTGAGACCTTCCCTTTCATAGTATTCTCTTTTTTACTATTTTCAACTGTTTATTTTGGATAGAGACAGAGAGATATTGAGAGGAGAGGGGGACATAGAAAGCACCAGGACAGCTGCAGCCCTGCTTCTCCACTCGTGAAGCTTTCCCCCTGCAGGGGAGATGAGGGCTATGTGTGTGTGCTTACTCAGGTGTGCCACTGCCTGGCCTGATCTGCTACATTTCTGTCAAAAATGAAATGATGTTTTCTTCTATTTATGAATTTATTATTGGATAGAGAAAGAGAAATTGAGAAGAGAGGGAGAGATAGGAAGGGAAAGAGACAAAGAGACAAGTCCTGGTCCCTACCTGTGAGGGGAAAGCTTGGTGAGTAGTGAAGCAGGGCTGCGGGGGTCTCTCTGTCTCTCTCCCTTTCTATCATCCCCTTCCCTCTCAATTTCTGGCTGTCTCTATCCAATAAATAAATAAAGATAGTACAAGAAGTTTTTTTTTAAAAAAAAGGAAAACACAGAGTCATTTCAAACTCATCTGAGAGTCATTCTGTTTGTTTTGTGTTGTGTTGTTTTTATAATCACTCACCTCTGAAAGAAGAAAGATAAAAAGAAAGACAGCAGTCCCTCAGCTCTGCCAACACAGGAGTGACTTGTTGCTAGGCAGACATGGAAACCTTATCGCCCCTTCTCTGGTTCCACCTGCAGCTCAGTTCCAACAGATCCATAAAGAATCACTCAGTTTCCAGCAAACGGGAAGGTTCAAGAGCCAGGAGCATGGATAGAAGGAAAATGCTGCCACACTCCAGGGAGGTGTTGGCAGGGTTGCCCTAACTGCCTGTGTCTCTCTCTGTCTCTCTCTCTCTCTGTGTGTCTCTATCTCTCTGTCTCTCTCTCTCTCTGTGTGTCTCTATCTCTCTCTGTCTCTCTCTCTTTCTCTCTCTATGTCTCTCTCTGTGTCTCTCTGTCTCTCTCTCTTTCTCTCTCTCTCTGTCTCTTTCTCTGTGTCTCTCTCTGTCTCTCTCTCTCTGTCTCTCTCTCTCTCTGTGTGCATGCGCATGTGTGTGAGACCCTTCTTCTTGCAGCTACAAGGTCCAGCTCTGCAGGGCCTGCCCTCTGGAGTCCACAGCTGCCTATGTTCCAGGCCAGGCGGATACCAGGTCCGGGGGGCCTGGGCACAATACCAGCCTTGGGGAACTCTAGCCTACACCTGCTTCAGGCCGAGGGTGGTGGTCCACAACAAGGTGGGCAGTGTATCTTCTGACTGGTCAGCTTCACCACGCGGAAGGAAGGTGGGTGTGGGCTGTCCCATCAGCCTGGGGGGTAAGGGCAGCCTGTGAGGCCGGGAAAAGAGAAAGACACCAGTGTTTGCCAGGTCACGGCACAGGCTGCTGGGACAGCAAGGGAGAGAGGACGGGAACACACCGGCTGTTGCATCTCTTAGTGTGGAGAGCCTGGGCAAACTTGAGGGAGCATCTCACCTCAGCGGTGTGGAAACCCACACAGAGGAAGCGAAACTGCAGCTCAGAAGGGAGAAAATGGGCAGGAACTTAATAATTTTTAATCTATTTTTTATTCGTGATTTAATATTGGTTTACAAAATTACAGGATAACAGGGGTACAAATGCACACTATTCCCACCACCAGATTTCTGTGTCCCCATATCCTCTGTTGGAAACTGCAGTAGTTCTCCCAAGGTCATGGATATGGGCTGGATATTATTTATATAAGTATTTGTCTGTCTGTCTGTCTTTTGGCAGTTTTCTATAATCCTGCCTTCTCTTCCTTTCTAAGTCACACCTACACCTATTACTACTTTCGAATGTCCTTCCTTTTTTTTCTCCGTTTCTCTCTCTGGGTCCTGATGGAGTTCAGAGCCCTCTGGTCATCTTCTCCTCACATTTCTCCCCCTTTGAGAGTATGGACCAACATTCCTCATGGGGAGCAGAAGGTGGGAGTTCTGGCTTCTGTAATTGCTTCACCATTGGCCATGGCTTTGGCAGGTGGATCCACATCCCAGCCTGTCTTTCCCTAGTGGGGCAGGGCTCTGGGGGGGGTGAGACTATAGGCACATTGGTGAGGTTGCCTGCCCAGGGATGTCAGAATGGCATCATAGTAGCATCTGCAACTTGGTGGCTGAAAGGCAGTAAGATATAAAGCAGAAAAGTTGTTTAATAAACAGGAACTCAAAAGGTAGAAATAGAGCAGATGAAATAAGGAGTCTTTGGGTGGGAAGAAGCTAGGAAGTCTATTTAAGGTATGTTTCAAGGGGCCCATGACTTTAGTAATTTTTGCCTGAGCCTGATAGCTAACATGCAGGTGGACTAAAAGCATTATCTGGGAAGATGGTGACAGAGTTGAGAATAGGGCTAGAAAGAGAGAATCCTCCCATCTTTCTGCTTCCATATCTTTACAAGCCTTCCCTATGCATATGGTGTGCGATGCCTCTATGTCAATGATGTCAGAGCAGCTATTATGCTGGGTGACCAAAGGACATCACAAACACCATGACATGTTCTACAGTGAGAACAGCATTGTTTGTGTTGGCAAAAGTCATCCTTTAAAGAAGCTTGTGAGCTTTTGCTTCCTTGGCTGCAAAAAAAGAGATGTTCCAATAGCTGGGCTGGAGAGACAGCATCATAGTTCAGCAAAGAACTCTAATCCCTAAGGCTCTGAGGCCCCAGGTTCAATCACCATAACCCAAAGCTTAGCATTGCTCTGGTCTTTCTCTGTATCTTTTTTTTTTTAGCTCTCTCATTGAAAAAAAAAAATTCACCAGGGGCCAGGCAGTGGCACACCTGGTTAAAGTCATACATTACAGTGCGCAAGGATCCAGGTTCAAGGCCCTGGTCCCCACCTGCAGAGGGGAAAGCTTCACGAGTGGTGAAACAGGGCTGCGTCTCTCTGTCTCTCTCCTCTTAATTTCTCTCTGTCTCTATCCAATAATAAATTTAAAAATAAAATCCACCAGCCTTGTGAAGAATGTCTTGCTTTGAAAAGAAGAGAATCACATTTGCCTCTGTGGCTGGATCTTTTGGTCAGAAAAGCAGGGTTATTCCTGATTTTGCTGTTTGTCCTAATGACAGAACAGATGGATTTAATTTTCTGAGGAAAAAAGATATCTAGTTCCACTATTGCTCCGTCCTTTCTTAAAAGCCAATCTAGTCTCTAGATGAATCTTAATGCTGTTACAAATGTGTCAGTTGCCTTGGGAAAGATGACATCTCTTGAAATAAATCTCTGGCCTGACAAGGTGATGTAGTACCCATTTATTCATTTCTATAAAAATTACATATTGAAAAAAATGAGTCTTGGTTAAGGATTATTTCCTTTTGTTTTCTGGTAAGGAGCTGAAAAAAAAATGGGGGAAAGAATCATGCCTGTAAAATGCACACAAGGTTGCTTCTATATCTGATAAAATACTTAGGAGAGTTGAGCTTGATTATACAGGGATGTACTCGACTATTGATTGATTGGTCAGAGCAGTGAATCATTATACTTGAATAGCTGTTGGCCGGGCTTTTTAACTCTCTTAGAAAACAAACTAGCAGCTCAAGAAAAAGCTTTACAAATAAATGGGTCCAAAAGGTCATAATTCACTATCTAAGCAGTTTGGTTAGGAGAAAAAAAAAATATATATATATATATATATATATATATATATATATATATATATATTCACTTCATCTAGTCCGTGGGGCTGTGTAGCAATAAATATTGATTTGATATGAAAAATGGCTACCTACTGTCATTAGCAGTGTTAAGGACACTTTCCCTGCTAAAGGAGGTAAAAAATACAGCAAAGTATGAGCTCCAGGCCTGTGTGAGTGAGTACAGCTACTATATGCTAATAGGCCTATAGTATGCTAATAGTCCTATAGTATGCTAATAGTCCTATTGTATGCTAATAGGCCTATAGTATGCTAATAGTCCTATTGTATGCTAATAGTCCTATAGTATGCTAATAGTCCTATGGTATGCTAATAGTCCTATGGTATGCTAATAGTCCTCTGGTATGCTAATAGTCTTATAGTATGCTAATAGTCCTATTGTATGCTAATAGTCCTCTGGTATGCTAATAATCGTATGGTATGCTAATAGTTCTATAATATGCTAATAGTCCTCTGGTATGCTAATAGTCCTATGGTATGCTAATAGTCCTATAGTATGCTAATAGTCCTATTGTATGCTAATAGTCCTATAGTATGCTAATAGTCCTCTGGTATGCTAATAGTCATATGGTATGCTAATAGTCCTATTGTATGCTAATAGTCCTCTGGTATGCTAATAGTCCTCTATTATGCTAATAGTCTTATAGTATGCTAATAGTCCTGTTGTATGCTAATAGTACTGTTGTATGCTAATAGTCCTATAGTATGCTAATAGTCCTATTGTATGCTAATAGTCCTATAATATGCTAATAGTCCTATTGTATGCTAATAGTCCTATTTCACAGAGCACTACTCTCAGTGGGGACAGGTGTAATACTTCTGAGAAAGCATTTCACACTCTTTTACTGTTTTCTTTTAACCTCTAGTTTGGGGTTTGGGATTTGTTGTTGTTGTTCATATATTTTTTATTATTTATTTTATTTATTCTCTTTTGTTGCCCTTGTTGTTTTATTGTTGTAGTTATTATTGTTGTTGTTATTGATGTCATCTTTGTTGGATAGGACAGAGAGAAATGGAGAGAGGAGGGGAAGCCAGAGAGGTGGAGAGAAAGACAGATACCTGCAGACCTGGTTCACCGCCTGTGAAGCGACCCCCCTGCAGGTGGGGAGCTGAGGGCTTGAACTGGGATTCTTCCGCCAGTCCTTGTGCTTTGCGCCACCTGCGTTTAACCCACTGCGCTACTGCTCGACTCCCTTGTTCATATATATTTTTTAAATTGGTATGTGCAGATTCACTTAAAGGTAACCATCCATATTGACTTTTTATCAAGGATATGTTATTTTATATGATTGATGTCTTATAAAACTTATGAAGCTGGGGCCTGGACATGGTGCTTCCAGTTAAACACACATAGTACTAAGCACAATATTCAGGTTCAAGCCCCCAGCTTCCCACCTGCAGGGGGAATGCTTCAAGGCAGTGAAATAGGTCTATAGGTGTCTCTCTTTCTCCCTCTCTATCACCCCACCTCTCCCCCCTCAATTTCTCAATTTCTTTCTCTCTTTCTTCCTTCCTTTCTCTCTTTCTTTCTTTCTTTCTTTCTTTCGCCTCCAGGATTATCACTGAGACTCAGTGCCTGCACTACAAATCCACTGCTCCTGGTGGCCATTTTTTTTTGGATAGGACAGAGAAATTGAGAGGGGAGGGAGAGATAGAGAGGGAGAGAGACAGAGAGACACCTGCAGACCTGCTTCATTGCTTCTGTAGTGACTCCCCTGCAGATAGAAAGCCAGAGGCTTAAACCAGGGTCTTTACTCGGGTCCTTGTGCTTCGTACTTTGTGTGTTTAACCCAGAGCACCACCACCCAGCCCCCTCCCATCTCAATTTCTCGCTGTCCTATTGAATAAAGAGGATGGGGAAGAAAGCGGGGGGATGGCCTGCAGGAGCTGAGGAGGGCAGGTTTGTGGACTGATGAGAACCCTCTGTAGCTTCTCAGCCTGCTCTGGACTAGCCTCTCAGAATGTCGGTTTCTTTCCAGGGTCAGGAGCACTAGTCAGCACCAAGCCCCAGTAACTGTAAATCTGATGTTGTTTGCGGGGTACCACTTCACCTCCAAATATGTATTGTTGTTTGCACACCTCATCTACCAGAGAAGTGCGAGCTCCCTCCCTCAACCCCCCCCCCATTCCCATCCACATTAAATTCACAACCCAGCACAGAGTCTAAGGGTGAGTTCATGTTTCGTCCTTCTTGTCCCCTTGCCTCCTAAGCCCCACCAGTGTGTAAGGCCATCTGGCATTTGTCTTTGTCTGCCTGACCTATTTGAGTTCCATCTCTTCTACAGCAAAAGGCATGTTCCCATCTTTTTTTGCATTTGACTAGTGCTACCATGGCTCAGTAGAAGCTTTTTTTTAGGAAACGTCCCTTTGTCCCCAAAGAACCACAGTTCCAGGCCCTGTTTTCAGTGGACAGCAACCTGTCCATGGTGTGTGTGGCCTTTCCTCCTAAACAGCTCACTCCAGGAGTCCATGGTGACAGACTGAGGGCAGCGTCTCTACAGCGGCCTGAACATCACCCTCTACATCCCGAAGACAGCTGACGAAAGTTAATGTCTGACCCTGCCTCTCTGTGTGCCAGCAGCTCTCATCCTCCATCTTGTGGAGATGTGACATAGGGATGGGTCTTGGTCAAAGTAGCCATTTCCTATGGCAGAGCTACTCTCCAGAGTCAGTAAGTGGCCACTTCCTGTGGCAGAGCTACTCCCTGGAGTCATTAAGTGACCACTTCCTGTGGCAGAGCTACTCCCTGGAGTCAGTAAGTAGCCACTTCCTGTGGCAGAGCTACTCTCTTGAATCATCCAGTGGCTACTTCCTGTTGCAGAGCTATTTCTAGAGTCATCAAGTGGCCATTTCCTGTGGCAGAGCTACTCTCTCAAGTCATCAAGGGGCCACTTCCTGTGGCAGAGCTACTCTCTCAAGTCATCAAGGGGCCACTTCCTGTGGCAGAGCTGTCTCCCCACCCCACACCCCCAGTCTGTTTCTATCTTTCCCTAGTGGGGCAGGACTCTGAAGAGGTGAGGTTCCAGGACACATGGGTGAGGTCATCTGCCCAGGGAAGTCAGGATGGCATCATGGTAGCATCTGCAACTTGGTGCAGTAAGATATAAAGCAGGACAAATTGTAATGCTGTAAAAATTCCGATAAAAGGAGAAACAAGGGAAAAGAGAGCAATACCCAGCACAAAGCTTCCTCTAGTCCAGTGGACGCCAGGGTCATGTACAGGACAAAGCAAGCACCCTATGCAGATGAACCACCTTGCTGGCCAAATGGCATCTTTTTAATGGCAGAGGTGTACTCCACTGAGTATCCATCATCCCACTGCTTCCTCATCCAGCCACGTGCTCCTGGGCCTGTTTTGGATATTGTGGTAATGCAGATAGATGGATTTAGGGGTGCCAGAAAGGATACCAGAAAGGAGCTCCCTAACCCTATGGGCTCCTGAATGAACAACACTTTTTCTCTAGAAATCAAATTCTTTCTTCCTGATAAATTCCAGACCCTTCTTTTGTTTGAAATGGAAATCGGCAAGCACTTCATCAGGCAGTAAATATTGTATCAGCTAATGAGAATTTATTATTATAACCAATCTGGAGTAAATCCATGAATCACTGTTTTAGAACTATTTTAAATGTAAGAACCTAGAAATCTCTAAATGGTTGAATGAATGGAAACCATGCATAACATCTAAACTTTTCTTTGTTTTTGTTTTTCTTTTTGTACCCAGGGTTATAACTGGGGCTTGGTGCCATCACTACAAATCCACTGGTCCTGGAGGACATTTTTTTCCATTTTATTGGATAGGACAGAAATTGAGGGGGGAGGAGAGACAGAAAGGAAGAGAGAAAGACAGACACCTGCAGACCTGCTTCACCACTTGTGAAGCAATCCCCCCCCCCCAGGTGGGGAACCGGGGTCTCAAACTGGGATCCTTGCATGGATCCTTGAGCTCCCTACTATGTGCGCTTAACCAAGTGCACCGCCGTCCGGCCTCCTTATGGATTTGTCCCATGTTTCACATTTCCAGGGTCACAGTTCTCGGTCAACTGGGTCCTGGTCCTATTGTATCTCTAACCATCTTCATGATGTTTAAAGGGTCACGTTCCTCTATTCTCCTGGCTATGAAAAAGGCATTTTGAACATGTCATTCAATACCCCTGGAAGCTCTTGGCCTCAGGAAAAAAAAAAAACATAGCTTGATATTTTATTATTATTCGTTTATGTATGGAATAGAGACAGAAACTAAAGGAGGAGTTGGAGGTAGAGGATGAGACAGATACCCCCAGCCCCACAGTTCTCCACCAGATGGGGACCAGGGGCTTGAACCCAGGCCTCTAGTACACTGTGAAGAAGATTTGTGTGTTTAGCTTTCTCTCCCTTCTCCTCCCCTCTCATTTTTTTTCTGTCCTAGCAAATAAAATAGAAAAAAAAGGGGGGGGGGAGAAGAGGGGAACTGGATTCAAAGTGTCCACACCAAGCCCCAGCAAAAACCCTGGTGGCAATGTTTTTTTTTTTTTTCTTTGATCATTCCTTTTCCCTTTCTCTAATAATCCCTAACTTCTTTTTTTTTTAAGTTTTTTTTCTTTTTTAAAAAATATTTATTTATTTATCCCCTTTTGTTGCCCTTGTTGTTTTCTTGTTGTTGTTATTGATGTTGTTGTTGTTGGATAGGACAGAGAAAAATGGAGAGAGGAGGGGAAGACAAAGATGAGGAGAGAAAGACAGACACCTGCAGACCTGCTTTACCACTTGTGAAGCGACTCCCCTGCAGGTGGGGAGCTGGGGGCTCGAACCCCTATCCTTACGACGGTCTTTGCACTCTGTGCCACGTGCGTGCGCTTAGCCCACTGTGTGCTACCGCCCGACTCCCAATCCCTAACTTCTGCTGCATACAGATAAGCTATGACTGCAATAGCTAGAGCTGTGCTTCCTGATCATTTTAAAGTTCGAGATGAGCATTTGTTCTGCCATGCTGCTTCCAGGTTGCTTCTTGCTACGACCCGTTGGCCTTCTAGAAGCCTACCCACAGCTGTACCCGTGGAGGGATCGAGCCCTTATCTCTAGCCTTCTTTCTGGAGATCACCTGCACTACAGACAGAAGAAGCGTCAAGACGCCCGTCATCCAATACGACACATCTGCAGGCAGTGGTAAACCTTCCAGTCCTCTGTGTGGCATGGAGCCTGCCCACTTCCCCAGAGAAACATGAAAGTGTCTCCCCGTATAGACGGGTCTTCCACAGGCTTCTTAGATTCGATGGGGGGAACTGTGTGAAAGCTGCGAGAAATAAAATTTAAAGTCCCCGGTGAAACTTGCATCAGGCAAGGAGGTAGAGAAAGCTCCTATAATGACAGACCTTGACACTGGAGGTGCAGAAAAGCAGGACTCAGCTTTTTCCCAACTGCATGTGCTGTCAGCAAAGAGCCGTCTGACTTTGTTTATCAAAAATGTGATTTGCAGAAGTTCAAGGAAAGATTGTGGGGAGGGAGGAGGCATGTTCTAATGTTTACTCCAGATTTCAAATCCAAAAAAAAAAAAAAAGGAAATATGGGAAATTTATGTTTTGTATCCATCATAAAGGGTGATGATTGAGTGTTAAGACCAAGGAAGTTAGGTAAAGGGAGCCAGGCGGTGGTGCAGCAGGCTAAGCTATAAGGTGCAAAGTGCAAGGGCCAGTGTAAGGAAAGCTAGGTAAAAAGATGAATTTGTGACTTTTCTGGGCATGCTTTTATTTTATTTTATTTTATCTTATTTTATTTTATTTAAACCAGAGCACTAATCACTTCTGGTTTATATTGGTGCCTGAGATTGAACCCAGGACCTGAAAACCTCAGGCATAAAAGTCTTGCATAACCATTAAGCTATCTCCCTGGCCTACGATAATCTTCAAATCTAACCTGTGTGATACTTAGAATTTCCAAGGGCAAGTTAGAGAAATATCCAATTCTTTCCAGTAGAACAGAAATGGTGTTGAGAGGGGCAGTGGTGCACCTGGTTAAGTGCACATAGTACAAAGTGCAAGGATCCGGGATCGAGCCCCCGGCTCCCCACCTGCAGGGATTCACGTCACAAGTGGTGAAGCAGGCCTGCAGGTGTCTGTCTTTCTTTCTATCTCTCCCTACTCTCTCAATTTCTCTCTGTCCTGTCCAATAAACTGGAAAAAAGTGGCTGCCAGGAGCAGTGGCTCTGTTGTGCCAGCACCAAGTCACAGAGGCAAAAAAAAAAAAAAGAATGTAAGAAAAAGAAGTGGCATCGCCTATTTTTAAATTCCAAGTAAACCATGTCATGTATATGGATTATACAGATTGCTTTTTGCTATCAATAAACCTGTCCCCAAATTCTGCAATAGAGTTGAACCTGTGAATCCTTATCAAGAAGATCACCACATCTAAAGAATTTTCTTTAAAAGAAAAAAAAAATGCGGGAGTCGGGCGGTGGCGCAGTGAGTTAAGCGCAGGTGGTGCAAAGCACAAGGACTGGAGTGAGGATACCGGTTCGAGCCCCTGGCTCCCCACCTGCAGGGGAGTCGCTTCACAGGCGGCAAAGCAGGTCTGCAGGTGTCTCTCTGTCTCTCTGTCTCTCTATCTCCCCCCTTCTTTCTCAATTTCTCTCGGTCTCTATTCAATAACAAAAAAAAAAAAAGAAAAAGAAAACAAAAAAATTTAAGAAAAGCAAAAACGGCAAGGTAGCGAGGTATGTTCAAGATCAGGATTTGCAAGCCAGAGGCCCCAGATCAGACTCTGGCAGCGCCATGCGATCTGTGCTCTGGCGGTGGTGATGGTGATAGTGGTAGCAGTGGTGGCAGTAGCAGTAGTAGGAGTCATAATAATAACAATAATAATAATAATAGAGTGAATAAGTAAATGGCAGCTCCTCTGCTGGAGCGGCTGTAACATTCAAAACCTATGTGCAGAAGTTGCTGAGTTAATCCCCAGCACTACATAGGCCTGAATGGAGGTGGTCTGGTTTTCTCTCTCTCTCTCTCTCCTCTTTTTTTTTTTTATTTATTCCCTTTTGTTGCCCTTGTTTTATTGTTGTAGTTATTCTTATTGTCATCATTGTTGGATAGGACAGAGAGAAATGGAGAGAGGAGGGAAAGACAGAGGGGGAGAGAAAGACAGACACCTGCAGACCTGCTTCACCGCCTGTGAAGCGACTCCCCTGCAGGTGGGGAGCCGGGGGCTCGAACCGGGATCCTTATGCCGGTCCTTGTGCTTCTCACTACAGGCGCTTAACCCACTGCGCTACAGCCCGACTCCCTCTCCTTCTCTCTCTCTCTCTCTCTTTCTGTCTCTCTCTCCATCTCTCTGTCTCTCTCTGCTTAATAACTAAATTCTTTAAAATAGATCTTAATTTGACAAAATCCTAGCCAGCTGTGACAGGCGGAGGCTATTCATGTCACGGTAGAGAAGGGTGTCCGGGTCTCCAGATGCAGCCTGTGTGTTACAGCAAGTGCCCAGGGAGCCCAGCACCCCGGAAGGGCAGACCCTGTCCCCCACACAGCTGCAGGCCAGCATCTCCAGGTGACTGTGATGATGGCTTTGCTAGCTCCCCGCCCCTCCCCAGGCAGCCCGATGGCCCACCTGGGCGGCATGGTGCCTGCCCCCCCTCGGGCAAGAGGCTGACCCCAAGGCCTGAGCCTCAGACAGGTGCAAACATTATCCAGCTCTGTCAGCTGCCTTAGCAGCCGGGCCTGAGTCACCGCAGGCCTCTCCAGCTGACCCACCTCTCTGTGCAGGTCTGGCGCTGACCACGCCGGCAGGCAAGAGGGGCTCGGGGTTCCAGGGCGCGGCCTTCTACCGCGAGCTGTGGTTCTTTGTGTTGGTGGCCTTGCTAGCCCTGGTCCTGCTGGCCATCTTCCTGTCCCTGCTGCTCCAGAGGAAGATACACAAGGAGCCCTACGTCCGGGAGAGACCGCCGCTGGTGGCCTTGCAGAAGAGGACATCTGCCCAGAGCGGCTACCCCTCCGGGGAGACCCAGCTGGTAGGTGGCGCTACAGCTGTCGTTCCAACACAGATGGAGGTCTGGCCACTAGGCCTGGAGGATGCTGACCATTGTGTGTGTGTCCTTGAGAGCCAATCAACCTGACGCCCAGATCAGTGTCTTCAGCTGTGACTGCCTTAGGCTCATGGAGGGTTCTGGTAACGGGGGCCAGTCGGGGCAGAGCTAGCTCAGCCAAGCACCAACACTGAGCAGCGCTCTGGCCTGTCTTCTTTCTCAAAATATGGGGGTGGAGAGAGAGAGAGAGAGAGAGAGAGAGCGAGCTCACAGTGCACCACACACCTTGCCACGAGCCAGGTGCTGGGCTAGGGTGCCGGCACCGCCTGACAGTGCTGCGGAGGGCGGCGTGGTACTGTGGTGTCCCTGTATCTTTCCCTCTTTCTCTTCCCACTTTTTCTTCTTTTTAAATATTTTATTTTACTTCAATGAGAGAAAGATACAGAGAGAAAGACTAGCAGGGGGGTCACGTGGTGGTGCACCGGTTTAAACACACGTTACCGTGCAAAGGACCTGCGTTGGAACCCCACCCCCCACCTGCAGGGGGGAGCTTCATAAGCACTGAAGAAAAGTCTGCAATTCTCTGTCTCTCTCTCTGCCTCTCTGTCTCTCTCTCTCTGCCTCTCTCTGTCTCTGTCTCTCTCTGCCTCTCTCTGTCTCTGTCTCTCTGCCTCTCTCTGCCTCTGTCTGTCTCTCTGCCTCTCTCTTTCTCTCTCTCTCTGCCTCTCTGTCTCTGTCTCTCTCTGCCTCTCTCTGTCTCTCTCTCTGTCTCTGTCTCTCTGCCTCTGTCTCTGTCTCTCTGCCTCTCTCTGTCTCTGTCTCTCTGCCTCTCTCTGTCTCTGTCTCTCTCTGTCTCTCTCTCTGCCTCTGTCTGTCTCTCTGCCTCTCTCTTTCTCTGTCTCTCTCTCTCTGCCTCTCTGTCTCTGTCTCTCTCTGCCTCTCTCTGTCTCTGTCTCTCTCTGCCTCTGTCTGTCTCTCTGCCTCTCTTTCTCTCTGTCTCTCTCTTTGCCTCTCTGTTTGTCTGTCTCTCTCTGCCTCTCTGTCTCTCTCTGTCTGCTCTCTCTCTGCCTCTCTCTCTCTCTCTGCCTCTCTCTGTCTCTCTCTCTCTGCCTCTGTCTCTCTGCCTCTCTCTTTCTCTCTGTCTCTCTCTCTGCCTCTCTGTCTGTCTCTCTCTGCCTCTCTCTCTGTCTCTCTCTCTGTCTCCAGGGTTATTGCAGAGGCTCAGTGCCAGAACTACAAATTCAGGGCTCCTGGCAGCTATTTTTTCCATTTTATTGGACAGGACAGAGAGAAATTGAGAGGAAAAGGGGAGATAGAGAGGGAGAGACAGACACCTGCAGACCTGCTTCACTGCTTGTGAATCAACTCCCCTGCAGGTGGGGAGCCGGGGCTTGAACCTGATCCTTGTGCTTCCTACTATGTGTGCTTAACCCGGTAATGCTACCGCCCGTTCCCCCCGTTCCCCCGCCCCCGATCTCCCCCACCGTTCTCATCTTCTCTCTGACCTATGAAATGAAATTGAAAGGAAAAAAAATGGCTGCTAGGAGCGGTGGATTCCTAGTACTGGCACCGAACCCCAGAGGTAACCCTGGGGGCAGGGGAAAAAAAGCAGAAACGGAGCACTGCTCAGTTCTGGCTGATGCTGCTGCTGGAGATCAAACCTTTCTGTCTCTTTCAAAAAAATAATAGAAAGCTGGGCCTCTCACAGTGTCACAAGTATGTGTGACCCTCCCTGGTGTCACTCTGCAGAAAAGCAGCATGGCAGGGAGGCAGTGTTCCTTGAGCCCCCACCCCCAGTCCATGAAAACCCTAAGCCCAGCATGAAGGCACTCAGAGCTATCCGGGCCAGCCATGGGCCTCCTTGGTGGGGGCGGGCTTCTCACAGAAGAACCCCCAGCTCCCTGTCCCTTCCTGCGTGTGCCGAGAAAGGGCGACGGAGCCCTCTGGGAACAGGGACTCTGGCCCCAGCAGACACTCTGCACCAGCATCTTGACTCCAGCCTCCAGAACTCACAGGATCAGTTCCGTCTTTTGTGAACCTCCTCGACTGTGGTGGTGTGTGCGTGTGGCCTGGGGTTGGGGATTTGGAGACCAAAGACTCTGGGAAACATTCAGAAAAACCGTAGTCTGGCTCTTTCTTTTATTATTATTCACTTATTATATTCGATAGAGCACAGAGAGAACTTGAGAGGGAAGGGGGAGAGGAAAATATAGACACCTGCTTCACTGCTCATGGAGTTTTTCCTGTGCAAGTGGGAACTGAGGGCTTGAACCCGGGTCCTTGGGCATTGTAATATGCACTTCACCAGGTGTGCCACCACCCAGCCCCCCTAGTCTGGCACTTAACTGGGAATATGACTTTTCTTGCTCTTGAATGAGGTCTGAGCATCAATAAGTTCTTTATTTTTCACTTTTTAAAAATATTATATATTTTAATGAGAGACAGAAACAGAATAGATACAGAAATATAGACACGGAGAAAAACCAGAGCCCTGCTCAGCTCTGGCTGATGGTGAGGCTGAGAACTGAACCGGGACTTCAGAGCCTTAGCATGGGAGTCTTTTGCAGAACCACTGTCTCCCCAGTCCTACTCTGGTTTTTTGTTGTTGTTGTTGTTGTTGGCCTCCAGGGTTATCACTGGGGCTCAGGGCCTGCACCATGAATCCACTGCTCCTAGAGGCCATGTTTTTCCCCCATTGCTGCTGTTATGGTTGTTGCTACTGTTGTGCTGTTTTTTGGACAGGACAAAGAGAAATGGGGGGGGGAGACACAGGGAGGGAGAGAAAAAAAACACCTGCAAACCTGCTTAACTGCTTGTGAAGGAACCCCCCCCCCCGCAGGTGGGGAGCTGGGGGCTCAAACCGGCATCCTTATGGTTCTCACTATGCATGCTCAAGTCAGTGCATCCCAGCCCTGTTTTGTGTGTGTAATTGGGGAAATAGTGTAGGAGACAGCTTTTGTCTGAAGGATATATTTCCATATCTCCCCCAGGGTGGATGCTCTTTTTTTTAAAAATATTTTTATTTATTTACTAGATAGAGACAGAATTTGAGAAGGAAGGGGGAAAAGAGTCACCTGGCCCTTCTGGTGGATGTTTGAGGTGTTCTTTCCATGATGAAATTCCAGTACCGCGGTCTGGGAGGTGGTTCGGTGGGTAGAGCACAGACCTTGCAGATGTGAGTTCTCAGGCTTAAACCCCTCTCCCCAGTGCTTGAATATGGGGGTGGGGGTGAAGCTTTCATTGCGTCCCCTGAGGTGAATGAAGGTTGTGGTCAGGGAAACGGCTCAGCGCTGGTTTTCCCGAGACCCCTGCTTCCAGCCCCCGAGTTGCCTGCACTGGGCTGACGGATGTTCTGGTGTCTTTCTAACTCCCACGTGTGACTAGCATGTGAGTGTTGTTTAGGTCTTAAAGGGGGCGCCATTCATGCTCTTAAATAGTCTATTTCAAGAGCAGGGTGGTGGCACACCTGCTCAGGCGCACATATTACCATATGCAAGGGCCTGGGGTTCGAGTCCCCACTCCCCACCTGCAAGGGGGAAGCTTCACAAGCGGAGAAGCAAACTTGCTATCTCTTTCTCTCTTCTTCTCTATCTCCCCTCCTTTCAATTTCTCTCTGTCCTGTCCAGTAAAATGGAAGAACTGGCCGTCAGGAGCAGCGGGTTTGTAGTTCCGGCACTGAGCCCCAGTGATAAATCTTAAAGGAAAAAAAAAATAGCCTGTTTCCCCCAAATGGTGGTTTCATATTGCTGCCCAAGCAGAAGAAGTACAAATGGTCCTAAACACTCCAGAGTTGATCTTCCCACTTTCTCTAGAGAATCTGTTCTTCGACTTCACAACATACTGTAGTTGGCTTTAGTACAAAAGTGTTGATAGGAGAACAGAAGGAAAACCAAGACAGTGAAAGAGTTCAGAGTTGCCAGGTGGTGGCGCACCTGGTTAAGCAGCCACACTACAGCGCACAAGGACCTGGGTTCAAGCCCCTGGTCCCCACTGCAGGGGGAAAAGCTTCACGAATGGTGAAGCAGGGCGGCAGGTGCCTCTCCATCTCTCTCCCTCTCTGTCTCCCCCTCCCCTCTCAGTTTCTCTGTCTCTGCCCAGTAGTAAATGAATATATACTTATATTAGCAATCAATCTATGATTAAAATCGGGGCACAGTTCCCTTCAGCAAGCTTTCCTTTTCTAATCATTGTGGTAGATTAACGTTCAATGAGCAATAGAACTGACGGTTATATTGAAAAAGGAGTGTGGACGGGGGGAGCCACCGATCAGTCCTTGGCGGCCCCACGCAGGCCCGACACAGCTGCCTCTGGGCCAGACTGGGCTTCATCAGGGACAGGGGTGAACCGTCCCACCTACAGGGGAGAGGATGGAGAGGTGGGGTGAAGGTTGCTGGGGGGCTCTGGGCCCTGAGAACTGTCTGGTTTCAGCCATGGGGAACACAATAAGATCTGGAGAGTCCCAGCAGTGTCTGCCAGAGATTAAATAACGTAAACCCAGCTGGCAGGGTTTTCGGATCCACTCTGGGAGGGGGCAGGTAGCCTCTTCACTCCCCACGTCAGAACCTCACAAAGCAGAGCCAGGATCAAATGTAACTTACTTTCCACTGCTCAGTTCTGATTTTTGATGAAACTTGAGATTGAACCTTGGGGCCATGAAAGTCCTTAATGTTGCCAACAGTGCGTGCCCCCACCCCACCCCCACCCTGCAAGCAGTATTATTTTAAAGATCAGTTTCCCAGGAAAGGAGAGACCAGCTAGGCACTGGCCAGCTCTGGCAAATGCAGCGTCTGGGAGGGAAGCTGGGAGCCTCGTTCCTGCAAGTCCTGTGCTCCAGTGCTGAGCTGTCATCCATCCATACTGGACGCAGGTTTGACTTGTGATTTAACTCCTGGCCTGAAGAGCCTCCCACCACCTGTAGAACCACTTTGGAGAGACTGCGGAATGCCCCGGAAACAGCCAGCTTAACACTCAGCCTGCAGCCCCCACAGCAGACTCTGCCCAGGCTGGCCTTCCCCGCCCACCTGGAGGCAGAGTCTGACTTGGTACAATGTTGTAGATGCCTGGGAGGGGTGTGTGTGTGTGTGTGTGTGTGTGTGTGTGTGTGTGTGATTACCGTTAATTTGCACAGAGTCCAGCCTCAGAGTCCCCCCAGATACCAGGCAGGAACATCCTCCTCTGATAATCAGGGCCCCCCCCAGCACAAGGCACAGGTGTGTGCCCCTCCAGTCTGGGCTGAGGGAGTGTTGGTGGTGGGTGTGGTTGTGCCTGTTGCTGGAGGAAGCTGACCTTTGTTGCAGACACTGACCAATTCCCCCCCCCCCCAGTTTGACTCTGTGGCTGACATCTCTGACGTGTCCAGCAGTGTCACCCTGAAAAGCTACACCATGCACTTGGAGGTACCCTGCGTGCTGCACGCCCCCCGTCCTTTGCATGGCCTTGAGCACAGAGGGGTTCATGTGGCCCCACGAGGAGACCTGTCTGGCTTCAGTTGTGGGTGCTTCCCGCAGGCCCAGGGGGAAGGCACAGTTGGATCTGGGGGAGTCCCGGCAGAGTCTTCGGAACTGATTAAATCATAAACCAGCTGGACACCAGCCGGCAGGGTTTTCCAGTCCACTCTGAACCGAGGAGCGGGTGTGTCTGTCTGTCTGAGGTGGGCAGCTGAGCTGGTGGACTTTGGAGGCTGTCTTCTGCCCCCAGGGGACAGCAGGGGGGGGGCACGTGTCCCTTCAGGAAACCAGGATTTGGCAGTAGGACTGCTCTCACACCTGGGGCCCAGGGGTGGGCTGGCTCTGACCCCACCCCTGTTGGACTGGAATCACCTGCGGTTAACCCTCTTTTCAGGGACTGGCCCACAGCAGGGTCCCCCGCTCAGGGACCCCGGGGAGTCTGAGGAGCAGCCACAGCCTCTCTGTCCCCGGTCAGGGCCAGGCGAGTTGGGCCTGCTCCCAAGGCACCCTGCACCGTAGTGTCAGCCAGCTCCTGGACGTGGCCGACAAGAAGGCGCTGACGGACGGCGTGCTGTGGGAGACTGTCATGGGCCACGAAGGCGGACTGGTGAGTCAGTGGTCGTCATGGCTGGAACTCTGCCTGGTGACACGGCCCAGCGTGTGTGTGTGTGTGGGGAGGGGGTGCAGCTGACCGGGCCGCTCCCCAGCTCCCACCTGTGAGGTTCTAGACTGACTCCTACATGGAAGAATCACAAGATACAGCCAGGTTTCAGGGAGAAGAGAACGTATTAGGGGAAAGTAAGGACAGAAAAGGACGAGGCACGAGCCATGTAGACATGGAGACTCGCCCAGAAAGAGACAGAGCCCCGGGGTCTGGTTTTCCCAGTTTCTAGTCCCTTCTGGGGAAGGGTAGGACCTCAGGGGATGAGCTTCAGCCTTTGTCTTCGGTTGTCACATCTGCCTCCATCTGCATGTTGTGACCTTTGCAGTCAGGCCAGGAGGGAGCTGGGGCAGGACGTGCAGACACACTGGGCTTCTGGGCCTGACCTGGCTGCCTGCAGGGTGCAGGGTGCAGGGTGCAGGGCTCCCCAGCCACTGCTGAGTGCTGGGGCTGCTGGAGGGTGACTTGCGGGGTGGACTCCACCCCTTTGCTCGCCAAGCACTCAGATCAGCAGGGCAAACAGGCTCCACTTGGTTAACTGGGCGGGTGACTGGGAACCACTGAGAGGAGCCCAGAGCCTAGTACTAGCACCTGGGTGACTAAAACAGTCCCTTCAGGTTCAGGGTCCAGGGAGAAGTCTTTCTCTTAAGAGGCTCCTGGGTGCGGAACTCAGGAACCCTGGGGCTGGGAGCAGACTCAGCAGGGCGAGCCCTGGGCTTGCACAGAAGCCCTTGCTCAGTCCCACAGCAGCGAGCATATGCCGGAACGATGCCCTGTTCCCTCATTACAAACACTGGCTAAACATCTGCAGAGGGGCCAGGCAGTGGCTCACCTGCTAAGCGCACGTTACCTCAGGTGAACGCCCCGACTCTGTGTCCATCTGCAGGTGTGACCATTTCACAGGCGCAAAGCTTCACAAGTGGTAAAGCAAGTACTGCAGGTGTCTCTCTCTCTCTCTCCCCCCTTCCTCTCTCAAATACTGTGTTCTACCAGAGAGAAAGAGGGGGAGAGGGAGAGGGAGAAGGAGAAATCAGTGGTCAGGAGCAGCGGATCTGTCATGCAGGCAATGAGCCCCAGCAATAACCCTGGTGGCAGAAAAAAAAAAAAAAGTCTTTAAATAAAAAGGCCAAACAGATTGAGTATCAGACGACAGAGCTGCTGCGCCCTCGTTTGCAGTGACAAAATAAATGGTAAAGGTTTGAAGAGCGAGCTTCATCTTCTATCACTTCAGTCCAGTGGGTATAGATAATCGCTTCTCCACAAGCTGATGTAATATCACCTGCTTATTTGCTTGAATCCAGTGGGGCTGAAATGAGCGCCAGACTTTTACCAACCACCAAACTTCTTCCTGTGCCAACTGCCTGGATGTCTGCACCCTGTCATTCCACTGGACCCACTGCCCCTCCTACGCTGTGTCCCCCTCCCCATCACTCTCTTTTTTGAAAAATCTTTTTATTATCCGATAGACACACAGAGAAACTGAGAGGGGAGGGGAAGATAGAGACAGATAAAGACAGAGACACCTGCAGCCCTGCTTCACCACTTGTGAAGCTTTCCCCCTACGGGTGGGGACTGGGGGTTTGAACCTGGGTCCTTGTGCACTGTGATGTGAGTGCTTAACCAGGTGTGCCACCACCTGGGCCCCTCCCTGTCACTCTCTAGGCAGAGTTCAACACCTCCATCTGCTTCTAAGCTCTCCCCCAAGTCCTCAGTCTTGTTTCACTGAGAAGCTGGTGAGTTCCATGACGTCATGATGAGTAACCAGGGCTAAGTCATGTGGGATACGATTCCTGGCTCTGATTCCCAGTCCCAGCCAGTGAGAAGGGAAAAGGCAGCACCCTGGCTAGTTGAGAGAGATGCTAGTTCTACTCACTTTAAAATCCTGGGCCTGCTTGGTGCTGTGATGACATGCCTCTGCTTCGTCATTCTCGCTTGCTGTTGATAGTACAAGCCACGGGCAGTATACAGCATGCTTCAGGCTTCGGTGAAAGTCTTTAATTAAGATTTGTTTATGAGAGGGGGGGGGAGAGAGAGGGAGGGAGAGAGAGAGAGAAAGAACCAGAGTATCATAGCACATAGGATACCAAAATCAAATTCAAGAAACACTGTCCATGACACCACCTCCTGGTCCCTGTGGAAGCTTCTGAAGAGGCCAAGACTTCAGAAGGGACCTGTGTTCAGACACATCAGACTCCCCAACACAGCTGTGTAAGTAGCACGAGGAAGACAGGACACACACGTATGGGCTGCAGCTCTCCCACCATGAGCTAAAGCTTCTGTCCCTCTGTATAAATCTCCCAGAGGTGTATGCAGAAGGTGAAGGCAAGGGATCGAGGGAGATAGGGCTCACCTGTGTGTGTGACGGGCCGCAGGCAGAGGCGAGGGCCGCTCAAGCCGCACCTCAGTGTTAAGCACAAGGTAGAAGTCTTGGACCTCATGCCTGCGGCTTCTCAGTTTGCTGGCTACAACCGGACCGTCACCCGGCGGCAAGTCCAGTTGACAGCAGGCGTCCTGACCACGGCCATCGGCTTACTTTTGCAGTATGTGGATGAAGAGGACCTCATGAACGCCATCAAGGGTTTCAGCTCGGTGACGAAGGAGCGCACTGCATTCACTGACACCCACCTGTGAAGGAGGCAACCTGGGCGGGGGAGGCTCACACCCCACGGCATGAAGAGCCACTGCCCGCTGCTCTGTGACCCTCTGAAGAAAAGGGCCAGGACGCTTTCAGAACTGTCCCTCCCTGACAGAGGTCCAAGCAGTGTCGTCTTCTGGGTAAAAAAGCCTGACTTTCTCAAGGGCGAGCACCGCCGGCCTGGCCACTGTGGCTCCCGGGTTTGCGTTTCCACTTGATTCTCGGCTGGCCTGGGACACTGTGTGAAGCTGGAACAGGTGAGCCTTACCCAAGGTGGGGTCTGAGTGGCTGCGCTAAATGCAGGTTTGCAGGGAAGGAAGGACCGCCCCCTCTTCAGGCATCCTCATCCGGGCCTGCTCACTGTGACTGTAGTTGGGGGCTGGGGCTCATTATTTTAAAAAAATTTATTTATTTTCCCTTTTGTTGCCCTTGTTGTTTTTCATTTATTGTTGGAGTTGTTATTGTTGTTGTTATTGATGTCGTCGTTGTTAGATAGGATAGAGAAATGGAGAGAGGAGGGGAAGACAGAGAAGGGGAGAGAAAGACAGACACCTGCAGACCTGCTTCACCACCTGTGAAGCGACTCCCCTACAGGTGGGGAGCCCGGGGCACATACCAGGATCCTTACGCAGGTCCTTGCGCTTCAGGCCACAAGCACTTAACCCGCTGCTACCCACCCAGCTCCCCTGGAACTCATTTCCATTTAACCAGAGCACTGCTTGCCTGTGGCTGTTGGGAGTGCCAGGGTGGTACCCGGGACCCCTGCGTGCAAGTTCCGTGAGCCATCTCCCCAGTACTCCTCGTTCTCATTAAAAACAAACAAAAAGTAATCAGATACTTTAAGAGACCAGAGAAGTACAGGGGATTTTTTTTTAAATTTGTATTTATTTTCCCTTTTGGTTACCTTTGTTGTCTTTTTATTGTTGTTGTAGTTATTATTGTTGTTGTTATTGATGTTGTTGTTGGATGTTGTCAGATAGGAATGTTGTCTGAGAGAAATGAAGAGAGGAGGGGAAGACAGAGAGGGGGAGAGAAAGGCAGACACCTGCAGACCTGCTTCACCGCCTGTGAAGCGACTCCCCTGCAGGCGGGGAGCCGGGGGCTCGAACCGGGATCCTCCTGCCCTTCCTTGCAGTTTGCACCACCGCCAGACTCCCAGTACAGGGGATTTTAAAGCGTTCTCTGAAGAAAGTACCATGTAACTAGACGCTTTGTCGTGAATTCTGTTAGCCACATCACTGACGTTTGACTCTTGTCGTTCAGATAGAGCCTTGCCCTGCATGCTTTGAACCCTACTTGTATTTGTTGGCTAAGTCCAAGATTTTGTTTGGTTGCTTTATGTGGTCTCTTATGCCAAGCCCCTCTTGAAGTGTTGCCTCAGTGTTAAGAGCTGGTGGTGCTTGGGTTTGGGCTGGGGCCAAGGTGTCACCCCCATCCAAGGCTCCCACGTGTTTCTGGTGCTGAGCAGAGGTGGCGTGCGTGCAGGCAGCCTGGGAGGACTCGAACCTCTCGATCTGTCCTCAGTCCCCTGACTAACGTGTTGTCCAGGTCATGTCTTCAGCATCATTTAAGAATGACTTGGTGTAACTCTTGCTCATGGTGAAATGTTGATACGTCCGTAGCTGTTTCTGTAAGCCTTACTAGGAACTGTAGGGTATTGTCATTTATTTCTGTAAGCCTTACTAGGAACTGTAGGGTACTGTCATTTCCACTAAGTGACCAATCTGTTACGGTACACTTCAGTGATCTATTCCTTGTGTTGGCGTCAGGGAAGCAGCCTGTAAATACATGGCAGGCGGTAAGGAATTTTGGCCACCTGTCCATTGTTTTGCCCCCAATGTGGGGGCATCATGTGACTTAAAGACGCTTTGATTACTAATTAAACAGAACCAAGTCTTGATTTTGTGAAAAAGTGTTGTTAAGAGCTGAGCTGTATCTGTAGTTTACAGGTAGGTCTGGCAGGCGGGCTGGTTCAAGAAAACAGGGTGTTGTGGCTCACCCAACAGTCCGTAGTTAACGTCTACTGTGATTATTTCCACACGCGCTCCTGCCGCCAGGGATGAGGTGAGCCTGGACACTGGGCTGTGTAACCTCAGGCCATTAGTTCTGCCTGGCGGGGCTGGATGAAAAGGCCGGGGCGCAGAGCACGGGCTCCACACAGACGGACGGGGGTTCAGACGTTGGCTCCGTAGCTGAACAGCCTTGCGGGGGGATGGGGGGGGGCTATTTCCAATTTTCCCCAGATCACTTTACTGGAGGAAACAGATCCCCCCCCCCACCATCAGTCTTCTTTGCCACAGTGTACTAAGTCCCCCAACACCTCGCAGCCTCTTTCCTTAGGTGCTGCCGCAGGAGACAACTAGTCTAAGTTGCACCCAAGATGTGGCAAAAAGAGATTCCATCATTTTTTTTCTAGCTGAGTAGTATCCCACTGTGTAGGCATACCGTGGACAGGAGTGTGTGCAGAGATCTCTCCGGATAGGTGTTTTTGTGTTCGCTGGTTAGACCCCGGCCGGGTCACATGCTGGATCTGTTTCTCATGTCAGTTTGCACCAGGGCTCCATCAATCTACATTTCCACTGCCAGTGCAGAGGGTCCCTTTCTCTCCACATGCTGCCAGCCCTGGTCCTCCATGTGTGACTTTCTCTCAGGTGTGAGGTAGTATCATTTGTTGTCTTCATGTGCTGATAATCAGTGGCTGTAAGCATCTTTGTTTTCCATGTCTGTTGGCTATCTGGCTGTCTCTGAAGGTTCTGCGTATGTCTTCTCATTTTTCCTTTTTGTTGTTGCTGAGTTTTGTAAGCTCTGTACAGATTTGGGTTACTAGTTTTGATGTGATGTAGGGTGTGTTTATCTTAATAGCTCTGTTAAAGGTTTATGGTTTCATACAGTCTCACTGGCTTATTTTTTGTTTTCCTTGTTGCTGGGCTTAAGTCTCAAAGAAACGTTGATCTAACATCCAAGACTTTGCGCCAGTTAGATGCCTGTTGCCATGTGGTGGTCTCACTGCATTCTTCAACCCTATTTTCCCAGGCTACTTATTGGAAAAAAAGAAAAAAAAAGAAAACTTTTCTCCATTTAGTCTTCCGGGACCTTCCTGAGGAACTGGTTATCTGCAGGTGTGAGGGACAGTTTTTGTTGCCAGACATGAAAATCCAAGAGGAATATTCATAATGAATGTGGGGAGAGCAGGGACCACCTTCTCAGGGACGCAAAGTCGAGGGCTCAAGCTTTTTATTTTCCACGTTTTATTTTGTGAGGAACCAGAGCGTCATTTCACCATCTGCGGAGGAGGAGGTCGGACCCGTGGCCTTATGCATGCAAGCCCTGCGCGCTCTACCCGGTAAGTCACCCCCCTGAGCTCCTTGGCCCCAAAGTACGGGGAACCATTTGGCCCGTGCTGTTTCACCAGGACCCACAAGGCGATTTTACTGTCAGTCACTCACTTTGCTATGACTGCTGAGAAGCCCAGGCCTTTGGAGGGCCGGTCTGTAACATCTGCCCTGCTATGTGGAGGCAGCTCTGCTCCCCAGCATCACAGATGCCCAGGCAGTCTGCCTTTGTAAGATGGGTAGAGGGCAGCTAGCTGTTCCTTAAATAACTGAACACGCATAGTTTTAACCATTTTTATTTGACTCAATGAGTAAAGAGAGTGGCTGTGGAAACCACTGGCAATATAGTAAACTTTAAAGAATTTATTTCGACTCCATTTGCTTAGTTCTTGGAATGGGAGCATATACATTACTCAAGAAATGCTTAATGCTTGACATTTAAAATTACCCTATTTGCAAAACCTTGATAAATCATTCCAATTAAATGAAAAAAAAAATGTACAAAATTTTTTACACTTCAAAATAATATTTTTACAACCGCCAAAACTTTTAAACAAGTGTCCACATTTAACTCACTTTATCTTGCTAACAGTGGGGGAGAATAAGGTAGATTAGCTCTCTCCTTCCTGGGCACTCGGCCGAGTTTATTCCTCTCCAGTGCTTTAGAGTTCAGTGGACAGTTAGTGTGTAATAATGGTGACGCTAAGACCTCAGAGCTCCGAGCCCGGGAAGAGGGCCTCCAGGACGCAGTGTTAGCTGGTTCTCTACAGCAATAGTGTTTTTCACAAACATAGCACCTCACTGAGTATCTGGTAAACACTTTGCGATCACAACAAGGGCTGGGAGACTAGATTCCAAAGAGGAGTATGTGATTCACTTACGGTAACATTGCAAGACAAGTCGGGGGCATGGAAAGGAATGCAGGCTGCCGGCTCCCTACCCCGCCCTCCCCGGGAAACCAGCCGCTTAGGACACGGAGCCAGACCGCCAAACCCACAGCAGTTAGATGCAGGAAGGGTCTTGTTTACGGATGCTGTTAGATGGACTTGGGAAAGTAAGACATCTTATTTTGGGGGAAAGGTCAAGAGATGGTATTTCCTTACTCCAGGTGATTCTGTACATACTAAATGAAGTCCCCTTTTGATCTGTAAGGTCGTGGTGGTAAGCAGACGGACTGAAAGGCAGTCAAGTGAAGCTCATTCAAACTTAACGACACTTGGTGGGGGGGGGGGTGGGAGAGAGGGGACTTATCACAAGCTACACTCTTGACCTGAGGAGTCGCTTTTCTTATGCCGGGGAGATGGCGTGGTCTTTGTGGGGGACGGGGAGGCGGTCCCGGGGGAGTCTGTCCCCCCATCGGATGTGCTGGGGGAGGAGGCCAGGTAGGGGACTCTCTTTCTCCCCAGGAACCCTCCTCCGTCCGACCCTCCCTTCCTCCTGAACTCTACTCTGCTCTCAATCTCATCTTCTGATGCCCTTTGCTTACATTCCAGGACACCTTCGGCTATCTTAGGTGCTTCCGGTCCACTCTCTGGGTCTCTCAGACACCTTGCCTCTGTGCCAGGAGACTTGCTCTCAGACACATTACACTCCCCTGCTGCCCGCTTCACCTCTGCTTGCACTGGACCCGAGTTACCATTTTCAGGGACGGCGCGTTCCACGCTCCTGTTGAAGTTGATGGTCTGGAAGTCCCTGTAGCTGTGGAAGCTCTCGGTTCTCCTCGCTCTGGCCAGCAAAGGGCTCTCCCGGTAAGGCCTCATGGAGCCGTAAGTGGCCGCTTCGTGGATGGTCTCGTGGTGCTGGAGCTGAAGGCTGCGGCACAAGTGTAGGAAACACAGCTGAGGTTTCCTAGGGGCACGTCTCGCTAAGCTGCCAGTCGACACCAGTGTGTCTTCTCATGTGTGTGTGTGACACACCGAAGGGGTCCCGTACGACGCCACATTAACGGGGCACCTGAGGAGGTGCACTTCTAGAACATGGGGTCTGGATGTGAGACACGGCCGTCAGCTCCGTCACTGTAACCCTGAGGCACCGGAACAGAAGCTGTGTGCGTGGCACGCGAGCCGGTGAGCTGCCTATCTTTCCAGCCCTGGAAAAACTCGGGCACAGAGGCTAGGCCTCTACGCTGTCGGGACCCCTAAGCTAGAAGCCAAAAAGAGGTGTTTTTCCAGGATCAGCAAAGGGTTGGGAAACGCAGTGAGAACTCTTACTAAGGGCCGAGCACCAGCATTGCAACGTAGTGGGACGGCCGCTCAGACCCACCTGGAGCTGGACTCACGGAGGCGGCTGTGCTGCAGCACGGAGGTGGCCGGGCTGATGTTGGGAGTGGCGCAGCGGGACGCGCTCAGGTCGCACTGGTCCAGGAGCTTGAGCAGCTCCTCCTCGGTCGGGCCCCCCACATCTGAGGACGACACACAGGCGTTACACTCACCGGGCTGCGGCCGGGCGGGCCCTCAGATGGCGCCTGTCCCCAGAGCCCACCTCTATCCTCACTCTTGTTGACCATGTCCATGGCCGTGGTTAGGTCCCACATCTGGATGCTGCCGTTGGTGTGACCCGTGAACAGGTAGCGCCGGGGCCGCGAGCCCATCCTGCTGGAGCCCTCACACTCCCTCACAGTGAACGAGGAGATGGTAGTGCAGTCCACGGCCTGGATCTCACAGATTCTGCAAGGCAACGCCTCAGTTTTGAATGTGTGGAGGCAGGTGGACAGAGAACGCAAGGCGTGTGTCTGGAGAAAGGCCTTGAAGTCTGAAAAGGCCACCACTAGGATAATATTTACTTATTTTCCTCTCCAGGGCTATCGCTGGGGCTCAGTGCCAGCACTATGAATACGCCGCTTCACTGTCTGTGGGGAGCAAGGACTCAAACCTGGATCCCTGTGCTTAGTATTACATGTGCTCATGATCTTCGATTTTTTTTACAGTATTGATTTTCATAAAAGATGAAATAATGTGAACAGTTGTCCACGTTTGATAAGAAAACCAAGGCACAGAGCCAGCAAATGATCCCTCAAGGTCACATAAGGAACCTACTTCTATCTGGCTTGGTGGGAGAGCATAGACAGCCAGCCCCCCAACAGTGCTTGTAAGAACTAGTAACGGGAAGAGATGGGGAGCCTCGAGAACAAGCCCTGCGCACCGCAGATGGACTTCCACACACACAGGCAGTGAACAAGACTTCTCTCTCAACGTTTCTGGTGGTAGTGGGCCGGTGTTTTGCGAAACAAGCGGCGTGCCTTACCTTTTCCCAGTAGATGAGAGCCTCACAAACAGCTTGTTGGTGATGGGAACGACTTTCTGGATAAACACCTGCTGGTCATCTCGCTCTCCAAAAGGCCCTGGGTCAGAAAAGGTCAGAGAAGGTCAGAAAAGCTCAGAGATTTCATTGGATTCTTACAACCGGCTCCACACCAAACAAAGAGAAAATAATCTCTATCACAGACAATATTTATTCCAAGTAAAATGCAGTGTTTCACTTTGCATTTAAGACTGGAGTCAACACAGAGTGCTTCCAGACTGTGTGCTAACCTAGTAAGTCCTGTCAAGACGTGTTTCATTTGGCAATGTGCTTAGTTCTTTATAGTCTCAAAAAAATGATGTATATAGACCGTTACTTTATGTACTGTTTAGTTTTTAGAAAAACTTCCTGAAGTCCGACTGCATTAAATCTAATTTAAGGAGGAGCCTGAAGCTCCCTGCCAGGTTCCCAACCTAAAGATGGTCTCTGTTTCCTTATTCGGATGATGTACATCATGCTCAGCAAGCACACGCGTGGCTCACGGTGTGGAAAATCCTTAGCCGTAACAAAGTGTGTTCACCTAAAATCTACACAGGAGATTCTCATTTCCTTTTGTACTAACCAGCTAAATAAATGTATTAGTCACAAGGCAGTTTTGCAGCTGACAGTCTTAAGCTGTGAAATCGTGCCTAGTACCCATCAGTGAGCAACCGCGCTGCTTCACGCACGGCGTCCACTGTCGCCCTCAGTAACGACCACAGAAAGGCAGTCAGTCCTGTTATCTCCGACCTCTGGAGTCCTCCTTGAGGGAGCTTGAACTCAACCTGCCTGGCTCTTCACTAAGCTCTGCAGTGGCCCAACAACCAGACCAACCTGTGACGCCTCATTTTACTAAAATGCATGCTGGCCCTCGTTCTGTAAGTCACGATGAGATGGCGCTATTGACAGAAATGACAGGGCATGAAGGAGTGCCCCCAGCCTCTCTCTCAGATGGATCTGTTTCTTTCCTGAGAGAAACTATCCTTGGATCTCTCTCCCAACTCTGAGGGAGTGTGTGTGTGTGTGTGTGTGTGTGTGTGGGGGGGGTTACACCCATCACGGCCTTTGTACTTTTCTGTCTTCTCTCATGTTTCCCCTCCGTTGCAATCTAAAGCCCACCCACACTAGCTTGCTGAAACTGGGCTTAAAGTGGAAAGAAGTCTCTCCGGCTTCCTGTGACTGTTTCACTATTGTTTCTTAATCCTTTCATTCACACTGTACACGTTCTGCTGATCTGACCTGTCTCACCAACCCACTCTCAGGTCCTGCACTTCGTACCAGCACACCGGGAACCAGGTTTATGTGGCTTCTCGTAACATGGTGTCTCTCCTGCCTTAAATGTCCTAGGCCAGTGCGCTCCAAGACCTACCAGGCTCCAACCCACTCTTCGTGCCTCGGTTCAAATGTCAAGACCTCTGCCAAGTGCTCGCTGAACATCAGTTTCCGCCAGCGTTAAGGGAACGCGGTATCTACTTAGTGGAGCTGCCTGGCTAGTCAAACAACTGCACATATCGCCTCACCTCACTCACAGCCTCCCGCCATCTCCCCCGGTGTCTCTGCACTTGACAATGCTTCCTGTTCCCCCACTCACTTGACTGTACCTGGGTGTTCACAACATGTCTAGACTCCAGAAGCCATAGCAGGACACGGTCAACATTTCCTGATGCTACCTATCAATTACATCTCAAAGCTGAAAGTAAGAACTACTCTCTCGAAGCACAGCTTTATGTATGTGCGATCGTATCGGTCAGAAACTAGGTGCGCAAAGCGATGGTAAAAGCTGGTCAATAAATGCTCAGCACATTTCTTTTTCTAACTACACAAAGGCTGTACTTGACTCATTTTGTTTTTTAATAGCTCATCTTCTTTAAAGGTATTAAAAGTCATCACCAAAATCATCACCGTAGTGTAGTGGATAAAACTCAAGCATGAGGTCCTGCGTTCAATCCCTAGCAGCACATGGACCAGAGTGATGTCTGGTTCTTTCCCTTTCTCCAATCTTTCTCTTAAAAAAAAAAAAAGAAAATTGGGGGTCGGGCGGTGGCGCAGTGGGTTAAGCGCATGTGGCGCAAAGCGCAGGGACCGGCGTAAGGATCCCGGTTCGAGCCCCCGGCTCCCCCACCTGCAGGGGAGTCGCTTCACAGGCGGTGAAGCAGGTCTGCAGGTGTCTATCTTTCTCTCCCCTTCTCTGTCTTCCCCTCCTCTCTCCATTTCTCTCTGTCCTATCCAACAACGAATTGCGTCAACAAGGGCAATAATAATAACCACAACGAAGCTACAACAAGGGCAACAAAAGGGGGAAAAAAAAATGGCCTCCAGGAGCGGTGGATTCATGGTGCAGGCACCGAGCCCAGCAATAACCCTGGAGGAGGGAAAAAAAAAAATTGTTACCATAGGAACTTACTCTGGATGGTTATAAATTTAAGTTCCATGTAAAGCAATTCTAATAAAATTATCCTAAGGTACTCTCTTGCTTTTCCATCAGTGCTAATTTCTGTGTGTTCCAAATGATCAGAAAGGTGTGAGAATTGGCTATTCAAAGTACAGAGGTATGCAAGGTATGTATGTCTTTCCTTGAGGAAAATCTGTCCCTCTGAAGTGTCTGAGTGTTCCCCACACAGGGTGTCTCGAGACAGCAACATACCATTCCCTGAAGTGAGAACCGCTGTCAAAAGGAACACCAGCCCCATCTAGATTCAAATTTCATATCAATTACTAGTAGTGGGAGAAAAATATCCCCGTTTTCCACTGTTTCTAATTGTACACAAGAGTGACTAGTATTTTGGGGTGTTTTTTAGATAAAAATGCTAACAAGATGAACAAGTAGCTTTCAACTTTTCAAAAAAAAAAAAAAAAAACTCTGCTCTACATTTTGTGAGATTATAGGCCTGATTCAGAAAGACGCACTGGATCCCTGTCTTAAGTGGATCTCAAAGCTGAAGCCGCACGGCACACGACTCACCGATGTCATTCCCGGAGGAGTAGCTGCCGTGGCTCTCTGTCTCCTCCAGGGACAGGATCTTGAAGGAGGCTAAAGGGGTCGAGCCCGGCTGCGTGGAGATCATGCCCCTGAACCGCGTCACCGTCCACGTCCGCACATGGTTGTTATCTGCACAGACTAGGAGAGAAACGGGACACGGGGAGGCGTCATCACGACCGCCTTAACTCGCCTCAACTTTCATTCAGTATGACGCACAGCAAAGGAGATCGCAACGCATCTCAGCGGCAAATGGAAACGAGCCGGCAGCGCACTGAGTGGGGCGCAGCTCGCTGCAAACAGAAGGGACATGAGCAAAGCTGTGGCTGGCTACAGGAGCCCTCGGGGTACCTGCGCAGCAGGAAGGGGGCTGCTGTTTCTTCAGCGTGCATGCACCAGGAGACACCTAGAGCCCCGGGGTTCAGTCCCTGGCACTGTCACAGGCCAGAGCTAAGCAGTGTTGTGTTCACTCGAACCCTTGGAAAAAAATCAATTTGTAAAAGATGGTACTTTCTTCCAGTGATTTCTTCAAATACTCTGCTTCTACTGTTTTTCGAAAGCAAACATGATCAATACACGTTGTCAATGTTATCACTGGACCACTTACACGAATTCACATGTGAAAAACCAAGTTCTCAAAAACGTTCCAACTGTGATCAATATTCGGAGGCAAAACAGAACAGGAGCACCATTAAGGACTAAGGGCCGGAAGGACTGGACGGAGGGCAAACGTCCGGGGCGTCCGCCTGCCACAGCCCCAGATCTCCAGAGGCGGTGGCCCTATGCAACGCGACGTCACTCACCCGACACCAGGTGCTTCTCCGACAGCATGATCTTCGTGACGGGGCTGCGGTGCACGGTGAACGTCTGGAAGAGCTGCGGGCCGGAGCCCACGGTCTCGGGGTGCTGCACGATCACTCGCACCGCCCCGGAGCTCGTCCCGTAGGCGATCTCGATCCAGTTGCCGCTGACACCTGCAGAGGCCGGGCCAGGGGGACGGGGGACGGGGTTCAGGTAGGAGAGCGCCCCCAGGGCACCGCGTCCAGGGAGTCCAGGGGTTGTGCCAGGTGCCCGCCTCATTCCCGGGCCAGCTTGGCAGTGACCGCAGAGGCCTCTCTGCTCTCCCTACACACCCCCACCTCTGAGCTCCGCCAAGCGCCCTCATGCCAGCACGGAGTCCTGCAGGCCTCCCATGCTCAAGGTTCCGGCAGAGCTAAAGCGGTTCTGGCCCCCAAGGTCTGTCCAGCTGCCGCTACTCCTCACTGACAGACTGAAGCATAACCACCTGGCTTGTCTGAGACAGCCAGATGAGGGTATTCCCAACACATGGCCGCAGAATTACCAGGCGAGAAGTTAGAAGGGTTACGAAGAGCAGCCCCGAGGCAGGCGTCCGTGATACTCCCTGAGCCCACTGTCCTTACTGGGCTCTCCTCATCAGACACGACCGGCAGGGCACAGGCCACGTTCATCGGCGGCGTTTTAAACGAGTGCCCGGCCCATCACATATTTAAAGGTAGGCTGCAGCCCTTGGACCTGTGTTCCTTAAGGGCTCCACAGAGAACCTCCGAGCTTCAGGACCTCTTGCCTCACCTAAGGACAGCAAGCTAGGCTTTCTCGTGCCCAAGAATACTCACACCCTACTTAGGTATTCACACACATACACACACATACAACACACACACACCCCACAAAGAAATCCTGCCTTCTCACTCTCTTTAGTTAAATTGGAAAGAAAGTGAATCTCACTCGAGTGGAGTCAGAAAATGTTCTGTGAAAAGCTAGAGAGTGGACACCTCAACCTTTGCAGGCCATGCTTTGATTCAAAACGACAATAGTCAGGCTCCTTGTTGCAAAGTGGAAACGGGGGAATTCTAACTCCTTGCTTACTGGTTCCATGTCACTTTAATAGGAACCTGACGAGAAACTTTATGCTAACAGATGGGATCCTCAGTATCGGCGGGTCTCAAAAAGAACCCAGTCTGCTTCAGCGTAAGAAAGCAATGAGGAAGCACACATCTCAGACGACTTCGAGCATTTCTGGAAACTCTGCCGGGCACTGACTTGTTTTGGGTGTGAGGTAAACGCTGAGCGCAGTGATGGCGTCGTTCGAGGGGTCGTGATACAGCTCAGTCACAAGGAGGTCATTATCCTTCATGCGCAAGGGAAACTTCTGCATGTCTGGAAGATAAAGCGGCCGAGTACAGGTCACAGTGCCGTAAACGCTGGGTCTGCCGAGGGCTTCGGAAGGCAATGTCTTCTCGACCGCACTGTAAGATCTATGCTCGACAGAACTGCATCAAGGGGCGGAGACTTACCTATATAATATATCGAGCCGTTGTTACAACCCAGTAGAAGGAAGGACCCAGCAGTGTCGTAGCTGGTTATTGGAACGACATCTTGAACCTGGGGTGGTGAGATTTCGATGTTAGTGATATGTATTATTATATTTCTGTTCAGTGCACTCAAACGTTTTTACGCTCAATGAAAAGGACGCTAACGTGCAATTTTAAGTCTGACTTAGACAATGAACTTTGGTGGGTGTTGTTGTTTTAACTGCTGCCAGGGTCATTGCCGGGGATTGGCGCCGGCACTAAGAATCCACCTCTCCCAGTGCCAGGTTCTCCTTTTTCCTTTCCCCTAATTTTCATTAGATAGGACAGAGAGATGTTGAGAGAGGGACAGGCAGATATGCACCTGCAGACCTGCTTTAGCACTCATGAAGCGGTGGTCTGAACCAGGGTCCTTGTGCTCGCCAATGTGTGAGCTTAACTGGGTGTGCCCCGCCCGGCCCCCGACAATGAGCTCTTTCTTCAGACACCTGAACACACACATACACACACACACAGGGAACGCTAAAGGCCCTCCAAGACAGTTTCATCTGACACTTTCAGCTGCATTCTAGCAGCAGAACTTCCATTGTGAATTCAGAGGGACAAGGCTCTGAGGGTCAGACAGGGGGCTGGGAAGCGCTTCTGTGGCGAGCTGGACAGAGCAGCATCTCAGCGTCCACGGAGGAGGTTAACATGAGCGCTCGGTGTGCCCGAGGTCATCCGAGTGGCCTGGTCCTGGCCTGGAGAGGGAGGTGGACAGCCCCCTCGGTATCTGTGGCTAAGAAGCCTGGGAAAGCCACTACCGTGGGGCTTTTGAGGCCATCACAGGTGTGTGTGTGGGGGAGGGACGACAAAGATCCAGGACATGTGGGAAGAAACAGGTGAAGCTTGTGAGAAGGTGAGGTAAGGGACAGGGCTGCCTGAGGTTGTAGGTATAAAAGCACAGGACCCAGGCTGCCACTGAAAAAAGACACTGGAAGTAAAGCTCCATCCTGGGGGGCTGAAACGTTAGCCCACAGGGAAGGGCATGTGCCCTAGTGCCCAGGGCTGAACCTGGGCACCACACGGGAGACGCTATGGCCCCAGAGGAAGCTCCAGGACTTGAGTCTCTCTCTCTCTCTGTATCTTTCCACCTGAATGAAAAAGCATCTTGGAACAGTGAAGCCATGTATGCACGAGGCTCCAGTTCCAATTAATGAAATTAAAAACCAAGCTAAAAGGAGATTGAAAAAAAAAAAGCTACAATGTGGAAACGATGATTTCCATAGCACTAGTGCAGGTGACCCCAATTTCTGTCCCTTCTGGTGTCAAACACGCTCTGAGTTTTGCTAAAAAGGTCTCTGCAGAGACTGAATTAATACCCCCCGAGCCCGGGTCAGGCTCCCAGCCCGGCAGAGCCTCCGAGTTCGGCAGAGGGCAAACACTGCAAACCTTCCAGGGTCAGAAGCAAAAATGTCTGAGCCAGGGAGGCTTCTGCACACCACCAGCCCCCCCCCCCCCCCCCCCCCGGGTCCGTCTTTCGTAGCTCCAAAGAGGGTTTGCTTCCACTCTACCTCAGGCTCTTCACGGGAGGGGGGGGTGTGTGTGTGATGGGGCCACGAGTCAGTTCCCTTCTCTTCAATCAGAGAGGAGCTTCCCAAGGCACATCTAAGACCGCTTCCTCGCTGGCCATCCCCTGTGGACGGGCGCAGAGATCAGTTACAGCCTCTCTGCCTTTCTCCCTGCCAGCCCTTGAACAAGTGCTGCTTTCCTTTCATGCCCACGCCTCAGTGTGGGAGAACAAAGTGCCAGGCACGAAAGAGGACAGAGGACAGAGGGCTGGGCCTGCTGAGTCTTCCCTCCAATTTGTGGCCTTTTCCCCTGCACCCGAGAAGCCACACTGAGTAGGGCTCTGTTTCAGTCACACGGCTGAGGGGAGGCGGGAGTGGGATACTCAATCCCAAGGTAACACAAGGGGACTCACGTGCCAACTTAAATAGTTGACAAACAAAAGACAATCAGCCCGCTTTCCCGAGCTATGCAAGTCCCTCAGAATCTCTTAACAGCAGTCTCGAGGTGGAAAAACCATCATTTCACACTTGTGGCCCAGCATTGACCATCAGACCAAAGAAACACACTCCAAGTGCAGTTCAGAGTCCGCGTTCCCCATCCAAGCTCAGCCTCGGCCAGGGGGACTCAGAATAAACAGAGTTCTCAGACCCTCAGAAAGGAGGAGACTTCTTGACTGACTGGCGAACTTCCACCATGTCCTGCCTTGATCTGAGACACAAACATGTGTGACACATTCCTCACAGAACTTTAAACAGACTCCACTGACTCAGAAGCCATGCCTACGGTTGTTGATCCGTCACGTGGCTCAGCCTCGCAACCTGTCTGACAACAAACACAACTGATTATTAATCTTGAGATTAATAATTTGGTGGGTTAGGAGCACTCAGCAGAAACAAAAAAACCTGAACCAGTAAAAATAAAAAAATAAACATTTTTTTTTACCCAAATAGAAGATACAAGACTTTTATAAAATGTCATTAGCATTTCTGGAATTTGTATTAGGAAACCATCACACACACACACACACACACAGAATTCCACAATGTATTTGAGGGTAAACCAGCCTCTCTTGTTCATCTGGCTCAAACACTTCAGTTCAATTCTGATTGTAGCACTGAAGCCCAGCTGGACCAGCTGTCCTGCACGTAACTTCCTGGCGCTGGACAGAGCTGTCGCTCAAGGCCCACTCAGACCCCCTCAGCCGGCAGAGTCCGAGGAGTCAGGAGTCAGCCGTGGGCCACTGTCAGCTCGGATCCGGACTTAAGACACTGAGTTGTCATTACACACTGTCTCTGCTCTGCGGGGAATGTAGCCAGCTGGGTACAAGACCTGTTTGCTGCATGAATGCTCAGCTTTCCCAAGGTCTCTGTGAACAGTGGGAACCAACCTACTGTCAGATCTGGTTCTCCATTCATGCAGACACCAAACAGGAAGCACCGGCTTATATATGGGACCACGTAGGTAGGTTATCTACACCTTGAGGGCACTAGTACATTTTCAGGATCTCAAAAATACCAAAACCACCATGTGTGGGTTCTAAGATGCTGACGGTAATCAAGAAACATGCTGCTGGAGGTTCACAAAGTCACGATATGGTTCAGAGAAACCGGTCACAGCTGTGAAAAGTACAAGCATCAGCAGTGGAAGGACCCTACGTGCCCCGACGTGATGGTTAGGCCCACCCAGATCATGGCCCCCCATCCCTGGGCCCTTCACTCATCACTTGAGGGGTGGCGAGCATGACGCCTTTTGCTGCACCTGCAGGGAGAGCCCACGGTCACGACCGTTTTTCCTCCCATACACACGACGTCCACGTCTGTCTGAAATGAGGCCCGGGCTCCCCCACGGAAGCCCTCGTTCTCGTGGGCATAGTCGCTCGTCCCTTCTCCCCAGGCTCTCAGAGCCCTAGGCCCCGGGGACGATTCTTTCAACTTTCCCCTCTGCCCAGGCTGCCGCTCCTTCGCCAGCCCACCGCCTCTGCAGAGGGCCTGGGCCCTCACCGCTTTCTCTCATCCCAGTCTCTGCTCAGTGTCCACACTGGCACACCTTGCAGGTTCTGGCCCAGCTCTCAGTTCCAGATCTGATCTGGAAACTGTTCCAAGTCCAAAATCTTGACCAGCGACCATTTCCTGTCTCTTCAACACTTGTCGCACGCGTGTTCCCTGCACACACCCCGCCTGCCTTCACCCCCCCCCCCGCCCCAGTCACCTGGTGTTCTTTCAAACACTTGGCCTTCCTTCTGTCTTCTCATCCCTTTTCTTCATCTCCACTCCAGAGGGAACAACATCGCCCTCCCTTCTGTACTCTCCCCAGCACTGGACACCCACAGAGGAGCATGACAATCCTGACATGCAGGTCAGCTGGAATGTACAGCTCATGGTCTCCGCGACCTCTGACGCGCGCTGCTGGTGTCTTTCTCTTCCACCAGACTCCTCACTCAATCATTGCTTCAGAGAAAGAAGTGACTCTGATCTCTGCGGGCCCAAGCCCGTGTGCTCTGTGTCTCCACACATGCCTGACATCTTGAGGGCTGGAAATCGCCTCCACGGGCTTGCACTGGTAAAATCCCTCTATGACTACGAGCACATTCAAGTTTCTCCCAAGCTAAAGAACCATTTAAAAACACAGACATCTTTCCCTCAATCTATGATCTTTAAGTTTTTACTGTTTCTCTGCTTTCCATCAGCATTTAGCATTCCTGAAAATTGACTCGGGGAGTCAGGCGGTAGCGCAGCAGGTTAAGCGCAGGTGGTACAAAGCACAAGAAACGGCATAAGGGTCCCAGTTCGAACCCCCAGCTCCCCACCTGCAGGGGAGTCGCTTCACAGGTGGTGAAGCAGGTCTGCAGGTGTCTGTCTTTCTCTCCCCGTCTTGCCCTCTTCTCTCCATTTCTCTCTGTCCTATCCAACAACAACGACAATAAAAAAAAAAAAGTGAAAATTGACTCAAACATGCTCATTTCTGATCTTTCTGCTCCCCACTTTCTGCAACTTGGTTTCTTCGACCCTCACCCCCAAACTTCCTTAGCTGACACCCCAAACGACGTTCTACTGCCGAAAAGGCAAGTCAGTTCATCACTCAGCACACTGCTTTTGTTGTGACAGGTGCTCAGTCTAGCCTTCCTGTCAGTCACCGCCCTCTCCCCTCCAATAGCAGGCTCTCTCCTCTCCTGAGCCAGACGCGAGCCTTTCCCCAGCCTCATCTCCTTGCTGCAAAGTACTTGAGGTCACTTAGTTTGCTGTGGCCTCTAAGTCGTGCAATTTCCCTGAGTCCCCACTCAGGAAATGAAGTTCACCTAGACCAGTGTTCCACAACATGGAACTTCGATGTCTCAAGGAAATGGAGGTCAAATGCCCTTCAGAACGATTGAAGACAGCGTCAAATTTGTACCTAGAAGGAACTTGAGCGTTCCGTATAGTCAGTATTCTGTACGAGCAAAGTCAGCATGACTATCGCAAGAATAACGCAGACAGGCGGCTGAGACCAGCTGCGGGCTCACTGTCATGTCGGCAACACGCCCCAGTTCAGACTGACCTGCCAGTGCTGAGTGACTGCGTTCCACACTCCCACCTTCCCAGTGTGACTTGTGGCCACCAGCTGGTTCCCGATGAAGAAGAGGGCATCCACAGGAACGCCAAGACTGAACACCCCTTAGAGGAGAAGAAACGCAGAGGTCAGTTAGGCGCAGTTTGACGACTCATCAAAAGCCAGATCAAAGACTAAAGTCAAAACTGATCTCATTTCAAGGGCCAGGCGGTGGCACACCTGGCTAAGCGCACACATCACAGCGCTCAGGGACTCAGGTTCAAGCCCCAGGTCCCCCAACTGCAGGGGAAAAGCTTCATGAGTGGTAAAGCAGGGCTGCAGGTATCTCTGTCTCTACCTCCCCTTCCCCTCTCAATTTCTGTCTCTATTCAATAATAAAATACTAGTTTGTTTGTTTTTTAAAGTAGTCTCAGTTCTATAAAGTACGTGCTTAGACACTCTGGGAATCAGAAGTAAGTAACCTTCAGGCTTTGAGTCACGCTCACATGACTGCTAAGATTAATACAGAGAAGGGTCCCAAGTAAGCTTGCGCCTTGTGATCTGAGGCTGTGGTCTCTCCTTCTAGACGGTCACCAGAATAAGCGAGTAGATTTCGGGTGAGCACCGTGCACTGTGGAGGAGCCTGGGGCGTGGGCCAGAGCTACCGGGCAGCACCTCGGAGTCCGCAGGGGCTTTGGCTGTGCAGCTTGCCCAGGAGCCAGGCAACTGAGCGCCGGTGGCCTGAAGGCTTAAGCCTAGTGACCTCAAGTCTCCAGAATGGCTCTAGAAGTCTGAAAACTAGTAGAAAATGATAAGCAAAAGTGGGTGGGGGAGGCAAGTCACACTGAACTCAAACCCCACCAGGCTTTCACTCAGAGAGTTTCACCTGCGCTTGCAGCATGCGGGACCATAATGCAAGGAACGTGCTGAGTGGTAGTGCGACAGGTTATCAGACAAGTGACCACTTGCAAAAGGACATGGGTTCGAGTCCCTCCCCGGTCCTCACCTGCAGAAGGAAAGTCGCACCAGCAGTGGAGCAGGCGGTAGCTCTCTCTCTCTCTCTTTCTCTCTCACCCTCTCCCTCTCCCTCTCCCTCTCCCTCTCCCTCTCCCTCTCCCTCTCTCTCTCTCCCTCCTTCTCTTGCCCTACTTCTGTCTCTATCAGAATAGGAAAAATATATAAATTAATAAAAGGAAAAATGCGTCCCATGAGCAGAGGTTTCACTGTGAAGGCATGGAGCCCAGGTAATAAGCCTGGTGGTGAACACACACACACACACACACACACACACACACACACACACACGACAGGCCATTCCCAAGAATTTATGGTTTGAAAAACCAGGCAGCAATGTCAGCGACCACTGAAAACAGTGCAACATCAGCGCAAGGCTGCGCAGGGAAGAGCACCCAGCAGCGTTAAAGGGAGGTCGGAGAAGGGACTTGAGATTATTTCTTAGGAAAGGAGCCAACTGGGTTGGGTTTTTTATGGGTGAGATGTTCAAATTGGAGGATCAGAATGAGACTAGGGGCTCTGAGGAAAGGAAATGGGGTACAGGGAAGGAAGGGTGCCAGCAGCAAACACCCGACATTAACAGCAGAAGAGCCGAGAACCAGCTCACCCGAGGGGCCGCTGCCCGGCTCAGCTCCGACATAAGGTGCCAGGTGCCAGGGACTGAGCCTATGGTCACCGGGGCCCCGGGTGTTCAAGTGGGGGCTGCAGTGCTGAGTGATGCCCCCGCTGGCTTCTGAATTCAGCAGAGCTCGGCACCAGCGGTCAGGAGAGCCCGGGCCCACCTGGGCTTGCTCACTTCTTCGCTGAGAACTACATGCTACTGCGCAGGTCAGAGCAAAAAGTGAACATCCCACACACCCTTCTAGGGACTTCTATGGAATCGCACTTTGCTTTCGATGCCCGACGGCTCTCGTAAACATCCGAAGCCAAATTCAGTGTGTGGGTCAAGTGAGAGGCAGACGCAAACAGGAAAAACAACTCACACTGATCCCTCCAGAGAAGGAAGAGGGCCTTGGAAATCAAAGACGACACACTGAATGATCTCCAGAAATTTCAAGTGTCACTCCTGCTTAGGTTCAACAGTCCTGCCCACTGCCCGAGGGACGACAGCTGGATAAATAATGACAAGGCCCAGTCTTGGGGGGCCCTTCTCAGTAAGACGGAGCTTCTAGCTGCAGTGCTGTAGCACTGGCTTCTACCATTGTAATGAAGGCCGAGTGGCCTCCGGGAGAACTCTATCACTGCCTCTACAGCCTGAGCAATTGTCTCAGGATGATGCTGTCAACTTAGGAAGAACACTTGTAACAACAGATGGCTTCTTTTGAAGAGCCCAAACCAATCGCTATGAACTAGCTCACAGCAGAGCTGCCTACCACACTAGCCTTGAAAGTCCACGTGTCAGATCTCCTCCAGCGACCGCTGAGGCACAAGTGGCAATGTGGAAAACAAAAAAGAGAAACGCGACTCGATTTCTCCCTGTGTACCGTGACACCCAAAATGTTAGTCTGAGGTTGTGTTGCCTGCTTTTGGGTCTGGGAATCATTTTCACTGCTGGAGAATTTCAATTTTATTTTTACTTATTTGTTTATTTTTTGCCTCTAGGGTTATCGCTGAGGCTTGCTTTGGTGCCTGCACTACAAATCCACTGCTCCTGGAGGCTATTTTTGTTGCCCTTGCTGTTTATCGTTGTTGTTGGTATTGTTGTTATTGCTGTTGTTGTTGGACAGGACAGAGAGAGATGGAGAGAGGAGGGGAAGACAGACACCTGCAGACCTGCTTCACCGCCTGTGAGGTGACTTCCCTGCAGGTGGGGAGCCGGGGGCTCGAACCGGGATCCTTGAGCCGGTCCTTGCGTTTCATGCCATGTGCGCTTAACCCGCTGCGCTATCGCCCGGGCGCCCCCTGCTGGAGAATTTCTACGGAGCGGATGATAACGCCACTCTGTAAAATGCAACAAAAACGACAACAAATGGCCAAAACACAAAAGGCCACCGAAGCTACGAGGCATCGGACAACTGGACCACGCGCAGTGAAAGGCTGACTAGGTGGAAAATGCGCTGGGCGCTTCCTGCCGACGGGCCCTCCTCAGGGAGTACCAGTGAGAGCAAAACCCAGGTCGGCGGGCAGGGGCTCTCAGAGCGGACCAGAGCTCTTTAATCCAAGTGTAAAACAAGCCTGGCTGGCGCAGGAAACACTGGCGATTTCTCTCTCTGCCCAGAACAAAACTCACAGCTTTTACAAGAAAGACAGCTCCACCTTCTGCATCCCATAGTGACCCTGGGCCCACACTCTCAGAGGCTCAAAGAATAGGAAAGCTCTCAGGGGAGGGGATGGGATATGGAGTTCTGGGGGTGGGAATTGTGTGGAGTTGTACCCCTCTTACCCTATGGTTTTGTCAGTATTTCCTTTTTAGGAAGGAAGGAAGGAAGGAAGGAAGGAAGGAAGGAAGGAAGGAAGGAAGGAAGGAAGGAAAAGGAAAGGAAAAGAAAAGAAAAGAAAAGAAAAGAAAAGAAAAGAAAAGAAAAGAAAGGCAGCTCAGCCCACACTCCCGACACGCGGGGCCAGCATCTCCTCAGCTGTGTCTGCTACAACCTCTGGAGGCCCGCTAGTGTCTCAAACCTGTTAGTTTGAAATGCTGTGCGGTATCAGTGTCAACACTTTCGGAATTCTTTAAAATTTTTATTTGAAACTCTTCGAACTGCTTTATTCTGTACTTTTTAAAAAAATATTTTTATTGGGGAATTAATAGTTTACATTCCACAGTAAATACAATTAGTTTGTACATGCATAATCTTCTGTAATGCTTTGATCCCTAGTGTAGAATTGCTGGCCAAAAAAATGGGTGCTAGTATCTTGGCCCGCTTAGCCAACAGCGGGGCCAGCTCTGACATTCTACAGGCCTTGTCCAAGGCATACCTGACATGTCAAGAGTCCTGACTCACGGGGGAGGCCTTCAAAGAAAATGAGTGACACTAAATAAAAAATCAAAACCAACAGAAATATCCTGCCCTCAACTTTACAACCACTGATTGGCTTGCAGTGCACAACAAAACATTTCTGAGTAGCCTGCCAGTGGTGGACTGAGACTAAGCATTCAAAATTTAAATATATATAAATATATATATTTTAATTAAGATATGAAAGATTCTTTAAGAGTCTGAAACTGCTAGAGATTTTCAAGCAGGTAGTGCAAGGCCACGGGAGCGGCTCACAGGGCGGGCCGTGGTAGGCTGGGTGCTTAGATAGCTTTCAACAGAGGAGCCAAGTGGGACTCCCGCTAGCGGGAAAGTCTGATTTTTAAAAAGTCCCGGCACAGCCACTTTTCAATGGCACAACGGACTAGGAAAGGGCACTGTCGCGTCTGCAGCGCTGCACTTTGGTCTGAAAGAGAAGAGCTCGCAGATGCAGCCGGACTTGGCGTTTTGCTTCTGTTCGTCTAGTGTCAGCACTGACCGATCTTCACAGACCTGCGAATGTTTGGCTACAAGCACCAGATGTTTGGTGTTGATGCGTTCAGCGCCGAACTGTGTGTTTCGTCTTAAAAGGTCTGAGCTGACACTGGCAAAGCAGTGCTGGGTAGCAACAGCAGGCTCTGGACCCCAAGTCAAAGCAGAAGCACTCAACGGTACAAGCGGTCATTAAATTCTTCTCTGCTACTTACGGTCAGGGCAAGAAACGAACGCCAGTTTCACTTGAAAATGCCCCTGATGCAGTGGTCAGAATTTGTATTGACCAAATAAACTTAATAATCCTCTGTGTGACTTAAGTCTTACTTCTGCGTTAGAGAAAACCATTTCCATGGCCAGGGAAATAGCTCAGCTAGCTTCAACTCCCAGCATCGCCTGTACAGAAGTGGTCCCTGTGTCTCCTGTCTCTCATATGTGATTCTCTCGTTTACTTTGTAAGAAATAAACAGAAAATTTAAGAGGAAGACTGGTCTTGTAGTAAGCGTAGCCTAGAACAGTCCCAGCTGTGACCATGGACTATGAGCTCAGAATGACAGGAGCTCCAGGGTTTACACAGGCTCCCGTGCTGAACAGGAATATATGTGGCCCTGGGTCAGACTGCTGGGGTACACAGCTACCTGCATTCATATATCTTTTCTTTTTGAACTGCTCTCTGTCCTATTCGAGCTTTCTATTCTTAACTCTGACACCATCTTCCCAGACAATATTTCTAGTCCACCTCCCATATTAGCTATCAAACTCAAGCAAACATTACTAAGACAAAGGCTCCTAGGAACATACAAAGTCTTTCCTAAAACAGACTTCCTAACTTCTTTCCCTCCTAAGATTTTATTCTCATCTGCGCTATTCCAACTCTTTGGTTCCTGTTTAGTAAACAGTTTGTCCTGCTTTATATTTTACTGCCTTTCAGCCGCCAAGTTGCAGACGCTACTACGATTCCATCCTGACTTCCCCGGGCACACAACCTCACCAATGTGTCCTGGAACGCCACCTCTCCAGAGCCCTGCCCTACTAGACACAGACGCAGGCTGGGGGTGTGGATCCACCTGCCAACACCTATTACAGAAACCTGAGCGCTCATCTTCTGCACCTCAAAAGTAACTTTGGTTCACACTCTCAGAGAGGGAGGAAAGATAGGGGAAGGTGACCGGAGGGTCTCAACTCCAATTCCACCGAGACCCAAAACGTCTGTCACCAGGAATGTTTGTTTTTATACCACCACTGAAGGGGAAGTGAATGGAAAAGACCAAAGGAAGCCCAGCTCTATTTCACTTTCCTGAAAGAGAAGAAGAAAAAGGAACGACACTCAGAAGTAGTAATGGGTATAGGTGTGACTTAGAGGGCAATAACAATGGGCAAAATGTACGTATATATTAGAGAGATGTGTATGTGTGTGTGTGTGTGTAGTGTCAGCTCACATCTGTGACCTGGAGAGGCCTACAGCAGTTTCTGCTGACAGAGAATGGGGACACAGAACTCTGGTGGTGTGAATGATGTGGAATTCTACACCTATTATCTTACAGTTCTGCCAATCAATATTAAATCACTGATGAAAAAGTATTGTTGAGTCTGAGCACTGAACTTTTTTTTTGCCTCCACGGTTATCACTGGGGCTCGGTGCCAAGCACTATGAATCCACTGCTCCTGGAGGCCATCTTTCTTCCATTGTTGCTGCTGCTGTTGTTGGATAGGACAGAGAGAAATGGAGAGAGGAGGGGAAGACAGAGAGGAGGAGAGAAAGACAGACACCAGCACACGTGCCGCACCACCTGTGAAGCGACCCCCCTCCAAGTGGGGAGCCGGGGGCTTGAACCAGGAGCCTGGAGAGAGAGCTCACCCAGTAGCGTGCGCGCCTAGGTTCAAGCAATGGCACGGGGAAAGGCTCAGTGTTGTGGTCTCACTCTCAGTGTCACTGTGTGAAGGAAAGGAGGCTTGGAGTGCTTAAACCATACATGCATGAAGCCCTGGGTCCAGAAAAATAAAAAGAAACCGTGGGGGGAGGGACTTCCATGTGCTAGTGATTATGAAAATGGCTCAGTCCAAGTACAAGAATCTGATCAACTTTAACTGAAAGAGTATGAGAAGCTGACCACTACGATTTTGACAGTTTGGGACAGCAGCCAAGAAGAATGTCCAGCGTGATCTGGAAAGATAATAAAACTGTCTAGGGCCCTGCACAGCCATCAGAAGCCAGATTTCCCTCACATATTCAACTGAGGCAGGACTGCAGCTGACTGACGGCAGAAATAGTTACCAGAATTCAGTTAAGTGACAAACCACAAGACAGGCGGCTAGCTCACCCAGCAGTCCCAGCACGCTAAGGAGCTGGGTTCAAGGTCAGGGTCACCACACGGGAGAGCCTGCAGGGAGGAGCCTCCTAGGACTGGAGGGCTGGTGCTGCAGTGCTCCTCTCTCCTCTGTCTCTTAACTACTGAGATGAAAAAGAAAAAGAAAGTAGCCAGGGCCTGGGGAGACAGCAAATCGTTATCCAACAGAGTCTCAGGCCTGAGGTTCCGAGACCCAAGGTTCAGTACCCAGCACCACCATAAAATGGAGCTGAGCAGAGTTAACAACAACAATAATAATTAACATTTAAACTGCCACTGCCCTTTCGTCCTCAAAAATTACAGTCAAATCAAACCGCCACCAGGAATGGAGAAGCCTTGCAGGGGTCAAAGCCCCAGCAATAAACCCTATGGCCAAAAACACTGGAAAACAAAACCATCATCCACACAAGTTTTGGGGACGCGCTTTCCGTTACAAGCACTGTTATCACTGAATGGGTCTCTTTGTGCTGGTTCTGTTTACCTTGCGGTCCCAGGGATCTGTGCATGAGGGAGCTCACCATTCCTGGGCCGCCTTTTTCATACTTTGTATTTATCTACTTACTTTTATTTTAGATGCATAGAAATGAAGACAGCAAAAAACGGGGGAGTGGGGAGGTGTACATCATGGCGGCCGAGTTCCCCTAAGTGCCACGACTTGATTCTGGGCTACGTGGACTTACCAGCTGGGATACCCCTCGGCCATGACAGAGAGAATCTAACGGCACTGCTGACTTTTCTAAAAGTGAAAAGGAGTTCTTGAGTCTATGATGAGGTTGAGAGTATGGTCCTCCTACTGTGAAACCCTGGGGACGGGGGAGGGAGAGAAAAGGAGGCTGCTCCAGCTAAGAGTTCAGGTGGGTCGTGAGCTGTCGGGACAATCCCTCTGAAACCTCACAGCAGTCCGTCTACCAGTGAGACGCAGCACCCAGAGGGCTTATTTCTTCCTACCGATTTCACTTCCGCTCCCTCCATCCTGGACGCTCCACAAGATGATGCTGCTCTCGGAAGCCACGGCGACCATCTTGTCTTTGTCTCCATGCGGACCGCCCACCACCTTGGCGTTCAAAGCCACTCGCTCAATAGTCCAGTCCAGATAGGGGCTTGTGAACACCTGCTGCCAGCCTGAGGATTCTTTGATTCTGTTAAGAACAAATTTACACATTAGATTTGGCAGGAATTTAATACAAGTTAATATGGACAACAAAACAAAACAAAACAGAGTGACCTATCTCGTATACTTACATTATCTTTTATATTTACTAAATATAAAGTGCAGCCAGATAGCATTCATCAAGCCAGAATGTTATCCCTGGGCTTACCTTGTGTTTATAGACATATAAATCATTTTTATAGGCATATAAATCATTGCATGAGACTAGCATTCCAAAGGATTAAGAAACCCCTCCAACCGACATAAAAAGACTATTCACACCGTCTACCTTGTTTCCCCTTTCTGCCCTTGTTCCTGAGTATTACACCAAATCAAAGCACTTGGGGAAGGGGTTGACAGCTTAGGGTCCTGGTGATGGAGGAAAAGGACCCATGCTGGGGGTAGACACCGCTCACAGGGAGATGAGAAATTCTACCCATGTGTTGCCAACTGTATGTAAACTATTATCCTCTTCACACACACAAAAAAAAAATTAAAGCAAAGTTTTTTTTTCTGTTTTTTTTAAATATTTATTTTATTTATTTATTCCCTTTTGTTGCCCTTGTTGTTTTATTGTTGTAGTTATTATTGTTGTTGTTGTTGTTGGATAGGACAGAGAGAAATGGAGAGAGGAGGGGAAGACAGAGAGGTGGAGAGAAAGATAGACACCTGCAGACCTGCTTCACCGCCTGTGAAGCGACTCCCCTGCAGGTGGGGAGCCGGGGTTCGAACCGGGATCCTTATGTTGGTCCTTGTGCTTTGCGCCACCTGCGCTTAACCCGCTGCGCTACAGCCCGACTCCCTAAAGCAAAGTTTTATAGGGCAGGGAGACAGCGTAGTTCTGCAGAAAGACTTTCATGCTTGAGACTCCAAAATCCCAGGTTCAATCCCTTGCATAAGCCAGAACTGAACAGTGCTCTGGTTAAAAATGATAATAAAATAAAAAGAAGAAAGCAGCTATCTGCAGCCTAGGCGGTGGTGTAATGGCTGGAGCGCTGGGCTTCAGAGCAGCAGCACGTTCCTGAGATGCTTTGGCCTGAGCACACACGTGTGCATTCGCTCTATTAAAGAACTGACGGGTCTTTAAAATTTTGTTGTTTTTTTTAGCACGAGGGCTATTGCTGGAGCTCAGCGCCTGCACAAATTCACCAATCTAGCAGACTTTTTTTTTTTTTATTTCTTCTTCTTCATTTTTAGACAAGATGGAAGACAGATTGGGATAAAGAGAAGCAGAGAGAAGGAACCATCATAGCACTGCCCTGCGAGCTGTGCACCCTGCCCGACCTCTCAGCAGGGGCTCAAACCTGGGTCCTGGGTTTGTGCATGGTCATGCGTGAGTCCTCCCAGATCCCCCCAAACGGACTTATTTCTGCTTTTATTTGCAAAAACGTACAACTACGGCTACTTATGGGTAGAAACAGCCAATAGAAAACAACAACTGGCGTTCTCATCTGCGAAGCGGCTGTCTAGTTGCTATGAATGGCGCGTTCCTGGCCTTTTCTGTTCTGGCCCTTCCAACACAGCGGTCCCGACACGCTGAAGAAGAGGGCGCCTGGTGTGCGCCACGCCAGCATGACGGTGTCTCGACACTGATGTGTGACGTGGAGGGTCTCCTCAGTTTCTGAGGAACAACTTCTCAAAGTCTCACTTTACAATGAGAAACCCACATGCCGACTTTCTCCACATGGCAAAGCTTCCCGGCACTGAGCGTCGTAGCTGACTGAGTTCATTTTCAAATGTTTACTTTCTACGAAGCATGCCTGCAAGCTTTTAGTAACTGTTCTGACTTATCTCCAAGTCTCTCAAGGACAAATTTGGTGAAGACACAAGTCTTCAGATATTTACGAACCTGCAGTTCTATGATCAATGAACCATCGGCACTTTCACTATGGGAAATCTACAAGCCGAAGAGGCCAACAGAACTCTCTGACTTTCCTTTTCGTCTCGCTAGGAGCCGCTAACTAGCACTGAGAGGAAAACTGAAGGGAAAAAGTGGTGTTTTATTCATTACCTGATTCATTATAAAAACCAAACTAGACATTCATGAATGCTCACCTAAGAACCTAAATGGAATCATTTAGCTTCCAGTTTTGCTTGAAGAATAGGATTAAGTAAAATAACAATTAAGTAGCAATAATTCACAAACATAGCCAGTCTAGCCATGCTAATTTCAAAACATTATTTCCTTACAGAATTTCAAAACAGTAGCGAAAAGTGTGTCAATTCGCCCTCCTTGCTTATTGTCTGTGATTACCCTTTTCAACCACCAGATGGAATGACTGTGTTCAAATAAACAAACACAAACCATTAACAGCCTAGGGAAAGAACTGACAAACACTGGGAAATGAAGTGCAGTAGCTCTAAGGAGCTGCCAGCTTGGCATAAAAAGGATGGCCAGCACTTGACGCGTATCGACAGCATGCTAGAGATAGAAACAGAGCCAGACGGATTTCAGGCTCACGCCGCGTTCAATGAAGAGGTAAGCTGATGCAGTGAGGGGAGTGGCAGATACTACCGCCTTGTGACGATTCATTCAAGAACATAAGCGCTCAAATCACATATGGTCCCATCTCTTACAGAAACCATGATTTCCCTTTAGAAGTTGGGGTATTATAAAACAAAAAGACAGTCAAAAAAAAAAAATCAGGGCTGTATGTTTGATAGTGATCACAACAATTACAGAATTTAACTACGTGAATTGACTTGCTGAGAAATTAAAATTAAGTACAAAGAAGATGAAATTAAGATGGCAAATCTGCTCTGCACTTTCCTAAACAGTTAATGCCAAACTTTAAATACATGGAACAAGACAGAAGGAGCTGATTCCTTCAGCGTTCTGACTCCCTACTCTCTCACAATGAACAATACTCGGGCATCTGGGGGACTATGAGGTCATCTTCCATATTAAGGTCTCCAGGCATTTTTGGAAAATACAAGCACATTGTACCTCAAACTGCATGGAGATGCAAAAGCCTTAAAAGGTGTGTGTCTAAAGTTAGATCCAAATGAGTCATGAACATATAAAGACATACAGTAAAAGGCTTTCAAATGCAATGAGAATGATTTATAATAGAGTATACTTGGGCAAAAATAAATTATAAACGGTTAGACCATAGGCAAATAAAGGTAGATACCACATCCAGGTAGACACCACATCCGCGTGGGCGATGACGGTGACAAAATCAGCGTGACAAAGGAAATGCAAAATAAGACAGGGGAGATAGCAAGGAGACTGATGCCAGAGGCGCCAATGTCCCAGGTTCAGTCCCTAGCTCCACCGTAAGCCAGAGCTGAGCAGCACTTTGGTAGAAAGACTTTCTCACACATACACACACACACACACACACACACACACACACACGCACGCACGCACGCACGCGCGCGCGCGCGCAACATAGTGAATTCCAGGCACAGAGCACAGAGAGACACTGTGCTACACTATCGCTTTTAAGACTGCTCTCTGCTCTCTGCTCTCTGCCACTGCTAGGGCTTCACTGTTCTGAGGCACAGCACTGAAGCTCCCCCAGTGCTGTGGTGCTCCCACCCACGGGAGGCTCGGTTCTGGGTCACACACACGGCAAAGTAGGCACCTCCCCAGGTCAGCTGTCTTGCCAACTCTTCTAGAATCCTGAATGTACGACATAAAAGATGCAGAGGAACGGCCTATAGGAGAGATGATACTCTCTAAAAGTAATGTAAGTATCTTTCTTTTAAGACCTTTTTTGTGGTCTGGGAGGTGGCACAGTGATAAAGCTTTGGACTCCCAAGCATGAGGTCCCGAGCTCAATCCCCGGCAGCACATGTGCCAGAGTGATGTCTGGTTTTTTCTCTCTCCTCCTATCTTCCTCATTAATAAATAAATAAATAAAATATTAAAAAAAAAAAAAAAGACTTTCTTGCTGGCCTGTTGAGTAATCTAACCGCATGGGAGGGCATCTCGTATGTCCTCAATTCTATTGTCCCTCTGCCCGGGACATGTCATGTTGACATGACGGTGGAAGCAGAGGTGCCACGGCCAAAAGCAGCGGTAAGGATTCAAAGCGTAATAGCATCGCTCTTCTTACGCTGGCCGCTCAGCTGAGGGAGGCTGCGTACGCGTTACCGTGTCTCTGGCAGCAAGCTTTGTTGAACTCACCTAGCCAGGAGATCAACACGCACACAAAATACAAAGAAGCATCCTGATGACTTGGCAGCGTTTCTATCTACAACCCAAAACTCGCAGTTCAAACTCACCACCCCCACAGAACAGGCAGGACGGCTGTCTGTCACACACGGTACCTGTAGCACACAGCAAAGTGGGCATAGGCGGCGACGATCCAGTTGTGGTGGCCAGCCACAATCAGCACCTTCCGGGGGTCCACGGGAAAGCCTGTTGGTGTTCCAAAAAGACACAGTTCACAGTCTGAAGCGGGGGTCTTCCAGCTCTAGCCCAAGGCCTAGTCACCGCCTGTGCTGATGAATCAAAGTGAGCTGGGGGGCAGCCACACCCAGCCTCCACCCAGCATGCACTGCTGCAGTACCAGGCAAAGGCTGAGATGGGCAGCCTCAACAGGGGCCGGGTGGCCCACAAAGCCCTATGTGTTTACTAGCTGGCTCTTGACAGGAAAAATCTGCCTGCCCTTTTTTCTAAAGACTAAGGGCAAACAGACCACAAACTTAAAAACGAGCTTTAAGATAAAAATGATAAGCTGGAACTGAAAAGTAAAGTTTTGGAGCCAGAGCCAGACAGTGGTGCGCATGGCTGAGCGCACCCGTTACCAAGTGCGCGGACCTGGGTTCAAGCTCCTGGTCCCCCTCCGACAGCGGGAAGCTTCCCCTGCAGTAAAGCAGTGCTGCAGGTGTGTCTCCTTGAATTTCCCCCTCCCCTCTCAATTTTTCCCCACGCTATCAAAATAAGTAATGAAATAAAGAGTTACCAAGGTAGCAGCACACCTTTAAAATGGGTTAACTCAGTCACCAGGACTAAAAACCCTGACTTGCCCTCTCTGCTACAGTAACCTCTGCCCACCTAGTCTGACAGCCTCTTCCCCAGGTCCAGACAGCACAGGCTGGGGGCCACTTCCCCGAGCTTCGCCTTCTGGAGAATTCAGTCCGCTCCGAGGGTCACCAGAGGTTCTAGTGGTGTTGCTTATTTTGCGACTGGGAATACCTATAAGGAAAGAGGAAGTCATTCCCAAGCTCACCTATCATATCAAAACTGTCAAGGAGTCAAAGGAATCTTATTCCAACTCAGATATGCCTTCCAATGTAAGTAACTCATTGCAGTTACCACAACAAACAAAGTGAACATGGAAAAACAATTGGGACTCTTTCATCAACGTGTCTTGCCATCTGATCAATAAATAAGGCTTGTCACGCTGCATTTGATTCTGACCCAGTTCTGGGCTACTGAAACCCGTCAGTCACTGAGTTTAACACTGGTCTTTCCATTTAAGATACTGCTACTACAAGTCACCTACTAAGTAGTAAGTTACTCTGCTTTACAGCCGATGGGGCTCCGTGTCCTCAGAGCTCTTTCGTTCGGCAAGAAGTCTCTCTGGGGATGCAGTCTTGCTTCGAAGCCCACTGGAGCATGTGGGAAGGCAGCACGCTCCTGGCTGATCACGCGGGGCAAAGACCAGCACTCCTCTGTGCCCTGCCCACTGGACCGGCAGGCTGACAACTCTCAGGGCTTCTCGTGCCTAAGCAATGGAGGCTCGGCCCTACCGCAGGGGCCGGCGAACTCCAACAACTCGAACACAGGTGCGCCCCTTCACTTGTGAGGTGGTCAATGGCCAAGGCAAGTGAGCTGCCGTCAAGCTCTCTTTCTCCCGGGGCCCGGCTGCCCCGCTGCAGGGGAGCACAGACAGAGCCCTGCTCGGAGCGACTCCTCTCCAAGTCCTCACCGTCTCTACTTGCACAGACTTCCCTAAACACACACTGGCACATGTGTGGCGACTGAGGGGGGGTCCCCTCTGGAAAGTGGGGTGCGCGGCCTACCTGGGGGAGGCAGGTAGCCGTGGAAGAGCACGCTGCCGCAGGACGAGCGCTCCAGCTCCTCGCACAGGAGCAGCCTTCTCACTGGAACACGCAGAGCAGAGCAGAGCAAACGGGTCAAGATGCGCGCAGACAGAGACGGGCCGACAAGGGGGAGCCGGACACGTGTTTCCGTCCACTGACACACGGTTTCTACTGCGACAGGCCACGAGGGCAGGTCGTGTGGCAGCCCAGGCCTTAGGGCCTGGTGGGAGACGCGGTCCGCTTGGGCCAGCACGGTGCGCAGAAGGGCAGCCCCGACCCAGCAGGCTCCCCCCACGGGGAGCACATACCTAGTGGAGTGATCCCGTAGAACTCTGCTTCGTGCCTCAGGACGCTGATACTCACTCCCCTGCAAAGAAATCCATCGACGGTGTGGATCTGACGGTGGGGGCCTGGACTCACTGCCGCACGAGCAGAAGGACAAGCTCCTACCCCTTAATGTCAGCAAAGCCACAAGACTCCCAAACTTACATTTTCTTGATATCTGTGATTATTTTTTTTTAAGTTTCAGTTAGGGAGTCGGGTGGTAGCACAGCGGGTGAAGCGCACGTGGCACGAAGCGCAAGGACCGGCGTAAGGATCCCGGTTCGAGCCCGCAGCTCCCCACCTGCAGGGGAGTCGCTTCCCAGGCGGTGAAGCAGGTCTGCAGGTGTCTGTCTTTCTCTCCCCTTCTCTGTCTTCCCCTCCTCTCTCCATTTCTCTCTGTCCTATCCAACAACGAATTGCGTCAATAAGGGCAATAATAATAACCACAACGAAGCTACAACAAGGGCAACAAAAGGGGGAAAAAAAAAATGGCCTCCAGGAGCGGTGGATTCATGGTGCAGGCACCGAGCCCAGCAATAACCCTGGAGGAGGGGAAAAAAAAAAAAAAAAAGAGGGCAACAAAAGGAAAATAAATAAATAAATAAATATATTTTTTAAAGTCTTAGTTTAAAACAAAGCTGTATCTTAGGCTCTATTAGTATATAGGTAAACTGGGTAACTAAATGAGAAACTAGGACTTAATACAAAGTAGGGTGCATGTGTATGTGTGGTGTGTATGTGTGTGTGTGTGTGTGTGTAGGGGAATAACAGCTTCATGAAGGGCTACGCTATTAAAATGAAGACCTACAGTGAAGCAATGTGAAGGGAACAAGACAGAAATAATACTAATTATTCATTTTACGTTTAGTTATCAACAGTTCTTACTTTAACCATAATGTCTGAACAAAGACGAAGGGAGCATCACTATAGTCCATGGAAACTGAAAGAATATTAACTGAATACTGTGAAGAATTCTACACCCTCAAGCCTGAAAATCGACATGAAACAAACCAAGAATTGCTTAGAAGACAAGACGTCAAAATAGATAAAGATCTGAATTCATCTTGGTTGATTAGCACACTTAAATCAATAACCCCCCAACCACTCAAAACAAAAGGCAGCCCAGAAAGATTCACTGGTGAACTCAACCAAACACTGAGGTCGGCATCACCTTGGTATCAAAACCAGAAAAAGACACTAACAAGAAAATAACAGGTCGATATCTCTCATGAACACGGAGGCAAAAATCTTCAACAAAATATTAGCAAATCAAACCCAAGTGTGTGGAAAAAAGAAACAGGCATCACCATCAAGGGGGATTTATCCCAAGTATGTGAGGCTATGTTGTTTTCGCAGGGCTATGTTGTTTTCGCCGGGCTGGCTTCACGGGTGGGTAACAGACGACCAGGGACTCATGGTTGAGCTGTAGGCAGTATCTCTTTATTCATGCAGGACGCAGCACAATCTAAGATGAGCTAAGCTAAACTCAAGTACCCTAAAACTCACAATGCTGTCTTTATATATACTTGCCAAGTAGGGTGGAAACAGGATGTGACATAGAGAGGGTGGAGAGAAAAGTGACTGGTGAAAATCAGAGTGTGACAAGGAGGGGGTGGAGCAGGCGAGAATCCTATCACTGAACCACAAATGCCCTGGAGGGAGGGTGGTGCTTGTTAACAGCGGTTATGTAAATAGAATGCAGTAGTTATGTAAATAGAATAGTGTTAAGCAGGGGGGATTTAAACCAAATGAAACAGAAGGGGTCTCATGCATACCAACAAGGCTAGATCAGTACTAACTACAAAAATCAACTAATGGGAACGTCACACCAATAGGTTAAAAAAGAAAACAGGCAAAATCTTGTCGATAGGCTCCACAAAACGTCTGACAAACTCTTGATACCCACCCAGTGGTAAAAGCAACACACAAACAGAAACCAGTGCACGATGGCATCGAACACAGTGCGGGACCCTGCTGTCTGCCCTCTGGGAGCTCCAAGTCTAACGGAAAAGAAAACTCCTGAAAAGGGAGGCGTCAGGACACAGTGGTGGTGGCTGTGGTGCTACAGGAACTCAACAGTCAAACCTGGTGGACAGGCACCACGGAGAACAACGAAGCTAGGAAAGGCTGATCATGCTGAAGCAAGAGAAATTAAGTAGGGGCCGGACTACAGGGGACTATAAAAGACAGAAAACATAAAACACAGGCTTTGAGTAGTACCAGGTCCTGCTGGTATTTTTTTGAACACAGTTCTGACTACAGTGTGGAAAATGATTTGAAGGAATCTAAAAATGAAGGTGGGGAGCCAGGTTAAAGGCTGTGAGGGCAATCTAGAGGATGCTGATCTGCATCTATGAGAGCTCCAATCTGAGGAGCATTTCAACAAAAACAGCACTGGGGGAAGGAAGCGCAACATTTCTTCAGAAAATGATCCAACAACAAAAGCCTGTTTACACCTTAACACGATGCACTTCTTACCTCAAGTCCAGTTCTTTCGTCCGAAGAAAGTTTAAAATGGGTGCAAATGCCGCTGGATCTCTATCAATAAATATCTATAAATGAAGGATTATGTTATTCTCAAATTACAACTTAAATTTCTAACTTTAATATTTATAACATTAACTTAGGGAATGACAAATTATTTCAGTACTATTTTCTTTAGTGCCATGCTGAAATTTCATTATTGCAAACTAGAAGGTACTTCAAACTGGGCACACTTCATACGGCAGTGTCTCCTTACTTACCCTGAAAACCCATTATTAGATGGATAACATTTTGATACATAAAATTAGTATTCTTGGGAGTCGGGCTGTAGTACAGCGGGCTAAGCGCAGATGGCGCAAAGCACAAGGACCGGCATAAGGATCCCGGTTCGAACCCCGGCTCCCCACCTGCAGGGGAGTCGCTTCACAGGCGGTGAAGCAGGTCTGCAGGTGTCTGTCTTTCTCTCCTCCTCTCTGTCTTCCCTTCCCTCTCTCCATTTCTCTCTGTCCTATCCAACAACAACAACAACAATAATAACTACAACAATAAAACAACAAGGGCAACAAAAGGGAAAAAATAAATAAAATAAATATTAAAAAAAAATTTAGTATTCTTGTGTCTATTGATGCCCCTGGTAAAAGTGACAGGTGAGGGACAAGTTAAATCAGAAATATTCTGGAAGTTATTCAAATCTGGAAGGCCCTACACAAGTTCTTGTTATCTAATTATTAATTATGGGCAGCACTGACTTAAAAGAACAATGGAGTTCTATAACAGCACACAGGAGTAGTTGAGAAAAGTAATCACTACGTGCTGCTATGACAACTGAGAACTACTGTTCTCCTAATACTGCCACACCCACCGTCTCTATTTCCTCAAGGACCAGTGTGGGGGGGAAGTGAACACAGATCAAATCTTTACTACAACCCTACAGAATAGAGGCAAAACAGAATGCTTAATAAAATATGTAACTGATAACTCTCTACAGGCACGTTTATTGACACCAACCCGGTCAACTACAAAGCTGTAATCCTAGGACTTTGTAAAGCATAGGTAAATAAGCTAGACAGAAGAGGCCAGTAACCAGTCCCTTCCTGCCATGATCAATCAAGTCAAAGAGGCGACACACAATGAATACGGTCACTCTAGTTTCACAGATTCTTGTGTTTTTATCAGAAGGTAAGAAACTTTATAAAGACTGGTGGAATTCTGGCTTTCGGCCTTCCTCCCTTCCTCCCTTATCATCTGGGCTTCACTGCTCTGGGCTGATCCCCCCCAGATACAGGGAAGCTTCCTCTAGCGTGGTGAGGTCTGGACTGGAACCTGGGTGGCACACATGGTAAAGCCTTCCGGGCGAGCTCTCTCAGCGGCTACTCTTCTTTCTAACCTTGCACGGACATACCTGGTCTTCCTGTGTGACCTCATATGGAGATGTCACCACCTCAATTAAACACCTGGGGCTTCTGGTCACTTGGCCGCCTCCAAACAGAAAGCCTCTGAGCTTCTGTGAGCCCTGGCCACGTACTGAGCACGAATATAGGAATCACATTTGGCTTAAGGCTGGGGGGAGGTTGTGAGAAACACCATGAGGAGAGTCTGTCCTTGTGTGGCCGTGAAAGGCGGCAATCGCACAAACAGAGATGGCAGGGGCGTCGGCTACACCCTGGCTCCCCGTACAGACGTGTCTTTAATCCACACTGCTCTGGCTGCCAGGTAAAGGTAAATCGCTGCACAGATGTTTCTGTACTGCAGCCTAGGATTCCCCCGTTCCCTCGGCCCACTGCCACTCCACAAGCTCATAAGGTTATGCTCCAAAATAAACTACAGGAATTAACTGGCAATGTACCGCCTTTCCAACTCAGCAACAGAATCTTTCAGTACTTGTGTTGCCTTGTTTGCAGTTTGGACCACCGATTTAAAGGGCATTCATATCCTCCAACCCTCTAATCATGAACGCTTGCATTGCTATACTTGGTATCAATCCCATTTAATAGAGTTCTCATCTATGATTAGAAATGGTGTACAGCATCTATGATTAGAAATGGTGTACAGATGACAAAAACCAAAACACTTTAAACGCATATAACATCATTTTCATTTGGTTATTAAAATATTAGCTCTCCTAGCTAGAGCTCCTATAAGCACTAGTTCCGTATAATGCCTCGTGATCACTGAGTTTAGAAGCTACTTACAGCACCAGTCTCATCTCGAAGCGTTGAAATTCTTCCACTCAGCAAACTGGAAGTCATTAACAATAAGCCAGAGTTAAGAGTTTTTAAAGTCTGCATATGAAAAGTAATCTCCAAAATATACATTTTAAAATTTGTTTGATGAATTAAGACATTTTTTCAGGAAAATGAAACGGTAATTTAATCAAGAAAAACTTCATCTTTGATAATCAAATACATGAAGGTCGTATTAAAGAATGATGACATACCTGGAAAAAAAAGAGTCTGGGATCCACATGAGAGTCTGTCTTGAGGTGCTAAATCTGCAATTCAAAATTGCCCAGTGTTATAAGGGAGGAGTGGCTGGGTCTCACGGAACTTGCTTCTGTCACGTATTTCTCATCTTACAGAGAAATTCCTATCACCCGCCCAAGCTGGTTTCCGCCCAGGAAGATCTACCTGCGAACAAGCCCTGGCCCTCTCAACTTACATTGAAAATGGATTCCAGAAGAATTTAAAGATGGGTGCTGTCTTTGTTGATCTCACAGCAGCCTATGACACGGTCTGGCACCGCGGTCTCCTAGTCAAGATCTCAAGATGCCTGCCTCCATGGGTGGCCAACACTATATCGTTTCTTCTCCAAAACAGAAGATTCCGGGTGCATCTGGGTGACAAGTCTAGCAGATGGAGACTTGTCTCAAGTGGCCTCCCCCAGGGCTCTGTTCTGGCTCCTACGCTATTTAATATTTACATCAATGACCTCCCAGAAACTTCTTCAAGGAAGTTCAACTACGCCGATGACATCTGCTGTGCAACTCAGGCATCCAAGTTCGACATCCTCGAGGAAACACTCACGAAAGACATGTCTCTGATATCTGATGACTGTAAAAAATGGCGACTAATCCCTAGCACTGCAAAAACGGTATCATCTGTTTTCCATCTACACCATGCCTCGGCCTCGCGTGAGCTTAATGTGCAGCTTGGCGATACGAGAATCCGGCATGAAGCCCAGCCAGTCTATCTTGGTGTTACTCTCGATCGCACTCTGTCATTTCACGAACATCTCATAAAAACTGCAGCAAAGGTGGGCGCGAGGAATAACATCATTGCAAGACTGGCCAGCTCCTCATGGGGCGCGAGCGCTTCCACACTACGATCATCCTCTCTGGCATTATGCTATTCCACTGCAGAATACTGTGCCCCAGTATGGTTCCGTAGCCCCCATGTCCACTTGGTCGATTCCAAATTATATTCCTCCATGAGGATCATTTCTGGAACCATCCGTTCCACCCCGGTTCCATGGCTGCCAGTTCTTAGCAACATCGCCCCGCCAGATATTCGTCGGGATGCGGCATCATCTAAGTTCATTTCCCACGTCTACGCTCGACCGGACCTGCCAATCTACGCGGATATCTTCGCCCACCCTGTCCAACGTTTGACGTCTCGTCACCCAATCTGGTCCCCTACGCCTACACTGAACTTCTCTGTTCCAGACTCTTGGAAACAGAGTTGGCAGTCAGCTGAGGTCAAGAACAAACACCTCATCACAGACTCCTGCAAGCGTCCACCTGGCTTTGACCTGGCACGTTATGATCGGGCCCTCCTCAATCGCTATCGAACAGGCCATGGCCGGTGCGCCGCTATGTTCCATCGCTGGGGAGCCAGAGACGACCCGAACTGCCCCTGCGGCTCCAGACAGACTATGACCCACATAGTCAACGACTGCCACCTCTCCAGATTCAAAGGAGGTCTCGAAACTTTCCATCAGGCTCAACCTGACGCTGTTGACTGGCTACGGAAGAAGGGCAAACGCTAGAAGAACGGAACTTGCTTTAACGTGTGATAACTTACACAATGCACAGCAACCCCTACTTCTCCCAGAGTTACCTGACAGCTGAAACACTTGCTACTTTCAAAACAGAGTTTACTCAGAGTTCAACAGTAACAACAACAACACAAATAAATAAATAAATAATCAACTCACTGGCATAGTTCCTAAAACATAACTTTCTGAACTTGCCAGTCTGTTGCAGAATCGGCAGTTTGGGCTTCAGACCAAGTCTCAGCTTGTGGACACAGCATCAACACGATCCCCTGCAGGTCTGTGTCATCTCCCCATCACCACCTGTTTCCCCACCAGCCGGACGGCACTTTGTCAACACCCCCAAGCCATCCACTGCTCGCTCGCTGTCATTTTGGTTTCTGTTTGCTAGCTGTACCACCTCCACCAAGCTCAGCTGATCGAGTCCCAGCTATCCGCCCTCTGTACCTCCACTGACTTCACCAGCCCTGTGCCACCCTCCCCTCGATTATCTCTCTGAGCTCACAGGGCTTCCTCCCACCGCACCTGCACTTCTCACCCTTTTAGAGGCTATTTGCAACGCTCTCACTCAGGCCTCCACCCATCCCTCCATTCAAAAACCATTTGCAAATATGCTGTTTTGAAATTAACTGCCATCTCATCAAGTCTGCTTATTGTCGGCGATTCTGGGGGAAAACTGTACCAAGAACAGGGCGTGAAGGAGGAAACAGAGGCCACGCCCCCCGCCCAGCCCTCTGAATACTCCCGAGACTCTGCACAAGACACTGCAGGATTTTCTTATGCTTTTATTAATTTTGATTTACTTATGTTTACCTGATAGACAGAGAGACACCTGCAGGCCTGCTCCACCATTTGTGAAGCTTTCCCCCTGCAGGTGGGGGGGACCAGGGGCTCGAACCTGGGTCCTTGTACATGGTAACACGTGTGCTTAGCCAGGTGTGCAGCCACCGCATGGCCCCATACATACTTTGTCTCTCCCCATCACCATGGGCTTTTACACAGAAATGTGTCTCCATTAAGAAATACTGGGGTACAGCATGACTCATGAGACAGTTCCTGAGCCAATCAGACTAAGAAAGAGGCCGGTTTACTCAAGAAAACATGAAAAAAAAAGTCTGGAAGAGAGCTCAATGTGCAAATGCACCTGATTTGCAGGCCTGAAGCCCCAGAAGTTCCAGTGTTCAACTCCTGGCACAACCAGTAAGTCAAAGCTAAGAGGTGCTCTGGTCACTCTTAAAAATAAATCTAAAAATAAAAAAGCCAAACAAATTGTTGACTAATCATGAACCTAAAGGCTGGAATAATTAAACAGCCTAAAGGCTAATCATGAACCTAAAGGCTGGAATAATTCAGATGATGAGCTGGGGTGGGGTGGGGGGGTCTCTGTTTTATAGCTAGTAGGCCTATTTTAGTTATATTCCAAAGGGCCCATGACTATACTAGTTGTTTTTTGCTTTTTTTTTGAGCCTGACATCTGATATGCAGATGGATCCAAGTTATTGTCTGGGGAGATGATGCCATGGCAGGAAAAAGGACCAGAAAACTGGATCAGGGAAGAGAGTAGCTCCCAAATATGGGAAAGGTGTTTATAAATATTGTTGACTGTAAACCCCACCCATTTGATGTGATCTGGGACCCATATTCAGCTTAGGAGCCTATGTGACCTCAGCATCCCTGTAGATCTGAGCTCACATTCTGTGGTCACCAGGTTCCAGATGCTAAGATGATGCCAACCAGACTTCCCTGGGCAGACAACGTGTCCTGGAGCCCTGCTTCCCCAGAGAGAGAGACAAGCTGGAGTATGGATCGACCTGCCAACACACCCATGTTCAGCGGGGAAGCAATTACAGAAGCCAGACCTTCCACCTTCTGCATCCCACAATGACCCTGGGTCCATATTCCCAGAGGGATAAAGAATAGGAAAGCTGTAAGTAGGGCACCAAAGTAAAAACCCAGTGGTGAGGGGTAGACATGTAGCTTCCTGGGCAAGTGGGGGGTGGGAATGGGCGGGAGGGATGGGTCACGGTCCTTTGGTGATGGGAATGGTGTTTATGTACACTCCTAGCAAAATGTAGACATATAAATCAGTAGTTAATTAATATGAGAGGGGGAAATCAATTGTATGTCTCAAAGGTTCTCAAAAGACAAACTGAATCTTTTTAATAGATAGGCAACGTATTTGATATGCGGACTCTCTCAAAAGCCTAGACCAAGTAGATTAGAAGCTTCCAATAGCACAGCTATATACAAGATACTGGGTACTGTACAGCAAACCATAACAAAGGGACTTTTCAAAGTTAACCCAATTAACAAATAATGTGATGATAATATTAACTATTGATTGTCTTTTTGAAGCCTAAGACAGCAGGAACCTCACATCTTCACTATAGAGCCCCTACTTCCCCCAGTCCTGGCACCCATGGATAGGGCTCACTTTCCCGTATGCTTCTCCCAATCCATACCAAATAATATTGCATCCGTCGATCACAACCTAACCAAAGCAACGATTGCCATCTCAACATGCTTCACCTCAGAGTGTATCCAGAGACTTCACGTGTGGAATGACAACCCTTCAGCTTCATTACTCGGGTGAGACCTTTCCTTTTATAGTACACTCTAATTTCATCTCAGGTAGTTCACTTTCTAACAAAGTCCCATAACCTAGACATACACCAGTTTCTGTGAGAGAGAGCGTATGCGCACACGTATCCATAAACTACTGCAAAATATATACCTGAAAGCAGGATTACACTAGAGTTTGCAGTGAGTACCTCCCCAACACTTCCTCTCCACTATTCCAATCTTGGGATCCATGTTTGCTCAACAAATTGTTTGGCTTTGTATGTTAACTCTCTTTTCAATCACCAGGTTCCAGATGCCACCAGGATGCTGGCTAGGCTTCCCTGGATTGAAGACCCCACCAATGTGTCCTGGAGCTCAGCTTCCCCAGAGACACACCTTACTAGGGAAAGAGAGAGGCAGACTGGGAGTATGGACCGACCAGTCAACGCCCATGTTCAGCGGGGAAGCAATTACAGAAGCCAGACCCTCTACCTTCTGCAACCCTCAACGACCCTGGGTCCATGCTCCCAGAGGGCTAGAGAATGGGAAGGCTATCATGGGAGAGGGTGGGTTATGGGGATTGGGTGGTGGGAATTGTGTGGAGTTGTACCCCTCCTACCTTATGCTTTTGTTCACTAATCCTTTCTTAAATTAAAAATTTAAATAAAAAAAAAAAAAAAAAAGAATAGGAAAGCTATCAGGGGAAGGGATGGGATACGGAGTTCTGGTGGTGGGAACTGTGTGGAGTTGTGGCCCTCTTATCCTATGGTTTTTGTCAGTGTTTCCTTTTTATAAATAAAAAAATTTAAAAAAAAGAAGGAGGGGGGGGCAAAGCAGCACAGCAGGTGAAGCACACATGGTGTGAAGCTCAAGGGCCAGTGTAGGTCTCCAGCTCCCCACCTGTAGGGAGTCACTTCACAAGTGGTGAAGCAGGTCTGCAGGTGTCTGTCTTTCTCTCCCTCCAACTGCCCCCCCCCTGTCTCCCCCTCCTCTCTGTCCTATCCAACAACAGTAGTAACAACAACAACAACATCGAGGCCAACTAAAATGGGGGAAAAAAGGAGGAGGATAAAGAGGAGAAGGAGAGGGGAGGAGGAGAAGAAAAAAGTTCTCTGTCTTAGCAAAATCTTAGTCACGGGAAATAAGTGACTTGGCCAAAAAAGTAAATAATCACAGATAAACTGAAAGATCCAAGGATTTATTGAGGGACAATGACCCTGGGTCCACACTCCCAGAGGGATAAAGAATAGGAAAGCTATCGGGGGAGGGGGTGGGATACACAGTTCTGGCGGTGGGAACTGTATGGAGTTGTACCCCTCTTATCCTATGGTTTTGTCAGTGTTTCCTTTTTATAAATTAAAAAGTGAATGACTGATTTGAAGCCATCAAATGAATTCCGAACAAGGTCTGCCTGCAACCAGTGACCTTTCCTCTCCTGACTGCTGAGTCAACAAGCTGTCGGCCAAATAGCTCAGCTCTGTGTCACTCGGCTCACTAGAGGCCTGCTTGGCCGTAGTTGCCACTTCAACTCAAACCAGCATTTCAGAGTGGGATGAAAAATAAATCTCTCGGCAAAAGGAATGCACCCTTATCCCACCAATTTTCTTTTCAGACAAGAGAAAACAAACCCAGCGCTCTAGAGCTGGTTCCAAATACAACTCCGTAGAAGGCACGACAGTAAACCACCACCGCACAAGGGCGCTCCTTGCAGACATGACATCCTGCTCTGCGCTTTTGTAAGACCTCACATGGAGTGTGTCGAGAAAAGGGTCGTGAGCAAGCTGGTGGTCTCGGCAAGGCCTGACACCACCACTTCAGCGCTCCTCGCCTCCCAACAAAAGACAGGGCGGCAGAGTAAAAGCATTTGATGCTACCGATCATACCACTAACCCCGGCATCTCCTCCTCACTGCCTCAGCTTCCTCCAGCAGCCCTGTAAGGCAGGTATGACTGTCCGTGGACATCTGAAGCAACTGCGCACTAAGGAATAAATTGGCCCGGGTCGTCCGTAGCGCAGTGGGTTAAGCACAGGTGGTGTAAAGCGCAGGGACCGGCGTAAGGATCCCGGTTCGAGCCCCTGGCTCCCCACCTGCAGGGGAGTCGCTTCACAGGCGGTGAAGCAGGTCTGCAAGTGTCTATCTTTCTCTCCCCCTCTCTGTCTTCCCCTCCTCTCTCCATTTCTCTCTGTCCTAACCAACAATGAATGACATCAACAATAACCACAACAAGGCTACAACAACACGGGCAACAAAAGGGGGGAAAATGGCCTCCAGGAGCAGTGGATTCATGGTGCGGGCACCGAGCCCAGCAATAACCCTGGAGGAAAAAAATAAATAAATAATTGGCCCACAGTTGCTGACCTAGAGGCGGAGCCTGGGAACTGGGCTCAAGTCCTCTGGGCCTGGCAGGGGCGGCCTGGAGGCTCCCACAGGCTCTGAGCCGCGTATGCTTTCAACTGGGCTTCCCACAAACCGACGTGGGCTGGTTTTTCCCGTGTTACTAGTTTCCTTTGTAAAATCTCTTTTTTTCGGGAGTCGGGCGGTAGCACAGCAGGTTAAGCGCACGTGGCACAAAGTGGAAGGACCAGCGTAAGGATCCCGGTTCGAGCCCCCGGCTCCCCACCTGCAGGGGAGTCGCTTCCCAGGCGGTGAAGCAGGTCTGCAGGTGTCTGTCTTTCTCTCCCCCTCTCTGTCTTCCCCTCCTCTCCATTTCTTTCTGTCCTATCCAACAACGACAACATCAATACTAACTACAACAATAAAACAAGGACAACAAAAGGGAATAAATAAATATATTAAAAAAAAATTTTTTAATTTCTTTTTTTCTGTACTTCCTAGGATGTTCACCAAGGGCTACGACTTACTTAATGTCTGGTCACTGTGCAATTCCTGTCCGTACGTCCGTTTGCCCACTTTCGCTGCTGGCCCGGAGTGCGAGTAAGAGCTTCTGGCTTATACATCACTACTTCCTCCCGCCATCAACCATCAACCGCCCGGCGCTTCTCTGGGGAAACCGAGTGGCCCCACGGCCTGTGCCACACACAGGTGCTCCTCCATGTGCTAATTCCTCAAACGCCCCGCCAGAGCTTTTTCCCTTCACACAGATTTAAGAGATGGTTCAGCTGTGTTTTCCACACGGTAACTCAGATCCGCCTGAGCTCTCAAGGCAGACTCAGATGCCGATGATCATGTTCCGGAAACCGGCGCTCGACGAAGCACAGCAGCTCTGCCGGCTGCCCCAGGTCATCACGAGGGTCTACGCAGGCTGGGGCGTCGCGGGGGGCGCTGGCTCACCCGGCAGAGGGTGCTCTGCACTCCGCATCCGTCCAGGTTCCAGCCCTTCCTTCCAACCTTCCACCGCGCGGGGACCACAGGCCAAGCAAGGGGAGGTCGCGCCAGCAGAGAAGCAGGGTGCGGGGGCGCCCTCCAGCTCTCCCCCACTCTGCTCCCTCTCCCCCCCTGCAGCTCTCTCCCCCACTCTCTCTATCTCCCCCTGCAGCTCTCTCCCCCACTGTCTCTCCCCCTGCAGCTCTCTCCCCCACTGTCTCTCCCCCTCCAGCTCTCTCCCCCACTGTCTCTCCCCCTCCAGCTCTCTCCCCCCCGTCTCAGTCTCTCCCCCTGCAGCTCTCTCCCCCACTGTCTCTCCCCCTGCAGCTCTCTCCCCCACTGTCTCTCCCCCTGCAGCTCTCTCCCCCACTGTCTCTCCCCCTCCAGCTCTCTCCCCCCCGTCTCAGTCTCTCCCCCTGCAGCTCTCTCCCCCACTGTCTGTCTCTCCCCCTCCAGCTCTCTCCCCCACTCTCTCTCCCCCTCCAGCTCTCTCCCCCACTGTCTCTGTCTCTCCCCCATGTCTCTCAGCCTCTTTCAGGGGGGAGTCTGCCAGGAAGGCAGCAGTCAAGTCCTGGTGGCAGCGTGAATGAACGTGCGCGAACTCCACAATTCTTTGCAAGGACTCACTCATCGCCCTATCACTGTAAACACGCAGTGAATCCAGTGCTGGCTTTCATGGCGTCCCTGCTGTGTCCTCTGATGTGTGTTAAGGAACATGCCCGGCCGCAGTCAGCAGCATCTGGAAGCCAGTGGGGGGATTTTTAAAGACCAGGGAGCTTGCTCCTCAATCTTGCACTCAGGTGTGACTCCGCAAGTGGACCTGAGGAGACCCAACCCCCCCCCACCCGGGGAAAGCTCCAGAGAAAGCGTGAGCAGAGGTGGACACACACACACACACTGCACCCCGGGAAAGCTCCAGAGAAAGCGTGAGCAGAGGTGGACACACACTGCACCCCGGGGAAGCTCCAGAGAAAGCGTGAGCAGAGGTGGACACACACACACTGCACCCCGGGGAAGCTCCAGAGAAAGCGTGAGCAGAGGTGGACACACACTGCACCCCGGGAAAGCTCCAGAGAAAGCGTGAGCAGAGGTGGACACACACTGCACCCCGGGAAAGCTCCAGAGAAAGCGTGAGCAGAGGTGGACACACACTGCACCCCGGGAAAGCTCCAGAGAAAGCGTGAGCAGAGGTGGACACACACACACTGCACCCCGGGGAAGCTCCAGAGAAAGCGTGAGCAGAGGTGGACACACACTGCACCCCGGGAAAGCTCCAGAGAAAGCGTGAGCAGAGGTGGACACACACACACACTGCACCCCGGGAAAGCTCCAGAGAAAGCGTGAGCAGAGGTGGACAGACACTGCACCCGGGGAAGAAAGCACAGGCCCAGGCTGCTGTGAAGGCTGTGTCTGGCTCTCTGGAGTGGCGCCTTGCGACTACCAACACGGGAGCAGGAAAAGCGGAAACCTGAAGGATGGAAAGAAACACTGCAGGCCTCGGAGGCTATCCAAGATGCTGCTCAAGGCCTCCGGCAGAGACAGCCTGGGTCGCCCCCCAGGCCTGCGGCAGAGCACACGCTGCAAACCCCCGTGTGAGTAACAGAAGGGGCTCCAGAGCCACTGCAAACCTATTCACTGCCGGAGTCAAGGACGGGGGGGGGGGGGGGGGGGGGGGCCTTCCTGGTCCTGGTCCCCCAGGGTGGAGGGGACCCAGGCTGTGGGTGAGAGAGTTTTGCAGAAAACGACACAGGTAGCATCGACTGTACTGACTATAAAACCATGAATTCCAATAAAAATAAAACAGAACTTGAAGCCATTAATGTCCTCCGGTGAAAATAATAAACCCTGGAACAAACAAAGCAGGCCTTGACTCCCAGACCTAGGCTGCGGTGAGCGCTTTGCAGAAAGCGGACACCTTACACAGGTACCGACGACTGTGCTGGCCGTATAACCATGAATGCCCCTCCCCATAACATGGATGAATCCATCTGGAAACCATCAGTTTTCCCCCAATGAAATTGACATTTTGAAAATGTGAATTCCCCCTCCAATAAAATAAATTTTGGATCTGTGAAACCCTCGCCCAGTAAAATAAATACATTTTGAGACACACAATACAAAACGGGCCTTTCCTCCCAACAAGCTGAACCAAAGGGGATGGGAGCACCCAGAAGGCCCCCCACTGACACCTGGCTGGAGTGGGGGGTAGCTTGGGTGCAGCTGCCCTGGGATGGGGTGCAGGGAGACCCAGGGGGCCGAGCAAGGAGGCCCAGGGGGACCAGGGGTGCAGGGCGACCTAGGGATTTTGGGGTCCTAGGGGTTCGGGTTAGATGCAACCCAGTGGTTTTCGGGGTCCCAGGGAGGCCCAGGGGTGCAGGGGACCCAGGGGTGCGGGGGCCCCAGGGGTGCAGGGGGGCCCAGGGGTGTAGGGGACCCAGGGGTGTGGCGCAAGGAGGCCCAGGGGGACGGGGTGGGTGCCAGGAGGGTGCAGGGAGACCTGGGGTGCAGGGAGGTCGGGGTGCAGAGAGGCCCAGGACGCCCGAGGTGCAAGGAGACCCGGGTTAAAGGGAGGCCCAGGAGACCCGGGGTGCAGGGAAGCCCGGGGTGCAGGGAGATTCGGAGTTCAGGGAGACCCAGGAGGTCCAGGAGGCCCAGTGTGCAGGGAGGCCCCTGGTGCAGGGAGGTCCAGGAGGCCCAGGAGACCCAGCGTGCAAGGAGGCCCGGGGTGCAGGGAGGCCCGGGTTGCAGTGAGGCCCGGGGTGCAGGGAGACCCAGGGTGCAGGGAGGCACGGGGTGCAGGGGGGCCCAGGAGACCCAGGGTGCAGGGAGGCCCGGGATGCAGGGACACCCGGGGTGCAGGGGGACCCGGGATGCAAGGAGGCCTGGGGTGCAGGGGGGCCCAGGAGGCCCGGGGTGCATGGAGGTCCTGGGGTGCATGGAGGCCCAGGGTGCAGGGAGGTCCCGGGGTGCATGGTGGTCCCGGGGTGCAGGGAGGCCCAGTAGCCCCAGGTGCAGGGAGGCCCAGGAGGCCCAAGAGGCCCGGGGTGCATGGAGGCCCAGGGTGCAGGGTTTCCCGGGGTGCAGGGAGGCCCAGGAGGCCCGGGGTGCAGGGAGGCCCAAGGTTCATGGAGGTCCCGGGGTGCAGGGAGGCCCAGGGTGCATGGAGGTCCCGGGGTGCATGGAGGTCCCGGGGTGCAGGGAGGCCCAGGAGGCCCGGGGTGCATGGAAGCCCAGGGTGCATGGAGGTCCCAGGGTGCATGGTGGTCCCGGGGTGCAGGGAGGCCCAGGAGCCCCAGGTGCAGGGAGGCCCGGGGTGCAGGGAGGCCCGGGGTGCATGGAGGCCCGGGGTGCATGGTGGTCCCGGGGTGCATGGAGGCCCGGGGTGCATGGAGGCCTGGGGTGCATGGAGGCCCGGGGTGCAGGGAGGCCCGGGGTGCAGGGAGGCCCAGGAGGCCCGGGGTGCATGGAGGTCCCGGGGTGCATGGAGGTCCCGGGGTGCAGGGAGGCCCAGGAGGCCCGGGGTGCATGGAAGCCCAGGGTGCATGGAGGTCCCGGGGTGCATGGTGGTCCCGGGGTGCAGGGAGGCCCTGGAGCCCCAGGTGCAGGGAGGCCCAGGAGGCCCAGGAGGCCCGGGGTGCATGGAGGCCCAGGGTGCATGGAGGCCCAGGGTGCATGGAGGCCCGGGGTGCATGGAGGCCAGGGGTGCATGGAGGTCCCGGGGTGCAGGGAGGTCCAGGGTGCATGGAGGTCCCGGGGTGCATGAAGGTCCCGGGTGCATGGAAGCCCGGGGTGCATGGAGGTCCCGGGGTGCAGGGCGGCCCAGGAGGCCCGGGGTGCATGGAAGCCTAGGGTGCATGGAGGTTCCGGGGTGCATGGTGGTCCCGGGGTGCATGGAGGCCCAGGGTGCATGGAGGCCCGGGGTGCATGGAGGCCAGGGGTGCATGGAGGTCCCGGGGTGCAGGGAGGCCCAGGGTGCATGGAGGTCCCGGGGTGCATGAAGGTCCCGGGTGCATGGAAGCCCGGGGTGCATGGAGGTCCCGGGGTGCAGGGAGGCCCAGGAGGCCCGGGGTGCATGGAAGCCCGGGGTGCATGGAGGTCCCGGGGTGCATGGAGGTCCCGGGGTGCAGCGAGGCCCAGGAGGCCCGGGGTGCATGGAAGCCCGGGGTGCATGGAGGTTCCGGGGTGCATGGTGGTCCCGGGGTGCAGGGAGGCCCAGGAGGCTCAGGAGGCCCGGGGTGCATAGGAGCCCGGGGTGCAGGGAGGCCCAGGGAGGCCCAGGAGGCCCGGGTCCGCGTCTCCGGTTTGCGCCCCGGGCCCGGGAGTTCCGCGCGGGCCGGGCCGGGTCCTGACCTGGTTCCGCCCACGTTGAGCTGCACGATCTCGCCGCCGCCCGCCGCCGCCGCTCCCAGGCCGCCGCAGGGGCCCCCCGCCATGGCGGGTTCGGGCCCCGCCCCCTCTCCGGGCGGCGGCGGCGGGGCCCGCGGGGCGGCGGGGGCTCCGGGACGCGCGGCCTCCGGCACCGTCCTCTCGGCCCGGCCTCCGCTCGCGTCCACCGCCTGCTCCGCGGGGCTCCGCTCCCGCCGCCTGAGGCCCGGCCGCCCGGCCCGTCCGCTCAGCCTCCGCCGCCGCCGCCGCCGCCGCCGAGGACGGGGCGCCGCTTGGGACAAAATACCGCAGCGCCCGGCTCTCCGCCCGCCGCCACGGCGAGGGGCGTGGCCTTGAGGAGGCGGGGCGTGTGGGGCGGTGTTCGTGGTGGGCGGGGCTTGTGAGGCGGAAGGGGCGGGGCTTGGGAGGGGGGCGGGGCGGGACAGGGGAAGATGCGCGCACCAGCCCTGAACCTGGCACTCAACCTGCCCCTTCTTCCCTGGACCTGGAGCCTGGTGCTCCACATATTAATTAGCCTGTCGATGTTTTTTTTTAAATTTATTAGTGATTTAATATCAATTTACAAAATTATGAGATAACAGGGGTATAATTCCACACCGTTCCCACCACTAGAGCTGTGTCCCCATTCCCTCCAGTGGTTCTCCCAAGGCCACAGAAATAGGTTGACACTTATTTCCATAACTGTTTGTACCTATCTGTCTATAATTTTAGCCCATCTTTTTTTTTCCTATTATCCTGCCTTCTCTGCTAAGTCACCCCTATTAAACCTGCTATTACTTGCAAAAGTCCTTCCTTTTTCTTTTTTTTTTCCTTTTTTTTTTCTTCTTCTCACTCTGTGTCCTAATGGAGTTGGAGTTCAGAGCCCTCTGGTCATCTTCCCCTCACATTCCTCCCCCTCTGGGAATATGGATCAAGGTCCTTTATGGGCTGCAGAAGGTGGGAGGTCTGGCTTCTGGAATTGCTTCTCCGCTGGACATGAGTGTTGGCAGGTGAATCCACACCTCTACTTAACTAAAGTATCACAGTGCCACAGCATTGTGTAGGTTCCGGGTGTGTTGACAGTGTTTCCTCTTTAACCCAGGCATCACTGCCTCAAATACAACATGTGTGTCCCCTTGGTCCTGATTATGACCCCTCACAACTCCCTAATCTCTTCCCTGTTCTTTCTCATTAACTGTCTTTTTTGGTTCACCTGTCTCTGTGCTCGCTCTGTAGACCGCAGGGGAATCATGAGGCACGGCCTAAACAACTTCACCATCTCCCCTCCCCGCATGGGTCTGGGGAGTTAGAGGAAGTTTTCCCAGAGGCCCTTGAGGTTGGTGCTGAATGTCTGCAGGAATGCAGAGGTCACCTGGGGCTTGGGAGTGTCACGGGCTTCCCTACAGAGAAAGCTTCTTACTATACTCTGCAGTCTCCTCTCCAGAACTGCTTTATTGCTTTTAATAAGGCATGTTTATGTTCCTTCTTAATTTAAGACTGACAGTGGTTTCAGCACCATAGATTACAAAATTACAGGATACAGCTGCACAACGCACCCACCACCAAGGTTCTGTGTCCCTGCCCTCCCACTGCCCAAAGGTAGCAGATAACCACCATAGTTCTCACAAAGTCCTAGAAACTTGGGTTTTTTTTTTTTTCTTTTCTTTTTTCTTTTTGGTAAGTCTGTGTGGTTCAGCTCTCTATATACCACCTAGGAGTGAAACCATCTTGAAAATGGTGATTTCACCCATTTTCAGCCCATCTTGGATAGAGCTTGAAGGAATCATGTTAAGGAGATAAGTCAGAAACAGAAGGATGAATATGGGATGATCTCACTCATAGGCAGAAGTTGAAAAACAAGATCAGAAGAGAAAACACTAAACAGAACTTGAACTGGAGTTGGTGTACTGCACCAAAGTAAAAGACTCTGGGGTGGGTGGGGGGAGTTCAGGTCCTGGAACAGGATGGCAGAGGAGGACCTAGTGGGGGTTGTACTGTTATGTGGAAAACTGAGAAATGTTATGCATGTAACAAACTACTGCATTTGCTGTCGACTGTAAAACATTAATCACCCACTAAAGAAATAAAAAATATGTATAGCAACCAATAAACTTAGTAGATGCTGAAGTGTGTGTGTGTGTGTGTGTGTGTGTGTGTGTGTGTGTGGTGTGTGTGTGTGTGTGTGTGTGTGTGTGTGTTTGACTGTCTTGCTACAATGCCTGATACACTGCCAGCTAACCAAAACCTAATAAAAACAGTGAGCAATTACTCTATCATAATCAATTTTTAACATGCTTCATGTTGTGTTCTAAGAATTCCAGCTGACGATTCATATGATGTTTTCATTCTCATTATCATAATGGCTTGTATAATCTGGCAGCAAATATAACAGTAATAAGATAACTTTATCCAAACCTGACCTAAAAGCGGTTGGCAGTACTTATAATCTTTTATCCCAGTTAATTATGATGATGATGATGATGATGATGATGATAATAGCTACATTGATTTCTATTTGAGGAGGTATCATTTCTTAGATGAATATATTCTACTATTTTTTTCCATACTATTTCTCAACTTTTTTTTTTAGATATTTCAGATGGAATCTTCAATTGTCACTTTGTTTTTTGTTCAAAGTGTTGTAGCATTCTTTATTACTTTAGGGAACATTTGAAAATTTCAAAACAAAATATTGGGTAATATTTAGTTCCTGGCCTCTAGTCACTCTAGGTAGTTCTTTAAGTTTTTATTTTTTATTTTTAAAATAGATGTCAGCATACCTAAAGGGCATATGACTCTTAAGACATAAAGCTGGGGGGTGGGCGGTAGCGCAGCAGGTTAAGCACACACTGTGCAAAGTGCAAGGACCGGCGTAAGGATCCTGGTTTGAGCCCCTGGCTCCCCACCTGCAGGGGGGTCACCTCACAAGCAGTGAAGCAGGTTTGCAGGTGTTTATCTTTCTCTCCCCCCTCTGTCTTCCCCTCCTCTCTCCATTTCTCTCTCCTACCTAACAATGACAGCAATAAGAACAATAACAATGATAAACAACAAAAGGGAAAAAATAGCCTCCAGGAGCAGTGGATTCCTAGTACAGGTGCCAAGTCCCAGCAATAACCCTGGAGGCAAAAAAAAAAACAAACATAAAGCTAAGTTATGATTTGCTTCTAAGAATGGATTGGCGCACTCCTGAACTCAAAGGCCAACAGCAGAATGAGGAAAGGATATTTGTTGTCTCCACCAGAGAAGTTCTGAGAACTCCACACAGCATGGAAGGGTATGTGGGTCACACAGATGGAGAAAACTGCATGTGTGTGAAAATTCCATCAACCGGCAAGCAGTGGAATGATAACTCATGACGGCATTAAAATGTTTATCCCGAACAACAAAGATGTGATTTTCACTTATATGCCTGGCAAAAAAAAAAAAAAAAAAAAAAAAGAGTTATCGGGTAAAATCCAGTGCAGAAATGGCCACCTTCCTGCAGCAAGGAGCTTGAAGTGGGCACAGCACTGTTGAAGCGCTGGAGAAGATATTAACATTTTTAGAGTATGCACCTCAGGGTGAAAGAGCTCTGGGGTCTATTCTTGGAGGACTAAGTCCCACAGACTATATAGCTCGCTCAGATGCATATCAAGAAGAATGTTCAGGGGATCGGGCGGTAGCACAGTGGGTTAAATGCAAGGACCGACCAGTGTAAGGATCCCGGTTCAAGCCCCCGGCTCCCCACCTGCAGGGGAGTCATTTCACAGGCGGTGAAGCAGGTCTGCAGGTGTCTGTCTTTCTCTCCCCCTCTCTGTCTTCCCCTCCTGTCTCCATGTCTCTCTGTCCTATCCAACAACGAACGACATCAGCAATAATAATAATAACCACAACGAGGCTACAACAACAAGGACAACAAAAAGGGGGGGAAATGGCCTCCAGGAGCAGTGGATTCATGGTGCAGGCACTGAGCACCAGCAATAACCCTGGAGGCAAAAAAAGAAAAAAAAAAAAGAAGAATGTGCAGTCTATCCGACTGTTCCAGAGTAGGGGCTGATTTGAAAGACTAACCTTGCACGCAATGGATATTTTTGGGCAATGCTGAATGAACTGGCCAGAAGAGTTCTCCAAGTATATTATTTAATGCGAGACATCAGTTTACTTAATAACACATTATGAGTACAGCCTTGTTTTTAAAAGCCAAACTAATATTATTATCATCCACTAATATTTCTATATAAGGATAGCTATTATTATCGAATAGTATTCCTATATAAGAGCAATATTCCTGACAGAGGACCTAGTGGGGGTTGTATTGTTATATGGAAAACTGAGAAATGTTACGCATGTAAAGACTACTGTAGTTACTATTGAATGTAAAACATTAATTCCCCAATAAAGAAATTTAAAAAAGAAAGGAAGGAAGGAAGGAAGGAAGGAAGGAAGGAAGGAAGGTTAGCGAGTCAGGATGAAACCCCCTCACCTGAGGAAGGACCTGGGGAAGAGCCCCTAGGGCACCATGGGGGAGCATCACTATGCAAAGGGGAAGCTTCAGCAGCAATAGAGCAGTGCTGTGGTGTTCTCCCCTCTCTCTGCATCTCTCGCCCTCTCTCTGTCTCTCACTTAACTAAAGAAGCTTTCTCCCTGCAGGTGGAAAATGGGGACTCGAACCTGGCTCTTTGTGCAATGTAACGTGCTCTCAACCAGGTGTGCCGCCACTCACCCTTCCCCCCCAAAAAAAACCCAGTAATATTCCTATATCCTACACTGTGAGGAAAGTTTGGCTCCCTCTAGCTCTAAAGTAGTCATTAGAATGGGGGGGGGGAGCAGCAGTGATAAAAAGAAAAACATTTTTAAAAGAGTTGTTTATTAAAGGGAAAGAGAAGGGGAGAGGGGGAGGGAGGGAGAAAGAGAGAGAGAGAGAGATGGAGAGAGAGATTTAATTGTTTATTACAGAGAAAAAGGGAAAGAAGGAGAAAAGGAGAGAAGGATGGAGGGAGAGGGAGAAAGATGGGGGGAGAGTCAGAGAACCCCTCTGGCATTTATAGTGCTGAGAATCCAGTGCAAGAGTTTATTCATGCCAAGTCAGTGTTCTGCCTTCTACACCGTCTCTCCAACTGAAAGAGAAAGAAGCCTTTCATTCAGTGGATTCTCACTGCTGAAATGGTTCACGATGAGTTTTCATCCCTGTGTTGTTGTAAGTCTAAATAATTCACTAGAATGGGTTCCCGGCTGTTCCCATGGCAGCAGTGAGTGGAGTTCAGTCTGTGCGCAGGTGCAGGAAGAAATGTCCGGCTGTGAGATGCAGAAGCTGAGGCCCAGGGAGGATGGGGTCTGGCCCGGCGTTTCACGCTCACCGTTCCTACCCCCTAGCCCACTCTACCTGCAACCCCAAGGGGCATGACCCTGAGGACACGCCCTACACATTAGGTCATAAAAGCACAGGCTTGAGATTTCAAACACTTGTCAGGGAGGATGGACAATTTTCCCCCTGCCCCTCTGGATTCTCTCTGGGCTGGTCAGAGTCACAGGTGGGATGGAGGGGAAAAAATGTTTTTTTTTGTTTGTTTTTTTTTTTTTTTTTTTTTTTTTAAGGACATGTATCTGGAAGATCCAGATGTGGACTCTAAGGTTACTGAGGGAAAATAAAGGTATGTGTATTCTGAGCTGGGGAATGGGGTGAGAGCCTGAGGCACTGAGGGAGGAGGGTGGCTCCTGACCTGTAACCAGGTGTTTGTGCTGTCATTCAGACAGATTTCTCTATAGAGCTGCTTGCTTCTGGTATTGAAAGATAACTTTAATTTTGGCCAATAGCCCCAATTTTCGCTCTCCTAGAAATTGCTGAGTTCAGTCGCCACACTGCATGTGCCCAAGTAATGTTCTGTTCTTTCCCTCTCCTTTCTCTGTCACTAGTAAGTGTCAATAAATAAATCTAAAAGAGGTAGAGAGAGAGAATAAGAGCTAGAAGGATGGTAAGATTCTAGTGTACCACTGAGACTCGGTTAACCTCAGCTCGAAATAATTCATGGGTCAAAGTGGCAAGTCCTGTGGGGCTGGGGGGAGGGGTAGGCAGCATAAGAGTTACGCACAGACTCTAGTGCCTGAGGCTAAAAGGTCCCAGGTTCATCTCCCCCGCACCAGCATAAACCAGAACCAAGCCGTGCTCTGGGAAAACAAACATCTTGGGAAGGCCCATCATCTTGGGGAGAATTATCTGAGCATGTAGGGGAAAGCTACCCTTTATAATAACAGGGAGACTCTCCCTCAGACTTGCTGGTATTCAAGGCATGCCTGAGGAGCAGAGAAAGCAAAGAAGTTTCCATGAAACCCATTGGTCACATCTAAACAAGTACACCGGCTTACCTCTGGTAGGAGAGAGAGAGAGAACTTGGAAAGCCAGGGTCTACAAAGGGGCAGTCCTCTCCCAGTCCCTGGCAGGACCACTCAGAACAGAGCCTGCAGATAAAGGGGCTTTCCCTGCCCAGGGCTTGGCATTCCAGTGGACACACTGGACTGGCTCTGTCTGGGGGAGGGAAAACAGAGAATAGGCAGTTTTCTGCAAGGACCGGAATCTTGCACAAGACAATGCAAAGTGGGGGAAGAGGCCCCAGCAGCTTCGTCCTGAGGCTGCCTTAGGCAGATTGGGGCTGATTCTGAGAAGGCTGGGTTTAGGCTGATAACAACAGCAGAGGCTCTTGCCTGGAGCAAAGACTGCTGAATGAACACTCCTAGGAAACTCTTCCTTTAAAGACTCTTGAGTTTTATTATTTATTAAGTTTTACCAGAACACCACTCAGCTCTGACATATGGCAGAATTGTAGTGCAGGCACCGAGTCCTAGTGATAACCCTAGAGGCAGAGAGAGGGGGCTAAGGAGGGAGGGCAGAAGGGAGAGAGAGAGAGAGAGAGAGAGAGAGAGAGAGAGAACTTAATGATCAAAAATACCTACATACCTACTAGCTGAACTGAAGAACACAGAAAGAAATGTTGATAGAATTGTAAGGAGTGGTCGACAAAGTCCAAATAACAGACAAATGGTTCACTATCCCTCTTCCAATAAGTGACTAAAGAAGACGAAGAAACAGAAAAGATAGAGGCTTGACCAACACCCACCAATGCAACCAGCTGCTATGCATTTCTTATTTTAAAATGTTTTCATTACCTTTATTTATTGGATAGAGACAGCCAGAAAGAGAGGGAAGGGGAGATAGAGAGGGAGAGAGACACCTGGGGTCTTGCTTCATCACTTGTGAAGCATTCCCCCTGCAGGTGGGGATCAGGGGCTTGAACCTGGGTCCTTGAGCACTGTGACATGTGCACTCAGCCAGGTGCACTACCGCCCGTGCTATTTACAAAACATTCATCTCAACCACAGCAGAGCACACCTTTCTTTTTCATAAGGCATTTTGGTGTGTTACACTTCGGACTGTGTCTAGAGACGTCAGGCGTGGAATGTCAGCCCTAAGACTCTGGTGAGACCTTTCCTAGCTCACGGGACTCCTTAATTCCATTTTGAGTGGCGTACTTCTTAACAAAACCTAGATATAGATCAGGGCCCATGAGATAGGGCATATGTACATGTACCCTAAACTGGGGGAAAAAATAGACCTTAAAGCAAAAGTGCACAATAATTTGCAGTGAGTCCAAAAATGAAGCTAGAAGAACTAAAAAGACATCTCAAAGTACCTAATGAAATAGTTTCTACTTAGATCCAGACGCCCTCCTCACCTACCTCCTATTACAAGTCCCCCAGTCACTCCAAAGCAAACCGTGTCAAAGTAAGGACTGCAAAAGCTGAATAGGGGCAAGAGACCAGCATACCTTAACGAAGACTCTTTACTCACTACCAGGCCACCCATCACCTGGGGTTCCCACACAGACATGATGGGCCTAGACCTCTAACAGATCCCTCTCACCACTGTCACTGGTCATCTCCATCAGGAACAAAATAATGGACCCCTTTGTGGGCCCCTATAGGACCTTGCCCTCAATGTGGATCAATAGTGGTAGGGACTGTTCCATTCTCCAAAGGGAGGTTGGGCAACATACTCTACCTACTACCTGAGGAAGGTGGGTCATGAAATTCGTGCAGCCTGGAATGTTCCCAGCTGTGACCACAGAATGCGAGCTCAGACCTACAGGGATGCAGAGGTTACACGGGCACCTGTGCTGACTATGGGCCCCAGATCAAACCAGTGTGGTTTATAGTTAACAATATTTATACACTTTTCAAAAATATTTGAGAGCTGCCCTCTTCCCTGATCCAGCTTTCTAGTCCTTTATCCAACTATGACACCATTTCCCCCCAGACAATAACCTGGGTCCACCTACATATTAGCTGTCAGGTGCAGGCAAAAACTAGTAAAGTCATGGGCCCCTTGGAATATACCTAAAATAGACCTACTAGCTTTTTCCAAAACAGAGACCTCAAATTTCATCTGCAATATTCTTGCCTTTAGGTTCATGATTAGTCAGAAATTTGTTCTGCTTTATATCTTAATTTTTTTTCAGCCACCAGGTTCCAGATGCTACCATGATGCCAACCTGATTTCCCTGGGCAGATGACCCCATGTGTCCTGAAGCCTCACCTCCTCAGATCTCTGCCGCACTAGGGAAAGAGAGAGACAGGCTGGGAGTATGGATCGACCTGCCATTACCCATGTTCAGTATGGAAACAATTACAGAAGCCAGCCCTTCTACCTTCTGCATCCCACAATGACCTTGGGTCTATACTCCCAGAGGGATAAAGAATAGGAAAGCTTTCAAGGGAGAGGATGGGATACAGAGTTCTGGGGGGTGGGAATTGTGTGGAATTTTACCCCTCCTGTCCTATGGTTTTTGTCATTATTTCTATTTTATAAATAAAAATTTAAAAAGAACATTTCAACCACAATGAACCATATTCTGGACCCTCATGTACTGTCTCAACAAATTTATAAAAAGATTCAAATGATGGTCTCCAGCCACCATGCAATTCCCACAAGACGTAATTAACAATGAGGTATCTTGAATGTCTCCCCCCCCCCCAACACCACCAGATTAGGCAGCTGCATAACACAGGTCTACACAAGGCAGAGGCCTCAGAGAAACGTGGAAGCGTTTGAATTAAAGCATTTCTAAAACTGAACGCCAGGAAATATGGGAGGCTGCTGAATTGATACCTAGGAGAAGGAGGTAGCACAGGGTTTATGCACAAGACAAGGAAGGTCTGTGACCAAAGATGGCAGAGGTGGCCACAACAACCCAGGGTGAGAAGATCATCCTGGGCCCAGCACAGCACATCCCAGAGAACAGAGCCAGTCGCACCTTCAGAGGAGCCCCCGGCGGAAGCTTTGTCATTTCTTTGCCTTTGTGTTCCCATGCAGAGCTTCCTGCCTTACACTGCTCCAGAGGGGCAGGGAGGCAAGGAGAACCTTCCTTCACTGCATCCACTGTGACCATCTTAACATAAAGAAAGCAGAACAAGTTAAGAACTTCATTTCTGTAAAATTTTAACCAAGATATTTCTGTGATAAGGATTTTTTTTTTTCTGCCTTCAGGTTTATTGCTGTGGCTCCAAGCCGGCACTACAAATCCACTGCTACTGGTGGCTACTTTTTCCATTTTGTTGGATAGGACAGAAAGTGAGAGAGTGAGGGAGACAGCAAAGGAGAGAGAAAGAGACACCTGCAGATTTGCTTTGCCACTTGTGAAGCGTCCCCCCTGCAGATGGGGAGCTGGGGCTTGAACCCAGGCCCTTGTGTGGGTCCCTGCACTTAGTACTATGTGCACTTAACTGGGTGTGCTACCACTTGGCCCCGGATGGGGCTTAGTACATGCAGAACTCTGCTACTCCAGGTAGCCACCTCCTTTGCTCTCTCTCCCTCTCTCTCTCTCTTTCTTTCTTCTTGATAAATGTGAGAGACAGACAGAAATACAGAAAGAGGAAAACACTATAGCCGGGCCCCGTTGCTTCCTGACCTTCCTCCCCCTGTAGGTTCTAACGAGGACTTGAGCCAGGGTCCTTGTGCCTGGCAATTTGTGTACCCTACTGATATTATCTGTCAGCCCCCAAAGGGTTTTTTCTTTCCTTATAATCTTGTTATATGTAATTGAGTAAGGACTAGGTGGGCAAAAATATTTAAGATGAAATATCAAGAGCACACTTCCTTATTCCGATTCAAATAAATCCTATCATACTAATTTAAAACCATGAACTCTGGTGAGTCGAATGGTAGCACAGTGGGCTAAGCACATGTGGCGCAAAGCACAAGGACCGGCATAAGGATCCGTTCGAGCCCCCGGCTCCCCACCTGCAAGGGAGTCGCTTCACAGGCGGTGAAGCAGGTCTGCAGGTGTCTGTCTTTCTCTCCCCCTCTCTGTCTTCTCTTCTCTGCCCTGTCCTCTCAGTTTCTGGCTGTCTCTATCCAATAAGCAAATAAAGATAATTTTAAAAATTTTAAAAAAGAAAGGGAGAGAGAGACAGAGAGACACCTGCAGCCCTGCTTCACCACTCATGAAGCTTTCTCTATGCATGTGGGGGCCAGAGGATTGAACCCAGGTCCTTGTGCACTTTAACATGTGCGCTCAATCAGGTGCACCACTACCCAGCCCCCATTCTCTCTTCCTTTCTAACCCCACCTTCCTCTCAATTTCTAGCTATCTCTATCCAATAAAGACAATTTAAAAACTTAAAGAAAAATACCAAGACCTTCATGGCTACTGTATTTCAGACTAACATGAGCTTTGTTTGTTCTTAGGCAGGCTACTTCATAACCTAGAATGAAAGTCCCAAGTGGAACTTAAAAGCAGCTTAAGTACATAATAGCTTTTACAGAAATGTTTTGATAAATTAAGAGTAAGCAAAACAGAATGCATGTCTTGGAGGCTGAGGCATGAGAGTCTTGTACATAGCCATGATGCTACCTCCCCAGCCCCCAAAGTCCACGTCTTAAATAGTCCTGGAAATGCACAAGAGAACCATGCCAGTCAGCTCGACTGATTGTAAATCTGGAAGTGGTCTGACAGAGTAAAAACAATATGCAACTTATGACTTAAGTGTGTTTTCTTCTTTAGACTATTTGTAGGAATACATACATACATACACACACACACACACACACACACACACACACCTACATACACAGTGCACATTCATGTACACAAAGCTGTGTATAGAAACCTTAGTTCCATAATGCAGTGACATTTCATCACTGCACCAGCTCCAGGTAAATATATTTGGAAGACATTCTCTCTGACACCAGGACTGAATCACCACGTTGCAAAAGAAACAAACTGAACATTTTGAGAAACTTAAATATTAAAAACAGGAGGTAGGGCGGTGGTGCACTGGGTTAAGCGCACATAGTACGAAGCACAAAGATCTGTGCAGGGATCCCAGTTCGAGCCCCACCCCCCACCCCCGGCTCCTCACCTGCAGGGGAGTCACTTCAAAAGCGGGGAAGCAGGTCTGCAGGTGTCTGTCTTTCTCTGCCCCTCTCTGTCTTCCCCTCCTCTCTCCATTTCTCTCTGTTCTAGCCAATTAAAAAAATGGCTGCCAGGAGCAGTGGATTCATGGTGCAGGCACAGAACCCCAGCAATAACCCTGGAGGCAAAAAAAAAAAAACAAAACATTAAAAACAGAATATTGAATGTTGTAAACTAAAATGATTCTTCGTACTCTCAAATATATTCAAATGATAGCTTTCTTGAAAGAATTATACTGCTTTGGGTCAGGAGAATACACATTGGTATAGCATGTCTGTTGCCAAGTGTGAGGTCCTGAGTTTGAGCCCAGAGATCACACAGGAGGACTGAGCACCATGAACGGAGGAGCAGAGCTGTGGTGTCTCCCTACCTCTAAAAGAAAGCAAGAAATCGATTGCTTTTGCCAGAACTATTCCATCACACTTGGAGTCATCTTAGTGGAATTCACACTTCCCCACCAGGAAAAGAGGCATAAAGTTCACCAGGTGCATTTACTGAGACTAGTTGTGGGTTTTGCGTCTGTTCCTGTCATTTATTCGCTCCCTTTCTGGCTTCTTTGGTTTTATCATTCTTGGCTTTTCCACAAGTATGATGCTAAAATGATCCCTTTCCACACACTGTAGTTACAAGACAAAATCTGTTCGCCCCCGACGGTCCACAGACGAGCTCCTCTGTGTACAGCACGGAAGGACTAATGAAAAACAAGCACAGGCCTTGCTCCCTGGAGACTCACGGGCCACCTGGGAGAAGGGGTGCATAAACGAGCAATCCTGTCAGCACTGGGCACCGCGAGGACGTGGGAGGATTAGCACGGGGATTGTTTTCATCCACTTAGGAGCTGGGCTGAGAATTTTTCTACATTATTTCTTTACATTATGTGCTTGGGAGAAACACTCTAGTAAACCACTGGGTGTGGAGGGGACAGCTGAAAAGATGCCCTCGGTGAGCTGCCCAACAGATGCTAATCAGGGGTTTTTGGAATTGCAGGGCACCCCATTTGGCTGAGCTCAGAGGCTAATGCCCAAGTTTGGGGCAGAGTGTCGCCACTCTGTCTAACATAGGAAGGATGTCCATAAAGATGGGGGGGGGGGGAGATGGAAAACTGCTGCAGGTAGAGGTAGGGGGAGAAACCCAGAGAAAAGTGACAACGCATGGGGATTTTCTTTCACAAGCTGTTTACTGTGCCAGGTATGAAACCCAATTGTTGGCAGATTTATCTCCAGTCCCCACAAATGGTGCAGAGGGGAGGCCATATCACTTTCACTTCAGAACAAGACTGTAATTAGAAGGTACAAGTTGTTTTTGAACAGTTTCTCTAAGAATAAAGTCTCTCCTGCCATCCCTATACACTGCTAGTTAATTGAGCATTTTCACTAATTTCTTGTGGAAGTTACTATGTTGACTTGGAAAGCAGCTGCAGAGCACTGCTGAAACATAGGTTACACATCCAGTGAGCATCGAGCACGATGTGAGAGCTCCAGGCACTTCCTGGAGAAGGGCTGCTATGAACAGCCTTGAGAAAGGATTCAGACAAGAGTGCACAGAAGACAGACTACAGCAGGCAGGGAGAAGCACATCACCCAGGTCAGCTTTTTTGCCTTTCTCTCTTTCTCTCTTTCTTTCTTTCTTTCCCTCTCTTTCTTTCTTTCTTTCTTTCTCTCTTTCTTTCTTTCTTTCTTTCTTTCTTTCTTTCTTTCTTCTCCCTTCCTCTTTAGGGTTTTTCTGTCCATGAACATTCTGCATACGTATAGAAGACAAGGTTTGTATCAAGTAACTGCTTCTATAAAATCTATGATGGTGAAGGCAGGGATTCAAATCAGATTGCCTGTTTTCAACCATTAGCCAAAGAGACCTAGCCATTTCATCACACATATTTGTTCCACTATTGCACCACACCTGTGGTGTTTGTCTTTTTTACATTCCTAAACTACGGTCCCAAATCAGGGTCCTTCATGTTCCACAGCATTAGAATGGTTCACTGAAGGTGTCCACACTGTCTGTCTCTTTTTTCTGCCAATTAACTCATTGTCATTATCCAAAAATACACAGAAGGCTCTCTCTGGTCCAAACTAGGGTCCACACTGTCTGTCTCTTTTTCTCTGCCAATTAACTCATTGTCATTATCCAAAAATACACAGAAGGCTCTCTATCTCTGGTCCAAACTAGGGTCAAAATTCTTTACCTGGAAGTTAATTTCTGAAGGTCTTTGGGAATTTCATTTTTATTCAAACCTACCTGCTATTAATTTTCAACACATAAGAGCTCACCAAAATTCATTCTCTATTTGTGGATATATCTGTGATTTGTATTAACTACACTTTTCCTGTGAGGAACTCACACCTTCCTGTCTGTGCATTCTTTCTCTCCTTCCCAATACCAGTTCTTTCACAAATTGTCCAGGCTCACCATTTCCTCTGATGCACAGTTGAGGTTAAATCTTCAAATCTTCAGGTGAGGGTAGACACTTGCAGCAACCTAATTTGAGTGTTCTTCTCAAACCCAATACACATTTCTACAACCTCCAGCCTGGGAGGTTATAACACACTAGCTTAACCACCTGTCTTCTGCTCCGTTAACCTTTCTCATTCAGACACTATTTACAGGGCTGGGAGATAGCTCATTGAGTAAAGCACATGCCTTCTGCGCGTGAAGTTCTGGGTTGGAATCCTGACCTGTGTGAGGTGGTGAAATTCTGCTGTGTTGTCTCCTCTCCCTCTCCTGCCTGTCTTTCTAATAAGTAAAGAGTGAGGACACTGCAGCAGGGAGGCCGCTCGGCAATGGTACACGTGAATATACACAAAGCTTTTCCAACTGTACTTAGAAAACATGCAATAAGCTTTTGGGGAGTGAACAGCACCGTCCGGGAAGGGAGAGAAAGTTAATGCAGCTGGAAGCCTAGGTGAGGGGGTAGGGTTCAATCAACTGAGGTTGCACGGACAGACAGCTCAGTGCAGACAGGCCTTGTGGATCAGCCTGGCCAGTTATACCAAGGCCATCTATCTATCTATCTATTTATATCTATATCTATCTATCTATCTATATCTATATCTATATCTATCTATCTATCTATATTCCCTTTTGTTTTGTTGCCCTGGTTTTTTTTTTTTGAATCGTTGTAGTTATTATTGTTGTTGTTGATGTCATCATTGTTAGATAGGACAGAGAGAAATAGAGAGAGGAGGGGAAGACAGAGAGGGGGAGAGAAAGACAGACACCTGCAGACCTGCTTCACCGCCTGTGAAGCGACTCTCCTGCAGGTGGGGAGCCGGGGGCTCGAACCGGGATCCTTACACCGGTCCTTGTGCTTTACACCACATGTGCTTAACCCGCTGCGCTACCACCTGCCTCCCAAGGCTATCCCTCTTATCTTCTTTATATTCCCTACTGCTGCCCCAAATCAGGTCTGCCTTATGTTCTACAGAATTATCGTGGGGTTGGGCCTTAACCTGGGTCAAGCGGGCCTGGGGAGATGAAGCTTGCTGCAGGGAGCTGGGCTCAGTTATCTACAGACTAAAAGCAAAATGAAGGCAGCAATCAATACGGACTCGTGACTGTGACAGAGTAAATGGGCTATGTCCCCCAGAATAGGGGCGTCAGTGAGGGCGAGGTGGCTGCACACAGCCTTGGAGAGTGGTCTTACTGCAAGGGGAGCCCCCCAGCACCGGGCAGTTTTTGTGAACTCTTGTGTAAGGGAGGAGTGCCATCACTCCAGCCATAGAAACAGTTGGGAAGCCAGAAGAAAACTTGCAATAGGGGCTCCTAGAGTGAGAGAACAGAGCTTCTGGACTGGGAGCTAGCTGGGGCCCAAGTTCCTGGAGGCCCATTACCCCAGCAGCAGCAGGCCCAAATGGGGACTGTCTTTTGTCACTTGGTAGCTGAATATCACACTGGATGGAGGAGGTCCAGGGGGGAAATCCCTCCAATTAGGAAACACGCAGGTGCTATGGCTCCATCGAGGGCTGCTCAACGTGGCTGGAAGGAAGGGCGCCCTGCACGCCTGTGCTGTGAAGTTCAAGGAAGGGTTCAAGGTCATCAGGCATCTGGAAGGTCAAGAGTCTAAGAGAGGTGGGATCTCCAAGCAGCAAGGTGGGGGACCCAGGCGTTGCATTAATTAGAAGCCCCTAGCCTGGGGAGTCGAGCGGTAGCGCAGCGGGTTAAGCGCAGGTGGCGCAAAGCTCAAGGACCGGCGTAAGGATCCCGGTTCGAGCCCCCGGCTCCCCACCTGCAGGGGAGTCACTTCACAAGCAGTGAAGCGGGTCTGCAGGTGTCTGTCTTTCTCTCCCCCTCTTTGTCTTCCCCTCCTCTCTCCATGTCTCTCTGTCCTATCCAACAACAACGACAACAACAATGATAACTATAACAATAAAACAACAAGGGCAACAAAAGGATATATATAATTAGCCCTAGCTTGCCCGATCGAGCGTATTGCACAGGGCAGCAAAGCTGGGGGGTGAGGGGGGTGCTGCAAGGCGCTGTCCAGAGCATCCTTGGGTGGCACACCTGTGCCCTTGGGGATGCTCGGGCTCTGGTGCAAAAAGCCAACCTGGTCCGTGCATCCTCGCGGCTCTCGGGAGCAGGACTGTTCAGTGCAGCCGGAGATCGGGGCTGGGCTAGGACCTCACAGGTGAGGTGAGGCCACCCTGGTGGGTACTAGGCGTCTGGGCTGGGGGTGCAAGGCGTGATGGGGACAGGGGTCCTGCCAGAATGCACACCCTCAGGACTTGTGCCTCTTTTGCAGCGACAGGAGCAGATCCCGATACGAGTGGGCTGTATCCGCCGGTTTGGGACCCCCAGAGGTGCAGGTGGGGTCCCCGCTGGCCGGGAAGACCAGGCTCCCAGGCCCTGCAGACGGCGTGGGCACTGCACATGCGTGTGCGCCCGACCTGGGGAGCCGGCTCAGGGTTTCCGGGAGGCCACGCAGCCAGAGGGCATCCCTGGGGGACCTCTCCTAAGCTCTGCAGACAGACAGACAGACACGGGAGGACGCCACACCTTTGGTGCGGCAGGCAGGTGCAGGGACCACCTTGGGGTCTCCAACCAGAGCCTGGGGGCTGCTGGGTAAAAGGCGAGTGCACATGCGTGCTGGGGGCAAGGGGCTACTATGGCGCTGCCCCGGGCCCACGTATCCCGGGACCGTCGGTCCCAGGACTCACCTGTCTCGGAGCCCACCTGTCCCAGGACTCACCTGTCTCAGGGCCCACCTGTCTCGGAGCCCACCTGTCCCAGGACTCACCTGTCTCGGGTCCCATCTGTCCCAGGACCCACCTGTCCCAGGACTCACCTGTCTCGGGGCCCACCTGTCCCAGGACTCAACTGTCTCGGGGCCCACCTGTTCCAGGACCACCTGTCTCGGGGCCCAACTGTCCCCGGACTCACCTGTCTCGGGGCTCACCTGTCCCAGGACTCACCTGTCTCGGAGCCCACCTGTCCACGGGCCCACCTGTCCACGGGCCCACCTGTCTCGGGGCCCAACTGTCACGAGTCACACCTGTCTTGGAGCCCACCTGTCTCAGGGCCCACCTGTCTCAGGGCCCACCTGTCGCGAGTCACACCTGTCCCAGGATCCACCTGTCCCGAGTCACACCTCAGAGCCCACCTGTCCCAGGACGCACCTGGCTCGGGGTCCACATGTCCCAGGACCCACCTGTCCCGAGTCACACCTGTCTTGGAATCCACCTGTCCCAGGATGCAACTGGCTTGGGGTCCACATGTCCCAGGACCCACCTGTCCACGGGCCCACCTGTCCCGGGGCCCACCTGTGCCAAGTCATACCTGTCTCAGGGCCCACCTGTCCCGAGTCACACCTGTCTCGGAGCCCACCTGTCCCAGGACCCACCTGTCTCGGGGCCCACTTGTCCCAGGACCCACCTGTCCAAGGGCCCACCTGTCCCAGGACCCAAGCTCGAAGGCATCAGGAAAACCATGGATCTGCTGTGTCTAAGCCTGTGTGCCTCCAAGGCCTCTGTTCTCCCTGACACCAAAGAGGGCAGGAGCCCTGACGGCTGGGCTGCTGTCCCCCAGGTGCCTGGCCTTGGCGGACACTTGTATGTTGAAGGCACTCTGGGCCTCTCTGCTGAGCGACTGAATCAGAGCGGACCTCAACCCCATTGGCAGGTGGGTGTCACCTCAGATGCTGTGATGGACCCCTCCAGCCAGGAGAATATTCAGGACGTCTGAAGGGCGCCCCTCGGCTGTCCACGTTCTGCAGAAGGGGTATGTACCTTGCGTGCTTGCTGTGAGGCTCGGGTAGACAAGAATCCGGAAACTTCTGTGGTCCTGAGAGGCCTGATCACTGGCTCTGGGCCCTTGAGGGGTCCCAGGTGTCTGAGTCATCCCAGGCGGTTACCATGGTGCTTATTACCCCCTGAAAACTGTTCAGTGAGGCTCTCTGGGCACCCGGGTTGCTGGGGACTCCAGCTTGGGTGTAGGAGAGCAAACCTCTGCTGTGCGTCCAGGGGAAGTTCTCTGGAGACCAAGAGCCAGCCCGGAACCAGAGCCAGACTTGGGCTTGATTCAGCAGAGCAGGGGTCTCCGCGCCAGGACTGTGGTCACAGCAGCACGAGGGAAGGATAGACCACATATTTGCTGTCTTTGTTCGTAGCTGCAGCACCGGATGATTGTATTGCAGGACTTGGGGGCCTCCTGCACTGTGGGGTCATCCCCACCCAGGAGCATATTTAGTGATTAGGTCTAGGCCAGGCCATCACAGGCCTGAGCTGCTGAAGGCTCCCTCCCATACAGCTCACTCTCGGAGACTCACTAGGTCAGATACCTGGAACAGTTCTACTGTTAGGTTGTTATGTTGGATGATATCTTAAAGACTTCTTTTGATGACAGAGAGAGATTGGGCATGGGGGGGGGGGAAGTAATGCATGGATTGAACCTGGGGGCTTGTCAGACTTGCAAATCCTGTACTTTCCTGCTGAGATAACTCCCATTGCTGTCACCTTCCTTTAAATAGCTTGGTTTTTTGTTAGTTATTTACTTTTGCCTCCAGGTTTATCGCAGGAACTCAGTGCCTGCGCTGTGAATCCACTGCTCCTAGAGGCCATTTTTTCCCTTTTTTTTTTTTTTTGTCCTTGTTGTTGTTGGACAGAGAGAAATTGAGAGAGGAGCAGAAGATGGGGTGGGGGAGATAGACACCTGCAAACCTGCTTCACTGTTTGTCCAGCAGGTGGGGACCTGGGGGCTCGAACTGGGATCCTTGCACGGGTCCTCGGGCTTTGCACCATGTGCACTTACCCCGTTGTGCTACCTGCCGCCTTTCCCCCTTCCTTTATACAGTCCTGTGACCCCTCCCTCCCTGCCTTGCAGTTTTTATTTAGAAACAGTCTGAACCTTTCAAGGCTCAAGCTAGAATGGTTTCGGAGCTGGCGTTGGCTGTAGTTGAATTTGACTTCATTGTGTGCAGACAAGGTCCTGTACAGAGCCTGTCAGTGTCCTGAGTGCGGGGCATTGTACCACTTGATTTTGTGGGAAAGTGAACCATCCCCAGCCCAGTGAGTTTGGGAGGCAGTTTGTTCGATGGCTGTCTGGTCCACTCTGTCTCTAGCTGTCGGCGGCGTGCTGATGTGCTTGTGAGACCCACACTGGAAGACTGTGAGCAGACCCCCCCAATCCCTGGTGTGGCGCTTGGTGGCACCTTCCTCCTTGGCGCCCCTCCCTCACTTAGAGTCTAGAGATATTGATCTTTCCAAGCTAAAACCCATCTCAGTCTAGCAAGACCTGCGGGCTCTGTTTGGACTTCCTGCTGTGTCTGAAAACTCACCAGGCAATCTGGAGTCAGTTGTTGCCCTAAATGGGAAAAGTCACACTCTTCTCTCTACTTCCCTTCTCTTGGGAATCACCATCCTGTGCTGCCTGCACTTCAGTGACTCTGTACTTGTTTGCTTTTCGGGTCTTTTACTTGTTGGGGACCAGGGGACTGGAGGAAAGACTAATCCACGTAGCTCCATAATGAAAGCAAACCTGGGACAAATTAAAGCTGAGAGGACAAGGGCAGACTTCTCAGGTGGAATATAGTTTTGGAAATGTGTGGTGGACTGAGGGTCTTTAAAAGTATACATACAGGGGCTGGGCTCGGTGGCACAACCACCCAGGTTAAGCCCTGTTCCCCGCCTACAGGGAGGAGGCTTCACAAGTGGTAGAGAGTCTGCAGGTGTCTTTCTCTGTCTCCTCTCTCTTCCCATCTCTCCCCCTGCTTCCCTCTGCCTCATGATTTAAAACAAAATAAAATATAAGCAAAAATCAAACTTGGGGGACAGGTGGTGGCGCACATGGTTAAGTGCTCACATCACAGTGCTCAAGGTCCCAGATTCAAGCCTCTGGTCCCCACCTGCAGGGGGGAAAGCTTTACGACGGATGAAGCAGGACCACAGGTGTCTCTCTGTCTCTCTCCCTCTCTCCCTCCCCTCCCCCTCTCAATTTCTCTTTGTCTATATCTAATAATAAATAGATTAAAAATATTTTTTTTAAAAAACAACTACGCAAGTAGGCGAAGTGGAGTGGAGACGGAAATGGTGGACTCTAGGATAAAGTCCTGGTCATGGCGATCCCTGGGAGATTAACAGAGGAGTGAGGGAAGAGTCAGGGAGGAAGGAGAGGACCAGGAGTCAGCTGTGCAAGCATGAGCTGCCCAGTGGGAATATAGCTCCTGCAGGACACCCCCACACTCTGACCCAGCGCGTTTGTTTAGATGCGCCTTGTCTGTATTCACGAAGCGTCCTGGAAACGCCTCCATATAAAATAAGCTCTGGCTGCCATACCTGCCATTTGGAGTAGCAGAAAGATCAGGAGGCCATTTTCCTCAGAAGGTCGTGTTGAATGGATGACTCAGGCAACTCAACACCCAGCAAAGTGGTTTCTGGAGCCTGGGGAAGCCACACATTTTGAATTGTAACCTCCTCCTCATTCCTGCCGTAACTACTCAGTTATTATAGCTTAGCTTCTGACGAGCTAAGGCTCTGCCATCCATTGCCTCCCTCTGCTGGGGCACTTGCCTATTGTTTTTATTTATCTATCTATCTATTTATTTATTTTTGTCTCCAGGGTTATCGCTGGGGCTCGGTGTCTGCACCAGGAATCCACTGCTCTTGGAGGCCACTTTTTTCCATTTTGTTGCCCTTATTGTTATTCTTTTTATTGTCATTGTTGTTATTGCTGGATAGGAGAGAGAGAAATGGAGAGAAGAGGGGGAGACAGAGAGGGGGAGAGAAATATAGACATCTGCAGACCTGCTTGACAGCTTGTGAAGTGACCCCCCCCCCCGCAGGTGGGGAGCCGGGGGCTCGAACCCGGATCCTTACGCCAGTCCTTGTGCTTTACACCACCTGCTCTTAACCCGCTGTGCTACAGCCCAGCTCCCGCTTGCCTACTTTTTAATCCCTGTAGCTGGGATACCTCAGCTTAACCTTTGCAGAAGTTGACCCTGTTTGTTATTCCGGGTGAGTGGAATAACCTGTTGCCTTCAAACTTCTCCATGTGTAGACGGAGGAGGCTCTGCCTAGACCGTCCCATAACTATGCCCCAAGGGGGCAGGAAGCTCACAGCCGCCGTGGGCACTCAGGTCATGCTTGTGGGCTCCTATTCAAAACAATGAAATACATAGGGTGGCAGAGGAATCAGGTATGCTGAAATACCATGCCAAAAATAGCTAGGCCACGCATTTAGGAAGTAAGTACACCTTTGCTAAGTAGCACAGCTAATAAAAAGACCTAACAGCAGCCACTAGCAATAATAGTGACAGTGTCAAGGGCATGGTGAAAGCAAACATTTCTAGACACCTTCAGCAAACTGACCGTGAAGTGAAAAGTGTCTGGTTTCCAGCGCTGACGGACACATCTGGATGCCACAAACCCAGACAGGAGCACACACAGGCTCAGATGTATTCTAGAGCCATTAGAATAAATCAGAATCTATTTCTGGGGCTGGGTGGTGGTGCACCTGGCTGAGCGAACATGCTACAATGCACAAGGACCCAGGTTCGAGCCCCCAGTCCCCACCCGCAGGGGGAAAGCTTTGCGAATGGTGAAGCAGTGTTGCGGGCGTCTCTCTGTCTCTCTCCCTCTCTATCACCCCTTCCCTCTCAACTTCTGCCTATCAAATAAATATAATACAATTTTTAAAGAATTTATTTCTTTTGCAATGAGGATCTGATTCTGATATAATTACTATTATTAATTAATTAATTTTGCCACCAGAGTTATCGATTGGGCTTAGTGCTGGCAGTGGGAATCCACCATTCCCAGTGGCCATTTTTTCCCTTTTTTCCCCCTATCTTTTCCATTTTATTTGATAGGGCAGAGAGAAATTGAAAAAGGAGGGGGATATAGAGAGAAAGAGAAAGGGGGCCAGGCAGTGGTGCACCATGTCAAGTGCACATAAGTACTAAGAGCAAGGACCTGGGTTCAAGTGTTCATCCCCCTCTCTATCTTCCCCTCCCCTCTCAACTTCTCTCTGTCCTATCCAATCAAAGTCAAATGGAAAAAAATGGCCGCCAAGAGCAGTGAATTCACTGGGGTCCACGCTGAGCCTCAGTGACTGGAGGGAAAAACAAAAAAGTGGAAGAGAGAAAGACCCACACCTGCAACACTGCTTCACTGCTTATGAAGTGCCCCCTGCAGGTAGGGAACCGGGGGGGGGGGGTTAAACCTGGATCCTTGTGCATAGGACCGTGAATGTTTAACTGGGTGCCCCACTGCTCAGTCCCTGATGTTGTTGCTGTTATTATTATTATTATTATTCAAACCTTGCCCATGTAATAGCATTTTTAAAAGGTCCAGCTTATCTAAAACCACATATTCTTATAGAAGGAATATATATAGGAGTCGGGCGTTAGTGCAGCGGGTTAAGCGCACGCGGTGCAAAGCGCAAGGACCAGCGTAAGGATCCCGGAGTGCTGTGTTAGGAATACTATGAAAGGAAACGTCTCACCCGAGTAATGAAGCTGAAGCGCCCACCCTAAGGGTCCAGGACTGGGAGAAATATAGGCTCTATAGTGGAAATGTGAGGTTCCTGCTGTCTTAGGGTTCAAGAAGACAATGGATAGTTATTGTTATCATCACATTATTTGGTGAGACACAACTGTTAGAGGTTCAACAAGAAATTCTTCACTACAAGTGAGGAGAAGAGTCACCTAGAACTCATCAGCGCAGACATTGTAGAGGAATACCCCCAAGAACATACTCACCTGGTAGTGGGTTCCTCCGTTTGACCACTAGATGGAAACATCTCTCCAGAAATAGTTCTTGAATCAGCTGCACTTGAATCAATTGGCTTTCAGTGCGTTCAGTTCTGTCACAGGTGAAATGCCTCAGGACACACCCAGCACCGAGAACACATACAGGATAAAATGCAACTGAATGTCAATGTTCTAACACATTTTTTTTTTTTAAAGAAAGCTATCAAAGTATGCTTTTGATTTTTGGTGCAAAACAGTGTCTGCGGGCCTGGCTTTTCCTCAGACTCCTAACTCTCCAGAAACATGGGTGAAATGAGCTATTGCAACCACACAGTGGCACTCCTGATTTACTTAAGGCTTCTCATCCCAACTGCCTCTGTAAATCATGTTTATGTAGTGCGATTCCATATGATTCCAGAGGGCTTCGTTGTGGGAGTCTGGTTATTTACATAGCCTTAAGAATCTTCATGACTGACTGCGGAGTCTCCTGCAGATGTAAATATGAGCGCAGCACGCCTAAATCATTGAGAAGCAACGCATTTCCATCCTCCTGGCATTGTAACATTAGATCCAGAAAGCATTTCATTATGTAAGTGTGTGTGTGTGTGTGTGTGTGTGTGTGTGTGTGTGCGCGCGCGCGCGCGAGCGGCGCAGGGCTATTTAGTGACCCGGGTACAAGATTGTGAAGACTCAAGTCGCTTGAGTAACACTTGCTGCAAACTTAGCGCCTCAGCCCGCTGACTTGGTCGTCAAAGGCACGCTCCCCTTGCTCACTCTGAACGCTGGGTGCCGTTGACTAAGACATCTCAGAAAGAGAAGCGAAGCCGCAGCCTTAACTGAGAAGGCTGAGCCCAGGCAGAGAACCCTGTGTATTGAGTCCTGTTATTTGCAAACTGCTGGAGTCCCTTCAGGCTAGACCCCACGCAGCCGTCCCCCCCCCCACCATGCAGGAAACGTTACTTGAGAGAAACCAGAGACTTTTCTCAGCAGAGCCTCTTGGTGACTGTCACAGAAGGGGAAGGGCCAGAGGCACTGGGAGTCTGTCTATAAGACGTTCCAGACCGGAGACACGTGGCTTCACTAGAGGGTGAAGCTGCTAGCAGACTGATTGATTCTCTTAGGGAGTGTAACCCAGAGACAGCCAAGCAGAGTGGGAAAGGGGAGCAACCCAGGAGCCCCCCTCTGCTGGGTCTGGTTAAGGAGATGATGGGGCAGGACCACCACCAGCACTGACTGGGTTCTGAGCCCCCTGCAGGAATCCATGCAACTAGCTTGTGCACTCAACACACAGTATCCAGCAGCTGCCCTTTCTTTTTTAAAAAAATTTATTTATTTATTCCCTTTTGTTGCCCTTGTTGTTATTATTGTTGTTGTCATTGTTGGATAGGACAGAAATAAATGGAGAGAGGAGGGGAAGACAGAGAGGGGGAGAGAAAGACAGACACCTGCAGACCTGCTTCACCGCCTGTGAAGCGCCTCCCCTGCAGGTGAGGAGCCGGGGGCTCAAACCGGGATCCTTACACCGGTTCCTGTGCTTTGCGCCACCTGCGCTTAACCCGCTGAGCTACAGCCCTACTCCCTCCTTTCTTCCTTCCTTCTTTCCTTCCTTCCTTCCTTCCTTCCTTCCTTCCTTCCTTCCTTTCTTTGTCTCTTTCCTTCTTCCTTCCCCCCCTTCTCTTCCCTCTCTCCAGGGTTATCACTGGCACCATGCTGGCACTAGGAAGCCATTGCTCCTGGTGGCCATTTTTTCCACTTTATTGGCTAGAACAGAGAGAAATTGAGAGAGGGGAGGAAGGAAGATAGACACCTGCAGACCTGCGTCACTGCTTGTGAAGCGTCCCCAGCAGCTGCCTTTTCAGACCCCGGCTGCTAGGTACTGTGCAGGCAAGATCCTGTCCTGTAGTTGTCACGTCAAAGGCACATGCTCTAGGAAGACGGTGGGCACAGACACAAGTCGCAGTGAACACACCCTTGGCAGAGCATAGTGAACACCTGCTGGTGGTGACGCCCTTGCCTCAGATGCTCAAGGACACACTGTAAGTTCAACCATTTAGCACTTCAGCCGTCACAATCCTCTGTACAAGTAGTTTATTTTTTAAAGAAGAGAGATGACAGGAGGCCGGACAGTGGCACATCTGGTTAAGTGAACAAGGATCCCAGTTCCAGCCTGGCTCTCCACCTGCAGAGGGGACTCTTCACAGGCGGTGAAGCAGGTCTGCAGTTGTCTGTCTTTCTCTCTCCTCTATCTTCTCCTCCCCTCTTAATTTCTCTCTGTCCTATCCAATAAAGAAAAAAAAAAAAGGAAGAAATGACTGTGGATAGTGCCAGTAATAACCCTGGAAGAAGAGAGAGAGAGGACAGTTTATATATTTTATTTTTTATAGAGATGTATTTATTTTATTTTTACCAGACCACTGTTTAGCTCTGGCTTATGGTGGTTCTGCGGATTGAACCTAGAGCCTCTGGAGCCTCAGGCATGAGAATCTTTTTACATAAATGTTATCCTATCTCCCCCTCCATATATATATATATGTTTTTTTAAGTTAATTTTGGGAGATGGGGAGGGGCTTACCTGGTAGAGATTTCACATCACTATCCTCAAAGATCTGGGTTGAAGTCCTTGTCCCCACCTGTTGGGGGAAAGCTTCAGAAGCCATGGGGCAGTAATGCAGATGTCTCTCCTCTGTCTCTCTCTCCCTCTGCCCCCTCCCTCTCACCCTCCGTCTAAACTAACAATGATAATGATGACCATGGCTGTGGGGAACAGTGGGATTGTACTGCCACCAAACCCTGGTGGCTAATTCTATAGAAGCAAGGGAGAGCAAGGGGACCAGAACAGAACTCTGGTGCCTTCAGTGTCTGGGGGGGGGGGGATCTCGGGCCCTCATGCTTGGCAGTCTCGCCTGACCACTGAGCCGCCTTCCAGGCCACAGGTACAAACAATGTTAGCAAAATGGCATAAAGGAAAGACAGTTTTTGTCTCTATCTCACAAGTCAAGGAGTAAGATTCCACTGAGGCCTATCTGGTCCCCAAACTCAGGTTTTTTTTTTTTTGTTTGTTTGTTTTGTTTTTTGTTTTGCCTCCAGGGTTATCACTGGGGTTTGGTGCCTGCACTATGAATCCACTGCTCCAGGAGGCCATTTTTTTCCCCATTTTTTTTTTTATTGGATAGGAAAGAGAGAAACAGAGGAGGGGAAATAAAGAGGGGGAGAAAAGATAGAGAGCTGCATCCCGCCTGCAGGTGGGGAACCGGGGCTCAAACCGGGACCCTTGCGTGGGTCCTTGTGCTTCCCACCATGGTACACTAGCACCCAGCCCCCCGAACTCAGGTTTAAAACGACAGGTCTCAGCACTCTGACTCCAACTCCAGTCACCTTTTCACTCCGAGGAGGACAAAGCTGTCAGTGAATAAAATGGCTTACTGCTGACTCCAGCGGCAGAGGAAGTGTCACAGTGAACCGCCGGGCTCATTAGCTTCGCAGCTAATTGACACAAGAGACCAAGCGCGGCCTCGGACCCACTCAGGCCTCGTGGGCTGGGACACACCCGAGCAGTCGCTCTCCCCGTAAGTGCTTTGATCATGTAAAACATTGTTCATGGCTCTGGGCTTGAGCTGGAGCAATGGCGTTGCCACCAAATGAGCCTCGCGGTCAGGTAACAAAGCCAGTGGAGCCGTTCTTAGACAGGAAACCCACATGGGATGCGTGCAGCAGATTTCAGCAAGAGTGACTCATCCCATCAGAAGAGAAAACACACGCAGAACCTGAACTGGAATTGGCGTATGGCACCAAAGTAAAAGACTCTGGGGTGGGTGGGTGGGTGGGGAGAATACAGGTCCAAGAAGGATGACAGAGGACCTAGTGGGGGTTGTATTGTTATATGGGAATCTGGGGAATGTTATGCATGTACAAACTATTGTATTTACTGTGGGATGTAAAGCATTAATTCCCCAATAAAGAAATTAAAAAAAAAAAAAAAAGAACTGCAAGAAGGGGCCAGGTGGTGGTGCACCTGACTGAGCACACGTTACAGTGCTCAAGGACCCAGGTTCGAGCCCCCAGCCCCCATCTGCAGGGGGAAAGCTTTGCAAGTGGCAAAGCAGTGTTACAGGTGTCTCTCTGCCTGCCCCCCTCTCTGTCACCCATTTCCCTCCTGATTTCTGGCTGTCTCTATCCAATAAACAAATAAAGATAATACAAAAAGTTTAAAAAAATTTAAAAAGAGTGACTCATCCCAGTTATGTTCCTTGCATGGCTTCAGACACACTCTGAATGGTGCCCCATGGCTCAGCCATCATGTGACGACGGATGGGCTGCTTCCATAAGCTCGTTCCTGCCACACAGCCTGGAGTCACTTAAACCCTTTCCTGCGTCAGGCAGGGCCTTTGCACATCTCCCTCTCTCTCTCTGTCTCTCTCTCCCTGGAATGTTTCTCACTTAGAGACTGTCCCTAGTGCATCTCTCTCTCTCTCTTTCTCTTCTCACTTAGAGACTGCCCCTAGTACACATCAACTGCTCTTCCCTGTTGATACTTCTCCACACAGCTCGCCGCTGTCGTCTCTCTGTGCATGGTGGTGGTTAAGTTTGGAGATGGCAAAGATTGTGCTGCCTTTCCTATTTTTGTAGTCTCCGTTCTAAATAATAAGAAAGAACCCTGAGTATCATGGATGGGACAGACAAGGCCATTTTACCAGAGTGGAAAGGGTTTTCTTTCTTCTCTTGGAAAAGACCACGGCGTGTTCATTGAAGCAAGAGTGTTCAGAACACCGGCTTTACATGCCAGATGCAGGAGAGGCCCTGGCAGTGGTGACAAGACCATGCCCCTTCAAGGACTTGAGATGAGTGAACTGTTAATTACAGCGCAGAGTGGGAAGAGGATTCATTTCCAAGGTGCTCTAGGTGAACAGAAGATGGGCATCTCGCCCAGCTCCAGAGAGCGAGATGCCAAGAGTGCATGGCACCAGAGCAGAGAGATGGAGGGCAAGTGGAAGTTAACCAAGCAGAGAGGAGAGGCCAGACTATTGCAGTCAAGTGGGAAGGCTGGTACTTCCCACCTGAGCACACAGATACAATCTTATTCAAAAGCTGTTATCTTATTATTACTACTATTACTATGCATTAAGGATCTCCAGTTGAAAATATTTCAATAGACATTCCCCATCAATTTGAGAGGCATGCCTTCTTGAATTACTGTTACTTAAAAAAGCATTTTTTAAAGGGCCAGGCGGTAGCACACCTGGTTAAATGCACACATGACAGTGGTCAAGGATATAGGATCAAGCCTTATCCCAGGGGGAAAGCTTCCCAAGTGGTGAAGCAGGGCTGCAGGTGTCTCTCAGTCTCTCTCCCTCCCTATCCTCCCCTCCCCTCTCAGTTTCTCTGTGTCTTTATCCAATAATGAATAAACAAAAATATCATGTAAGAAAGCATTAGTTTTTTTAATGATTTTTTTTTTTTTTATCAGGAGAGTGAAGATTTAAGGACAAGGGCCAGGTTTAACAACCCTGCCCATGTTGGTTTAGTGTTTGAGCCAAGAGTTATTAAGCCTCATTTTCCAACTGTGAACTCAGGTCACCATCACGCGCAGGCCTTGTCAGGGAAACCCCAAGCATTCGTTTAGCGAAGCCGAAGTCCCCACCAAGTGCCAGGAACAATTTCAGGACCAAGGTCACAGCTCCAAAGATGAATCAGAAGCTGCCCCACTGGTGACTCCACTCAGTCTGAGCACACAGAAAGGGGAGGCCAGAGAAGGGCACATTCCACAAGCAAGCAGGAGCAGGGGACGGGGACACCAAGACCAGGCCGAGACGCTGAGGTGGGATGAGGTTTGCCTGGGCTCCGCTGAGCACGGAGATTTTTCCTCAAAGGCTGCATCCTTTCAGCCGAGATCCGGTTGAGGGAATCTGCGAGCAGTGCAGTTCCAAGCAGAGTGAACAGCTAGCGTCAAGTGTGGGGCAGACAGGGGTCTGTGGGCCTGAGGTGACTAGCATGTGCGGACCGGAGCAGATGGACACAGGATGTGACTCATCCCCTAGAGCTGGGCATTACATCGTGAAGGGCACCACAGGCCTAAAAGAGATCCAACCTCCCCCCACCCCCAGTTCTACTGAGGTAAACTTGACAAGGTTATGATACACTCGAAGCACAAAACCTTATGCTATAAACATCCACCGTGAACGGCTCACCGCAATCGAGTTAATGAACACATCTGTCACCAGCAGTAGCTACTTTGCTCCGCAGAGAACCTTCCAGAGCCATCTCCCGGCAAGTATCCAGGGCGCCACCCAGCACTTTCAATCACAGCCGCCATGCCGTGCAGGGCCTCCTCTGAATCGCCTGGAGAATTAGTTCCTCCCAGTCACCGTGTCAGTTCTGTTAGATGTGGTGATTGATACTTCTTGTCACTTGTCTTCAGTGGGTGTCAGGAGCCAATTTTCTCTCTGACGATCTGGCCCAGACCACAGGGAGGGTCATGGGGTTGGGTGGGCAGACTCAGTCCAGGCCCCGAGGAGAGCTGTGGCTCTTCATGATCTCTATTCGTTAACTTAAAGATGACACCTCCTGTCTTCTTCTTCTAGCGTTTGCCCTTCTTCCGTAGCCAGTCAACAGCGTCAGGTTGAAAGCTGTCAGGAGCTGCTTGTTGCTGGCTTTGAAAGTGACTGGGATCCATGTGGATTCAGTCAGCTAGGAAGGATCGTTAGTTTCCCCAATGAATGGGGACTCACGGGATGCACCATGAGAAGGTCGATCCAGTGCATCCCACACCTCCTGTAAGATGTGTCAATGCATTTTCCCGCACACAGAAGGGAAAACACTGCTGAAAGATGCTTCTTCAAATAGAATTTATTTTTTGTACTGATAAAAGAGGCACGCACCAGCCACAGACTGCCCCACACCCTCACGAAACTTCTCAAACTAAATTTTCTCAAAGCCTAGGTTAATGTGACATCTTCAAGGACACCAGTTCTAGTTAAATACAGCTATTAAAATATTTGACTTCCCAGCATGTCCACTGAAGTCCAGCCTGAAATCCTCATGGTGAAAACGCCCCGAGTTAAGCGCTCTTGTTTGTTGACTCAGCAAGGAGAACAAAGCCTCATCACACCATGGGAACATGGTTGAGCTGAAGTCTTCAAGCTCCAGGGCTCAGTTTGGTGATCTGTACACACAAATAATTTGGTAAATGTTACCGATTAAGGAGAGCTTTCCTTCTTCTATTATCTGTGCTAATATAATCACAACAGGCAAGTTCTGGCTGGGAGTGGAAGTTTATCGTGAAATGGGAGTTTGGAGGGAGTGGAGAACTGACTGCACGTTGGGGGCCACGAGGGGCTTGAAGTAAAAACTGGGTTTTGGTGCTCTCATCTGTACAGTTAGCAAGCTCTGCTCCAGCTCTGTGGCACTTAACATTCTTCCCCCGAGAATATCTTTATAACCTGCTTCTTCATTAGCAAAATAAGAACAATACAACATATATATTTTCCCCTGACAATTAAAGCAAGGCTTCTGAGAGACTTGTCAGACCAACGTCTCTGTCTATGATGAACCAAAGCAGCCCTTGCCAGTTTGGGTCTGACTCAGCCATCCGTTCATTCTGGGGCTCAGATTAGCCTTCTGCCTTCTGTCGTCACTGGGAATAGATGTTTCTGAAGAGGTAAAGGTTTTGAGAGCTCTGCTCAGGCTCACCCCACCCCACCCCCCACCTGGCACACACATCCCCGTACTTCTCACCTCTCATGTTCAGGAGGGGCTTGGCTCCATCTATCTTCTGTGGAGAAACCGCTTTATCTCTTGCTGTCAGCCTCACACGAGGGGCACCCACCAAACCAAATAGTGGTCATCCAAAAAATATAACAGCATGACCTGAATCTATACAACTTCACATCTCTTTGCTCCAAACAGACCCAGACGCAAGTTAGCTGGATTCTCCACCGAAATCCAACCGCTGACAGCTTGTCAGAGGCCCCAGCAGAAGAGTCTGCATCGTTTGTGTGCGGGACACTGCATTAGTGTGAATGGAGATGCTTAAGGAACTTAAAACCTTAGATAGAAGTGGGCTGGGGGATGGGTCAACCTGCCAACCTCCATGTGCAGCTGAGAAGCAACTACAGAAGCCAGGCCTTCTACCTTCTGCACCCCATACAGAATTTTGGTCCATACTCCCAGAAGAATAAAGAATAGGGACGTTTCCAACGGAGAGGATGGGACACGGAGCTCTGGTGGTGGGAACTGTATAGAATTGTACTCCTGTTGCCATACAGTTTTGTTTATCATTATTAAGTCAATAAGAACTTTTTTTTTAAAAGAAGTTAGATCCCAGTGACTGTGCCGTGGGGCCTCGCCTGCTGTCTTCAAATTGTCTCTGAGCCGATTGCTCAGAGGAGGAAGCTCATGCCATGGCTCCCATGTTTCCGGTCCTGCTGTTAGTGCTCCTTTTCTTGGTTTTCCCTTTGGTCCGCTTTATGCCAGCTGGTTTCTGGAGTCCACTGCTTTGGTGTCTGACATTCTCACAGGAGTGAAGTGGCATCTCATTGTTGTCTCTATTTGTGTTTCTCTGACAATCAGAGACTTGGAGCATTTTTTTCTTCATGTGTTTCTCAGCCTTTTGGATCTCTTCTGTGGTGAATATTCTGTCCATGTCCTTCCCTCATTTTTGGGTGAGGTTATTTGTTTTCTTGTAGTTGAGTTTGGCAAGCTCTTTATATATTCTGGTTATTAGCCTCTTGTTTGATGTGTGGCATGTAAAGAAAGATCTTCTCCCATTCTGTGAGGGGTCTCGTGGTTTGGGTAGTAGTTTCTTTCTTTCTTTTTTTTTTTTAATTTGTTTATTCCCTTTTGTTGCCTTTGTTGGGTAGTAGTTTCTTTTGCTGTGCAGAAGCTTTTTAATTTGATGTAGTCCCATAGGCTTATGCTTGCCTTAGTCTTCTTTGTAACTGGATTCATTTCCTTGAAGATGTCCTTAAAATTTATGCGGAAAAGAGTTCTGCCAGTGTTTTCCTCTAAGTATCTGAGAGTTTGGGGTCTAACATCCAAGTCCTTGATCCACTTGGAATTTACTTTTGTATTTGGTGAAATGTAGTGGTTCAGTTTCATTCTTCTGCATGTTTCAACCCATTGTTTCCAACACTATTTGTTGGAGACTCTGCTTCCCCAATTTAATAGTCTGAGCACCTTTGTCAAAGATTAGATGTCCATAGGTGTGGGGCCTCATTTCTGGGCTCTCAATTCTATTCCACTGGTCAGTGTGTCTGTTCATGTTCCAGTACCAAGCAGTTTTGATGACAATGGCCCTATAATACAACTTGAGATCTGGGAGTGTGATGCCTCCGGTTCTTTTTTCTCAAAATTGTTTTGGCAATTCTAGGTCTTTTCTGGTTCCAGATAAACATTTGTAGCATTTGTTCTATTCTCCTAAAAAACGTGGTTGGGATCTTGATGGGGATAGCATTAAATGTGTATATGGCTCTGGGTAGTATATTCATTTTGATGATGTTAATTCTGCCAACCCTTGAACACGGAATATCTTTCCACTTCTTTGTGTCTTTTTCAATTTTCTTGAGTAGTGATGGAGTCCAATGCTTTGGAAGCAGCACATCAACAGAGGAAATGCAGACAGAACTGGCAAACACTTAACTCTCTACTGTTGTACCTTACAGGTTGAATCCTGTTGCTTTGGTGCAGCTTCTAGATAAACTCATGTGGCAGGCACAGAGGAGGCACTCAATACACATTTTGTAAAACGAGTCAATGGAAAGTGATGTGTCACCTTCCTGCCAGCTCCTGCAGCCTTGACCAGCTCTGCTCTGCTCTTGACCTCACACTTCACCTGGCCCTCACTTTTCACCACAGCTGACTGTCAACCTTGCTTCTCACCGTTGATCACAGTGAAAGGTACAGTTCCTGTGCATTGTTTCTCCAGCACCTGTAACAGCAAGTAAATAATCAAGGCACAGTCTAACGTTTGCGCAGTCTGATCCCTCTGCCCATCCACAGCTGACTCGGCAGTGAGCAGTCATGAGTAAGGACCACATCTACTCCTAGAGCCCGAGCAAGCTGGTAGGGCATGGTCTGACAGGGCTGTGGCCTGAGTGTTCTTCCCAAGCCTTCCATTTCACTTCACCAAGCCCGCTAGCTCGATAGGTCTGAGAACTAGGATTAAGAATAGTTCTCTTCTTCTGTTGTGAATTAGTCTTGGGACAGGATATGCCCCAGAAGACTCCTCGGAAGTCCTTTTCTGGTGGCTGGAGAAGAAGATACAGAAGTTACTTCTGTTTTTGTTTGTTTGTTTTTGTTTTTTTGTCTCTGAATATAACTCAGAACTAGGGTTTTTTTTAAAAAACATAAATAATGTTTCCTATGTGCAGGTCCCTATTCCAAACATTGATTCACTTGATATTTAGAAAAGAGACACTGTTTTATGTTCATTGTACAGATGTAGACACAAACTTTTCAGATCCACAAGCAGTCTTGTGTCTTTGTCACTTAGGGCATCAGAGCTGGGGACATTTTCTGGAGCCCCCCCCCCCCCCCCATGTACAGTGACACCACCGAGGCCCACTACTCTGAGGAGGTGTGAACAGCCCAGTCTCCTTGGGAGCAGAGGATGTTTAAGCCTTTGTGTGTTCAGATTCTCTTGTATTGTTGTTCACTCTAGTCTTCATTTCTCCTGAATGTGGTCTGACTTTTTTTTTTTTTTGCTTCCAGGGTTCTCACTGGGGCTCGGTGCTTACACTACGAATCCACTGCTCCTGCAGGCAGGCACCGCCATGCTCGCTCCACCCACTGCCCTACCACCCAGCCCTCCTGTTTGGTTTCCCATATGTCATTCTTTCATTTTTCCGAGAGTTAGTTGTCACTCTGCTACAAATGCTCGTTTCTGGGGCCGGGTGGTGGTGCACCTGGGAAAGCGCACACGTTACAATGTGCAAGGACCAGGGTTCAAGCCCCCAGTCCCCACCTGCAGGGGGAAAGTTTTGCAAGTGGTGAAGCAGGGCTGCAGGTGTCTAGAGAGACATACATATCTATCTATCTATCTATCCATCTATCTATCTATCTATCTACCTTCCTACCTACCTACCTACCTACCTATCTCCCCCTACCCTCTCAATTTCTGGCTGTCTCTACCCAATAAGTAAATATAATTTAAAAAAAAACCCAAATGTTCATTTCCACTCGTTTCCCCTTCCCCAAGCCTCCAAAATTCTTCTCAGATATTCTGACCTGATAAAGCCAAAATTCTCCTAGAATTTTGAAGTATAGTTTTTAAAAATCTGCCTAACTTGGAACCCTGGTGGTGGGAAAGGTGTGGAGTTATTATCCTGTTAATATTGTAAGTCAATATTAAATCGCTAATAAAATATGCATAACAAGTTTGCTGCGTAGAAAAATATTCTCATTTTGCTAATAAGTATACTTAGAAAAGTTAAGGAGCTCGCTTAAGGTTACACAACTAGTAAGTGGTATAGTTGGGGTTTAAAACCCAGACAGTTTTCCTGTAAGAGCGTCTGAAGTTTATAAATGTCTACATTCTGCTCATTTTTTCTTGGTCACCAGGGTTATCTGTGAAGCTCTGTGCCAGCACTATGAATCTGTCACTCCTGGCAGCCACTTTATCCTTTTCCTTTCTATTTTATTTTATAGGACAGAGAGATATTGAGAGCAGAGGGGGTGATGGAAAGGGAAAAAGAGAGACACCTGCAGCACTGCTTCAGCCCTTATAGAAGCCTCCCCCCTGCCAGGCCCCCTATAAATTCTGATTTTGTGTGTGTGTACAAGAAACATGTCCTCTTCATTTACATCTGGTTCCACTTACCCTCTTTAAAGTTGGTGTAACATTTAATCCTCTTTCTGCAATGAGTAATAGAAAAATGAAATCCTATGGACATCTAATCTTTGACAAAGGTGCCCAGACTATTAAATGGGGAAAGCAGAGTCTCTTCAACAAATGGGGGGAGGACTTGGACAGAATATTCATCACAGAAGAGATACAAAAGGCCGAGAAACACATGAAAAAATGCTCCAAGTCTCTGATTGTCAGAGAAATGCAAATCAAGACAACAATGAGATCCCACTTCACTCCTGTGAGAATGTCATACATCAGAAAAGGTAACAGCAGCAAATGGTAGAGAGAGTGTGGGGTCAAAGGAACCCTCCTGCACTGATGGTGGGAATGTCAATTGGTCCAACCTCTGTGGAGAACAGTCTGGAGAACTCTCAGAAGGCTAGAAATGGACCTACCCTGTGACCCTGCAATTCCTCTCCTGGGGATATATCCTAAGGAACCCAACACATCCATCCAAAAAGATCTGTGTACACATATGTTCTTGGCAGCACAATTTGTAATAGCCAAAACCTGGAAGCAACCCAGGTGTCCAACAACAGATGAGTGGCTGAGCAAGTTGTGGTCTATATACACAATGGAATACTACTCAGCTGTAAAAAATGGTGACTTCACCGTTTTCAGCCGATCTTGGATGGACCTTGAAAAATTCATGTTAAGTGAAATAAGTCAGAAACAGAAGGATGAATATGGGATGATCTCACTCTCAGGCAGAAGTTGAAAACAAGATCAGAAAAGAAAACACAAGTAGAACGTGAAATGGGATTGGCATATTGCACCCAAGTAAAAGACTCTGGGGTGGGTGGGTGGGGAGAATACAGGTTCATGAAGGATGACAGAGGACCTAGTGGGGGTTGTATTGTTATATGGGAAACTGGGGAATGTTATGCATGTATAAACTATTGTATTTACTGTTGAATGTAAAACATTAATTCCCCAATAAAGAAATAATAATAATAAAAAAAGAAAAATGAAATCCTAACTGCATAAGGATGTCGAAAAAGAAATTTAGCATCCAGAAGATAGCTCAGCGGGTAGTGTGAGGGCCTGTCACGCCCACACACGAGGCTTCCTGTTCACGATCACATGCACTGGAGGGGTACTGTGGACAGCCTCTGTGTGTGTGTCTCTCTCTGTGTGAAACTCTAATATGAGTTATATAAGAATAAATCATTAAGAGGGCCAGGCAGTGGAGCACTGGGTTAAGCACACGAAGTACATACAAAGCACAGAGCCCTGCCTAAAGATCCTGGTTTGAGCCCCCGGCTCCCCACCTGCGGGGTGTGTGTGTGTGTGTGTGTGTGTGTGTGTGTGTGTGTGTCACTTCACAAGCAGTGAAGCAGGTCTACAGGTGTCTGTCTTTCTCTCCCTCTATCTTCCCCTCCTCTCTCAATTTCTCTCTGTTCTATCCAACAACAACAATGGAAAAATGGCCACCAGGAGTAGTGGATTCGCACTGCAAGCATTGAGCCACAGTGGTAACCTTAGAGGCAAATACTAAGAAAAGAAACAAAGAATCTTAAAAGGGTTTCGGTGCAGTTTTTTCGGTGCAGTTCAGTCTGTGCTCCGGCAGCTCCTCAGAACCTGCACTTGGTCTCTGTTACACAGTTGCGTCTCTGCAGTGCTGGCTTCTTAGACCTTGCCAGATGCCCAGTGGCTGCTGCCACCTGAGTTCTTTCTATGTAGCCCCTGTCAGTCTTTGCTTATTCCCTGCCTTTGGGTCAGCTTGGGACAGAGAGTGGCAGATGGGGGACTTCTCAAAGGAAAATGAAAGGTTCTGCCAGAAAGTTTCTACACAGTCCTCTAGTAAAAACAAGTAAATATTAAAAAAAAAAAAAGAAAGAAACACACTGTCTCATTTTTATCCTCGAAAGATGGGGGGAAGTGATACCTGTTTACAAGGTTTGAACCAAGGGTAAACCCTGGTCTTACAAGGTTGGTAGAGTGGGTGGAAGGTTGATGCTGGTGATCTGGAAAGACTTTGGAGCACATATATATAATCCACATGGCAGTCTTCCCAGTGTTATGAAATAATTAGGAAAATATGTATTATGACTTAATTTCCAAATAGCTTCTTTCCAAGTAGAGAGTTAATGAGAACGGCGCATCAGAAGATCCTTAACACCCGTTAATGATCCAAATTGAATCAGACAAAGTCCAGGAAGTATAACCGTTGACTTTGAGACAAAATGTTTCAAATAGGGGGTCGGGCGGTGGTGCAGTGGGTTAAGCGCATGTGGCGCAAAGTGCAGGAACCGGCGTAAGGATCCCGGTTCGAGCCCCCGGCTCCCCACCTGCAGGGGAGTCGCTTCACAGGCGGTGAAGCAGGTCTGCAGGTGTCTATCTTTCTCTCCCCTTCTCTGTCTTCCCCTCCTCTCTCCATTTCTCTCTGTCCTATCCAACAACGAATTGCGTCAACAAGGGCAATAATAATAACCACAACGAAGCTACAACAAGGGCAACAAAAGGGGGGAAAAATGGCCTCCAAGAGCGGTGGATTCATGGTGCAGGCACCGAGCCCAGCAATAACCCTGGAGGAGGAAAAAAAAAAAAATGTTTCAAATAACTGCTGAAACACTGAGGCAGAATAACTGTGGGTCTGCAGACCAGACGCTTCTTGGCCGTGTTTTCTCGCTCAGCTTCTTGCGCCAAGAGGGACAAAATTTCCAACCCACATTCTCTGCTCCAGAGCCTTTTCTAACCTCAGACGGCTTTTTCAATGAGATGCCCACCAAATGTAGTCCTGCCACTACGGCTCCCATCAGCTGCTTTCCTCCTGGCCACCTGTCATGGCCCTGTTTGGAAATTAATGTTTAAGCTGACAAGTAGAGGCTTGCAGCAGGTGCCTGGGTGTGTGTGTGGGGGGGGGGGGGCGGAGGATCCCAGTTCTGTTCTTCAAACAATTAAAATCTGATGACTTCAAGTACAGCTAAAATAGCACCAATTACTGAGAAGTGGATCAATGCTAACAAATTTAAAGGCACTATTTGGAACCATTTATTTATTTACTTGATATAGACAGAGAAAAACTGAGAGCGGAGGGGGAGATAGAGAGGGAGGGAGAAAGAGAGACATCTGCAGCCCTGCTGCAGCACCAGTGAAGCCTTCCTCCTGCAGGTGATGCCTGTTGATTGAACTCAGTCCTTGTGCTCTGTAACGTGCGCATTTAACCAGATGCACCACCACTGGCCCCCTTGGAACCTTTAAGTTAAGTTATACAAGTTCCTGCATAACCTGCAATTAGTTTTCCGAATCAGAGTTTGCCCTCAGGCCATAAAATATGTACTAACTTTAATGCACCATTGTGAGATTTCTGTGATCATTCCTAAGTGAGGTGACTCATACACTCCAGCAATATCTCTCTCTGTGTGTGTGTCTCTCTTTCAAGCACAACTTCTCTAAGGCAGAGTAACGTTAGTTTCTTAGATCTCTCACGGTATCTTGTTCAGTCCTCCTTCCAAATGTGTCATTAGATCTAGTGCTTTGGACACACAGGAAAACTGGAATGAATTTTCTCATTAACTAATGGAATCTAAGTCCTTAAGTGTGAAGATAAAAGTTAGAGTAGGCTATAGTAAAAAGCAGGTCGAGTCCAATATGCCTGTAGATTAGTGTCTTACAGGGCAATAAAAGGTTCTCATCATCTGGGCTACCCAACAAACGTAACACTAACTTGCACCATTAGGTCAGTTGTTACAAAATATTCCTGATTTGAATATTCTGGCCCAAATCCTGACTTGTCATTTTTTTTTTTTTTTTTTTGAGATGTATAGGCAAACTTAGCCAGTGTCAAAAATGGAAGACTTTGAGAGGAGAAGAGAGACACACTGCTTGGGCTTGGGCTTTCCAGGATAGAAAACTAGTGGGGATTGTCAGGAGGTAACCAGCACTGTGCTTTTTGGATAATCAGCTGAGCTAATGTGTTTTAGAGAACTGGATGCTTGTGTGTGTCACGTAATTCAATTAGGAAGAATGAGAAGGTTACAAACTCTGAATTTGATTAAGCGTCCACACACCACCCCCTTTTTTTTCTGTCTGTTTTAGAAAGGGCTGCCTTTTCAAGTCACCATGTTTATTCTTAAGTCTCTTGAGTAGCATCTGCACAGAGCGGACTTTCCAGAACCGGCCGTGAGACTATCTCCCGGCTCACACACTCTCCCCCAGCAGAGCTCTGCTGCTGCCCATCCATAGGCTGTGCCCAGCTCCTTTCCCCTCAAGATGGGGCAGGTCGAGCATCTGGGGTTGTGGAGCATGGTGCTCTGTGCAGAGGAAAAGCAGTTTCCTCCTTGTTCTTTTTTTTTTTTTTTAATTTCTTTATTGAGGAATTAATGTTTTACATTCGACAGTAAATACAATAGTTTGTACCTGCATAACATTTTCCAGTTTTCCGTATAACAATACAACCCCCATTAGGTCCTCTGTCATCCTTTTTGGACCTGTATTCTCCCCACCACCCACTCCAGAGTCTTTTACTTTGGTGCAATACATCAACTCCAGTTCAGGTCCTCCTTGTTCTTTTTCTTGGGATAGCTGCTATTGTCTTAGGAGGCAGACTTGATACTCTGAGAAGCCTCAGGCCATGTGCTGAGTCCCTTTCCAGGTCAGCAGTGACCACCCGCCGTGTGAGGAGGGGAACCTTGCACTGCATCCCCCCCTGGCTGCAGCTTGAAGGAAGTCAGGGGAGTGAGCACAGCTTGGCCATGTCCAGTCAACCTCCAGAGTCCACAGACAGAAGAAGCCACTGAAGCCATGTTCTGACACCATGCTTGAGGAGGTTTGTTTTTGCAAGACGCTGGAATTTGACCCACGCAAATCAAAGCTTTTAAAATAAAATCAGATGCTTTTGTGTGGTCCGGGAGGTGGCACAGTGGATATAGCATTGGTTTCTCAAGCATGAGGTCCCGAGTTCAGTCCCCAGCAGCACATGTACCAGAGTGATGTCTGGTTCTTTCTCTCTCTCCACCTATCTTTCTCATGAATAAATAAATAAATAAATGATTAAAACAAAAAATAAAACAGAATGCTTTAGAATGTAGAAACGGGATATGTGTTTCAAATGAAAAGTTAAGGAGGACTATGAATGTTGTTGAGAGAGGAGGGGTTAGGGAGTGTGGAGTGTGTTTGTTCTGTCCTACTGCACAGTCCCCCTTTCAGCATGGAAGGAGGCGTGATAAACATCCCTGAGGCCGGGTCCCCACCAGCAGCATTCCCAGTTTGTGATTGTGTCAGGACATGGGATCAGGGGAGGGCAGCTGGTTTGTCCTGGGCGGTGCCCATCTCCCTTCCACATGCCCCCCAGGTCAGGCCCCGCTTGGCTTCTGAGGTGAGACAAGATCAGACACGCTCAGGGTGATGTGGCCAGCCCCTGCCTGTAGCTCTGTGGTCCCAGGTCATTCTAGTGACATCTCCATCCTCTGTCTTACTTCCCAAAGCATCCTAGTTTGGACCAGAGCCTCTGTGGTCACTGAGACTTCAGTCAACCTCCCATCCACCCACCCAAACACACAGCCACGTAGATCATTATCCTCTAACTCTCTCCCCTGTTGAAGAGAGTTAGTATGTAAGCATTGCCTTGTGTCAGTGAACCTAGGGAGACCACATCTGGGTTGAGGAGCCTGTGAGCCGGGTTACATGGCTGTCCACCACAGTAAACTTAAAAGGTTACGTATCCCTAACGACGTTAAGGTCTAACGAAGCGCGGCTGGAGGTGTGGGCAGTGATGAAGGGAGACCCAAAGACAGCAGGCAAGATGCGTCTGGTCCACGACTCTCTCTAAGATGCTGCTATCTGCTTTGCAACAGACAACAAAGAAACAGAGGAACATCTTGCAGTACTAAAGCCCTGGAGACATCATTTTCTCCCTAGATTGGATTCTGCCTTGCCAAAGGAAATGGAATTAAAAGGCCAGAGCCAAGAGGGCTTGCAGAATGTCACTGTTCATCTCAGAGCCTTAGAAAATCTTGTATGGTGGCCAAATGAAAGGCAACCTGGAAAGTCGTGCAGACTAATAACTTCTACTCAGGAACGGCTCCTTTTATTGTACTTATTTTTCCCTTCTCCCTTTCTTTCCTTTTTATTATTTTTTTTCTTTTCATTTTCTTTTTATTTATAAAAAGGAAACACTGACAAAACCATAGGATAAGAGGGGTACAACTCCACACAGTTCCCAACACCAGAGAACTCTGTATCTCATCCTCTCCCCTGATAGCTTTCCCAGTCTTTAACCCTCTGGGAGTATGGGAGTAGGGTTGTCTGTCCAGGGGAGTCTGGTTGGCATCCTGATGGCATCTGGAACCTGGTGGCTGAAAAGAGAGTTAACATACAAAGCCAAACAGATTGTTGACTAATCATGGACCTAAAGGCTGAAATAGTGCAGATGAAGAGTTGGGAGGGGCCCTCCATTTTGTAAATAGCTAGTAGGCATATTTTAGTTATATTCCAAAGGGCCTGTGGCTATACTAGTTATTATTATTATTATTATTATTATTATTATTATTATTATTATTATTATTCCCCTGAGCCTGAAATCTGACATGCAGGTGGATCCAAGTTATTGTCTGGGGAGATGATGTCATGGCTGGAAAAAGGACCAGAAAGTTGGAGCTGGGAAGAGAGTAGCTCCCAAATATGGGAAAGGTGTATAAATATTGTTGACTGTAAACCCCATCGATTTGATGTTGTCTGGGGCCCATATTCAGCTTAGGCGCCGATGTGACCTCTGCATCCCTGTATATCTGAGCTCACATTCTGTGGCCATGAGTAGGAACATTCCAGCTGCCCCAATATCGACAAATGGATCCTTTTAAACATAACTGGGGAAGAAAACTCCACTCTTTTTAGCTTGGAAACCTGCATCCTGGTCTTAAATTCTTGGAATAAGTTCTGTTCATACACAAAAGAGCTTTGCCAAGTGTTTTCTTACATCTGCTCTGGCAGTAAGTCATCAGAACAGGTAACTGGTTGGCGTGTGTGTGCGTTTGTTGCTAACAGTGCACAGTTAAAACTCTATTACTTAGAAGTTTCTATCCAAACATTCACATCTCACAATCCCTTTCTACATATGAGTCCCTTTGGATGAATTTTTAAATTACAGCTCTCTTTCCTTCTGGAAAAAAAATATATATCCCAGTCTCTGATTTTATCAGACATTCTAATACATTTTTTCTGTTTAGAATCATTTATTGTTTTAGTGTAATAAAAAATGTTAAGGGGCTGGGAGACAGTTAATCGGGTACAGCCTGCATTTTGCCCCTTGTCAGTTGCTGGGTTCACACCCTGTCTTCACACAGGAAGACTTGGACACACACAAACTCCATGGAGTGGTGCTGTGGTATCTGTCTCTCTCTCTGAAATCAGAAGAATGGAAATGCCTGCACAGGAGCTGTGGGACTCTATAGGAGGCCTCAGTGCTGAGAAAAAATATATATGTAAGTTAGTAATAGATTAATGTGATATAATAGCTATGTACATTGTATTAGAGCATTTGATCTTGAGTTTCTTTGATTATTTTTAAATTGGGGGTTAATTCTTTACAGTGCAGTCATTGGCATATGTGCACAATTTCATTGGGCACCAGGCTCACAAAATCGTCTTCCTCCCCACCCCAGTCCTTCCCCAGAGTCCTTTGCTTTGGAGCAATACACCGTGAGTTTCTCTAGAGAATAATGCAGAATGAAAATAGCCCCTGGGCTTTTGCTATTCTCAAAGATCACATCTAGATCAAACATCGAAGCAAGATTTTGATAGATTTTTAATGTAATTTTAAACTATGGAAGCCCGCATATCTAAGTGTTCTGAGACCATAAGTGTGAAATTCCCTGGGCATTAAGAATGACGCACATACATAGGCACACCTGTGCTGAGCACATGACACTGAAGGGACCTGGGCATTATGAAGGAGAGCACATCCATCCTGATCTTCACGTTCGTCTTTTCAAAGATTTATTATTCATTCTGGTAGAAGACAGACACACAGATCCCCAGTACTACTATAACGCAGCACTGAACAGTGCTCTGGTTGAAGAGAAGGAAGGGAAGAAGGAAGGATGAAAGGATAGAAAGGAGGAGAAGTGAGGGGAAGGGAAGAAAACTCAGAGGACCATAGCGCTTTGGCTTATGGTGGTATGGGGGATTGAACCTGGGACTTTGGAGCATCAGGCAAGAGAGACTAGTGCACAGCCACTGCTATCTCCAAGGCTCTATTTGTTTTTTTAAAAACCATAAGGTCTTCCATTGTGTATATAGACCACAACTTGCTCAGCCACTCATCTGTTGTTGGACACCTGGGTTGCTTCCAGGTTCTGGCTATTACAAATTGTGCTGCTAAGAACATATGTGTACACAGATCTTTTTGGATGGATGTGTTGTGTTCCTTAGGATCTATCCCCAGGAGAGGAATTGCAGGATCATAGGGTAGGTCCCTTTCTAGCCTTCTGAGAGTTCTCCACAGAGGTTGGACCCATTGACATTCCCACCAGCAGTGCAGGAGGGTTCCTTTGACCCCACACCCTCTCCAGCATTTGTTGCTGCTACCTTTTCTGATGTGGGACATTCTCACAGGAGTGAAGTGGGACTGTTTTCAGCCCATCCTGGATGGAGCTTGAAGAAATCATGTTGAGTGAAATAAGTCAGAAACAGGATGAATATGGGATGATCTCACTCTCAGGCAGAAGTTGAAAAACAAGATCAGAAGAGAAAACACAAGTAGAACTGTTGGTCTGCTTCTGAATTCTGCTGCTAAGACCCCTTCTGTTTCATCGGTTTAATCCCCCCTGCTTAACACTGTATTCTATTTACATAACCACTGTTAACTGAGCACCGCCCTGCCTCCAGGGCATTGGTTTAATCCCCACTGTTTTACACGCTTTCTCCTTCTCCCCACCCCCTAGCCTACGTACATCCTCTTTGGACAGACCTGACTCTTCCGCCTCAGGATATATAAGGACAGGATTGTGATTAGAGATGGCTTAGATTACGCTGCGCTCCACATGAATAAAGACTGAACTGCGTACCACTCAGCCACGAGTCCCTGGTCGTTTCTCTCTCACCCGCGAAGCTAGCCCGACATAGAACCTGAACTGGAGTTGGTTATTGCACCAAAGTTAAAGACTCTGGTGTGTGTGTGTGTGTGTGTGTGTGTACAGGTCCAGAAAGGATGACAGAGGACCTAATGAGGGTTGTATTGTTATGTGGAAAATTGAGAAATTTTATGCATGTAGAAACTATTGTATTAACTGTCGAATGTAAAACATTAATCCCCCAATAAAGAAAAAATTTTTAAAAAGCCCACAAGGTCTGTTGCCATAGAAATGACTCTATTGATAAACATTGATCTATGTCTGTTAGAGTTCATAGCACAAAATGTAGGGTCAGAAGAAACACCTGCTTTAAATCTCTATTATTTTAGAAAAGCACTTTCTTTAGTGCTTTGCTCTATTTTTCCAATAATGTTGACTAAACCACAGCTTTTCTCACGTGGTTGGTAGGCTAATACTGGGTAGATCCGCTTCAGTTCATTATTTATGCTAAAGAGATCATGAGCAGGAGAGCCAAGAAAGTGGGAAACCAGCCACCCACACAGTGGCAGTCAGTCAGGAGAGGGATGCCACCCCCCGCGGTTGAATAGCAACCCCCTCGGAAACCTCTCAGCTGCCCTGAGAGCCGGCTTGGAGGCCATCCATAAACAACAGCACAGACTGCACGCTGGAGAACAGAGCAGAGTCAGAAAGGCCTCATGCCCTCGACTGAAGGGAGGGGCTCACAGAGACACAGCGGCTTCACCTGACCCCCAGCTCAAGGAGCCCCCTCCTCTAGCACTGTGAGAATAGCAGAGGCTTTGTGGATGCTTCCATCCAGGATACATGACAGGATCAGAGCCCTGTCAGGCTTGCTTGTGGGACAGCATGTGCTGAGCCGTGCTGTCAATAAAGACCTTCGCAGGGTGCTGTGGAGATGAGTTGCCGGGGAGGATGGAAACGCCAGGACCAGTGGGGATCAGAACTCCTCATGGGGGAGAGGAAGGTCCAGAGAATCCCTGCTCACCATGGAAGAAGCTCTCCATGGAAGCCATCTCCCCTGCACAAGACTCCTCGCCATGCTGCTCTGTGCTGTGACCTTTTATTCAGTATATTCCAAACTGAAGAAAATCTCCACTTCTTGACTCCTCCCCAGAGTTTCAAAAAAATAATTTATTTGGGAGTCGGGCGGTAGCGCAGCGGTTAAGCACCTGCAGACCGGTTTAAGGATCCCAGTTCGAGCCCCCGGCTCCCCACCTGCAGGGAAGTCACTTCACAGGCAGTGAAGCAAGTCTGCAGGTGTCTGTCTTTCTCTCCTCCTCTCTGTCTTCCCCTCCTCTCTCCATTTCTCTCTGTCCTAGCCAACAATGACGACAACAAGAGTAACTACAACGATGAGACAACCAGGGCAACAAAAGGGAATAAGTAAATAAGTAAAAAATAATAATTTATTTATCATTGGATAGAGACAGAGAGAAATTGAGAGGAGAGGGGGATAGAGAGGGAGAGAGACAGACACCTGCAGACCTGCTTCACTGCTTGTGAAGCTTTCCCCGTGCAGGTGGGGACCAGGGGCTTGAACCTGGGTCCCTGTGCACTGTAAGGTGTCTGTTTTTAACCAGGTGCACCACCGCCTGCCCCACCTCCTTTTATTCCTCAGCTTTCATGGAAGATCAGAACAGTATCAGGCATACAAAGAAGATATGGAGCTATTTCTGAGTGATGGTTTTCAATGTGCATCTTCTCTCCCTTACCTCACAGGCATAGCAAAGGTGCCATGTGACCTTCAGAGTTCTGTGTGGCCGGTAGCATAAGTTCCCAAATGGATGTTATTTGCCCCAAGTTTTACGCTTGTGATTTATGAGTCCTACAGATACGTTCTTCTTACAAATAAGAAGAATTTGGGAAGCCAGGCCGTGGCTCACCTAGAGGAGTGCGTATCTTACCACGTACCGCGTTAGCCAGCTTCAAAGCCCTGGTTCCCACCTGCAGGGAATACGGTTCATGAGTGGTCCCTCGGGTATCTCTCCTCCCTGGTTCTGTAGCCTTCTTTTTTTCTTCTCTCTCTCTGCTCCTCACCATTTGTCAAATGAAAAAAAAAGAAAAAAAGAAAAAAAGAAAGAGAGAGGGAGAGAGGGAGGGAGGGAGAGAGAGAGAGAGAGGAAGGAAAAGAAGGAAGGAAAGGAAGGAGAGAGAGAGAAGGGGGAAAGAAAGAAGGCTACTGGGAGCAGTTAAAACTAAAACCGCCTTTGACTTCTTATATGAACATAGTTCAGAAACATCTTCTAAGGCTCTAGGAACCTGGGCAGTATCCACGCTAACACACTTGTTTGCATGAAGCAGTACTCTGGAAGGACACTTAGAGCACATTAAACCCACCCAGGAAAATGTAACTCATTACCACCACCACCCTCAAAAATGATTAAGAAAGAAAGAAATTCAGAGTCCAGGGACTGTGCTGAGACTGCCCTAGTGTCTGGACCTGGCCACACAGACAGGAGAGTGGACTAAGTGAACACAGCAGGAGTCCCTCCCCACCACCAGCGGCTTCTAGAATCCTGTGGGGATCTACTCTGGCTGGACGCCATTCCTAGTTCCTTTCTGGGAAGGGAACCTTCAACCTCACGGCTGGACCTCAGGCCATAAGGGCTGATGCTGGGGGAGACGGAAGCTTGCTCACATCATTAACTGTTGGCTGAGACCAAGTGCTGGAGTTGGAAGTTCTTCCAGCTCCCAAGTACCCCTTGTTGTCCAACACAGGAGGCCCTCGTTGTGCCAACAGTGGGGGAGAATACATTTCACAGAACCGCTGGGGACTCTGTCTCACACACACACACACACATACTCAGCATTTTACACCCAAAACAGGACACTGGGTCCATGCTGCCATTTGTGCATTCACTAAGCACACATTATCCCAGACCTGCCTTAAAGATCCCAGACACAGGGCAGACAGAGGGGTAGATAGCATATGCAAAGAGACTCTCATGCCTGAGGCTTCAAAGTCCCAGGTTCAATCCCCTGCACCACCATAAACCAGAGTTGAGCAGTGCTCTGGTAAAAATAAATAAATAAATAAATAAATAAATAAATAAATAAATAAATAAGATCCCAGACACTTGAAAGACCTGTCTGTTGGATTTACTTTCTGTGCCTCAATCGTTGGAGTTGCCCTGATCTAAATGGAGTGTTCAGAATACCGGATGGCTTTACTCATGGTTATTGGAAATTTAAATACATAAATTTGCAAAAAAAAAATCAAACAAACAAACAACAACAACAACAACAAAAGAGTGACCTAAAAAAAAAAAAATCTGTCTGTCTCTAGGATTCTGTGACAAGGATGGTAGTTATCATCTCGGGGGAAGTATGAGAGGACTCAGAACTTTGGCAGTGGGCGCAATGTGGAAGTCTGCCCCTATAATCTTAGCATCTTGCAAGCCATCATTAAGTCCCTAATAAAATATGAAAAATAGATGTAATGTTTGGAACATTAGCACTTTAATTACACATTTCCAGGGAGAGCCAAGAAAATAATTAGCTGAGGAAACATGCCACTTTCGGCAAGATGTGAGCTGTAAAACCAGGAGCTGTGTGGTGACCTCGTCAGGGCTCCTGGCTGGAGCACAGGGGCCATCTGCTAGGTCTGAGTGCTGGGTCACACCGTCAGGGATCACGTTGCGATGTTCCTGCATGTGTCCTCTGCACAACCCATGCAGACAGGGCCAGAAGGGAACACCTCCTGGACAGATGTGCTTCTGGAAGCCTGCAGCCCTGGGGAGACGGAGGGGAGTGGGCGACCCTCACGGCTGGGAAGGCACTGTGTTTGCACCCTGGCACTTTTGAAGTGGCAAGCTAGGATTCAAGCTAGTGGAGCCATAGTGATGTGTATGATGTGTTTGTGTGTTTGTAATCCACTTTTTCCTCCTTTGCCAGGAACAAAACAAACAACTGGTTGAAAAATCTGTCTTCTTGGGAGTCGGGCGGTAGTGCAGCAGATTAAGCGCAGGTGGCGCAAAGCACAAGGACCGGCACAAGTAAGGATTCTGGTTCGAGCCCTCGGCTCCCCACCTGCAGGGGAGTCACAGGTGGTGAAGCAGGTCTGCAAGTGTCTGTCTTTCTCTCCCCCTTTCTGTCTTCCCCTCCTCTCTCCATTTCTCTCTGTCCTATCCAACAACAACGATAACAATAAAACAACAAGGGCAACGAAAGAGGATAAATAAATATTTTTTTAAAAAAGAAAAGTCTGTCTTCAGACGTTCCCCATTTAACTACAAGCTCTTCCAATAGCATTCATGCACCCACACTAGATTTGATTGTTTTTGATTTTTACAATCCCGGGATCCTCAGTGCTAACAGAAAACACCTCCACCTTAAACAAGATGGACCAGACACGCCTTAACAGTCAATTACAGCTCAGAGGCAGTGACACTTCACAACCAAGGTGTCCAGTAATTGGTCGCACACACATGCCCTGTCTTGCTGGCTTCTGCAGCCCAGGCTGAGTTTGAAGGGTAAGCTTAGTAGCTTGGGGACGCTGATTTATTTGGTTCTCTTGCTTCCTTCCAGTTGCTGGCAGGCACGAGATACCCTGCGACCCATCTTTCTGCCATTTGCCCACCATTTCAACTTGGCAATGCCCGAGGAGCAGGGGGGACCCAGCCACTGCAAACAGTGTTGACGCCTGCGATAAATCGTACTTGGCTAAGGACTGATTTCACGGTGCCGTTTTGTTCTCATTTAACGTAATATATGACTGTGAAATCAAATGGAGAAATATCAACTGAGGCCAGTGGTTATCTTACCTTCTCACCCTTTGTCAATTGAGGGTCCTTTTTCAGTTTGGTGGCCATATGTATTTGAATCTGAAACAGACTTAGTCCAGTTTTTTAATATTTTTACTTTCAATGACTGGCATTTCAAACATTTGACTTAAAACCCAGATTAATATAACACAAAGTGGACTGTTTTAATTAAGTGGTTATATACTCAGTAGTTGGACTGGATTTGGTGCTTACTTTTTTTTTCTTTTCTTTTCTTTTTTTTTTTTTTGCTTTTTTACCCCCCTTTTGTTGCCCTTGTTTTTTAAAAAAATATTTATTTATTTATTCCCTTTTGTTGCCCTTGTTGTTTTATTGTTGTAGTTCTTATTCTGGTTGTTACTGATGTCGTTGTTGGATAGGACAGAGAGAAATGGAGAGAGGAGGGGAAGACAGAGAGGGAGAGAGAAAGACAGACACCTGCAGACCTGCTTCACCGCCTATGAAGTGATTCCCTTACAGGTGGGGAGCCGGGGGTTTGAACTGGAATCCTTCCGCCGGTCCTTGCGCTTTGCACCACGTGCGCTTAACCCACTGTGCCACCGCCCGACTCCCTTTAAAAATTTTTATTTTATTTTATTTTATTTATTTTATTTTTTTATTAAAGAAAGGATTAATTAACAAAACCATAATTTTTTAACATGATTTTCTAACATTAGGTTTAGAAATTTGCTGACAAGCTAAAATATCAAACCGTTCAAGTAACATAGCCAACCCAATATAGAAAACTGATTTTCTTCTCTTCACTCTCTGCATAGCACAGGGCCTGGCTTAGGACAAATGCTGCCTTTTCACATTTAATGTGTGAGTTTCCAGGTAGAAATAACCTCGTCACTTCGTCTTTAAGCTGTGTGACTTTTGGTATCTGACTAATATTCACAGCAGACACAACCACTGCTCCTGTGGTTCGGATCAGTCCAGACCATCTTCCCAAGGAGCCCGTGGTTGTAGGGCAGAGAGTAGGAACAAGGGCCTGAGGTGGTAAGAGGCATTGTTAGTCATAGGAAGAAAAGGCAGAATCAGACAGCCAGAGCTTTCTCTGGTCTGAAAATGCACGCACTTGACAGTCCTTGTGTTCAATCGTGCACTGGTGGCTTGCTCAAGGTGGAGTTCTCTGATCAGCACACAGCAGGCAGGTTAGCAGCGACTTGCTGGCACTCCTTTGAAAAAAAAAAAAAAAGAAAGAAAGAAACAACAAAAAGCACCTAGCTCCAAGCCAGAGGCTCAGCTGACACAGAGGTTTCCTTCGGCCAAATGAGGGTTTTTATGCTTCAAAACAAGACTCACCATCACAGCCCCTAAACAGATTAAAGATAAGCTTTGCCTTCTACCTTAACCATGGCTGCTGTGCTAGCTTCACGGGAGGGAGAGAGAGACGACCGGGGACTCATGGCTGAGCTGGGAAGCAGTATCTCTTTATTGATGAGCGGGGATGCGGTTCAACAATCTAATCTCTAATCACCATTCTGTCCTGCATCCCTCCTGAGGCGGAAGTTTCAGGGACAGGGACTACGTAGGGTAGAAGGAAAAAGCACGAACCAATGAGGATTAAACCAATGTCCCGGAGGCAGGGGAGTGCTTAGTTAACAGTGGTTATGTAAACAGATCACAGCGTAAGTAATACAAGAAACCTAATGTGATGATCGAAACAGAAGGTCTTATAAGCAGGATTTAGAAGCAGACCAACACACGGCGTTGCCTACCAAGCACCTCCTTGCAGCTCTGGGAACAGCAGGCCCACCAGGTGCGTGGGCCACCAAGATGGAGGGTATGGCACACACCCGAGTGCGTGTCCGGGCACCTTGGAAGGACCGTTTGCGTGCCGTCTCTTTCTAATTCTTTTTAAAGTACAATATACTTTCCATTAAAGTCACTTGGCATTTCAACATGATCTAAGTTTCAGGTATGCATCAACGGAAGTCAACATGGGTACAGTCTGCCTGAAGCTCACCATCCCAGGTTCAGTGCCAGTCTCCACCCTGCCTGTGTCCCCTTTTACCTAGTGGAGCACCCCCATTTCTCCTTCAGAAACCCCTAGTCGGTCTTCAGAACAGAGGCTTATTTTTACTCACCCACTTGCTTTCTCCATATACCACATGAGTGAAGTTGGATGGTGTTTCTCTTTTTGATCAGTTTTATGAAGCATTACGTCTTCATTGCTTTTATGGAAGGCACTGCCGTTTGTCTAGCTATAACTCTTAGGGAGTGTGTGCTAGGTCCTCCTCTCTCTCTCTCTCCCTGAAGATTTGTGCCCTTTGGCTGGTCTGTAGCTGGTTCTCCACTGGAAGGACGCCATTCCTCAAGGCTGTCACCAAGAGCCCTTCATCGTCGTAGCTCACCATCTGTCCAGCCGCAGCAAAGTGTTTTGCAGTTTGGAGTCACTTCCTTTCCATCCACATAAAACAGCTCATTGGGCAGCGTCTGTAGCTGATGCCTTTCTTCTGTGCTCCAGTACAGCTGTGTCTGCCTTAAAGCACTGGGAAATCACACCCATTCTAAGATCCCCTTCTTGGTGATTTGGATCTGTCATTACGAGTCTTTTTTTTTTTATTCATGAATTTCATAAACTCAGAGTTTTGTTTTATTTTTTTCTGGCAGATTTTTTTTTCTTTTTTAGTGGAAGTTGAGTTTTGTCAGCAAACCATTAAGTACGATGTACGATATTTTTGGCTAGTTCAAGGCTTCTGGCCAGAAACACTTTCTCTCCCTAGATGGCTGATGAAAAACAGCTCTTTGCTCAATTATCATCTCAGAAACCTTCCCCAGCCCTTTCTAGCCCCAAGCTGGCATCCTCTTGCATTGTTGTTGGCAGCGGTACTAGGATGCGACCGACATATTTACTTGGTATTAGTTCACTGCGTGTCGCTAGTGAGTTTAAGGCAAGGGGATTTGTTCCTTCTCTTCTCTCTTCCTAGTTCCCATAACTACTCTTGACAAGCTCACAAAAGACTTATTGATTTCACAATTGAACAACAACAGAAACGAACCTTCCCAGATTAACTGTTTAGCCTGCAACCTAGTTCCCGGACTTCCTTGTCAGTTCTTTCCTTCGAGGACAGCTGCCCCCGTGGCAACTTCTCTTGCTCTAGTCTTGATAGGACTGGGCCCAAATCCCCCTTGCTGGAAGGATGTAATCTATAAGAGACGTAATGTGGAGTCCAAGTAGCTGTCCATTTCAGTTCACTTCATCGCAGGCAGGCCTGACTGTTTGCTGGCCGACATCTCATCGGGCCTAAAGAGGGTCCTGAAGTAGGCGTAGCCGAGGGAGCAAGATCGGAAAAAGGCTGCCGGTGGGAAAATGTCACTGGTGGAGTTGTTTGGTTAATGTCAAATAGGGGCTTAAAGACACCCTTCACTAATCCTCACAGACATTAAGATGGCTGTATAGGTAGGAAAGCCATGGAGACAGCCCAAATGTCAGTAGTTGAAGAAGAAGAAGAAGGCCACGTATAGGTGAGGCACAGGGAGAATTCTCTGTGTCTGGGGCTGTGATGGTCGCATGCCATCACACATATGTCCAAGCCCACAGACTGAACACGGGGATGAGCCCTGACGTACGTAACTTAGGTTATTTCGGTAGATAGCCACATTCTTTCTCACCTTCATTTAACCCGGATTTTCTCCTTGTAGAGTCCACATTCTTTGTGTTACATCCCCCCTTCTGGTGCTAACTAGAATCAGGAAAACAAGAGGTGCCACAACAGATGCCAAGTGACGAGCCCTCACCGGAAGGTCACTACCCACAGAGGCGCCCCCTGAGCTCGCGAGGCCAGCTCTGGCAGTGCCCGCCACCCCCGGGGCCACTAACGGCCAGCCTCCCTCCCATCTGCTCCCGCCCCCAGGCCTGTCCAATATTTCTCTTTGGTTCCAGCCCTCCTGCATCAAAGGCCAAGGTCGGAGCCGTGTCCAAAGCCAAGTCCACGAGAGTATGTCTCTCTTTCAGCCTTGGATTTCAGTTCCTGTTGCTAAGCCCAGGCCAGAGGGAGCCGGCGCGGCTTCCAAATGGGCCCTTTGGGGGGGGGGTGTGTCACCATTTGCCGGGATCGTCACTGGAGGCTGCCCGGGACCATATGGAAAAGTGCCTCCCACCACGGTTACTCCTCCTCTAGTCTCTGCCGGTGGGCAGTGCTTCCTCAGACCTTCTGGGATGGGTCTCAGAGACGCTGTGAGGCCTCAGGGGAAGTCCGGCTCAAACCAACATCCTAGCCCTGAGGTTTTGGCCTCTGGAAGAGTTCGCTGCATTCTAATTTTTGCCTGGGGGTGAATCCTGGTCTTATACTGGTCCCCAAGCACTTCATCTGTGCCACTCAGCCTGCTGGCTTTCCCTGCGTTGAGTGACTGGTAAGCCACCAGCACGGATGTTATCAAGTGGTGAATGAAAAGAAAGGCTTACTAGAATATCACTAAATGCTTATCTTCTGTAACTTTGGTGTTAACAAATAAGCTACATTGAAAAACAGCTATGGCTGTCTTTCCCATCAAGCCAATGGTCACTTCCAGATATGCTGTCACTTTAACTTTTGAATATTATAGGTGGTTCTCTTCTGAATCTCCTCTCAAAAAGAGAAATCTTCTTACTGAGTGACTGTTTATTAAAAAAAAAAAAAAAAAAAGTCAAGCCTATGTGAAATTTCTATGTGAAATGCCCGTAAGAAATCCCAGCCCGCTAATTGTTTTCTGTTTTTGTCATTGTCACCTTGAGCTCTCAATAAACTGCCACAGGGACCAGAAAGCAGCCGAGTTAGAGCACCTGTTTCGGGGCTGGGAAGGTAAGAAGACGTTGATCACAAGTACTGAACCTACCCGATTAGGAGCATCTAAGTCACACTCCTCAGCGCTTCTGTAGGACCAGTGACAGCTGTGCGGGTCCTGCCTGATGAAGTGGTCTTGCCTGCCCCTGCCGGCCCCCTGGCGCTCACCGTGAGCCAGATGGGGTCTCTTGCCCCCCTCCTGCCTCCTTAATCTGGAAGCAGCGCTCGCCTGCTCACCACCTCTCTCTGCAGAACTGGCGGTCTCAGCCATGTGTGCTTCCATTGCTCCTGGACTGACTTAAAAAATAAAAAAAATCCTTCTCTAAATAACCAGGTGTAGGCGTTCACAGGGACTTAAGTTCTGTCTTAGAAGATGGTGACAGAGCTGGTGAGCTTGTTCACCTGGGAGCTTGTCCTGTTTGTCATGCAGGCAACCCAGGTTCAAGTCCAGTCTCTCTTTCCTATCTGTTGTTGTTTTGAGTAAACAAAACGTGTTACACTCATACAGTAGACTTGTTTGGCCACAAAGAGGCATGAAGTACTGAAGTGTGACAACAACAACAACAAAAAATCCCAATATTGGGGCAACTTGGAACGTTCCTACTCATGACCACAGAATGTGAGCTCAGATCTACAGGGATGCAGAGGTCACACAGGCTCCGAAGCTGAATATGGACCCCAGATCACATCAAATCGATGGGGTTTCCAGTCAACAATATTTATACACCTTTCCCATATTTGGGAGCTACTCTCTTCCCAGCTCCAGCTTTCTGGTCCTTTTTCCAGCCATGACATCATCTCCCCAGACAATAACTTGGATCCACCTGCATATCAGACTTGAGGCTCAGAGGGAGGAAAAAAAAAAAAAAACTAGTATAGCCACAGGCCCTTTGGAATATAACGAAAATCTGCCTACTAGCTGTCTACAAAATGGAGGACCCCCCCCCCCAACTCTTCATCTGCACTATTCCAGCCTTTCGGGTCATGATTAGTCAACAATTTGTTTGGCTTTGTATGTTAACTCTCTTTTTAGCAACCAGGTTCCAGATGCTAGAAGGATGCTGACCAGACTTCCCTGGACAGAAAACCCCACCAATGTGTCCTGGAGCTCCGCTTCCCCAGAGCCCTGCCCCACTAGGGAAAGAGAGAGACAGGCTGGGAGTGTGGATCAACCAGTCAACGCCCATGTTCAGCAGGGAAGCAGTTACAGAAACCAGACCTTCCACCTTCTGCCTCCCACAATGACCTTGGGTCCACACTCCCAGAGGGATAGAGAATAGGAAAGCTATCAGGGGAGAGGATGGGATACACAGTTCTGATGGTGGGAATTGTGTGGGATTATACCCCTCTTATCCTACGGTTTTGTCAGTGTTTCCTTTTTATAAATAAAAGGAAAAAAAAGAAAAAAAATTTCTTTCATCCAGACAGAGACAGACAGGCAGTGTCATATATTCAGGACTTGTTGGACGTTAGTGCTTCCTTAGCAGAAAGATGACCGACACCCGTGCATACACTCCATTTATTGTTTAGATTGTCTCATTTGTGATTAGAGTGCATTATTGGGGAAGCAGGCAGTGGCACATCTGGTTAAATGCACACGTTGCCGTGAACAAGGATCCAGGTTCAAGCCCCTGGTCCCACCTCCAAGGGGAAAGCTTCACAAGTGGTGAAGCAGGGCTGCAGGTCTCTCTCTCTCTCCTTCTCTAGCTCTCCCTCCCCTCTCAATTTCTCTCTGTCTCTATCCAATAATAAAAATATTTAAAAGAAAGGAAGAAAGAAAGGCTGTGAGATGACAGTGTACAGCTGCCCACCACACCCCCCCACCACTGTTCTGCACCCACTCACTTTAAATGTTAGCAAGGATAGTTACAGCCTCCCACCTAGAAGCCTGAGCTCCAAATCACAGCCTCCTGTGTCTTTCTGAAGACACAATTATTTTATTCAGAAATTATTTTCCCACATTTGTTGTTTCTTTTTCTTTAAAACTTAAAAAAAAGATTTTAAATATTTATTTATTTTCCCTTTTGTTGCCCTTGTTGTTTTATTGTTGTAGTTATTATTGTTGTTGTTACTGATGTCATTGTTGTTGGATAGGACAGAGCGAACTGAAGAGAGGAGGGGAAGACAGAGAGGGGGAGAGAAAGACCTGCAGACCTGCTTCACCACTTGTGAAGAGACTGCCCTGCAGGTGGGGAGTGGGGGCTTGAACCCAGGTCCTCGTACACTCTACCAGGTACACCACTATCGGGCTGAGCTTCACAGGCAGGAGACAGACGACCAGGGACTCATGGCTGAGCTGGGAAGCAGTATCTCTTTATTCATGTGGAGCACAGCACAATCTAAGACATTTCTAATCACAATCCTGTCCTTATATATACTCGCCAAGTAGGGTGGAAACAGGATGTGACATAGAGAGGGTGGAGTGAAAAGAGACTGGTGCAAATCAGGGTGTACTAGGAGAGGGAGCGGAGCAAAAAGACATCATGAACCAGTGGGGATTAAACCAGTGCCCTGCAGGCAGGGCGGTGCTTAGTTAACAGTGGTTATGTAAATAGAACACAGTGTTAAACAGGGGGGATTAAACCAATGAAACAGAAGGGATCTTAGAAGCTGACCAACACACCACTGCCCAGTCCCTCATTTACTTCTTTAACGTTTGAGTTTTGTGTCATTTGGACACTCAGAAATCACTGCATAAGAGAACCCAGGAGGGCCGAGGACCATCAGTTCTGCCCAAGTGGAGTCCTAGCGGGTGGATTCACAAGTCAAAGAACAGACAGCACACCACACTAGTGCTCACCGAGTGCTCAGATGAGAAGCAATTCAAGGGCATGAAACTGAGGAACGGGAGTCAGGTTTCAGGTTCACAGACTCCGAAGTCTCACTGGCAGCCAGTCCATGTTCAGCAGAAAAGCAATGACAGAAGCCAGAACTCCCACCTTCTGCTCCCCATAAAGAATTTTGGTTCATACTCCCAAAGGGACAAAGAGTAGGGAAATTTCCAATGGGACAGAGAACTCTGGTGGTGCGAACTGTGTGGAATTATTTTACAAGATTTTGTAACTCAGTATTAAATCACTACTAAAAAAATGTATTTACTTATTTAAAAGAAGAGGAACCTATTGCTTGTCCCCTTTACAGAAGTGGGAACTGACCCTGAGACTGGCCCAAGGTCCTGAAACCAGCAGGTGTGAGAGCAGAAGTGGGAATCCAGCACGCGTGCTCCCGCCTCTGTGTCAGCGTCTATGCGGATCAGGATCAGCTCCATCCTGAAGCCCCATGTACGGGCCTGGGGCATCTCGGCGACTTGAGTGCCTGTCGTTGCAGGGTGCTGCGTAGCTGTGCCAGACAGAGACCCTCTGCCGATAGTGAGCAGACGAGGTGAAGACATGTGCCTTATCAGACGTGTCGACAGAGCAGGCCACACATCATCAAAAGAGAAGGCCCGGACCGGGTGGTGGTGCAGCTGGTTGAGCGCACATTACAATGCACAAGGACCCAGGTTCAAGCGCCTGGTCCCCACCTGCAGGGGGAAAGCTTCACAAGTGGTCAAGCAGGGCTGCAGGGGTCTCTCTGTCTTTCTGTCTCCCTCACCTCTCAATTTCTGGCTGTGCCTATCCAAAAAATAAAGATAATTTAAAATAAATAAATAGAAGGCCTATATAGGCAGACATTTGAGGTAGGTGGAATGCTTTTTCTCTGAGAATAATGCTAGAACACGGAGTTGTACTACCTTATTTCTCTCTTTCTCTCTCTCCCTCTCTCTTAGATAGAGACAGAGACAGACAGACAGATAATTAGTGGGATGATAACTGGCTAGCTCTCTAGAGATAGAGACATAACATCAAATTTTCTTTCAGTGAGGGCCAGACTCTGTCCTGGGCCACACACATGACTACGCAGCGCACTGGCCAAGTGAGCTATTTCCCCAGCCTGAGGACCACCTTGTCTCCAAGCAGAGAGGAGAGGCAGCGTGTCCTCCTGGTGGTGCTCCAGCCCAGGACCCTCCGACTTGTGTGTCCAGGATGACTTTGCCAGTGTGAGCGGAGCTGCGGACCCCAAGAGGAGACCCAGTCAGGGCTCTGCACTTTATCTCTGTTACTTATACACCGGATTGGTGTCGTCTCAAGTGTTTAGCAGCTAACTTACATGAGGCAGAGAGAACCAGAGCACCGGTCTGGCGAGTAAGGTGCAGGGGACCCAACTCAGGACCCTGTATTTACAAGCCCTGAGCTCTGTTACTGCACCGCCTTCCTGGATGCCACACCACTTTGCAGTTTCTTTGTTTAATTTTTATTTCTTACTGAATAGAGACAGAAACTGAGAGGGGTGGGGGAGACAGACAGAGAGAGACCACTGCAGACCTGCTTCACTACTTGCAAAGCTTTCCCCCTGCAGGTGAGGACCAGGGGCTTTAACCCTGGTCGTGTGCAGTATAACATGTGCACTCAACCAGGTGCGCCACCACCCGGCCCCAGTTTCTACTTCTGAGTACCTCAAAGCACTGGGAGGTGTCAGTGGGCACAAGGAATAGCTCACTTGGATAGTGTGCTGCTTTCTGTTCTGTGTGTGTGTGTGTGTGTGTGTGTGTGAGTGTGTGTGTGTGTGAGTGTGTGTGTGTGTGTGTGAGTGTGTGTGTGAGTGTGTGTGTGTGTGAGTGTGTGTGTGAGTGTGTGTGTGTGTGTGTGTGAGTGTGTGAGAGTGTGTGTAAGTGTGTGTGTGTGAGTGTGTGTGTGTGTGAGTGTGTGTGTGTGTGAGTGTGTGAGTGTGTGTGTGTGTGTGTGTGTGTGAGTGTGTGTGTGTGTGAGTGTGTGTGTGAGTGTGTGTGTGTGTGAGTGTGTGTGTGTGTGAGTGTGTGAGTGTGTGTGTGTGTGTGTGTGTGTGAGTGTGTGTGTGTGTGTGTGAGTGTGTGTGTGAGTGTGTGTGTGTGTGAGTGTGTGTGTGTGTGAGTGTGTGTGTGTGAGTGTGTGTGTGTGTGTGAGTGTGTGAGAGTGTGTGTAAGTGTGTGTGAGTGTGTGTGTGTGAGAGTGTGTGAGTGTGTGTGTGTGTGTGAGTGTGTGTGTGAGTGTGTGTGTGTGTGTGTGTGAGTGTGTGTGTGAGTGTGTGTGTGTGTGTGAGAGTGAGTGTGTGTGTGTGAGTGTGTGTGTGTGTGTGTGTGTGTGTGAGTGTGTGTGTGTGTGTGTGTGTGAGTGTGTGAGAGTGTGTGTGAGAGTGTGTGTGAGTGTGTGTGTGTGAGAGTGAGTGTGTGCGTGTGAGTGTGTGTGTGTGAGAGTGAGTGTGTGTGTGTGTGAGTGTGTGAGTGAGTGTGTGCGTGTGAGTGTGTGTGTGTGAGAGTGAGTGTGTGTGTGTGTGTGTGAGTGTGTGAGTGAGTGTGTGCGTGTGAGTGTGTGTGTGTGAGAGTGAGTGTGTGTGTGTGTGAGTGTGTGAGTGAGTGTGTGCGTGTGAGTGTGTGTGTGTGAGAGTGAGTGTGTGTGTGTGTGAGTGTGTGTGTGTGAGTGTGTGTGTGAGTGTGAGTGTGTGTGTGTGTGTGTCCCACGTTCAAGTTCAGCCCCCATCACACTGAAGGAAGCTTTGGTGCTGTAGTTTCTTTCCCTCTTTCTACCTGTTTTTACAAAATCAAATCAAAAGCAATAACAACAACAAAAAGAAGAAACAAGATTTTAGCAAAAACACCATTTCTGATTGTGCAAGAAGTCTGACTTGTAGTATATTAGACCAGTTGTCTCCAAGACTGGATATTCCAGCTGCATGCTTTGGAACTGGAATAGAAAAAGAGGAGACTTTTCTAGAATGCTCCCAAAATGCTAGGTTTTATGTCTGCTATAATTCAGTTTCTTCTAGGAAGGCCACCTTTCTGTTACTGAACAGTAACACATAGCTAAGCTTGTTTTCTTTTCCCCCCATGAAGCTTTTTTCCCCTTCAGTTATGGTTCTCACTGGAGCTTGAGTACCTGCACGATGAGCCCACTGCTCCCAATGGCTTTTTTCTTTCTTTCTTTCTTTCTCCTCGTAGAGAAAGAGAGAAACAGAGAAGCAGAAGGTAGGGTAAAGAGAAGGAGAAAGAGACACTGGCAACACTAATCCACTGCTTGTGAAGCTTCCTCCGTGCAAGTGTGGCCTGTGGGCTTGAACCGGGGTCCCTGCACATGGCCCTGAGTACGTGCTCAACTACGTGTACCACCACCCAGCCATATATGAAAACTCTTCAGTTTTAGGCAAAGGGAAATTGTTTCCTTATTGAAAAAAAAAAAAAAAAAGAAAATAGCCAGCAAGTACTGTTCCATTAGTCTGAGTGGTTTAGGTAGTGATAACGTCCACCTCCCACTGTCACGACATCGACTTGAACCTTCTCGTCTTATTAAGACCACAGAGAAAGGCCTGGCGCTCCAAGCTTCCGGAAGCATCAGTGTTAAAGAACTGAGTCTGGAGAAGTCTCTGGAGGCTGAGGTTTCCTCGCCAGCCAGTGGAAAACTCATCTGGGCTTGCTCCTCTTTTGGAACTCCTCGCCTGCTCTCTTTTGGCTGTCCTGCAGCAAGAGGACAATTTGTAGCGACAGACAAGCTCGTGGGTGTCCGAAGAGAACAAGGAACAGTACAGGAATGGTACAAATCTATGCATCTATGCAGCGCTTTGATCTGGCTTGACAAGCGATTTCCCATCCCATGCCGTGGTCCCCCACGAGAGATTGGAAAATCGCTCCTGCCGTCTCTGGCTCAGCTGTTTCCCGCCAGGGCGGCCCTCTCAGGAATAAGCACACCTGCACATTCAGCACGGGCTCTGTTCACCAGAAGCAAGGGGGAGGTGGAAAGCCATTCTGAAACATTCCAAAGTGCTTGCAACATGACCTGTGCCCTCGTATGCTAGATCATTCTAATCAGCATCTGCTGATGCCTTTTGGGGGCCGGAACCCCTGTGACCCTGGGAAGGGGAAGTGGTGACAGTATCAGCTTTCACTCAGCCTTGAAAATCTATCAGCGCCAGCAGCACAGTTATGGCCATCAGTGGCTAAACAGATACTTTTGTAAATGAATGCAGGAAACTAGTATCCCCATATCTGCAAGTCAAAGGCACAAAGGAGCAGAGGTATGCTAAATTTTTCTGGTTTTTTTTTTTTTTGAGTGCTGGATTCTTACTTTTATGTACAAAATCCTTGTAAAACAAATCAAGCTAGGAGGTCCAGGAGGAGCAAGTTCGATCCCCAGCACCACAAGGGCCAGAGTGATGCTCTGTTTCTCTCCCTTTAATAGATAAATACATATTAAAAAATAAACAGTGGGAAACCATCTCTTCTTATTAAAAAAAAAAGCATCATTATCAGTAAAAAACAAACAAACAAAAACGTAAAGTCAGACAATGTACCATTCTAGTGAAAGATTGTCAGGAGCTGTGAAACCTGTTAGTTTGTAAGCAGGTTGTTCCCTGCTTACAAACTAACTGGTTGCCGCTGTCCTTTCTGATGTCTGCCATTCTCGCAGGAGTGAGGTGGCATCACAATGTGGTCTTTCTTTGCATTTCTCTGACGATCAGCGACCAGAAGCGATTTTTCATATGCTTGTTAGCCTTTGGATCTCCTCTGTAGCGAATGTTCTGTTCATACCCTCTGCCCATTTTTGGGTGGGGTCCTTTGCCTTTTTGTTGCTAAGTTTGCTGAGATCTTTGTAGATTTTGGTTATCAGGTTCCAGATGCTAGCAAGATGCGACCAGACTTCCCTAGACAACTCCACTAATGTGCCTTGGAGCTCTGCCTCCCCAGAGACCCACCCCACTAGGGAAAGAGAGAGGCAGGCTGTGAGTATGGATTGACCCTGTCAATGCCCATGTTCAGCAGGGAAGCAATTACAGAAGCCAGACCTTCCACCTTCTGCATCCCACAATGACCTTGGGTCCATACTCCCAGAGGGATAAAGAATAGGAAAGCTATCAGGGGAGGGGATGGGATACAGAGATCTGGTGGTAGTTAATTGTGCGAAGCTGTACCCCTCTTATCCTATGGTTTTGTCAATGTTTCCTTTTAATAAATAAAAAAAATTTAAAAAAACTAACCCATTATCTGGACATTTGCACAGATTCTGGTAAAGGAGAGGGACTCCTGGATCAGAGAGGGAGGCCAGTTTGGTACTCAAGGTTGTGGCAATAGCCAGGGAAGCTGTGTCTCTGTGCGGATTGCCTGTGGTGTGGGGATTACACTGAGAGTCTTGTGATACTGCACATACCTGCAGTGCCTTGCATTACAGGAGAGAAAGTCTAAGCTTTGGGCACCTGGAATTATGCTCTCCTTGTGCTCTGGATCGAGAGCTCCTTTAAGTGCCATTTGCTATATGTAACACGCTAGTCTACAACAAGGGGATTCATTGGCAAGATGTGGAGAAATAGGAGAGACCCAGAGGTTTCCTTCCCAGAGAGCTGGTGGGAAGACTGTGATCTTAGCTCTGAGCAGTCAGCTTCAGACCATCCATCACTTACTCGGTCACCAGTCAGGGAATCAGTCAGCTATGCAATGTTTGCTGAGCTCTTGCCACGTTCTAGGAGCTGGAGAAGGGAGCAGGAAAGCAAAAAGACAAGCAGAGTTGAGGTGACTCGTAGGTGGGAGAAACAGTAACTGGAAAGACATATGGGTCATAATGTCTGGGAGAGAGTCTCCTTACTGGACTTCTTAGTAGAGAGAGACTGATAGGATTGGCCGTGCCCCTCAGGCCCTCACTTTTCAATGGGGGGGACCCGCCAAGCTCTACCGTATCCTCACAATTCCCTACAACTCCCCACGCATCCACAATCCTTGTGGGTTTTTGTGCAGGTTCAAAGTATACTCGTAGGCTCACCTCAGCTGCATGCTGATTATACGTTCCTCAGGAATATGATAATTTCATTTGTGTCCCAACAGTGTTCCAGGACCTGAACCCATACCCCCCAACCCCAGAGTCCTCGACTTTGGTGCAGTACACCAAGCCCAGTCCAGGTTCTGCTTTGTGTTTTCCCTACTGATTTTCTCTGTTTCTGTCTGTGAGTGGGATCATCCTATATTCATCCTTCTCTTTCTAGCTGATCTCATTTCACATGATTCCTTCAAGTTTCATCCAAGATAGGCTGAAAATGGGTGAAATCACCATCTTTAATAGCTGAATAGTACTCCATTGTGTATATAGACCACAACTTACTCAGCCACTCATCTGTTGTTGGACACCTGGGTTACCTCCAGGTTCTGGCTATTACGAACTGTGCTACTAAGAACATATGTGTACACAGATCTTTTTGGTTGGGTGTGTTGGGTTCCTTAGGATCTATCCCCAGGAGAGGAATTGCAGGGTCATAGGGCAGGTCCATTTCTAGCCTTCTGAGAGTCTCCAGACTGCTCTCCACAGAGGTTGGGCCCATTGACATTCCCACCAGCAGTGCAGGAGGGTTCCTTTGCCCCCACAACCTCTCCAACATCTGTTGCTGCTGCCTTTTTCTGATGTGTGACATTCTCACAGGAGTGAAGTGGTATCTCACTGTTGCCTTTATTTGCATTTCTCTGACAATCAATGGCTTTGAGCATTTTTTCCCTATGTTTATTGGCCTTCTGGAGCTCTTCATTGGTGAATATTCTGGAAATAACCCTTTCTTATCTCCTTTTGCAAGCGATGAGAGATAAATGCTGAGATGTGCTAAGTACAATCACAGAAACAGGCTCTTTCAGTCCCATGAAGAGACCCAAGCAAGGATGCTGACTTGTCACTTCACTTGCAGCTCTCAGAGCAGGCGCAGGGAGAAGGAATTGACTTGGCTTCCCAGTCAGAGAGAGACTTCTATGGTGATTAGGGGCCTAGAGTCCAGGATGCTTTTCATTTGTCCTTCTTAGCTGTTTTGGTAAGGTAAGACATATCTGATATGGCCCCAGGTGTAGGGAATAAACCAATGGAGAGTAAAAGAACTAAGCCATGGGAATAGAGGCCGCCGAGTCCGGGTAGAAAAGTCCTTGGTCTGGGGAGCAGGTGAGGAAATAGCCTCTCCTTAGGAGCCGTGTAGGAGCAAGGAGGCTTTGGGGAGAACTCGTCTCATGGGGTGGGGAAGGAAGCATTAAGAGAAGAGGACATAGACTGTGTGCATCAGCAGAGGAAAACCAGTCCGTATCATCTCCCTGCCCTTGCCACTCCGGCAGACCGTTGAGTCCACTCAGTATTGTATAAGGTAGTCGTCAGCATCACCACAGATGAAAGAGCTGAGGCCCCTACAGGTGGGGGACCTTGCGGAGATCCAGCCTGCAGGGGGCAGAGATAGGATGGTCAGGGCCCCGTCCGACTCCCTGCTGCCTCTGCTCTGACAGCCTGACAGGAGAAGCCAGGAGAGTGGCAAGTCACTGAGTGTCCTTCAGGGTGCACTGGGCTTGTCCAGGGAGAGGCTCTGAGAGAGCACGTGCCCTCAAGCCCTTCCACATGGACAGCAGGAAGTTGTCCTTTGAGGTGTTATCTAGCGGGATGCAGTATAGAGAGGATGCTGGTGAAATCCCATGTCGCCGACGGGTAGATCTGCTTCCGTAAGAATTCTCTGAGCACTGAAGTTATCATCATATATACATGTATATATTATACTTTGAAAAGAGAACCTTGAAAAAGAGAAGTAAGGTGAGGGGGTTGGGTGGTAGGTAGCACACTGGGTTAAGTGCACATGGCACGAAGAGCAAGGGCCCACGCAAGGAGCTGGGTTCGAGCCTCCAGTTCCCCACCTGCACAGAGTTCACTTTACAAGTGGTGAAGCAGGTCTGCAGGTGGCTCTCTTTCTCCTCTTTCTGTCTCAATTTCTCTCTGTCCTATCCAATAAAAAGAATGGAAAAAACGGCCTCCAGGAGCAATGGATTTGCAGTGCAGGCACCGAGACCCAGAGATAACCCTGAAGGGGGGGGGAGTAGCTTAGATACTGTGATACCTTCTGATATCTTGTGTCAGTCTCACCTCAGGGAGAGTGTTGCTCTTTTAACTGCTCTTGCCAAAGAATAGGTTTTCAATTTTCTTTTCTTTCTCTTCTTTTCTTTCTTTCTTTCTCTTTCTCCCTCCCTTCCTTTCCTTCCTTCCTTCTTTCTTTCCCTTTCTTTCTCTTTCCCTTTCTTTCTCTTTCCCTTTCTTTCTTTCTTTCCCTTTCTTTTTCTTTCCCTTTCTTTCTCTTTCCCTTTCTTTCTCTTTCCCTTTCTTTCTTTCTTTCCCTTTCTTTCTCTCTTTCATTCTTCCCCTTTCTCTCTTTCTTTCTTTCCCTTTCTCTCTCTCTCTTTCTTCCTTGTGTGTTTTTATTGCCACCAGGGTTATCACTGGAGCTCTGTGCTGGCACTGTGAATCCATGCCTCCTGGCAACCATTTGTTCTTATACTTTACTTTTATTTGACAGGACAGAGAGAAATTGAGAGGGGAGAGGAGACAGAGAGAGAGAGAGGAATAGAGACACCTGTAGACCTGCTTCACTGCTTATAAAGCATCCTCCCTGCAGGTAGGGAGCAGGGGCCTCGAACCCAGAACCTAGTGCATGACAGTATATGCGGCACCGCCCAGCACCCCCCCCCCCGCCTTAGCTTTTCTACAGATAAACTGCTGGGCTTTGTTAAAATTGGATTTGAAAACAGTTGCCATCTGCTAAGACTCTACTAAATCTCTTCCATCAGACCCTTCACTGCAGAAATAAGCAGAAGTAGTCAGAGTACATCTTCAGTAATAAAGGAGACAGGCTGGGCTTTGGAGCATGAATCATTCGTTTATTTCCCAAGCTCCCCTCAGGAGTAGAGTGCGTCCCACTTGGTTTCAGCTGCCTCCGGAGCACACCGCAATCACAGCCCCGCTCTCAAATGACAGAATCTGCCAGCTGCGGCTAAGTGGGTGAGCGCTTGTGTCCTTAGCCTTGGTGGCAGAGCCCGCACCCTTCCCTGCACTGAGCTCTGTGTCACCATGACCCCAGGGGACCAGATGCCTCCTCTCTCAAATCAGCTGTGCACCTGCTGTTGCCGCTCTGTAAAGGGAACTGGATGTCCAAATAATTAAATAATTCTGTGACTGGCACCAGGGAACAGTCGTTCCTGAAGAAACAAACAGGTAAAGGTAAGGCGGAAAGGGAACTCTGGGTGACCGTGAGGAGAGAAGACACTCCCCCAGGGCTTTTTTTCCTTGTAGTAGAAGTGATTTTCTGGGTGGGGTAGATAGCATGATGGTTATGCAAAGAGATTCTCATGCCTGAGGCTCCAAAGTCCCAGGTTCAATCCCTCAACCACCATAGACCAGAACTAAGCAGTGTTCTGGTTAAAAAAAAATTCTGTGTGATCCCCTCTCCCCAGTATTGTGAAGCTGAAGCCAACACAGACACCATGGACTGGGTGAGAAGACACTCTCACCTGAGTCACCTCTCCTCGGCAGTGCTCCTGGTCCCAACAGAGACAAGAGGACGTGCCAGAGAACCACAACCTAGCCTAACGAGAGAGGGTTCAACAGTCAGGGAGTGATGAGCTCTTTATTTGAGGGGCAAAGAACCAAGTTAGTACGGACTCTGTAGAATGCGTCTGACCCCAAGGCTCCTATATATACCTCAGTGCCCTAAAATTATATTTATCAAGAACTCAAAAGATTTTTGTCTTGGTATATTTGTATAATGCTTTTGCTAGATCAGTGTTAAAAAGAAAACGTCATGAACAATATTAGGAGCTAGTCATTCATCAAGAATTTTTTTTTTTTTTCTCAGAACTGTTCCCAGTCCCTTTTCCCATTCTTGGGCATCCATCAGAAATGTACTCACAGAGATATCACAGGGCAAGTTATCTTCTCAGCTCTGATACTGTGGTCACCAGCCCTCTGGCAGGCTACATTTTACTGCCTTTGCCAGGGAAGCAGAAATTGAGCTGGAGGAGAGAAAGTTCCCTCTGGTTCAAAGACCTCTCTTGCTACACCCTCTGTGTTCCGGCAGGAGAGTCTCAGGCTCCAGTCCTGTTCTGTTAGGTGGAATTCGACATACAATGGAGGAGGTTGCCGTCAATCTACCATGCTCCAGAGTTGACCTTATAACCAGCAACTGCTCCTTCCCTCCAGGCCTAACTCCCTGCATCTAACACTCACAGTGGTTATTTTTCCTTTCTAAAAATATTTTTATTCAGTAGGACAGAAAGAAATTGAAAGGGATGGGGAGACAGAGAGGAAGAAAGAAAGAAAGAAAGAGAGACACCTGCAGACCTGCTTCTCCACTCGCGAGGCTTCCCTGCTGCAATGAGGAGCAGAGACTTGAGCCCGGGTCCAGAGACACGGGGCTGTGTGTGCTTAACCAGGTGCGCCACCACCCAGCCCCTCACAGAGCCTTCCTTCAGCTGCCTACAGTAACACTGGCCCAGTACGAAGTTTGTCACTCTTTTTTTTTTTTTTTTTTTTTTGTGCTTCAGGATCATTTTGGACATTGGAATTATAGAGAGGATGGAAGATGGAGATCCGAAGTTTCCCATCCCTCTGACAGTATGGACCCAAATTCTTTATGGGGAGCAGAAGGTGGAAGGCCTGGCTTCTGCAATTGTTTCTCCACTGGACATGGACTTTGGCAGGTGGATCTGTCTTTCCCTAGTGGGGCAGGGCTCTGGGGAGGTGAGGTTCCTGGACACATGGGTGAGGTCGTCTGCCCTGGGAGGTCAAGTCGGCGTCATGGTAGCATCTGCAACTTGGTGGCAGAAAGGCAGTCAGATATAAAGCAGGACAAATTGTTTAATAAACAGGAACCAAAAAAGCAGAAACAGGGCAGATGAAATTAGGGGTCTTTGTGTGGGAAGAAGCTAGGAAGTCTATTTTAGGTATGTTCCAAGGGGCCCCTGACTTTAGTAATTTTTGTCTGAACCTAATAGCTAACATCAAGTGGACTGTAAGTATTGTCTGGGAAGAGCATATGTATACATTTTTCAGATTTACTTGTTTTCAATTTGTGGAGGACTTCTTACTCAACACACATTTTTCCGGTGTCCTTTCCAGTTACCAAGGATGATGGTGGTTTCTCTGGGAAAGGAGAAGTGGACATGGTGTGACTGATCCGTTGCCAATACCCAGGACCTGCATTTTCCAAGCTCATCAAAGGACGCGGAATCAACTGTCTTGTCTCCTTTCAGTCTTAGCTTCTGCTTTTTTCCAGAGATATGGTTAATGGATTTTTAAAGAGGAAGTCTGTCCTCCCACCCCTCTCTGGAACAGAAATTCTTAGCATATTGCGAAGGAGAAAGGATTACCAACTGTTTCCTGACTTCACCCCCTCAGAGGCCGAGTCTCTAAACAAAAGGCACTTTAGCACAGGGATATAGATTTCACACATGTTTCTTATCTGGGTCAAACGGACTACAAAGGTCAAGATTAGGGTAATCTTTTTAAACCCACTGGATGGATCCCCTGACCATCATGTCCGTTTTGGTCTTATTTACAAATAAACTGACATTCCCCAGAGCCAAAGAAGATCCTACAGAGACTCTGATTCACAGGCCGGCTCTTGAAAGGGAAATTAAAAACACAGTCCACTGTAGGGTCTCCATATATCTGGATACTTGATCTGGGAGGGGACAGCACACCTGGATGACATGCCCTGTGCCAGCCTGTGGGTAGCTGCAGAAGCAAGACCTCCTAGAAAGGGGGGTGGGGGGGAGGAAAGAAGGAGGGTGATGAGGGGAGCGGAGCAGCAGGCCATATGAGGACGTTCCCAGGGGCTGCAGGTCTGGGTGAGAGGCAAGGGGCCGGAGCAGAGTATGGCAGAATCGAACAGTAAAAACACCTGCGTGTGACCTCTCTGTTCAGGAAGGTTATCCCTGCGGAGCTTCTTGCCCCATGTAGGCCTGTGAACATGGTCTTCTTCTCCTCCTGTGGCCTTCAGTGGACTGCGTCTCTCAAGGGACTGGGCCGCTTAGCAAAGTTGTCAAACCTGCGGGCTGAGCTGCTCACAGGATTTCTTCATTGACCTCACGTGCCTTATTGAGGAAGCGCTGACAGGTACAACTGAGCAGGTCTGAAGTGTGGCCTCCTCAGCCCTTCCGTGTCCCTGGGCCCCTCAGGGTGGCTCCTCCTTTATCTCTGGTATAAATGCTTTGCATCTTCTCACATGTTTACTTGGTTTATCAGATTCATTGATTTTTTTTTTTTTTTGGTTAGAAACTCACTTCTGGTTTTTCTCTGTTGTTTTCTCATTTTTAATCTATTGGTATCTCCTCTCAGTTCTACCCTTTTCATTCTGCTGCTTTAAGATTACATCTCTTGGGTGGCTGGGAGTTGGCTCACCTGACAGCTCACACTTCACCATGCACACGGGGACCTGGGTTTGAAGCCTTGGCTGGCCACCATAGAGGGACACTGGGCAAAGGGGGAGCTTCTCAGCGACCAGCCATGTGGCGTCTCTACCTTCTTTTTCTCTCTTTCTCTATCTTTCATTCTCTATCGGGGGAAAAAAAAAAAAAACAAAGACTTCCTGAGGTAGGGCTACACAGCAGCAGCTGTGTTTCTCTCCCCTCCCGGGTCAACTAGGAACACCAAAGGAGACCACCTGGGACGGCAACAAGGCAGGACTAGAACGACTTCAGGAACCCACCAAATCACCCGTGAGTGCAAACTTGTGTGGCTCGTGGACAGAGAGGAGCCTAGGGAGAGATTAAGTGGCTGGTGACAGTCCGGCAGTTTACCAGTTGAGACACCACCTCCAGTCTGTTTCACCAACAAAAAGACGGCTGAAGGGAGGAGAGGACTCCCCTGAGACTCACCAAATGCAACTGTGAGTCTCCATTACTACTGCCCTCAGAATCTGAGGCAGTGACAGGGAGGCCCTGTGCTGACACCAGGGGACAGAGAACTGACCAGGAAACTCAGGAGAAGATCTCTACCTCGGTGGCCTAGCAGTGGGGCTGTGAGAGTCTCTTTGCATAACCACTGGATTATCTCTGACCCACCCTGCTTTATCTCCTGGTCAGGAGTCAGTGAGTAAGCTAAGAAGCCTACTAATAATTTAAAAGCCCTCAGGCTCCCATAGCCTACAGGGAAGAAAAAGAACAAAAGAGGCTTTTAAGCCACTGAGCTCCAACTCAGAGATTAAAAAAATATTGAAACTGTAAATTTCCACACCTGGGAAACCTTTAACTACCTTACTTAGACACAAGTCAATCCAGGCAATCAGTAATTTGAAAAGTACTGAGAGAGGGACCTCATAACATACTATATAAAATGGTTAAACCAACAAGAAGAAATATTGGAGAAATGAACCAGGACAAGAGTCCAGCTCAAAGCCCCCCAAAGGTTGAACCACAAAATCATGAGGTCAACATCCAAACCCTAGTTAAGGAAATAACCACAGGTGTGTGTAAAGAGTTTGAAATAACTGTCATCAGAATTGCAGAAACAATGAATGAGACTCTGGAAGGAAACACTCGTTATCTCAAGGTTATCAGAGAGCTGAAAGATGAAATAGCTGAGCTAAGAACACAATTACCTGAACAAGCTAAAACAGTATCAGAACAGGGTAACAAAAAAGATGAACTCCAGAAAACAGTACAGGGGAGAGAGAATAGAATAAATGAGGCTGAAGACAGAATTAGCAAGATCAAGGACGAATTAAAAATTATGAGTCACTACTCAAGGAAATTGAAAAAGGCACAAAGAAATGGAAAGATATTCCATGTTCATGGGTTGGCAGAATTAACATCATCAAAATAAATATGCTACCCAGACCCATACACACATTTAATGCTATACCCATCAAGATTTCAACCACATTTTTTAGGAGAATAGAATAAATGCTACAGATGTTTATCTGGAACCAGAAAAGACCTAGAATTGCCAAAAAAATCTTGAGAAGGAAGAACAGAACCAGAGGCATCACACTCCCAGATCTCAAATTGTATTATAGGACCATTGTTATAAAAATTGCTTGGTACTGGAACATGAATAGACACACTGACCAGTGGAATAGAATTTAGAGCCCAGAAGTCAGCCCTCACACCTATGGACATCTAATCTTTGACAAAGGTGCCCAGACTATTAAATGGGGAAAGCAGAGTCTCTTCAACAAATGGTGTTGGAAAAAAAAATGGGTTGAAACATGCAGAAGAATGATACTGAACCACTATATTTCACCAAATACAAAAGTAAATTCCAAGGGGATCAAGGATGTTAGACCCCAAATTCTCAGATACATCGAGGAAAATATTGGCAGAACTCTTCCACATAAATTTTAAGGACATCTTCAATGAAACGAATCCAGTTACAAAGAAGACTAAGACAAACATAAACCTATGGGACTACATCAAATTAAAAAGCTTCTGCACAGCTAAAGAAACCACTACCCAAACAAAGAGACCCCTCACAGAATGGGAAAAGATCTTTACATGCCATACATCAGACAAGAGTTTAATAACCAACATATATAAAGAGCTTGCCAAACTCAACAACAAGAAAACAAATAACCCCATCCAAAAATGGGGGGAGGACATGGACAGAATATTCACCACAGAAGAGATCCAAAAGGCCAAGAAACACATGAAAAAATGCTCCAAGTCTTTGTCAGAGAAATGCAAATAAAGACAACAATGAGATACCACTCATTCTCACTCCTGTGAGAATGTCACACATCAGAAAAGGCAACAGCAATAAATGCTGGAGAGGGTGTGGGGTCAAAGGAACCCTCCTACACTGTTGGTGGGAATGTCAATTGGCCCAACCTCTGTGGAGAACAGTCTGGAGAACTCTTAGAAGGCTAGAAATGGACCTACCCTATGATCCTGCAATTCCTCTCCTGGGGATATATCCTAAGGAACCCAACACACCCAACCAAAAAGATCTGTGTACACATATGTTCTTAGCAGCACAATTCATAATAGCCAGAACCTGGAGGTAGCCCAGGTGTCCAACAACAGATGAGTGGCTGAGCAAGTTGTGGTATATATACACAATGAAATACTACTCAGCTGTAAAAAACTATGACTTCACCGTTTTCAGCTGATCTTGGATGGACCTTGAAAAATTCATGTGAAGTGAAAGAAGTCAGAAACAGAAGGATGAATATGGGATTATCTCACTCTCAGGCAGAAGTTGAAAAACAAGATCAGAAAAGAAAACACAAGTAGAACCTGAAATGGATTTGACATATTGCATCAAAGTAAAAGACTCTGGGGTGGGTGGGTGGGGAGAATACAGGTCCATGAAGGATGATAGAGGACCTAGTGGGGGTTGTATTGTTATATGGGAAACTGGGGAATGTTATGCATGTGCAAAGTATTATATTTACTGTTGAATGTAAAACATTCATTCCCCAATAAAGAAAAAAAAAAAATTTCCGTGTCCCATCCCCTCCATTGGAAGCTTTTCTATTCTTTATCCTTCTAGGAGTATGAGCCAAAGGTGAGTGTGTGAGTGTGTGTATGTGTGTGTGTGTGTGTGTGTGTGTGTGTGTGTGTGTGTGTGTGTGTGTGTGTGTGAGAGAGAGAGAGAGAGTGTGTGTGTGAGAGAGAGAGAGACAGAGAGAGAGAGAGTGTGTGTGTGTGAGAGAGAGAGAGACAGAGAGAGAGAGAGAGTGTGTGTGTGTGTGTGTGTGTGTGTGTGTACATATGAGTGCAACTCTAGAGCCTGGCCAGTGAATAGGAAGGCATCTGTGACCCTTTGACTGTTGAGAAATGCTCCCTCACAGAGCTCTGTTCTTTCCACCACTCTCCTTTTGCCCCACTTGGAAGTTTGTACACAGCTTATGCCTCCCCCAACCACCTGACCCGTATGCCTAATTCTGAGCCTGACCCTGAATCCTAGCCCTAACCCTGACCTCACCCTGAGCCTGACCCTCCACCTGGCCCTGACTTTGAATCCAACTCTGAGCCTGACCCTGAGCCTCGTGCCCATCCTGAATTTTGCTCTGACCTGGACGCTAACTTGACGCTAACCCTGAGCTCCCATGTAATCCTCACTTTAAACTGAATCTTTCCCTAACTTCTGATGCTGATACTGACCCTGATCTTGATCCTGACTATAATTTTAACATAAAACTGATCCTGACCCCGGCTCTTGGCCCTAAACCAAAGCTGACCCTTAGCCTGACCCTCGACCTGGCCCTGACCTTGAATCTAACGTTGAGCCTGATCCCAACCCTAAGGCAGATCCTGAACATGACCCTGAACTGTGCTCCTTTCCCCCCCATCTGGCAATCATCAGTGTGTTGTCCTTGTCTAAGAATCCACTTGTTTTTTTGTTTGGAGAAAGAGCAAGTTCTTACAGAAGAGTAATGATCTGAACGAGGAAAACTTGAATAGATGGTGGAAAAGCTTGTTAGACTTTCTAGATCACACACTTACTTTGCCAGCAGTGTTCACGAGACTGCTTCACTATATTTTGCTTCCTTTTTAAATCTTTTCTTCTTGTTTTAAAGTGTTTGATTTATTTATTTGTTTATTGTCTACAGACACAGAGAAATCGAGAGGAAATGGGAAGACTGAGAGTGAGCTTTCTCACTCCTGAAGCTTTCCCCCCTGCAGGCGTGAACTGGGCATTTGAACCTGGGCCCTTGCACACTGCAACATGTACACTCAACCAGGTGTACCGCCACCTGGCCCCCTGTACTCTGCTTTCTGCTGACTGATAAACATATCCCTTTCTATCAACGTTGATGTACAATGCCTTTGTGTTGCAGGATTTTTCATTGTAGAATGTCAGGCACTAGCCATAGGATGTCAAATACTATATATATACTTATATATAATATATATAAGAAGTATATATATATATATTCTTCTGATTCTTGAAGTTGAAGCTATATTTCTTCTGCTTTGTGGTCCCAAACTATTTTATTTTATCACCAGGCTTCTGGGAAGGAGATGAGAGGTAATTGTTGTTTCAAAGTAGACTGTCAGACATCAAAAACACAGCTTTTCAATTGTTACCTTTCCACATCATTAGAAGGGTTCCCACTGTCCTGTTTATTATGCAAAGTTAATTGTTCCTGTGATCAAGAGGCTTCCAGGAAACAGCTTTTTATCTAAGTAATCAGTGAACCGTAAACTGCACATTTTGACTTCATAGGTTGTAAAGTACAACAAGTGTCAAAGCTCATTTTTATTCCAAAACAATCCGAAGGAAGTACAGATATCAGGCTCAACACCTGGAGGGGATAGTAACTAGCTGGACAGCCCTTTGGAAGAACAGGTCTTCCTACTAATGGCGTTGCACCCATTTGAGTAAGTGGATACCTTCATTTCCTGGAATAAACATCATAGGGGAAAAAAAAGGACACACACAAAGAAATATCCCTCTCACCCTCCATGCTTCTAAGTCCCCCCACAATCTTCACTTCGTTACAATAACTTATCAAAATGGACTCCATTTAGCCCCATTCTCCTGTCTTGAACAGGCTGGCCTCTGTCCAGCCTTCACGTCTCTTGTCTGTCTCCTTCAGAGACCCTTCTTCTGGAACGCCTCATCTGAGACGCGCTCAGTGTGTGACCTCTGCCTGACCTTAGGCCTCTTCTGCTCTGTGCCTTTCTACTCGCCCTACCCTCTTTAGTGGACTTGTGCACAGGTGTGGTTTCATTAGGGCACAAGAAGATACAAAGCTTCCAAGCTGTAGCTTTGTGTGTGTGTGTGTGTGTGTGTGTGTGCTTTCCCCCATAGGGGTCTCTGTGAACAAGGGGTGGTATGTCTTTCCTTTCCACACCTCGGACTCCCAGAATGGTTCTCCTAGCCACGTGTAAGTGTGTGTATGTGTACGTGTGTGTGTCCTCTTCATCACACTATCAGCAGCTTAGGTGACTAGAGTTTCAGAAGGGCCAGATGAGGCAGTAGAGGGGCTCCTGGGCTCACTGTGAACCCCACCTTCAAAGCTATGCTCATCCCAGAGCTCCTGCATTCAAGTCTGATACGTTCAGGTGTCCAGGTGTCTGTCCACACTGACATGACAAGTGTTACTTGGGGCTTCCCACAGAACCAAGCCAGTCCATGACAAGAAACAGCGTGAATGTCAGCAGAGAGGTAGGGTGTGGCCCGTTCCCTTTCACAATGAAAGCTCCTTACTTCCTTCAGGCCTGTGAAGCCCATGCTGCTCAGCATTGTGGAATCTCTTAGCGGAAACAGACACGAAATAGTCTTTAAAACAACATTTGCGCATACCATAAAGATGAAACGATGGAAGACAGCTGTAAAGGCCAAATAAAGGAGAAGCAACAAAGCAGAGAGGAGGCAGTTAATGAAAAGCCACACTGGATTCAGAGCGATAGACGCAGTTCTGATCTGACAGCACAGCCGAGTGGCACTGAGCCGTCTGCCAAGCCTTCTGAGTCAGCCTCATCTTTCTTTTGTTAAATGAGATGGTTGTGGAGAGGATCTCTGAGATCCTTAGGGCTCTGAGAAGCTGCAACGCCTTGGGGACACGCTGAGAAGTAAATAATACGGTTGTGGTGACCGCTAGTGGACCTGGAGCACCCTGGAGTATCTTTAGCAAGAAGAAAATGCACCACTGATGGATTCTGTGCAGAGGACAGGGAGTGCACTGCAGAGGGTCTGGGAGACCGAACACATGGGAAATATCTTGTCTCATTCAAGGGCGCCAGGATGTCAGAGTCGGATGGTATCTGCGAGCTGTGTTCGCACATTTGACTTTACAACAAGGGGAGGAAGGGGGACAGAGGCTAAGCTGTGATTAGCATTACACTCGGCGAGTAAGAGGTGAGGACTGTGTGTGCGGGGTCTGGGCAGTGTCATGTCCTGTGCTCCCAGTCATCGGCCTCAGAGGACAAAGCGGGTTCGGGCACTATTACCAGCAGCTACTCGGTCGGGGCGAATGAAACCTATCCGCAGGGGCTGCAAGTGTTAGTGTCGTCAGCACAGAGAGCTCTTACACACCGATTGGGAAACGGATAAAAATAACGACGCTGTCGGTCACAGGAATGCTTGGCGAAGAGGAAGTGCTGTGCCAAGAGGCCCCAGTCTTCTTCATCCTCCTAGAAGACATCAGACGTCGTAAATAAAAGCTATGCAACACCGGGCATGCTCGGGGTAAACTGCATTACACAACGGGGTCCCCCCAAAAGTATCTCTGCTGGACTCACAACCCCAAGATGGCTGCATGGCAAGGGCAGGAAGTGGCGGGCTTGCTGAAGTTCTTTCTTTTTGGCTTATTAAATATCCAGGGATTTTGCTAGCTGGTTGCCTTGTCCTTGCTTGTCCAGTGACCATCAACAGTCATTGGCTTAAAGTCGGCTTTTGTGATAGTATTTACATAAATCGGCAAGCATTACAAGTTAGGCTTTTTCTCCTGGAGAGTCTATTGTTTGACCAGCCAGGCATGGCACCGGAGATCCGAATACATATCCCTTCCCAGGTCCGTCATCTAGACAGGAGGCCCGTGCTTGAGTACATTCCTGATCTTACTAAAATTTTATCTTCTCTTGAGGCCAGTCATGATGGTTTGCCGTTGGAGCAGTTGACAATTAGAACTGATTAATATGGAAAGTCCATCTGAGAAGAGCAATTAAGGTTGAATTTCCTGTACGCAGTCAATCAGGCTGGGTGATACAGGGAGTTGATGGAAGCCGCTGAAAAATACAGTTAGTTAGGGAATTAAGGTTTCCTTGCAACTAAATCTTTATTTTATTTATTACAACATCGTTTCATGCTCTGAGTCTTCTGTGGATCTTTGAGAAGATACCAAGAATAACTGTACTTTGTATATAGACAGAGACAGAACAGAATCATAACTAGGCAATTTCACTGTAAATCAATGGCTCAGTGATGGCAGATCTTTCACAGGAGTTTTGCCAATGTAAAACCAGAGTCAAAGTGAAGAATCAGCTAACTATCCTTATGTTTCCCAGGCAGCCTATTTTCTTGTGATTGAACTTCCCTTAGCAGTTCATTCAAGGTGTTTTTTTTTTTCTTTCAATTGTCAACTTACAGTTAAGACTAAAATGGAAGCAAAACAGAAATTGGATGAATGCTATCACATAATTGTTCTAATGGTTGTGTTGAAACATAATTTATAAGCCGCAAAAAATCACACAGTGTAAACACTTGAGTTCACTGGCATCCAGTAAACGGGGTTGTGCCCTCACTGCTACGGTCCAGCTTCCACTTCTATTCACACAAAATATCTTTGAGCTTTGGGTCATCCATTCCTACTCCCAGCCCCACCCCCAGCCCCTAGAAACCAGTGATTTTTAATAATTGATTAATTAAATGAATAAATAAAAAAGGGAAGTTGATAGGGGAGAGGAAGGCAGGGAGGGAAAGAGACAGAGAGACACCTCCAGCCCTGCTTCACAGCTCACAAAGGTTTTCTTCCTGCAGGTGGGGACTGGGGACTTGATGCCGGGTCCTTGATCATTGTAATATGTGTGAGCGCACGAATGCCCAGCCCCTTGATTTATTTTTTTCATGAATCTAAATTTGTGTATCCTGGGTATTCAATATGAGTAGAGTCACATGCGTGGCCATAAGTGTAGGATTCTTCTGTGTATTTCAAGTTACTGCCTGGTGTCACTTTGAGACTTAAAAGTTTACATCATCTGAGCAGGGGAGATATCATAATGGTTATACAAACAGACTCTTAAGTCTGAGACTGTGAAGTCCCAGGTTCAATCCCCCACACCACCATAAGCCAGAGTTGAGCAGGGCTCTGGGACAAAAAAAAAAACTAAAAAAACTAAAAACAAAACAAAAAAAGAGTTTACATCGTTATCATTACTGTTGTTGTTATTATTTGCATGCCAGATTTGCTAGCCACAAATTATCTTAGCTGCTTTATTTGGGAATATTTCTATGTTGCTTTTATTTGTTTGTTTGTTTGTTTGTTTGTTTATTAGCTCAGGCTTCATCTGGGTGTTATTTTACCATCCCTGGTCAACTTCTTTCAGCTAGAGAGAGATGTCCTTGATGCCATAGAACCCCACCCCCAAACCTTCATGACAAGCCACATGCTCTGCCTAGTGAGCTAATTCCTTTCAGCATTTCAACACAACAGTTTTATGAATATGGGATACACATCCAGTTTGCCACCTTCAAAGTCCAAGTTCCTGGTTTTTGGTACATCCATAACTTTGTGACTTGGTTACAAACATCTGATTACAGAATGGCTTTAACACCTGAAGAGACGCTCCGTCCCCACTGGCGGTCACTCCCCATCCCCCTGTCCTCAGCCCTGGCAGCCACGGATTGCCTTTCTGCCTGCACAGACTTGCCTGTTACAGGTAGCTCAGGTAAGCCCAGCGTACTACGCCTGTGCTGCCTTCTACTTGCCACAGTGTGTCCAGATCTTATCTATCTATCATGTGCCGCATGGCAGAGTTATATTCCTTTTTTTTTTTTTGTCACTGAACAATATTCCATTGCATGGGTATAACACATTTTGCTTATCCTTCAACTTTTGGGGAAATTTTGCTGGATTCCAGTTTCCGAATAGTCTGAATAATGCTGCTATTACCATTCATATAAGAATTTTTTGGTGAAACGTGCTTTCGTTTCTCTTGAACTCTTTCAGGGATGTCATCCCACTGCCTCTGAAAGTCACTATTTCTGACAAAATGTCTAGTTTCTTTTCTCCATATTTCCCCTTTGTTTTTGACTTCCCAACTGTGAGGAATGTATTGACACACAAACCTCCAAGTGTACCTCCTACTTGGGTTTCCACCCACTTTCTCTGACCTCTGTTCATTTCTCATCACTGATTTCCCCGTCGGCGTTGGCTACACTTCCTGTCTGCTTCTCTCGTAACCCACCCCCATCTAAAACATAGAGATTTCCAGCTGTACAGCGGACTCTCGGGGCTGGAAGGCTGTGACTATAAGTGCTGTGATCTGACCTCTGTGCAATCAACATAAGCAAGAGTCCAGAGTCCAGAATCCCCGCGGCACATGAGGATGTCACCACACTTATAAGTGAAAACTCCTAGTACTAAGCAATCATCTCTTTTTATTCAACCACGCACACATTCGTTTAGCTGACCTGCTTATTCTAGTTCAGGGTCACGGATGACAGGCCTATCCTGCCACTCACAGTGCTAGGTGGGAACCAACCTGCACAGATGTCCTGTGCACCGTGGGGCACACTGACCCATGCGCACACTCCCAGCGAGCCTAATCAGACGTGGCAGCTAACCTTGTGGGCACATCTTTAGGACGTGGCAGAAGAACTGAGTACCCAGGGCAAGGGAGCAGACTTGGGAGACTGTGCCAACTCCACACAGAGAGTGGCCCCAGCCAGAACTGTAGCCCTTCTCATCAGCATTGTAATTAAGTAACACAGAGCAAAACAGTGTCATTTGTAGCTCTGCTTATATTGTGCCATCTGGATCCTGAGGTTTTTTTTTTTTCACTGTTAATTTCTGCTGCAGTGAGTAGTTGTTTCTTCTCTGCTTTCTTTTTAATTTTAACTATCAAAAACTTAGGGGAGTTGGGCAGTAGCACAGCGGCTTAAGTATACGTGGTGCAAACGCAAAGCGCAAGGACCCCGGTTCAAGCCCCCTGGCTCCCCACCTGCAGGGGAGTCACTTCACAGGCAGTGAAGGAGATCTGCAGATGTCTGTCTTTCTCTCCCCCTCTCTGTCTTCCCCTCCTCTCTCCATTTCTATCTGTCCTATCCAACAACGAAATCAATAACAAGAACAATAATAACTAGAACAATAAAACAATGAGGATAACAAAAGGGAATAAATAAATATTTTTTTAAAAAATTAAAATAACTTAGGATTGGAAGTCAGGTGGTAGCGCAGTGGGTTAAGTGCACGTGGCACAAAGCGCAAGGACTGACACGAGGATCCTGGTTCGAGCTCCTGGCTCCCCACCTGCAGGGGAGTCGCTTCACAGGTGGTGAAGCAGGTCTGCAGGTGTCTGTCTTTCTCTCCCCCTCTCTGTCTTCCCCTCCTCTCTCCATTTCTCTCTGTCCTATCCAACAACAACAACAGCAATGACAACAACAATAAGAAGAACTACAATGATAAACAACAAGGGCAACAAAAGGGAATAAATAAATAAAAAATAAATATTAAAAAAAAAAACTTAGAACATCCAAAAGGAAATCTGAAACGTATCTGATCTTTATGGAGCATGGCAACCACATTACAAACAATGCTTCCAGCTGTGGCTGGTCTTTCTAGAAGGTACACAAAACTCAGAAACCTCCCAGTTCACCTCACGGTTCAGCACCAGGGACAGAAATTGCATTTACATCCCCCACTGGCGAGGACAATGCTCCACGTGGCAGTGCTGCACTTCTCTGACAGGTGTGCATTGTCAGCATGGGCTATTTTTGCCTCAGTTCCACTTGCCACATTTCAAACGCTTTTGCACCCACTGACACTTATCATTGCTTGAGAAGTTACAGATCTTTGTAAGCTGTGCAGACTAATTAGGCCACGGCTGTACATGCCTGCAGTGCTGGGCTAGCGTCGCCGGAGAGAGAAGAGACCAGGAACTTGTGACGGAGCAGAACGCAAATCTTTATTCATGCAGACACCCCAGAGTCGGCCCAGAGTCGGGTGTGAGCACAGCGGGTTTAGGCCACGTGGAGCTAGCAAAATGGCCGCCTCCCACTACGCACGCCAGCCCTTCTCCGGGTCTTCTCCAGGTCGGGATGCAGAAGAGAAAGAGAGAGAGTGGAAACAGAAATGAACTTTATAGGAGAATTTCAGAAGTGGCAAGTCGGGACGGAATTGGCTAGCAAAGGGGGCGGAGAAAACAAGGCATTCTGGGAAGGTAGACAGCTTCCGTAGCAATGGCGGCCATAGTTTTTTAGCTCGCGGAAATGGGCGATACCCTGAGGGGGTAATATGGTGGCAGAGGAGTCATTTTTAAAACAAGGCAGAAGACTGATATGCAAATAATAATACTCACATGGGAATACGGTGGTTTGAGGGTCCTGCCTAACTCAACCCCATCTGTGCAATATCCCAACACTGCAGGAAGCACAAAGCTGATAGGCCAAGATGTCTTGTCTGGATGTTTCCCCACAGTCCAGCTGGATAGTTGGAGAAATCGAGTTGAATGCTGGGGCATTTAGCATGGGGCTGCCATATTGGATGACACAGATACGGAACATTCCACCAATTACAGAAAACTGGGTGGGAAGAGTGGTGCAGACCAGCTCACTTTCCCTGGAACATGGGGGTCAGACACGATAGCTGAGAGGGAGAAGTGAGAAGGCTATAGACTTGGCTTTCAAGAAAAACCTGTGTTTGCCGCCTGGGCTTACTTACACAATAGCCACTACAGAATGTAGATATTTGCATGTAGATTAATAGAGAGTACTCTTCTGAACTTGCCTCTTTTTTAAAAATTTTTTAAAAAATTTATTTTCCCTTTTGTTGCCCTTGTTGTTTTTCATTGTTGTTGTAGTTATTGTTGTTGTAGTTGTTGTCGTCGTTGTTGGATAGGACAGAGAGAAATGGAGAGAGGAGGGGAAGACAGAGAGGGGGAGAGAAAGACAGACACCTGCAGACCTGCTTCACCGCCTGTGAAGAGACCCTCCCCCGTAGGTGGGGAGCCGGGGGCTCGAACCGGGATCCTTAGGCTGGTCCTTGCGCTTTGCGCCGTGTGCGCTTAACCCGCTGCGCTACCATCTGACTTCCCTCTTTTTTTTTTATATAGTCCAAATATTTCATTTAATTACGTTTCTCTGTTGACCATGCCATGAATGTATAGGGAATGGGTTCCAGCTGCTCTAGTGCCTTTCCGTTCTCACAACTTGCGCTTCTCTGGCTGGAGCAGGCTGTGCTTCAGCTGAACCCAAATGCCCTTCTCTTTGGCTTCCTTCTTTTCTTTTCTTTTCTTTTCTTTTCTTTTCTTTTCTTTTCTTTTCTTTTCTTTTCTTTTCTTTTCTTTTTTTTTTCTCTTCTGAAGCCATCTCCACTCTCAGAGTGCATAATATGTCTCTTAAATCATGAAGGGACAAGCAACTGTACATCTGTTGTAGGTCCCTAAATTGTAATTTTGCTGGTCTTCTTCCTGCAAAGATGTTGGACAGTGTCCAAGCGACTTGATGTCTCTGAAGCAGGAACAACAAATGATTACTCAAACACTCAAGTCTGGCCTTTTGAGAGGCCCGGTGGGGCTCACATACACTTACTCTCTTAAAGGAGTATTGCAAATAGTGAGCCTCTAACCAGTGGGTCCCCTGCCTTTTATTAGTCAGTTTCCGGATATACCAAAAGAATTCCAAAACAGTCTCTCCCAGCAAAAAGCATAACGATTCATTAAGAAGGGCAGGGGGATGGATAAGGGGCATCAGCAAAAAAGATGCATCACTGACAAGGGGCAGGAAGGCCATCAAGTCTCTTGTAGCTGACATTCTACCTTTCAAAGTGTCTCCGAATGGAATCTCAGAAGATTCACGGCTGCAAGGCTTCACAAGTCACGTTCTTGCTCATTCACATCAGGTCTCTAGAAGTCTGTGGCTTGCTGCTTTTGCGCCCAGAGCTTTTGGCACCCACCAACCCCTATCATTGCTTGAGAAGTTACAGATCTTTGTAAGCTATGCAGACTAACTAGGCCACGGCTGTACAAGCCTGCGGGAAGCACAAAGCTGATAGGCCAAAATGTCTTGTCTGGATGTTTCACTGCAGTCCAGCTGGATTGTTGGAGAAATCGAGTTCCATGCTGGAAGCAGAGCTGAATATTGAGGTGCAAAGAGGGTCTAGGTGGTGAACCCAAATGCCTGGCCTGGGCAGGGGTCCCCGGTTACTGGAGGCCAGCACTGTGACAGCCCCACACTGTCCTGAGGAGATTTCTTTCTCTCTTGACTTTCCATCATAGAAATCATGCTCTTCTTGGAAACAGTCTCCTCCACAGGAGCAGACTGACAAACGGAGCAGAGCCGTGTTACAGAAGAACTGTGCCACGTTGCCAAGGAGGGCGAGACACTGGCTGCTCCAGGGTTTACATTCGTGCTCACTCTCTCTCATCAGCTTCAAAGCAGAGAGATGGTCTTACCCCTGGGTCCACTGCCCTTTCGTTGGCTTTCAGGAGACTAACTCTCGCTTGGTTCTCCTTGATATAAAAAGGGACCCCAAAAGTTAAACTCCAGGGCAATTAAGTATGTTTGACTTGAATGGGCTATCTGAAACATGCTGAAATTAGAAAACATCAAATAAGTCAAAGCAAAGTCTGAATTGTGTAAAATCATAAAAGAAGACAGATCGCTCCTAGGTGGCTGGCTTGCTGACAGTCAGCACAGTGATCCAACACAGGCCACCCTCCAGCCCTGGACACCTTGGGGGCACAGTCCTTTGAGGGTTACACAGAAGACAATGCATCACACAGCTGCTGACGCCACAGCTGCTTCCAGTCTTAAAGAGGCTTTGAAGTTTACTTTGATTTTAAAATACCTTCCTTTACTCTCGGTATTCCCCCCTTTGATAATAGGTCTGGTTTTCATCCTTTTCTGTATTAGTCAGAGCCCTTCAGATAATCAAAATTAACAGAAGATATCCAGAGAAAGAGAGCGAGGTTTTAAGAAATTGACTCAGAGGGTAGCACAGGTGGATGTGAGCTTGCAGTCTTGAGTCTACACTGAGTCGGGCGCAGGCTGGTCACTCAAGGAGGGTTCCGATGTTGCATTAATTCTGTATATTGATGTAGTTCAGAATACAGATGGTCTCTTGCCCAAGTCCCATATTCTTTTTTTTTTTTATTTTATTTGTGATTTAATGATTATTAACATTAATAATGATGCTTGCACTATGAACCCACTGCTCCTGGAGGCCATCTTTTCCCCACTGTTGTTGTTGTTACTTGCCGGGCTAGCTTTGTGGGCGGGAGAGAGAGACGACCAGGGACTCATGGCTGAGTGGTACGCAGTTCAGTCTTTATTTATGTGGAATGCAGCGCAATCTAAGCTATCTCTAATCACAGTCCTGTCCTTATATATCCTGAGGCAGAAGTGTCAGGTTCAAAGAGGATGTAGGTAGGATAGGGGGTGGGGAGAAGGAGAAAGCATGCAAAACAGTGGGGATTAAACCAATGCCCTGAGGCAGGGCGGTGCTTAGTTAACAGTGGTTATGTAAATAGAGTACAGTGCCAAGCAGGGGGGATTAAACCAATGAAACAGAAGGGGTCTTAGAAGCAGAATTTAAAAGCAGGCCAACAGTTACTGTTGCTGTTATTGTTGTTGCTGCTGGATAGGACAGAGAGAAATTGAGAGAAGAAGGGAGATAGGGAGGGGAAGAGAAAGACATCTGCAGACCTGCTTCACCGCCTGTGAATCATAACCCCTGTAGGTTGGGAGCCAGGTGCTTGAACCGGGATCCTTGTGCTTCACACAATTTGCGCTTAACCCAGTGTGCTACCACCCCCTTTTTTAAATAATTAAAAAAACTAATTATCTTTATTTATTGTATAGAGACAGGCAGAAATCAAGAAGGTGGTGATAGAGAGACAGAGAGACACCTGCAGCTCTGCTTCAACACTCTCAAAGCTTTCCCCCCTGCAGATGGAGACCGGGGGCTTGAACCCGGATCCTTGCACATTGTAAGATGCGCCCCTGCTAGGTGCACCACCACCTGGCCCCTCCAGAACCCTCTGAACTTCTAGAGCTGTATATCTGGGAAGTTCAGATGCAGTGTCTTTAATGACTACAGCTACACAATTTCATCAATAAAATAGTCTAAGCAGGAAATTTCCAAAATACGCCTGGCTTAATGGTCTGTGAAAGTTAAGACGGTTTTGTATTGCAATTGAAAACCTTATTTTAATGTTTTCAAAACACTAATTAATGAAAACTGTATTGCTGTACCTTGAATATTGAGTTCCTCTAGCAAGTAAAATTTCTTTTTTAAAAAAATATCTGTATTGAAAAATCTCATATATGATATACTGATTCATTAGACTAAAGGAAAGCCAATAGAAATTAGTTCATGATGGATGAAACCCTAAGTGACAATATACACTCTCTAACAGAGACCTTTGTTCTGATTATAAATGTGAGTAAGAATGAGACCTAAAAATTAAAATGTCATTTCTGTTCTACAGTTTGGTAGGCTTGATTGATATTCATGTGTTGAAATGTGATTAGGACTTATTATAGTTATCAGTAGCTGAATACCAGTGAACTAAGTTTAAGGACTTTAAGGACGACTGGCTCCTGCCACATATCCAGCTAACCTTTTCTTTCAAAAGTGGTTTGTATGCACCTAGTTGTCAAGGAATATGACCAGGAATTGACTGACCAGAGCCGGAGATGGGCTAAAGTAGCTTTATTACACACAGACTGAAGATGGGGTTGCCCACGTCAACTTCAGCCCCAACCAAGACTGATCTGTAGGTCTTATACTCTCTAGCAAGAGATTTCAGAAGAAGATTTGACAAGCAGTTTATATGAATTTGCATTTGATTCTTACCTTAGCTTCTTGAGTTTTATTTCATCCCTCTGAACCACCTGTCAGGTGGGTCAGGTTCCCCTTGCGCTCTCAGAGCTGACATGGCCAGGTGTTTGTTGCCTTGACAACGGCTATTCTTGGCGGCCACCTTGGGCTGCATGTGCGTCTGTGCTGGGCGTCCCCGGAGCGGGAGGCTGGGACTTTCCCAGGGCCCACTCCTTCTGACCTACTATATTCTTAACAAGCTTGTTCCGAGTGGCCTTCTCACAATCACGTCATGAGCTCATTCATATTACAGTCAGACATTATAAGCACAAATCTTGAGAGTCTTTCTCATAAGTCTGCCATCTTCATAAACCCCAAACAAAAGCCCCCAGTAGCTTTTAGTTTTTTTCAGTAGATAAGTAGTAAACTGAACGTGGACAAGATAGGCATGGAGAAGTGTCGGTGAAGAATTAGAGGGGGTGGGGGAGAAAAGCAGAGAGAAGGAAAAAAGATGATGTCTATAATATATAGACTCCTTCCTGGTTGTAGGCCAGGCTGGAGCTGATGGCTGGTTCCTTTGAGAATTGGAGAGTCTCAAGTGGAAATAAAGTCAAACTAGCTTATGCCATGCTGTCTGTTATGATGTCAGACAGTTGTCTACAGGGCCATGGGAGACTTGCCCCACTGGTGGGATTGTCACGGCATCCTGTGTGGCATCTAGTCACTGCCTGGTCTTGGGGTTGCAGGGTCAGGAATCTGTTGAGCTCTGGTCCTCGCTCCCTTTGCTCACTGAGTGGCTTTCACTATTTTGAAGTTCCATTCTCTGCTTTTCTTAAATGTTGTAAGTAGGATACAGAGTCCACTGCGTCTGACATTCCATACTAAGTAGTATGTCGGCTTAAATTACTGTGACTTACTTGATGTTTGTGATACTCAGGCATCCAAGACACCAAAATGAATGGAGAAATGTCACATACGCACAAAGTATTGTATTTACTGTCGACTGTAAAACATTAATTACCCAATAAAGAAATTAAAAAAAAAAAAGAAACCAAAATGTAAGCGCAGTCTTTATGCCATGGCTGATGAGGAATAACAAAAAGGTCTGGCCAATGCATGCGTCAGGGTATTTATTCCACAGACCCACTTGAGACACACTTAGTGGAGCTGCTAGTGGAGCTCCATCTATTCTCCTCTAGTGTGATGTGAAAGTGCGCAGTACCATTTAAACAGTAAAACCACCTCGTATTAATTGCAACCGATACAATGTGGAGTCACATTAAAAAAAAAAAATAGAGTCCCTAAACCTGTAAGATTCAGTTACAGTCCAATCTAAAACCCGCCTCAGAGGTTATGTCCGTGTTCTCTGTGGCTGAGGGGGTGCAAGATAGCCATATCCCACAGATAACCCTAACGTGATCCTCTGGCATAGTGACATGTTCCCAATAAGACAGGCGACCTACAAGAAAATGACAAAGTAGCTAGTTTGCAAGCCTTACAACCCAGCTTTATGTTCCTCTGCTTCTGGCCTGAGCGGGTGGCCATTCTTAGAATCTTAGAATCTCAACTTTCTACACTTGTGAAGTGAAGGCAATATTTGAACCCAATTAGTCAGAACAGAATGAGAATTCCACAGTCAAGTCTGCCAGGGGAGAGAGCTAATGCCAACCATCTATCCATCTATCCATCTATCTATCCATCCGTCCATCCATCCATCCATCCATCCATCCATCCGTCCATCTGTCCATCCATCTATCATCTATCTATCTATCTATCTATCTATCTATCTATCTATCTATCATCTATCTTTGCGGAGTTGGGTCCCCACACATACATGATGACACCACTCCTGAGTCCTTTTTCATTCAGGCAAAGAAACAAAGAGAGGGAGGAAGAGACACCATGCTCCCAGAACTTGCGTCGTGTGGGGTCCTCCCATGTGGTGCTTGGGCTCTAAGCTGGCCTCTGCATGGCAAAGCTGTCAGCTGATTCTTCTTCTTCTAGCGTTTGCCCTTCTTCCGTAGCCAGTCAACAGCATCAGGTTGAGCCTGATGTAAAGTTTCGAGACCTCCTTTGAATCTGGAGAGGTGGCAGTCGTTGACTATGTGGGTCATAGTCTGTCTGGAGCCACAGGGGCAGTTCGGGTCGTCTCTGGCTCCCCAGCGATGGAACATAGCGGCGCACCGGCCATGGCCTGTTCCATAGCGATTGAGGAGGGCCCAATCATAACGTGCTAGGTCAAAGCCGGGTTGACGCTTGCAGGGGTCTGTGATGAGGTGTTTGTTCTTTACCTCAGCTGATTGCCAACTCTGTTTCCAAGAGTCTGGAACAGAGAAGTTCAGTGTAGGCGTAGGGGACCAGATTGGGTGACGAGATGTCAAGCGTTGGACAGGATGGGCGAAGATATCTGCGTATATTGGCAGGTCCGGTCGAGCGTAGACGTGGGAAATGAACTTAGATGATGCCGCATCCCAGTGAATATCTGGCGGGGCGATGTTGCTAAGAACTGGCAGCCATGGAACCGGGGTGGAATGGATGGTTCCAGAAATGATCCTCATGGAGGAATATAATTTGGAGTCGACCAAGTGGACATGGGGGCTACGGAACCATACTGGGGCACAGTATTCTGCAGTGGAATAGCATAATGCCAGAGAGGATGATCGCAGTGTGGAAGTGCTCGTGCCCCATGAGGAGCTGGCCAGTCTTGCAATGATGTTATTCCTTTGCTGCAGTTTTTATGAGATGTTCGTGAAATGACAGGTTGCGATCGAGAGTAACGCCAAGATAGACTGGCTGATGCAGTGAGCTGTCTCTCCTGCCCCAACTCCAAGCTTTTGTCCTAAGCATTTGGGGAGATGCAGTGGCCATTTACAGGCGCCGAGAAGTCTGTCCTAAAATGTTACATGGGAAAGACTAGAGGTCACATTTGGGGACATGTCTGTTTTGAGATGCCTGTCTGGAGTTTATGTTAATTAAGATATTAAAGGGAGGGAGTCGGGTGGTACCACAGTAGGTTAAGTGCAGGTGGCACAAAGTGCAAGGACCGGCATAAGGATCCCGGTTCGAGCCCCCGGCTCCCCACCTGCAGGGGGGGTGGTCACTTCATGAGTGGTGAAGCAGGTCTGCAGGTGTCTGTCTTTCTCTCCCCCCCGGCTTCCCCTCCTCTTTCGATTTCTCTCTGTCCTATCCAACAACAATGACATCAATAATAACTACAACAATAAAAACAACAAGGGCAACACAAAAAGGAATAAATAAATATATAAAAAAGATATGAGAGAGAGCAGAACATATAGACTAGACTTAAGAGTCAATAATGGATGAGGTTTTTATTTATTTTTTTTTTGAAGATTTAATACTTATTTGCAAAACTGTAAGCTAATAGGGGTATAGCCCCATACAATCCCCAACACCAGAGTTCTCTGCTCCCAGCCCCTCCACTGGAAGATCAGCAGTTCTTCCAAGGTCACAGAGGTGGGCTTAGTCCCCTTTTCTCTCTGCCTTCAATTCTCTCCCCGCCCCCAACACCTATTACAACTTCCAAGTGTCTTGCCCCCTCTTCTCTCTCACATAAGAGCAACAGTGTCTGGTTTTGTCTGGTGTTTTCCAGATGCCTCTCTGAATGAGAGTTTTCTTTCTTTTTTTTATTGATTTAATAATGATCAACAAGACCACAGGATAAGAGGGGTACAATTCTATGACCAGAGTTCTGTATCCCACCCCCTCCACTGAAGCTTCCCTATTCTTTATCCTTCTGGGAGCATGGACCCAGGATCATTATGGGGATCAGAAGGAGGAAGGTCTGGCTTCTGTCACTGCTTCTCTGCTGGGCATGGGTGTTGGCAGGTGGATCCACACCCCCAGCCTGTCTCTATCTTTCTCTGGTGGAGCAGGGCTCTAGGGTGGTGGGATTCCAGGTCACAATGGTGAGATCGTCTGCCTAGAGTTTTTTCAACGGTACATAGTCCCCGAAGCTTGTTCCTTATGTATCCTGTCTCCTCAGAACCCGAGTCCCTTGTAGGCAGATATTCAAGACACCAGTGGCATGGCGAGGGACGTGACATATGACCTGCTTTATAACCACAGATGCTCCCCATGGTACGTGCCCACGTCTCTGGCGCACCAGCCAAGCCTTTAGGGAGAGTGTTCTATGCTCACTGCACAAATCCCAAATCCATGCTCGAAGAACCTTGTCAGTCAGCGGACCCAGCTTCCCTCGTTTCTCCTTCTTATGTTGTTCCTGTTCCTTGTATAGATCATTTTCTTGTTGTTGTTATTGTTGCCAGGGCCTTCACTGCTCCAAACCAGCTTTTCAGGCCTGGGTCATGTATACAGCACTGCAGGCGCACTACCCAAGTGAGCTATCTTGCTGGCCCTTGTATAGATGATGATACTTGTTTTTAAAAAGATAAAACAAAATAAAATAATAATAATAATAATAAAACATTTCATCCCTTCATCCTGCACCGTGGATCTGACTCACATTGGAAAAACATTTACTGCTCCTGGGATGGTCTGAGCTCTGCTGGCAGACTTGGAGTTTTGATGTGTTTCACTGTCCAGTTTGCTTTTTGGATGACTATGTTTCTTTTTTTGTTTGTTTTTAATTTTTTATATTTATTTATTCCCTTTTGTTGCCCTTGTTTTCTTATTGCTGTTGTAGTTATTATTGTTGTTGTTATTAATGTCATTTTTAGATAGGGCAGAGAGAAATGGAGAGAGGAGGGGAAGACAGAGAGGGGGAGAGAAAGACAGACACCTGCAGACCTGCTTCACCGCCTGTGAAGCGACTCCCCTGCAGGTGGGGAGCCGGGGGCTCAAACCGGGATCCTTATGCCGGTCCTTGTGCTTTGCGCCACCTGCGCTTAATCCACTGCGCTACCGCCCGCCTCCCCGACTACGTCTCTTAATCAGGCCTGCTAATAAGTCCACTGCATGTAAAGTCCCAGCAAGCTTGCCAACCGCTTCTTTAGTTTCCTAGATTTTAATTTGTAACTACACTTTAATAAATGATTGACAAAAATGCACCTTAAACAGGTGCATCACCACCTGGCCCCCAGAGAAGTTTTTAAAAGAAGACATTTGGAAGGCCCAGCTGTGGTTTCTCTCCTCTCCCAGCTATGCTGACACACCCACTGAGTGAGCTCAGCCATGTTTCCTGTGGAAAGGACCACATGTTGTTGACACTTTTTCTCCTGGTTGAGAGTCATTTTCTGAACAAAAACAGAAAAGAATTGGTCACTCACAGTGCATGTGCTTATGTGTGTAACTGACGCTTTGGAATCCTTCTGAAAGAATGTTTGGAAGTGTCTTGCAAGAGATCAGAATGGCCACGAAGGAAAGTCAATAATCAGACAGTATATTCAAGGAGACTAGGAGAGAATGCAGAAATCAAAGTAGGAAAAAGACCCAGTGGGACCAACAGAAGGATGGCTGGGACCTCTGGGAGGAAGTGTCACTGTACACATAGGTCCAGGCAGGGGTCAGGGTGGGACCTTTCAGCCTGCAGTTAACTGGGAGCTTTGGGAGGAAAAATGCATCTGTCCTTCACTCCTGCCCCAAATGTCTCACAGTGGGCAGGAAGGGGATGTGGGCATGGAGTCATTTTTCACAGGTTTTATTCATTTATCTATTTATTTAGGATAGATACAGAGATAAGCTGAGAGATAAGGGAGAGAGAGAAAGAGAGAGAGAGAGAGGGAGAGGGAGAGGCAGAGGGAGAGGGAGGGAGAGAGAGATAGAGAGAGAGAGAGAAGGAAAGAGGAGAGACCAGCAGCACTGTCCCGCTGCTTGTGAAGCTTCCTCCATGAAGGTGGGGTCAGCCCTTGTGCTCAGTCGGTGCCGGCAACCAGATGTGTCACCTCCCAGAGCCCCCAATTCTTGCAGGGTTTTTCCAGGTGATTCTGGTGGGCTTCCGGTGCTGAGAGGCACTACAGAATCATAAGAAAAGGGACATGAGAGAAGGAGGCCCTCCGTGAAAATACTGCACCTCATTCCTCAAGCTGAAGGCTAAAAATGGGCCTGTCTGCAGCTCGAGAGGAGGACTGAATTGCTTTCTTGATTGTTACAGGACTTTTTTTTTCTTGCCAAGCAGTGAGACTGGGAGGTTTTAGGGGCCAGAGCAGGCTCTGCAGAGCTCCCCAGGAAGAGTTCATTATTTTCACTGTTGCAATGACGCTGCATTAAACATGATATAAATTTTAAGCATGCGTCACTGAAAATCAAGGTCTGTGGTGGCCACATTAAAGTCACCAGGAAAAGTCTCATTCTGGGGGCCGGGCAGTGGCACACCTGGCTAAGCACACATATTACCAAGTCCAAGGACCCAGTTTTGAGCCTCTACTCCCCACCTGCAGGGGGAGGATGCCTCACAAGTGGTGGTCTGTAGGTATCTATATGTTTCCTTCTCCTCTCTCAAATTCTCTCTATTTTATCTTATAAAAATTGGGGAGAGGGTAGACAAAAGGGGGGGAAGCCATCAGGAGCAGTGGGTTCATAGTGCTGGCCCCAAGTCCCTGGGAAAACCCTGGTGGCAATAAAAAAACAAACAGAAAAACACTTTAAAAATAAGTAAATAAATAAATAAATATAAAAGTCTAATTTGACCCTTCTACAGCTGTCTTCCTTTGCTCATTTACCTGTCTCCCCCCCCTTTTCCTATCTTGCTGCCTGTTTGTTCTTCCAGTTTACAGTGATCATTATTCTTAACAACTTAATTAATTTATTTATTTTAATGAAAAAGACACAGAAAATAGACCAGAACACTGCTCAGCTCTGGCTTATAGTGGTGCTGGGGATGGAAGCTGGGACCTGAGAGCCTCAGGCATGAAAGACTTCTGCATTATCATTATGCTATGTCCCTAGCCTGTTACTTTTTTTTTTTTTAAGTGCCTGCATTGGCTTTACCTGTCCATTACACACAGGTTAGAAATTCAGAGATTGGCAAAAATGCACATCAAGGTCACAGTGAGATACCAGCTCACACCTGAGAGACAGGCCCCCATCCACAAAACAGGAAGTCACAGGGGTGGTGAGGCCATGGAGAGAAAGAAGCCTGACGCACTGCTGGTGGGAATGCAGACAGCTTGACGGGGCGTCGTTGGACCGGGGCATGTGACGCGAACAGTGACAGATCAGGCATTGCCACTGCAAAAAGACTTCTCTTCACGTAGACTAACGGTGCACGCACACTCGGGCAGTCAATTTCTAGCGTTGCCTGGCCACTTGGAACACAAAAGAGAAACCTTCCGAGCTAGACAGAGCTCCTTCTTCTAAGCTAGACATCACCCTCTCGGTGCCTGTATGAAGGCCCCTTTCACAGCCACCCCTCCAGGTCAGGGTCAGGTTTGCTGTCCTTGCCCTTTTCAGAACCTCACACTGTTTTGCTTTGTTTGGTTTTGTTTTGTTTCTGTCTAACAACCATTGGCGGCGACTCTGCATCCACCAGCCCGGAGATCCTGTAATCACTGTCTGCAAAACTAGCAGCCAGACGCCTTGGTTCTCTAGAAATGAACCCACATCAGAGACAGACCCATTTTCCACTGCCCCCAAATCACATTTGCACCTGCATCTGTGGAGCCCGTTGCTCCCTGGGGAAGGAAATGTTGCTGGATTTCCTCCAGGGGCTGCCCTGCTGGAGTCCTCGGGGCAGGAAAGGAGGGCAGGATGCAAAGTCCTTCCTCCTGGCAGGATATCTTGTTGGGGAGGTGGAGAGGACAGTGAGCACAGGCCAGAATCAGACCCATAACTCAGCTGGACACTCGAAGTCCACTTCTCCAGGCCCTTGCCCAAACCACCATGCAAGCCCATTCCTGGTACCCCGAAACTCACTGTGAGGCCTGCGGACCCAGAGATTTGCATGACCTACTCACCGAAGTGTGATCCAGGTCTCAGATGCCATGGGTTTATTTCATTCTAAGTAACCAAAGAACCTCCATGGGGGGGCGGGTAGAGGCTGGTTTGTGCACACATCCAGTTAAGCACACACATTGCCAGGCACAAGGAACCGGGTTTGAGCCCCCGACTTTCCACCTGCAGGGGGACGCTTCACAAGTGGTGAACCAGATCTTTCTCTCCCTCCCTCTATCTCTGCTTCCCCTCTCAAATTCTCTCTGTCTTAGCTAATAAAAATTAGGGGAAAAAGCTTCCAGAGAAAAAAATAACTGCTTAAAAACACACATCTGTCCTGAGATGTAGTTTGTACCTTCCCGTAGTGTCCTGTGGTATGAGGAGCAGATCTGCAAAGAGGAGACGTCTGTTCCTACCTAACAGCTCACAGCGGGCTCTGGGTGGGCTTCAGGTAGCCTCCGGGTGGGCTCCAGGTAGGCTTTAGGTGGGCTCTAGGTAGCCTCCAGCTAGGCTCCAGGTGGCTTCCAAGCGGGCTCCAGGTAGCCTCCGGGTGGGCTCCAGGTGCACTCTGGTGAATGTGTTCACAGTCTCCCCTACAAGTAGCCATAAGGAACGTTTCAAATAACACAGCAGCACTGAAAAAGAATCTTTGCTTATGGCTCTGCCCCAACCCTTTGCCTCAACTGAAATCTGACCTAATTGAGTGGTAAGAAAAATGGTGGCCTTTCCTGACTGTGACAAGTATTTATATAAAAGCAATGGTCTGCTCAAGCAGCAACCAAATTCATCTTACAGTGACATTACTAATTACAGCAATTTAAGAAGCATTCTTTATACTCAGCTCAGTGACAGTTTGTGGATAAACCAGTAGAGAAAATATGGCGGAGGGAACCAAGGCAAAGCATTCACAGGGACGGGGAGATGTGACAGAGGGCTCCACTCGCCTGAGGTCTCCCTGCTCTAGGAGAGGGACAGACAGCACCCGGGGTCACCAGTGTCTTTTCTGTCTTTCATTTTAGAACTTCATTTTCATGAAAGAAGGAGAGACTAGAGCACTATGGTGGTTCCGGAGAGTGAACCTGGGACCTCAGGGGCCACAGGTGTGTAAGCCTGCGATCTCCCCGGCCCAGTCTCTTTTTAAAGAGTTTCGTTTGTTTTTCTGCCACCAGGGTTAACACTGAGGCTCGGTGCAAATCCACTACTCCTGGTTGCTGTTTTTATCTTTCTATATTTTTAGTTTAGATAGAGACAGAAATTGAGAGGGGGAAATAGAGGAGTGAGAAAGAGAGAGACCTGCAGCACTGCTTCACCACTTGTGAAGCTTCCTCCCTGAAGGTACACGGGGGCTTGAACCCGGGTCTTTGTGCATGGTAACATGTGCACTTAACGGGGTGTGTCACCACCCAGCCCCCCTACTACAGTTTCTGATGGAGGGAATGGGATCACAGAACTCTGATGGTGGGAATGGTGTGGGGTTATACCCCTGTTATCTCAGCATTTTCTAAGTCAAGATTAAATCACTAATGGGAAAAAAAAAAAAAAAAGATCTGGAAAACAAGAGTTAATAAAATTGCAAACTAGTAACAAAAAAGATTTCTTTAAAAAATAGGCAACGGGATTGGATTTATGTCCCTTGAATGAATTCAGATACTTGAGTCGGCCCTACACCTTCACTTCAATGTACATTTTGAAATACAGACACATCCTCGCCCGTCTGTCCAGCAACTCTGCCTCCTCCCCGAGTTAAGTCCGGAAGTTCAGCCAGTTTTTCACTGAATTCAGACAAATGGCTCCTGTGTGGAGGCAGCGCCCCTTGTCTGCCTCATCCCTGAGTGTCAGCCAGAGTTTGCTCCCTGACAGGCAGGCGGCAGGCAGGCAGAGGCTCGGCGGGGGAGGAGTTTTCTGATGAACACATAGAGGGAGAAGAAAGTAGCGGAGAACAAGGACATGTTTTGTCCTGTGAATACAAAGGAGGCATTTCTTTAGTTTTTCTGAAGAACAGACCCCAATAAAAATTCAATCACACAGCTGGAAATGACTGACTTAACAGGATCACAGGAAATTACTGGATATTGGCAGCAACGTCAGTGCGATAACTGATTTGATTGTGAGGCTGTTATTTGATTGCAATGGTCAGTCATCAGTTCTAATTAGAAACCGATAATGAAGCCAACTTTAGCTCTTGAAAAAAAAAAAAAAAGCCACAGAGTACTGAGACTTCAACATCAGAAAATGTGGAGATGTTCTTCCTAATCATAGGCTTTATTATTTATTTATTTACTGCCTCCGGGGTTATTGCTGGGGCTTGGTGCCAGCACTACAGACCCACTGCTCCCGGTGGGCCATTTATTCCAGTTTACTGGTTCGGACAGAAAGAAATGGAGAGAGATGGGGAAGCCAGAGAGGGAGAGAGAAAGAGTGACACCTGCAGACCTGCTTCACTACCCGTGAAGCATAACCCCTGCTAGTGGGGAGCCGGGGACTAGAACCTGGATCCTTGAGTGGGTCCTTGCGCTTCCTACTATGTACATTTAACTGGGTGCATGGGTGTGTCACCACCCACTACCCCTCCCCCAAACCCATAGGATTTAAAGATGAATGTTGGAGATCCTGTTAGATTAGATGAGGATTTGGTTGGTACATTTACTTCTCGAGACTCTGAACTCTAACAGGAGAAGCCTGATAGGTTCGTGCTGAGTGAGAATGGTTTTAGAACATGGAGAAGTGTTTGGCTTTTGCAGTGTGGGTGGCTGAAAGTTCTATTAAAAGTATTTATAGTGCAGCAGGTTAAGCGCACATGGCGCGAAGCACAAGGACCGGCAGAAAGATCCCGGTTCGAGCCCCCGGCTCCCCACCTGCAGGGAGTCACTTCACAAGTGGTGAAGCAGGTCTGCAGGTGTCTGTCTTTCTCTCCCTGCCTCTGTCTTCCCCTCGTCTCTGGATTTCTCTCTGTCCTATCCAACAACAACAACAGCAGTAACAATAACAATAACAACAAGGACAACAAAATGGAAAAAATAACCACCAGGAGCACGGGATTTGTAGTGCAGGCACAGAGCCCCAGTGATAACCCTAGAGGCAAAAAAAAAAAAAAAATATATATATATATATATATCTGGTGCGTTTACTTTGAAAGCAGCAGCAGAATGGTCTGTTGGATGAGAACAGTCCATACTTCCTCTCTAGTTGTACCTCTTGCATGAACTTGAAGAACCCATGCCAATTTACATCCTCCCCTTCAAATCAAAATGCATCCTCAAGTTCAGATTAATGAACCAGAAGAACCGAGTGATTCTCACTGATGGAACTACCTGCTGGGGACTTTCATTCTCAGGAATCATTTGAGTTTGCTGATCTGCTCACATGTCAGTAAAGCAGATGGCTGGGCTGAATGAATTTAACAGAACTGGTCCCTGTGCACAATTACGACACAATCTTTGCCTGCCCGTTCTACTTCTGATGAATGTAAGTCATTTCCACCTCATTTTAATGATGTGACTTCCTTCAAAGACTGCTTAATGAAATTTCATCCCACCCCACTCCCACAAAATCATTTTCTGCCCAGAGTTGTTTCTCAAATGGAGGTAGGCTGTTAACGCGAGAGGCTTCCAGTGACCTGTGTGAATGGGTGTCAGAGATCTCCATGGACTGGCTAGCTTCTTGTGTCTGCCCTATGGAAATCTCCAGTGTCACCGCGATGGTGACATCCACAATCTAAGAACTATACTGAGCAGCACTATGCCATAGACACATTTCTCCCCATTTCTAGAAACACCTTATTCTGACAAAAGCGCAAGGACAGCAGCAGAAAGTACCATTTCTCCCACCCGGGGGAAAAAAAAATACAACAAGGGTCCCTCAAGTTTTGCACCTTCATTGGGCTAAAATTGACTGGGAGCCTTGAAATTTCCATCCTCACATCTGCCCCCATACTGGGGGTGGCATGAGGGATTGGTCTCTTAGGGGCTTTGGAGTTTCCCAAATGGACTTATTAGGAGAGAGACATCTGTCACGGTGGATGTTGAAGGTGACGGACTCTTATTATCCGGAGATCTCTCTAGAAGGGGCAGGTGGCCCAAGACAGTAGGGAATGGCCCGTTCACTTTAGTGTGTGTCTAGGACCGGGTCCATTTTGTTTAGGCCGCCTCATTTGTTGGCATATATAATTTTCCTTTGTAGTTTTCCTTTAAATCTCTTTATTGCTCTTAATGTCTTCAGGATTGGTCCCCAACCCTCCCCATACTCACTATATAGTTTTTAGATAGAGAAATTGGAATCTTCTTTTTTTTTTTTTTTGATGAATTCTTTTTTTTGCCTCCAGGACTCGGTGCCTGCACCACAAATCCACTGCTCCTGGAGACCATTTTTTCCCTTTTGTTGCCCTTGTTGTTTTATCATTGTTGTGGTTATTATTATTGTTGTTGTTGCTGCCGTTGTTGGATAGGACAGAGAGAAATCGAGAGAGAAGGAGAGACAGAGAGAGGGAGAGAAAGACAGACACCTGCAGACCTGCTTCACTGCCTGTGAAGCCACTCCCCTGCAGATGGGGAGCTGGGGACTCGAACCGGGATCCCCAGGCCAGTCCTTGCGCTTCACGCCACATGCGGTTAACCAACTGCACTACCACCCAACTCCCTTTTCTTGATGAATTCTTTGCCGGTACTGCTGATCTTTTCAAAAGGATGACCGGTCTTTTCACATAATTATAATCCTCTGGGAATGAAACTGCTAAGGGTTTAAGCCCTGTACTCTCACCCAGGCCCCTGCCCCACCCCAACCCCACCCTAAAGGCTGTCCCTTTCAGGTAAGTGCTAGGTTGCTGGTTGTCACTGTGATGCCATGGTGTCAGATTTCAAGGCTACCTCTCAGCTGTGGACAGCAGCAGTCACAGGGAAAATAAGATGCAAGAAACCCAATTAATTTAGCCATATCTACATTAAAAATACCCCTCCCCCCCAGATTCCTTCAAGAGTGATTAATTTCCGGAGGTCTGGAATGTTGAACTCTTCAGTACATTCCCTGCATTTGCGGGGGAGAACTTCCCACATGCTTCACTCCACCATCCCCAGTGTCCTCACTGCGGGAAGTTTAGTTTGCAAGGTTCTAGCACCTGCTATGAACAGGCAGCGTTTTATTTTAGTTTATTTTTCTGTGTGTTGTACCTGAAAGGAACCCAAGGTTTCAGACACATTGCTGAGTGGTCTCCTCCAGCCAATAATATTCATTCTTCTGTTTAGAGAGAGGAGAGACATCACACCATCCTGGTGCTGAGGGGGTGGGGCCAGTCAGAGCTTGAAGTGAAGGCCCACTTTGAATATCTCCTCAGGCACTGAGCTAGAAGGCAGGAGTCCTGAGTTCCACTAGAAGCTAACACTTCTGGGACACCTGACTGTGCCAGTCTCTATCTGGGGTGAGCTAGTCTGTGACTTGGAATCACCTCTCATTTCTAGATAAGAGGCTCTTCTAATAGTCCAGGGCAGGGAGCTGGGGGTTTATTTTTGCCTCATGAGGATGTTGCTGGGGCCAGGTGGTGGCGCACCTGGTTAAGCAAACACATTGCAGTGCACAAGGACCCAGGTTCAAGCCCCTGGTCCCCACCTGCAGGGAGAAAGCTTCACAAGTGGTGAAACATGGCTGCAGGTGTCTCTGTCTCTCTCCCTGTCTATCTCTCCCTTCCCTCTCAGTTCCTCCCTGTCTCTATCTAATAATAAATAAATAAATAAATATGGTCAAGTCCTTCTTGCTCAGGTCTATGCCATCTTTCCCTGATTATGTCCCTCCTAATTCCAAGTATTCAAATAGAATTTCCTTCACAGCAAGGCAATGCTAGAAAATCATAGGGTGTGTGTGTGTGTGTGTGTGTGTGTGTGTGTGTGTGTGTGTGTGTGTGTGTGTGTGTGTGTGTGTCTGTGTGTGTGCCCTTAGTTAATAAAACAGAAATCTGGAAGTGTTTTTATTGGTGTCCTCAATTAGAAAAGAAATGTTTTAGTGGTCTATAAAATTTGAAAGTCTGGGAACCACTCATTTAGAAAATCATGTCTGTATTTGATGAAGAGCTGAAGGAATACTAATTCAGATTACTCCAGCACCCGTGTTGCTAAAACACTGTGTTTTGAAATGTAGAATACCTGATGCTTCTGTGTTTCCCATCATGATCTATAGATAGGTCCATTCAGGGTTACCCTTGAATTTTCTAGCTCCCATTTTCTTCATTTTTTGTCTAGGCAAGGCAGAAAGTATCGTAGTCTTAGCTAACACTGCTAATCGCAAATTAAATTTACTTCCCAAAAGGTATTTGCCTCTCGGGACTAAACTAAAGGAGAAAAAATAAATAAATCATTTTCTATGGAAAGCTTTGACTTCTCAACTAGAAGTCTCTGATTTTGGTGGGTTGTTAACCTTTATCTTATATCATTAACAATTATTTGAACACATTATAGTCATGTAGGTGGTTGGGGCAGGACGCTGTGGCCATGTCAGCATGGCCCCCACCCGGATAGGGGAATAGTTGAAAATGTCTTTGTCTTCTACCCACTTTCTCTTCTCCAGAATCCTTTAGATTCAAAGATGCATGCTCTGAAAGCCTTAGCAGACAGGGTGTTTGAGGGCAGAGGAGATAGCATAATGGTTATTTAAAGAGACTCTCATGCCTGAAGCTATGAAGACCCTGGTTCAGTGCCCCTCCCACCATAAACCAGAGCTGAGCAGTGCTCTAGAAAAAGAGAGCAAGAGAGAATGAGAGAAAGTGAAGACCACAGGGTATCTGCAAGATGAATAACAATGGGGAGCCTGGTGGTACCCCAGCAGGTTAAGCACACGTGGCACCTAGCACAAGGACTGGCGTAAGGATCCCAGTTCGAGCCCCCGGCTCCCCACCTACAGGGGAGTCGCTTCACAGGCGGTGAAGCAGGTCTGCAGGTGTCTGTCTTTCTCTCCCCCTCTCTGTCTTCCCCTCCTCTCTCCATTTCTCTCTGTCCTGTCCAACAACAACGACATCAATAACAACAACAATAAGAATTACAACAACAATAAAAAACAACAAGGGCAACAAAAGGGAAAATAAATCAATAAATATAAAAAAATTAAAAATAAAACACAAGGAAACCAGGAACTGTTTCTCTTATCTGAGGGAAAACAGAAAAAAAAAAAAAAAAGGATGATTGGAAGTAGTAATAGGTGTAGGTGTGACCTAGGAAGTGAAGGCAGGACTGTAGGAAGAAATGGGCAAAAAATAGATAGATAGATAGATAGATAGATAGATAGATAGATAGATAGATAGATAGAGATAGTTAGTGGTAGATATAAAGTCAACCCACATATGTGGGCTTGGGAGAACCACTGCAGTTTCCAGTAGAGGGATGGAGACACAGCTCTCTGGTGTGGAACTATGCCCCCTTATCTTACAGTTTTTGTAAGGAAATATTAAATCACTAATAAAAAAGTAAGAAAAAATAAAGAAAGAAAAGAATTGTAGAGTTCCAAAAACAACCACCAATTCTTATCTAAATTAATGAATTAATTGGAAAGCAAGCCGTAAGTCAAAACATTTTGGGAAAGACCATCTATTTTTTCCTTAAAACATTAGTTCTGGGAGTCGGGCTGTAGCGCAGTGGGTTAAGCACAGGTGGCGCAAAGCACAAGGACCGGCATAAGGATCCCGGTTTGAACCCCGGCTCCCCACCTGCAGGGGAGTCACTTCACAGGCAGTGAAGCAGGTCTGCAGGTGTCTGTCTTTCTCTCCTCCTCTCTGTCTTCCCCTCCTCTCTCCATTTCTCTCTGTCCTATCCAACAACGACAACAACAATAATAACTACAACAATAAAACAACAAGGGCAACAAAAGGGAATAAATAAATAAAATAAATATTTAAAAAAATTTTAAAAAAATTAGTTCTTTCTCAAGGTGACCATCAACTATATGTGACTTTTTTTTTTCAAATGTCTCTTGAATATTTTTCAGATAGTTTGACTCTGTGAATAAGTTAGATCAAAGTCTCAAACAGACAAAAAATGTGGTTGACTTGCTCACACACTCACCGCATTAAAGAGAAAAATCTTTGATGGGTGCAATGTGGTAAGAAGATCATTAGACATTACCAAGACTCTCAAAAGGAAAGTAAAAGTCAAATTATCCTCCTAGCTTATTTACTTTAGCAAATAGTAATAGTAATTCAAATTGATTTTTTTAAGAAATGGCCTCTCTCCTAAATTCATCCTCCAGAAAATTTGTTTTGTTTTGTTTCCTTTGGGAACTCTGTACAGTGAACCCTGCCTGACCAAAGACTCAAACTGGCATCTCTGGGGAGAACAGAAAAGAGGAGGTTTTTTTTTTGTTGTTCCATGTTGACCTCGACTTGGAGCAAACCCTCCAAGATAGCCTCTACCTAGGTAGAGAGAGTGTCACCTGTCAATGTCAGGACCTAACCAGGCCTCCGTGCTCATTATCTTACTGAGGGAACATTTTGACGGGGGGAAGGGGGATGTCATTTCAAACACATAATAAACGCAGCTGCTACCCTCTTGACAAGATTTTTATTCTACAAAACATACTGAAATCTTCGTCTCAACAATAACAGTTGATAAATGTGATGTTTCCTATCCTGTTGGAAGACAACACTGTTATTCAAGTCATGTATAAACCACGCACAGCACTTCACCCAATTCCTTTGGCCAACAGCAGACAGCTGGACACTAGACACGATGTGGGAAGGGAGCATTAAGCAGATAACCGGGCCCGAGACGTTGTCCCAGATGGAGACCATCAGCTGTTCTCACAACCAAATAGCTGTGTAGATAAGACCCCATCAAATCAGGAAGTACAATGGAAGAGTTCTTTTTTTTAAAATAAGAATTTATGTGATAAAGATGGAGAGAAACGAAAATGTGAAGAGTGAAGAGGATAAAGAGTGAAGAGGACGAAAATGAGAGACAGAGAGACGCCTGCAGCACTGCTTTACTGCTTGCAAAGTTCCCCCACCCTGCCACCGCCCCCCAGGTGGGGACCAGGGACTTGGACCCAGGTCCTTGCACACAGTAACATGTGCTCCCCAGGTGGGCCACCACCACGCCCCAAAGATATATTCTATAGGGTGGTGAGATTTAAAATAGTTCATTCTGAAAAGAAACACATTTCTGTGCCATTCATTTAATGGCTTAAACAAATTCTTCATGGAATGAGAACTGTGAGAGAGAAGGGACACGTCGTTCCAAATACGGAAGGAGTCAGTTGAAACAAGGCATGACAGCAGGGACACGGGGAAGGAAGGACTCAAGAGTCCTGAGCCAGAGAACTGTGAGTTCACTAGCGAGTTCACTTCACCGTCCCTCCACTCTACTTTTATCCTTCTCTCTCCTCCTCCTCCTCCTCCTCCCCCCTTCCTCTTCTTTCTCCTTTTTCTTCTTTTGCTCACAATTAAACATTTTCCTACTCTTTTTTCTCTTTACTTAGGATATGTTTCCCAAAGTGAAATTTACTGGATCAGAGGGAAAAATAGCAACTTTTTTTTGAGTTTTTAGACATTGGCTTTCACCAGCTTTGGTTGGCTGCACCTGTAACTTCTCCACAATGGGACTCATAACAGGGGTCCAGAATCGTTGGTCTATAGAAATTCTATCAATAAATAAATGTAATTATTATTGAGAGTCATTTGGTACTTAACCTAGTCAAGGTATTATGATAATGTGAATAATCTGGTAGGAATTTTGAGAGAAATGTATAGGAAGTTTCCAACTATAAGAATAGTGCACAAGGGGGCTGGGCAGTAGCGCACCAGGTTAGGCACACATAATGTGAAGCCCAAGGATCCCAGTTCAAGCCCCCGCTCCCCACTTGCAGGGGGGGGGGTCACCTTGCTAGCAATGAAGCAGGTCTATCTTTCTCCCCCCCACTCTGACTTCCCCTCCTCTATCAATTTCTTTCTGTCTTATCCAACAACAACAACAATGGAAAAAAAAAAAAAAACCCAGCCACAGGAGCAGTGGATTCGTAGCATAGACACTGAGCCCCAGTGATAACCCTGGAGGCAAAAAAAAAAAAAAAAAGTGCACAAAAAAATCCAGCCAAGTACAGTGCTGACACACCTTCTTAGTCTTCCTCCTGTGAAGATGCAGAGATACTTATTTGATTGATGTAAGACGGGTTCTGGTCAGCTTCTCAGTTCCTGTTATTAAACTCTAGTACTAAATAGGGGGGTCATTTCCATTTCTGTCAGGAATTCCCCACTAGTCAAAACCACTAGCTCTGTGATGACTCTGCGCTGGGTGGACCAGTTCAGTCATCATCATCATCGTCCTTCTCCTCCTTCTTCCCCTCAGCAACCTCTCTGACATGGAGGAATACAGAGCCAAAGTCCAAGGCTAGAACACCTGCCATGTCTCTCCTCTAAGCCTCACTGTAAAAGCATCTACATCGCTCCCCTATAACCGTCACCTCCTTTCCACCATCCCTAAATTTCAAACTACGTCACCAACATGAAGACATCACCAAGTCAGTTACTACCACACATAGCAAAACAGTAGACGCGCTGTGGCTATTCGAGAAATCAAGACAAAAAAACCTCAGTGACAGTGGGAATCATGTTGGAAAGCTTAAGGAAAACCAGAAGTCAGGGACCACAGCGACAGACCACCAGATAGGGCACGTGTCTCACCAGACCCAGCACCCGGGAAGGCCAGGACATTGGGAGAAGCTCTAGTGCTACAGCATCTCCCCATCTCTGTCTCTCTGTCTTTCTCTAGCTGCAATAAAAAGAATGACAAGGTCATGGGGGGTGGGGTTATGCAAATACAAGTTCTGGAACCACATGATAGGTCATGGGGGGTGGGGTTATGCAAATACAAGTTCTGGAACCACATGATAGGTCATGGGGGGTGGAGTTATGCAAATACAAGTTCTGGAACCACATGATTGATAGGTCATGGGGGATGGAGTTATGCAAATACAAGTTCTGGAACCACATGATAGGTCATGGGGGGTGGAGTTATGCAAATACAAGTTCTGGAACCACATGATAGGTCATGGGGGGTGGAGTTATGCAAATACAAGTTCTGGAACCACATGATAGGTCATGGGGGGTGGAGTTATGCAAATACAAGTTCTGGAACCACATGATAGGTCATGGGGGGTGGAGTTATGCAAATACAAGTTCTGGAACCACAGTGAAAGAAGGAAGAAAGGAAAGAAGGGAGGGAAGGAAGGAGGGAGGCAGGGAAGGAAGGAAGAATGAATCATAAGTCCTCCCAGAGATAACCTTTCAGCACACTGAAAATGAGAATAGGAGCGTCTGGGTTGAGTACCAGAGATTTGGGGTAAATGGTGGAACACGGGGGAGGGGGGGCATGGTAGCCCTGCATCTTTCCCCCACACCTGGCCATACACTCTGTCCCATCTGTCTGTTCATGAGTTGTATTCCCTACTACTCAGCTGTAAAAATGGTGACTTCACCATTTTCAGCCGATCTTGGATGGACCTTGAAAAAATCATGTTGAGTGAAATCAGTCAGAAACAGAAGGATGAATATGGGATGATGTCACTCTCAAGCAGAAGTTGAAAAACAAGATCAGAAAAGAAAACACAAGTAGAACCTGAACTGGAATTGGCATATCGCACCCAAGTAAAAGACTCTGGGGTGGCTGGGTGGGGAGAATACAGGTCCAAGAAGGATTCAGAGGACCTAGTGGGGGTTGTATTGTTATATGGGAAACTGGGGAATGTTATGCATGTACAAACTATCGTACTTACTATTGAATGTAAAACATTAATTCCCCAATTTAAAAATAATAAAACAATTTTAAAAAATTTAAAAAAAAATGAGTTGTATTCCCTTTAGAATAAACTAGTGATCTCCTTGGCCATTAAAAGACATGCTTATAAATGAAGCAGGAAGTCCCTCCAAGTTCCACATGTAAGAAATGAGTTTTGGAGCTTTGCTTATGGCCCGCTGACATAGGCAGGTGTGGATTCACTACTGCAGCCCAGCTCTCCCATCCAGGACCCCCAGTGTGCAGCCCTTCTGAAGCCTCTGTTCCCCTCCTTATGAGCTTGATACTGACTCACTGAAGACTACTGTGTATTTTTGCTTTCAGGTATATATTTTGCCCTAATTTAGGGATACATGTGAGCATATGCTCTATCTTACTGGGCTTGGTCTATATCTAGGTTTTGGGACTTTTTAGGAAGTGAACTTCCTGGAGTGGAATTAGAGAATCCTATGAAAGGAAAGGTCTCACCCGAGTAAAGAGGGTGAAGGGTTGACATTCCAAGCCTGACGTCTCTGGACACAGTCTGAAGTGAAGAATGCTGATTGATTAGGTTGGGATCAGCGGATGCAATATCAATTGGTATGAATTGAGAGAAGCATGCAGGAAAGTGAGCCCCACCCTAGAGGTTCCAGGATTGGGGGAAATATAGGCTCTAACGAGGAAGTGGGAGGTTCCTGCTGTCTTAGGGTTTAAGAAGACAGTAAGGGAAGCCCGGAGGTAGCGCAGCGGGTTAGGCGCAGGTGGCGCAAAGCGCAAGGACCGGCGTAAGGATCCCGGTTTGAGCCCCTGGCTCCCCACCTGCAGGGGAGTCGCTTCACAGGTGGTGAAGCAGGTCTGCCGGTGTCAGTCTTCCCCTCCTCTCTCCATTTCTCTCTGTCCTATCCAACAACGAATGACATCAACAGTAACAATAATAACCACAACAAGGCTACAACAAGGACAACAAAAGGGGGGAATGGCCTACAAGACCAGTGAATTCATTGTACAGGCACTGAGCCCCATCTCATCTAAACCCCCCACACATTACCCTTCTCAGACTCTTTTCCATGTCCCCAACGCCCAGGGAACCACTATGATGCTTTTCAGTTATTGTAGATTTTCCATTTATGGACTGAGTCTCTTAGATGGCCTGGGTTCTTTTATGAGCACCCTGATTCTGATCATCACCTAGGCAGTGATGTCGGTCAGTAATGTGTTTCTTTCATTGTGTGAAAATGTGAAAAGCAAGACTACTGACAAATGTAAAAAAAAAAAAAAAATTAAAAGCCCTCTTTTGTTATGATAGTAAATATTTTGAAATAGTTATCATAATGAGTCCAAAAGAGTCAACTCCTAGTTCTCCCAAACACTGACTGAATCGCTGATGGAAAATGAGTGTGTTTGGAGAACTAGGAAATAACCAGAGAGATTAATTGGGCCCAAACAAATCCATCTTGACTTTTATCCCCCCCCCCCAGCTCATGCTTGCTTATTTGCTGGCACTGAATTAATTTGAGGAAGTCTCTAGTGCTCCCAGTATGTGTATGTTTTCCTTCTAAAGTAGTTCAACAGCTTTTAAGAAATTCTTTCCTTGAACTGAGTGAAAATGCGCTTCCTGGGAAAAACACCCGAACATCTATCTTTCTCATTGTTTATCCTGCGGTTTTTGCTAATTAGCAGCATCTGTGCTCACCTACACTGTGTTTGCTTTATGCGCCTACTTGCCTCCGTAGACAGGCACTTGGAACACAACCTGAGGGGAAGGGCAGGGAAGCAGAGAGGATAAGGAATAAAGGCAGTGCTGGCAACAGAAGCTGTGGATTGTGTCTCCTTCTCAAGACTGTCATAAACAAATAGCCTGGGATTACTTACAAGATAGTTACAGATGGGAAGGGTTGTCTAAAAACAATTATAAGAGTAAGAAGCAAAGAGTAAAAGTATGCAAGACTACACCGTGTGTGTGTGTGCGTGTGCGTGTGCGTGTGCGTGTGCGTGTGCGTGTGCGTGTGTGTGTGTGATGGTGTTGACATTACAGGAAGATAGCACAGTGGTCATACAAAAGACTTTCATGCCTGAGGTTCTGAGCCTCCCAGGCTCAGTCAGTCCCCTGCACTACCGTAAACCAGAACTGAACAGTGCTCTGATTTTAAAAAGAAAACTAGTGATGAAGTAGCTCTCTTAAAAAAGGAGAATGGCCCCAGAATAAGGCAGGAAAGGGAAACGGCATTGCCTGAGGCATGGTTCTGGCACAGCAGCAGCCCAGCTTTCTTCTCCCCGGGCAACTAGGAAAAGCAACGGAAATCACCGGAAAACTCAACAAAATACGACCAGGATTTCTTTCGAAACTCAACAAGCCACGAATAAGTACAGACACATGTGGCTCATGGATGGAATATGGGTGAAAGAAAGCGATTCCCAGGACTACAAGGCCATACTCAGGGACGGTTGGCACCAGACTGGGAGAGAGAGAGTGGAGGCACACCACTTCCGGGTCCGGGTCCAAGAAACAACTGCTAAAAAGGAAAACCACCCAAGCCCCAGGTGAGGACAGGGACGTGTGGCTTGTGGATGGAAAGGAGGTGAGGGAGCGACTCCCAGGACCAAATCTGGTGCTCAGGGGAGCTTGCACTAAATTAGGAGCTTGGCAGCTGAGACACACAGCTTTCAGGTCTGAGTTTAAGCAACAAAGAACTTTCAAAAAGAAAAAAATATGACCTAACATGTTACTCATGTACAGCTGTGACTTCGTGAGTTTCCAATGCTGTTGCCCTACAGGGGCTGGAACAGCAGCAGGGGAACCTTATATTGACACCAGGGACACTGACCTGGCCTGGTAACTCAATATAAGATCTCCCATTCTCCACCAAGATACGTAAACAAGGAAATCAAATACCTTAGTCACAGCGCCTCCCATTGGCACAACAGAAAGCACACTAAGTGCAGAAACTGAGAAATGTAGACGCAATGACAGAAAACCCAAATGACAAAACACATGTCGAGAAGAAATTACAGGAGTTCAGAAATCTCATGAAGTCACTTCAAGAAACTAGAGTTAAGATTCAAGAACTCTGTGACCATTTTACATAAGAATTACAAAGCACAGAAAGAAGAAAAACAAAAACAGGCAAGTCAGGCAGTAGTGCTGTGGGTTAAGTATACGCGCGAAGCACAAGGACCGGCGGAAGGATCCCAGTTCGAGGCCCCGGCTCCCCATCTGCAGGGGGGTCACTTCACAGGCGGTGAAGCAGGTCTGCAGTCGTCTTTCTCACCTCCTGTCTTCCCCTCCTCTCTCCATTTCTCTCTGTTCTATCTAACAATGACAACAACAATAATAACTACAACAACAATAAAAAACAACAAGGGCAACAAAAGGGAAAATAAATATATATTTAAAAAAAGAAGAAGAAACTCCAAATAGGACTTGAGGGTCTAACAGACACTTTGAATGCAGTTCAGGCTGAGGTCAGAGGCCTCAGAAGTCGGCTTAACCAGGTGGAGAGAATATCAACACCAGAAGACACAACCACCATAATCCGTGAATGCAAAACTCTTGGAGAGGAAAGGTTTAGGAAAAATGAAACACTTCTCAACAAAATGGCAGACTCCACCAGAAAGATGAACATCAGAGTTACTAGGATCCCTGAGGAGAGGCAAAGAGGAGTAGAGAACATATTCAAAGATATATCCCGAACGTGAGCAATGTTCAAAATACAGAAATATAAGAATGTGAACGCACACCTAAATTTTTCAATTCAAAACAACACACACCAAGACACATCACTGTAAAACTATCCAAACCCAGGGACAAGCAAAAACTATTGCAGGCTGCCTGGGAAAGGAAGAAAGTCACATACAAAAGTAGAGCCGTCTGGTGGTGGGGACTGTATGGAATTGTACCCCTGTTATCTTACAATCTTGTTAATCATTTTTTTTAAATTTATATTTATGTATTTTCCCTTTTGTTGCTCTTGTTTTATTGTTGTAGTTATTATTGTTGTTGTTGTTGTTGGATAGGACAGAGAGAAATGGAGAGAAGAGGGGAAGACAGAGAGGGGGAGAGAAAGACAGGCACCTGCAGACCTGCTTCACAGCCTGTGAAGTGACTCCCCTGCAGATGGGGAGCCGGGGGCTCGAACCAGGATTCTTACTCCGGTCCTTGCGCTTTGCACCACGTGTGCTTAACGCGCTACGCTACTGCCCAACTCCCATTATTAATCATTATTAAATCACTAATAAAAAAATAAAAAACATAAAAATATAAAAAGTAGAGCCAGCAGATTTCTCATCACAAGCCACAGAGGCAGGGAGGGAGTAGAACGGTGTATTCAGAGTACTAGAGAAGAATTGTCAGCAATGAAGTCTGTATGCTGCTAAATTATCCTTCAAACTCAGAAACTGAAGGAATTTGCAGCTACCAAACCTGCCTTGCAAGAAATACTGAGCCCCCACACCTATGGACATCTAATCTCTGACAAAGGTGCCCAGACTATGAAATGGGGAAAAGCAAGTCTCTTCACCAATCCATGTTGGAAAAATTGGGTTGAAACATGCAGACGAATGAAACTGAACCACTATATTTCACCAGACACAAAAGTAAATTCCAGATGGATCCAAGACTTGGATGTTAGACCAGAAACTATCAAATATTGGCAGAACTCTCTTCCATCTAAAATTTAAAGGCATCTTCAGTGATACAAATTCAATTACAAAGAAGGCTAAAACCAAAATAAGCCAGTAAACACTGCTTGTGAAGGAGTGACTTATCTTCAGGGTAGAAAGAGCCGGAGTGACTCTCAGGAGACACGGCTATCCACAGAAAGTCCATTCTGCTAAATTCAAGAACATGGAGGCAGTATTCCCAAATTTTCTTTCTTTGATGTGTATCGACAGTAATCAGGAGTCATGTGAGGCAACCAGTACGATGGCTTTTTCTAGAGTCTCTTTTGGGCTTTGGGATAGGATGGGGCAGTGAGGGTGGGCCTTGATGCCCTGGACTCGAGCCAGAGCTGGGCATCATCGACTGTAGAGGACCCCGCGGAGCCCCCTGACAGCCATCAGCAGGCCTCCAGCCTCCACAGAAGCCGACAACCACAGACACAGACACTGAGCGACGGAGACCGGCAGCTTGGCCAAGCTGAGCCCAGCCCCCAGGGTTGACCTGTACCGCTGTGCGTGGTGAGAAGTAGACAGCCCAGTCCTCCTTCTGGAGGGTTACGGACCAACACCTACCTCACTCTTACACCAAGGAAACGGGCCTGATGGAGAGGAGAGAAAACCAAGTCACAGGATATCTGCCCACCCGTGCAGGCAAGTAGCCATTGTCCAGGCTGGCGACAGTGCTTGTCCTCAGGATCATCCCGGTATTTGAGGACTCCTGTCCGTGCTCACAGGAGCACTGGCTAAGCACTGTCTCTTGACTGACTGTGTCCAATGCAGAGGCGCTGGGAGAGTCTCAAGGTTGTTTTTAATTAAAGTGCCTTTGTCCTTTTGAAGTCCCATGGAAGGCTGTTTACCACGAGGCTCTTTCCGTTGCGGTCTGATCCTTGTGTGGCCTGTTTTCCAAAACAGATCAGAAAAACTCCAGAGGAGACCTTCCTCCGGATGACAGAGGTGGCCTCTACAGAGGAGAGAAGACGTTAAATTACAGCTTCCAGTCTGCTGCTTTTTATTTTTAATTCAAGAAGGCAGGTGTGAGGTTATGGCGGCAAGTGAACAGAGGGCCAAGGGGACATGGTGCTGCCACTTCAGAACTGCGGGCACCTCGCAGCCTGCCCTCCACCCACCCAGCAGACTGGGGGCTGGCAGCAAGTGGCGGTCCAGGATCAGCCCCGTGCCCAGGAACATCCACCTCCCAAAAGGGAAATGATACTCCTGAAGAATATCAACGGGCGGGGCACACGTTGGCATTCGGTTTCTCCATGGAGTAGAACACCCTGAAAAGCTTTCAGTAAGTTTGAAAATTCATCTCTGAGAGGCCCAGCCAAGCAGACTGTCCTTGACGTGAGGGACCCTTCATGGCAGATTACGCACGGTGCAGAGGAAGTAATCCAGAAGTGACAGGTATTCTGGGCCTGGGAGGTAGCGAACCTGGCAGAGTGCACACCTTATCGTGCAGAAGACCCTGGGTTTGAGCCCCAGCACCGCATGGGAGCATCAGAGAACCAGGGGGAGCTCGGTGGATGGCGGGGTGTTAATGTGATGTCTCTCCTTCTCTCTCTCCAGCACTATGTGTCTCTCTAGCTGATGAATGAAAAGTTGACTTGGGAGTGTTGCCATCATGCATGTGTGAGGCCCTAGTCCTACGAAAGGAAAATATAATAACAGAACAGTGCTGAGTCCAGGGGAGAGCAACTATGAGAGGGTGATTCAACTCTATTTGGAGAAGAAAGGGGAGGAATCCATTCGCACCTGGTCAGCCAACCACGCGGATGGTGCAGGAGACCCTGTGACTATTAGATACTTAACCTTTCGATGGAAGCACTCTTCCAATCCTAACTTTTATGTCTACAAATCTAAATCTCAGGTAACTCAGAACGCTTCTGTTGATTGGTTGATTGATTGATTGGCTATCGGATAGAGACAGAGAAATTAAGAGGGGAGGAGGTGATAAGGAAGGAGAGAGACAGAGAGACCCCTGCAGCCCTGCTTCACCACTCGTGAAGCTTTCCCCCCTGCCGGTGAGGACCAGCGGCATGAACCTGGGTCCTTGCACACTGTAATGTCAATGCTTAACCAGGTGCGCCATTGCCTGGCCCCGGCAATGTCTTCTTAGATGTTATTTCCACAGAAAATCCAGAGTCCCTCTAAAGCATGGTTCCAATAAGGTCAACTGGGGGGGGGGGGCGGTTGGTGCATGTCAGGAGGAAGCTTATTGCTTTCAGAATAATGAAAACAGAAACTGGAATTGCAGGTGTTTCTGGGAAAGTGCCTAATGGCCACAGACTCTTGTGCTTCCAGAAGCACTGCCGCCTCTGGGTTTGTGCTGTGCTGGTAAAGGGGCGTCCCTGTCCCTGTCCCTGTCTCTGTCCCTGTCCCTGTGTTTACACACACAGCTACAGCGGCCAGCCCGCCCAGGAGCAAGAGGAAAAGCCGTCACTGCCTGTGTGTGAGAATCCCTGGGTGGTGTGAGAGGCTGGAGGACACTCAGTGCCGGTCTTCTGCACCCTCTCCAGCTTATCCACCTTTGCACTTGAAGGAGCCTCAGTCACCCCTTGAGTCCTCGGCATCCATCTCTCTCACCGTGACGTCTGCAATCCCGAGACAGCCCAGCTGATGTCTCTCTGTGACAGCTCCAGCTCCAGCTGCCAGAGCCTCCCTTCCGCTTGCTCTTCCTCACCCACCTGACGTGTGGGAGGCACTATTTTCTTTTTTTTCTTTTTTAAATAAATTATTGGATGTACTTTATTATTTTTTTTAAATTTTTTATTTAAGAAAGGATTAGTGAACAAAAGCATAAGGTAGGAGGGGTACAACTCCACACAATTCTCAACACACAATCCCCCTAACCCACCCCCTCCCATGGTAGCTTTCCCATTCTCTATCCCTCTGGGAGCATGGACCCAGGGTCGTTGAGGGTTGCAGAAGGTAGAAGGTCTGGCTTCTGTAATTGCTTCCCCGCTGAACATGGGCGTTGACTGGTCGGTCCATACTCCCAGTCTGCCTCTCTCTTTCCCTAGTAGGGTGTGACTCTGGGGAAGCTGAGTTCCAGGACACATTGGTGGGGTCTTCAATCCAGGGAAGCCTAGCCAGCATCCTGGTGGCATCTGGAACCTGGTGATTGAAAAGAGAGTTAAAATGCGAAGCCAAACAAATTGTTGAGCAATCATGGATCCCAAGCTTGGAATAGTGGAGAGGAAGTGTTAGGGAGGTACTCACTGCAAACTCTAGTGTAGTCCTGCTTTCAGGTATATATTTTGCAGTAGTTTATGGATACGTGTGCACATAAGCTCTCTCTCACAGAAACTGGTGGCACTATTTTCTTTCTTGCTGTAAATCCTCTGGTCGACCGGACGGCCCGGGGCCGGGGCAGAGACAGCTCCCCTTCAGCAACCTCCACGCCAATTCTGTAATTACCTGTCTATGTTTGTATACATGTACCCTCTTTTCCTATGGCCCCGCCTTCTCTTCCTTCTCAGTCACACCTGCACCTGTTATTAATTCCAAATGTCCTCTCCTTTTTTCCTCTTCTCTCTCTGGGTCCTGATGGACTTGGAGTTCAGAGTCCTCTGGGAGAATGGACCAAAATTCTTTTTGGGGGGTGCAGAAAGTGGGCGTTCTGGCTTCTGGAATTGCTTCTCTGCTGGAGATGGGCATTGGCAGGTGGATCCACACCGCAGCCTGTGTCTGTCTGTCCCTAGTGGGGCAGGGCTGGATGTCTTTCTCCTTGTTTTCTCGTCAGGCACACATTCGATTTCTCCACAGCCGTAAGCCTTCTTTGACGGTGTCTACCTTTTCAGAGCCCAGAACTCACGCTTACTGGATCTTCTTATAAAATGTCCAGTCCTTTGTCACATACATCTGCACTGGATGGTGACGCCACTGGGTGGTACGTGGAGGTGTGAATGGTGTTAGAATCCTTCGTGTCCACCTGGGAGATAATTTATACATCTGCTCTGAGCAACTTCAGCTCCTTCTTGTTAAGAATAACAGCCTATTTCCTAGGCATTTCTAAAAATATATCCCATTTTACAGAGCTTCCTATAAATAACCTCTGTGGTTTCTGCACCACAGACCATGGAGACACATGTGTTTTCTACCGTGGAGTTGGCTTTGCCAAGAACTCTTCTGGATGGACGCACAGAATGCCCTTTTTCCACAGTCCAAAGTCTGGTTTTGGCAACAGCGTTCAGGCCAGCCCCATGCTTCGTATGTACAAAGTGGAATGTACTAGATCTACTCTGGCAGAAGGTGCCCATGCAAACCCGCATTTCCAAACGCCGGGGCCCTTGCAGAATTCACTTGGCTTGAACTGGGGTGTACCCAGAATCAAAGATACTATACACGACTGCCTTTTGCTTCCTCTGGATCTTTCTGCTTCAACCATCATCTCATATTGATCACCTTGTATCGAGTTTCTGTGCTGCGAGGGAAGAGGCAGAAGCAGCAGCAGCAGCTGCTGCAAAGAAGCAGTTACCGGCGACTCCACAGTGACAATCTAGAGAACACACCAGCAGACTCCATAGGCTGCAGCAGCCACTGACATGATGAGGAAGATGATGATGAAGATATCATGATTAGCTTATGAAGATGTGAACATTGAACAACAGCCATCTGGGGTGTATGCCCCCACTGTCCTGTGGCATAGACACTGGCCACTAGAAGCCTCGTGCGGTGAAGCCTTTGGCCAGAGCTGAACTGTGAGTCCCTGGACACAGCCCCATCCTAGAGATCCCAGCACAGCCACTAGTGTCCTTTATTTTTATTATTTATTTCCAAGCAATAGTTATTGCTACCTCAGTTACTATACAAAGTGCTAAGGACGTAACCACGAAGAGAATAAGACCTGTATAGAGATCAAACAGAGATAATAAAAAGACGAAGAGAACAGGTAAGAGGTCAGTGAGGCGAATGAAGGTAGCGTGAGGAGGTGATGACAGAAGGTGGGTGACGTCAGAGCACACACCTGGACCAAGTGAGGGGGAAAACCTGTCGTGCAAACATCTGGGAAACGCATGTCCTGGGCAGAGGAGACGGGTGGACCGGGACACAGGTTCCGAGACAGAGACCTGTCCAGCCTGTCCTGTCAGAGACAACGAAGGAGTGGGGGCAATGGGACAGGAGGGGGGAGCCCCCTGAGGGCCCCAGGAAGGTCTTGGCTTCTTCCTAAGTGTGGCGGAAAGCGACTGGGCTCTGCATATCTTTTTGAACCTGCTTTTGACCGTTCCGTGCTTGTCAAAAACTCACCTTCCATCCTCTGCCCCAGCAAGACAAGATGTCCCCTGCATGTCTCCAGCTGTCCTGCTCTGGGAGCACGTGTGTGGGACTATGTGATAGCTTGGCAGAGCATAGGGGAGCTCTCCCATCCTTGGATGGAGGTCTGGATAGACACCCCGCTTGTAAGTCTCTCTCGTCATAGAGGTGAGCCAAGAGGGAAAAAGTCTCCCAGACTAAGCTTGCCTTGTTAGTCTCTCAAGCCCACAGAAACCCCAATACTTCTCTCCATTAACTGCAGGCCACATGGCCGCCTACTTTAAGATTCACTCACTCAAAGTTCACCTCACCTTCTGATCACAGAGAACACACCTTATCACACACTCCTAGCAGTGCCCTTCATGTCCTTAATTTGCTTATCTTCTCTTTATCTTGCCTTAACTGGGTCAATCCCTCTCCTCCCCTCAAACGCCTTTGGGTAATTCAATGCCTGCATCAGGAGACTAATTATCTTGGCCTTTATGTATCTGCATCAATTCTTGTCATACCAGCCCCCCACCATAGGGGCAAGCCGACCTTGAAGAAACCTGTAATTTCTGACATATTTGAAGAATGTTCCTTGTTTGTTTTTCTATTTAAACCTTTGCCCACCTGTTAATAAATGAGACTTGAGATCTGAGCACGCTGCAGGTCTCCCCAGTGTCTTTACTTCGTGTCATCCCTCGCGTGAGCGAGAAAGAACCGGTCCGTTACCTTTCTCCTGCAGATCACCCCACCAGAGACCCCGACACACACGTGGACATAGTTCCCAGTGTGTCCCTGTTTCTAGCCCTCATGCCTCACTCTCTGGGACATGGTGCCAGCTCTCTGCAGTGAGCGCAAGTGATCTGAGTCCCTCTTACCCCTTGCCTAAGCTGGAGAGTTTGCCTATTTTGTTATGAGAATCGAAATGGTTTTGTGAATAATGATTTAATTCTGGGCCTCTAAAACACAGATGGCAGCCAAAATCTATCTTGACATTCCTGTTAACCAAGAGGGAAAATGCTAGACCTAAGGGTTTTTTTTTTTAGATTTTATTAGTGATTTAATATTGATTGATAAAATTACAAGACAACAGGGGCATAATTCTGCACCATTCCCACCACCAGAGTTCTGGACCCCCAGTCCCCCCATTGGAAGCTACAGCAGTTCTCCTAAGGTTGCAGATACGGGTTGACTATTATTTCTACAACTATCTGTCTGTATTTGTATAGATTTTCCCCCATGGGCCTATCTTCTCTTCCTTTCCAAGTCACACCTACACCTATTACTATTTCTGACTTTTTCCTCTCTCTCTCTCTCTGAGTCCTGATGGAGTTGGAGTCCAGAGCCCTCTGATCATCTTTCCCTGACATTTCTCCCCCTCTGGGAGTATGGACCAAGATTCTTTTTGGGAAGCAGAAGGTGGGAGTTGGGGCTTCTGTAATTGCTTCTCCGATGAACATGGGCATTGGCAGGTGGATTCATATCCCAACCTGTTTCTGTCATTCCTTAGTGGGCTGTGGAGAGGTGAGGCTCCAGGATGCACTGGTAAGGTCATCTGCCCAGGGAAGTCCCCGGATGGTGTCATAACAGCATAATAGCACTCGACCCAAGACTTAGACAAAGGCTCTAATTCTGAACCATGGGTCTACCATCCCGGGAGCAGTCAGTGTACAGCGAAGACACTTCCTTCTCGCATGCCTGCAGAATTTGCTTTCATTAAGGCTGCCTCCGTGTCCCTGATGCCAAGGCACAGAGACCAAAAGCATCTTCTCTAGAGAGGTGATGCTCAGTGAATCAATGCCCTGCACATACAGAGCTTAGAGCTCTGAAAGACAGCAAACCCACGTCAGCACTAGTGAGCAGTGCTTTGCTACACAGAGTGCTTCCTGGGTCTGACCCTCATCTGAAAACTAGGATGTATTGACACTTTATTATTTTTTACTTTATTACCTTTATTTATCTATTGGATAGAGACAGCCAAAAATCAAGAAGAAGGGGATGACAGAGAGGGAGAGAGACAGAGAGACACCTACAGCCCTGCTTCACAAATGGGAAAGCTTTCCCCCTACAAGTGGAGACCGCAGGCTCGAACCCAGGTCCTTGTGCATTGTAACATGTACACTCAACAAGGTGCACCACCAACCAGCCCCCTGACACTTACTTTACAACATTAATAAGATAAAGCCATGAGCTAGGGAGTTGGGCGATAGTGCAGCGGGTTAAGCGCAGGTAGCGCAAAGCGCAAGGACTAGCGTAAGGATCCCAGTTCAAGCCCCCAGTTCCCCACCTGCAGGGGAGTCACTTCACAGGAGGTGAAGCAGGTCTGCAGGTGTCTATCTTTCTCTCCTCCTCTCTGTCTTCCCCTCCTCTCTCCATTTCTCTCTGTCCTATCCAACAACAACGACATCAATAACAACAACAATACTAACTACAACAATAAAAACAATAAAAAACAACAGGGAATAAATAAATACTTTAAAAAGGGAATAAATAAATACTTAAAAAAAAAAAAAGCAATGAGCTAAGGTATGTATGAGAGATAGCCTGGATCCTGACATCATGGGATTGGTGGATTGGCCGTACCCCAGGTGACTTTAAGGGACTCCTAATCAGGACTCACCTTATCTACGACAGCAAAGTCCTTCTCATCTGTGACTTCTCCTCCCAAAGAGGATCCCAGACCCTGGAATAATGTTAGCCGAAGCAGTTGCCATGCATTTGTTTGCCATTTTAAACGCCTGATTCGACAGATAAGAACAAAAGGCATTACCCCTCAGAGAGAGCCATCCACAGGGAAGGGCGACCTCAGTGGTGCTGGGGTCTCTGTAGCTCAAGGCCAGGGGACACAGGATTCTTCTCGTCTCAGTTTAAGAATCTGCCACATCTACCTCTGACCAGTTCTCCCCATGGGTAGAAGACAAGTCATGTCTAACCCTCAAAACGTCCCAAGAAAAGGGAGGCAACAGACCCTGGCCTCCCGGACAGATAGACCCCCGTCATCTAGCCATCTGACAGCAGGAACCATGTCCCATGCCCACCTGCAGAACTCTCCCAAGGAAGGGGAGCCCAACCAGGAAGGCCCTCTGCGTTGGGTCAGAGCCACCCTCCAGGGAGTCTCCTCTGAGCAAAGGGACGCCCGGAGCCAACCCAGAACTCTGCCCCCAGAAAGAAAGGAGACACATCTGCAGGGTGGGCCACCGCACCTGCTGTGAACGGTACCCAGCCCCGCAGAGCTGCTCACACAGCCCCGAGGCACCTTCATGCAGAGTCTGGGCACTGACTGCTTGGACAGTAGCCAGATGGTGTCTCTCACCCAGACCACTACACAAGACAGGGTCCCCAAAGCTCAGCTATTTTCAAAGCAGCCCTGTCCTTTTCCACACACACACACACACACCCTCCCCCAAACACCCCCAAACAGCCCCAAACTGCAGAGTGTCCCGTAAACATCCCCAGAGACCTGGGTCAGATACTGCGTTGCTGACACTTGCACTTGGATCTTTCTCCCCCCTGCCCGCAAGTGTTCACATTCCAGGATGCCCATGGAATGCGGGGTGGCCAGTGTGGGAGACTTTGTTCTCCAGCTCCTTGGGTTTCTGTGTCTCTGCAGTAATATTGTTAGTCTTTCCGAGGGCAAGGGAATGCTAGCTTGGCTCCTTGCTGATGGAACAAACCGCCCATAAAACACATTTTTATTTCCCTCATAGCTGTATTTGATTTCCATCTGTGTTGGTGCTTCAAATAAATGTCTGGCAGGACCAGCTGGGGAGGATTTGATACCAACTAATTTGATACCAATCTCTTTCTAAAAGTCACTGAATGTGGGGAGCCCTTCTAATGAAAAAGTTCAAGATAAAGCCCCAGGGGGCTCTGCTCACTGAGTCCACGTTGCACGATCATCACTGGCCACGAGCGGGACACTTTTGAAGGGAGAGAGGAGAGAGAGACTCCAGTTGCAACTTCAGAGCCACTTATTGTTTGTTTGTTTAACATTGCCTCCAGGGTTATCGCCTCCAGGTTATCGCCTCAGTGCCAACATAGTGCCAACACTACGAATCCACTGCTCCTGGTGGCCATTTCTCCCCCCATTTCTTTTTTCTCCTATTTCACTGGTTAGGACAGAGAGAAATTGAGAGGGGAGAGGGAAATAGAGAAAGACACCTGCAGACCTGCTTCACCACTAGTGGGGCTTCATCACTGCAGGTGGGAGCAGGGACTTGAACCCAGGACCTTGCACATGGTACTACCTGTGTGTGCTTAACTAGGTGTGCTACTGCCCAGCCCCTACCCAGAACCTTTCATAAAAGGTGCTAAAATGTTAAAGAAAATCCACCTTAAATAGACGAGGCTCAATACTTAATTCATACGTTTTAATACTTACAACTGACTTAACTTCTGCAGTTAGACTGACCCTTATCTCCTATGTATAATCTTTCTTCTTCTTTCAACATTATGCTTTTTAAAAAATTTTTTAAAAGTATTTTATTTATTATTATTGGATAGAGGTAGAGAGAAATTGAGAGGGGGGGAATAGGGAGAGAGAGACAGAGACCCCTGCAGCCCTGCTTCACCACTTGTGAAGATTTCCCCCTGCAGGTGGGGACCAGGGGCTTGAACCTGGGTCCTTTCTCATTGTAATGTGTGCGCTTAACAAGGTGCACCACCACCTGGCCCCCATTCTGCTTTGTTAATCACGTGTTTTTCATTCCTCTGCAGTGAGCCTTCTCGGTCAGTCTGCAGGGTTCAAGCTGGAAGTGACTTTTTTTTAAAAATTTTGTCTCCAGGGTTATTGCTGGGGCTCGGTGCCTGCACCACAAATCCACTGCTCCTGGAGGCCATGTTTTCCCTTTTGTTACCCTGGTTGTTTGTTTGTTTGTTTGTTTGTTTTACCATTGTTGTGGTTATTATTATCATCATTGTTATTGATGTCGTTGTTGGCTAGGACAGAGAGAAATGGAGAGAGGAGGGGAAGACAGAGAGGGGGAGAGAAAGATGGACACCTGCAGACCTGCTTCACCGCCTGTGAAGTGACTCCCCTGCAGGTGGGGGGCCTGGGGCTTGAACAGGGATCCTTCCACTGTGCTACCGCCCGACCCCTGGAAGTGCCTTTTTTTTTTTTACCCCTTTGCCACCAGGGTTACCACTGGTGCTTGGTGCTTACACTCCAAATCCACCATTGCCAGTGTCCTTTTTTTTTTTTTTCCTTTTTAAAATTTTCATAAGACAGAAAGAAATTGAGAAGGGTTGGGGATATAGGGAGAGAAAGACACATGCAGACCTGCTTCACTGCTCATGAAGCTTGCCACGCCCCCCCATAGGTGGGGCTGGGGGCTTGAACCTGGGTCCTTGCACACGGTGACATGTGCACTCAGCTAGTGTGCCACCACCTGGCCTGAACAGGGGGCATCATTCTGGGAGCTTTCACTTGCTACAGGGCATGCTGCCCCGCTGTGAATTGTTTCCCAATCCCAGTGACTTCCAGAAAGGCATATAAATAAAGACTTCTTGAAATGCAGATAAATAAATAACTCAGGACTTCGAGGGCTATGGGAGAAAAAGTCAGCTCTGCATTCTAAGCCTGGGGCCCCACCTGCAGCCAGCAGAGGGTGAGAAGGGGCCGTGGCTCTTTCTGGGCTCCCTGTCTGCCCGGAGCAGGAATTACTGAGTCACCAGAGGGTCCGTGGCCCCAAGAGACAGAATCTCTGAGCGAGGGGGTCTAGGCAGCCAGGCGAGAGCTGTGTTGGGCTCAGTCCAGAGACACATCACTGAGTCAGCGCATGGATCAAGTCACCAGATAAAGACAGGAGAGAATGAAGGAAGTGAAGCAACCAGAGCAAGAAGCAGCTGCGTCTCCGCAGGCACTGCAAGTTGCAGCTAGAAAGAGAAGTACAGGGAGGGAGGAGTGCCCAATGTTACAATGCACTGGGACCCGGGTTCGAGCCCCCGGTCTCCATCTGCAGGGGGAAAGTTCCATGCGTGGTGAGGCAGTGCTGCAGGTGTTTCTCTTTTACTCTCTACCTCCCTCTTCCTCTAGATCTCTGGCTGTCTCTATGCAATAAATAAATAATTATAATAAATAAAGTTGTAAAAAGAGAGACACAGGGAAACAACAGTCCCACTGCAGTTAACTGTCACAGAGCCCTAGGACACAACCTTGGTTCTTTACTCCGGGATGTGCAAAACCATGGTCGAGTCCATCAGTAGGGAAGTTCCAGAGAGCCCTAAGCCTGGGAAGCCTCGGCGGCTGAGGAGAACAGGGGCTGATGTAAATTAACTTAAAAATTGGTTTGGGGTCAGGGCTGCTGCTTGCTGCGTCTAGAAGGATTCATTGCAGGAGCTGGGAACAGGTTTAATCAATACACGGTTTATTAGGGTGAAACAGGTAAAAGGCAAAATAAGCACTTAGCATCAAGGGTTAAGCGTACGCCAGGTCTATACAGTCTGAGTATGGTTAGCCAAGATAAACAGTTATCAGCTCTGGTAAAGGTTGCTCAGGGCTGTAGAGGGTCTGAAAGTTTACCGGCCAGCAGAGTCCCACGCGTTCAGTTCCCAGGAGAAGCGGCCATGGCGGACGGAGGCCTGGAGCATCTCCGCCGAGATCCATCTGACCAGAAGGAGAGGCCGCAGCCAAAGAGCGCGGGACTCCCGGCTGCCCTCCTTTTAAGTCTGTTCAGCTTACCCACAATGCTTTGCACACCAGCACAGTCTGGATGCCCCGACAGCACCCCACGCGCCTGCGCAGACCACTGCACACACTGTCAGCCTTTGTCACCAAGGCTGATGCCACACCGTGTCGGGGCATAGAGTGTCACCACAAGGGGCCGTGCCACGTGCCTCCTGTGATGCTGGCTTCTTCTCCGACTCTTTTTTTTTTTTGTCTTTCATGAGGATCATACCTTTTCTTTCCCCTGACCGGGTCGCCCATGTCTACTGCGACATGGTGAAAGGTCCCCACTCTCTTCCCTCAGCAATTCCATCGGCTTTTCTGATTTCACATCTACACATCTGCTTTTTGTTTTTGGTTTGGCCTCCAGGGTTATCACTGGGGCTTGACAATGACACTACGAATCTACTGCCCCTGGTGGCCTTACCCCCCCCCCCCCCATTTTATTGCATAGGACAGAGAGAAACAGAGAGAAGACGGGGGCAGACAGCTGCAGACCCGCTTCGCTGCTTCTGAAGAGTCCCCCCTGCAGGTGGGGAGCGGGGGACTTGAACATGGATCCTTGCATGGGTGCTTGCACTTAGTACTATGTGCGCTTAACAAGGTGCGCCACCACCCGGCCCCCTCAAAACGACCTATCTGTTCCAGCCACACACGTCAGCTCCATTTCTGTATTTTAAAACCCCCGTCAAATATCTTCACTGAATGCTGTCTAGACGTCACCAGCATCTCAAAGGGATTTCCCCTTCTTCACCAAAGGGAACCTGCCCAACACATTTTGCTGCCACTGCCTTCTCAGTCACCAAGCCCTGGCCCGCCGCTAATCTTTGCCCTTTTCTCTTCCTCTTCATTCAAGATCCTGCCGAATCCCAGACACCATAACTCCCACACCTCTCTCCCCTGCCTGCCTCCTTCCTGCTCAGACACTCTCACCTCCAGGTTTCTGCTTCCCCTGAAGTCAGTCTCTCCAGCTGAAGGCTGCTGTGACCTCACATCACCTTAACCCTAGAGGCAGTCTGCGGTCACGTCCTCTACCATCCAGAAACTTCCACCGTTTGTCCCTCAGCATTTTCCCTGCTGCCGCGCAGGCCTCACCTGGATTAGCTCAGCCACAGGCTCACGGGCTGTTTATCAGCGGACGCTAAGAAAGGCTGCAGCCTCTGGCCCAGCGATGGTTTCTTGAACCCAAGGCTTCTCTGTCTCCCTGCCGTGGTGTTCAGTGCCCTTCAGGAGCTAGCGAGCCCCGTTTGAACCCCTTATCTCACCTCCTGCTTTCTGTCACCTGTGTCTCACCACACCCCCTACAACCATCCTGGGATGAAGTGACTCCTGCCAGCTGTCTCCTACCATCAGACAGGGCAGCTTGTCTGTGTAGGCACTGGCTCCCTCTCTGGCGGTTGGCTTGGAGCCTCGATGTAAATAAAGCCTGATGCTCTTTTCCCAGGGTGCCAGAAACCATGTTGGTTGAAAATGAGAAAGTCAGTCCATCACCTGGAGGCATCCCAAGCGTCCAGATGTTTGGCGTCATGTGGACAAAGCAGCCAGGTGATTCAAAAAGGAACGTGCACGTCTCCAGACAGAATGCGCTTCGGTCTCCTGTCATCCGCAGGGGCGCAAAGATGCCCTTGAGGCTCTCTTGAGAGAAGGAGCTCCAGGTGGAAACAAAAACCGGCAGAAGGTTAAGGAGGGGGTGAGGACTGGGGCTGTTGTGCTTGTAAATCCTTAAGGACCACAGAGAATCAGCTGCGTTGTTGTGGAGTCCGGTAAATAATCCCCATGATGGTGGGGCCGGGTGCTGGTGCACCTGGTTAAACACCCATAGCGGGAGTCGGGCGGCAGCGCAGCGGGTTAAGCGCAGGTGGCGCAAAGCACAAGGACCCGCGTAACAATTCCGGTTCGAGCCCCCGGCTCTCCACCTGCAGGGGAGTCTCTTCACAGGCGGTGAAGCAGGTCTGCAGGTGTCTTTCTCTCCCCCTCTCTGTCTTCCCCTCCTCTCTCCATTTCTTGCTGTCCTATCCAACAATGATGACATCAATAACAACAATAATTACAATAAAAAAAACAAGGGCAAGAAAAGGGAAAATAAATAAATAAATAAATATAAAAATAATACTTTTTTTTAAAAGCACACATAGTACTAAGCAGGTCTGCAGGTCTCTCTCTCTCTCTCTTTCTCTCTCCCTGCATCCCCCCTCCTCTCTCAATTTCTCTCTGTCCTATACAATAAAAAGGAAAAAATGGCCTCCAGGAGCAGTGGATTCATAGTGCTGGCACTGAGCCCCAGTGACAACCCTGGAGGCAAAATCCTCCTCCTCTTCGTCATCATCACTCTCAGGCGCATTGCTTGGCGCTCCCGGCTTTAGGACGTCTTGAGAATCAAGAGCTTCCACAGCTGCGCTCACACACATTAAGGACCGGTCCACATGTACTGTTCCAAAACACCTTTGAGGATCTTTAGAGTCCACACCAACTCATTCATTCATTCCTTTATTCCTTTATTCATTCATTCATCTTTGCTGCCGGTGCAACTCCGTTACTCACAATGGACTCTCTCTTTTAGACAGAGGGTGAGAGACAGAGAGAGGACAGATTCCCCAGGACTCGAACCCAGGTCCTCACACACAGTGACACATACACTCTACCGGGTGAGCCATCTCTTGTATCCACGAGTCCACTTCATTTAGCTCCCTGGGAGAATCAGCATCGCATTAATGGTCACTGTGACTGCTTACTATTACCCAGAACCCCCTCTGAGTCTGTAGCCAAGACTCCTGAGGACCGAGAGACCAATCCAGTGGCAGAATCAGCCGTAATGATGTTGCTTGGGTTTCCTAAAGAAGAAAAGGAATTGGGAGTCGGGCTGTAGCGCAGCGGGTTAAGCGCAGGTGGCGCAAAGCACAAGGACCGGCATAAGGATCCCGGTTCGAACCCCGGCTCCCCACCTGCAGGGGAGTCACTTCACAGGCGGTGAAGCAGGTCTGCTGGTGTCTGTCTTTCTCTCCCCCTCTCTGTCTTCCCCTCTTCTCTCCATTTCTCTCTGTCCTATCCAACAACGACAACAACAATAATAACTACAACAATAAAACAACAAAGGGCAACAAAAGGGAATAAATAAAATAAATATTTTTTTAAAAAAAGAATAAAAGGAATTAATTGAACTTACTTAGCAAATGAATAGTAAGACGATGCGTTTCAGTCACTCTTGAGTACTGGAGAGCTGGAATCACGTTGAGTCAGTCTACCCAAGTAACCCAGAGCCCAGAAATGGAACCCGGGGGGAACAGATCCTTTAGGATGTTTCTCTGCACCAATTTAAAATGCAGTGGGAGGTGGTGCAGTGGCTAAAGGACTAGACTCTCAAGTCTGAGGCCCCAGGTTCAGTTCCCAGCAGTACATGTGCCAGAGTGAGGTTTTGATTATTTTTCTCTTTCCCATCCTATCTCTTAAATAAATAAATAAATAAACAAATACAATACAGTACAGTAGTAAAGACAATGTAACAAAATGAAGTTTACAAGGTCTGCAACTGAAGCCTTTGCACATACTATAGACAATTTTTTTTTAATGGCCAAATGTGGTCTATGCAAATGTAGGCCACGAAGGGAATCCCTTAGAACCATTTCTGACTTAGATAATCCTGGGTTTAAAAAAAAAAAAATAGGCGACGGTTCCCGGAAGATGGCGGACTGAGAAGCCGCTAGCGGCGTGTGCTCTGATCACATCTTCTGGAAACGGTTCCAGATGCCACCAGGATGCTGGCCAGGCTTCCCTGGATTGAAGACCCCACCAATGTGTCCTGGAGCTCTGCTTCCCCAGAGACACACCTTCCTAGGGAAAGAGAGAGGCAGACTGGGAGTATGGACCGACCAGTCCACGCCCGTGTTCAGCGGGGAAGCAATTACAGAAGCCAGATCTTCTACCTTCTGCATCCCACAATGACCCTGGGTCCATGCTCCCAGAGGGCTAGAGAATGGGAAAGCTATCATGGGAGGGGGTGGGTTATGGAGATTGGGTGGTGGGAATTGTGTGGAGTTGTACCCCTCCTACCTTATGTTTTTGTTCATTAATCCTTTCTTAAATAAAAAATTTAAAAAAAAATTTTTTTATTTATTTTAAATAAAAAAATTTAAAAAAAAAAACCAAGTTTCAGAGGCTATCATGACACCATCCTGACTTTCCTGGGCAGACGCCCTCACCCATGTGTCCTGGAACCTCCCCTCCCCAGAGCCCTGCCCCACTAGGGAAAGACAGAAACAGGCTGGGGGTGTGGATCTACCTGCAAATGTCTGTGTCCAGCAGAGAAGCAATGACAGAAGCCAGACCTCTTGCCTTCTGCTCCCCATAAAGAATCTTGATCCCTGTTCCCAGTGGGGGAGAAGTGATAGGGTATAGATAACCAGAGGGCTCTGAACCCCAACCCCATTACGGCTTATGTAGCATATGGAAAATTCTATGATTGATCAGGTTACAAACAAGGCAACTGGTATTAATGTAAGTGAAAACTCATCTAGTTTAAATCTTAAGAATTTAGTGCTTTGAATAATAATTCAGTGTCAACTGAGTAGATAAAAACTGGGCCCGAGGGACTCGGACGATAGCGCAGCGGGTTAAGTGCACGTGGCGCAAAGCACAAGGACTGGCGTGAGGATCCAGTTCGAGTCCCCGGCTCCCCACCTGCAGGGGAGTTGCTTCACAGGCAGTGAAGCAGGTCTGCAGGTGTCTGTCTTTCTCTCCCCCTCTCTGTCTTCCCCTGCTCTCTCCATTTCTCTCTGTCCTATCCAACAACAATGACATCAACAACAATGACATCAGTAATAACAACAATAATAACTACAACAAAGGCAACAAAAGGGAATAAATAAATAAATTTTTTTAAAGAAAAAAAAGTGTGCCCGGACAGAGAAGAGGAAAAAGGGAGGGACATTTGGATGTAGTAACAGGTGTAGGTGTGGCTTGGAAAGGAAGAGAAGCTGGAACCACAGAGGGAAGAATGGGGAAATATATACAAATATAGGCAGAGAGTTGTAAAAATAATAGTTAAACTGAAACTGCAACTTTTGGAGACCTGCCGTGGTTTCCAATGGAGGGGCTGGGGACACAGAACTCTGGTGGTGGAAACAGGGTGGACTTGTAGCCCTGTTGCTTTGTAATTTTGTAAATCAGTATTCAGCCACTCACACTGTCTCCTAAATGGCCACTCTCTGGGACTCACTGCTCTGCAGACGGTGTGCGGTGTGTGTGCAGTACCCAGTGGTTGGCCACAAAGACGTGTGCATTGCAAAATGTATCTCCAGCTGGTGGAGCTCATGAGGAGAATATTTTCAGCGAGCTGCAGATTGGTGGGGAAATTTTCCAGGGAGGTGATAGAGCAGTGAGGCACAGAATGTGGAAGCCCAGTAGACCTGGAGAAAGGAGAGCCATTATGTTCGAGCAGCAACAAGAAAATCCATCACCTCGAAGAGGAGTAGCATCCAGGCGGGAAAGTGGAAGCTCACTGCCTGTCCTCAGCACTAGAGAGGCTTCATCCCGTGAGGCTGTGTAGGAAGTCACATCCCTGTGTCATCTGGATGGATGTAAACCTTTTTTTGTTTTCCTCCTCAGAGAGAAACTGGTTGAACAAAAAGATCCTGTGAGTTCCTGGCACCAACAGCCTTGTAGAGACACCATTCGCAACTCTTCTGGTGCTCACCAACCCCGTGGGGACTTGAGGGGGCTGAGTCAAAGGGCCCCCACATAGTGCAGCCCCAGCACTGCCTGGTGTGGGGAAATACACAGGGTCAGCCAGGCCCGCATGCAGGCAAGAGCTAGACTTTGTGGGAACATAACCCTTGTCATTTAAAAGGACCCCACCATGTGTCCTGGAGCCCTGCCTCCCCAGGGCCCTGCCCCACTAGGGAAAGAGAGAGACAGGCTGAGAGTGTGGATCCACCTGCCAACGCTCATGTCCAGCGGAGAAGCAATGACAGAAGCCAGACCTTCCACCTTCTGCATCCCACAATGACCCTGGGTCCATAAAGAATAGGGAAGCTTTCAAGGGAGGGGATGGGATATGGATGGAGCTCTGGGTGGGCAACAAGTGGAAACGTACCCCTTATCCTGCGGTCTTGTCAATATTTCCATTTTATAAAAACTAAAATAAATCAGTATTGCCCTGGATCCTGACAAACTGAATCCTAACAGACAAACAAACAGCAACAACAACAACAAAAAACCCAGCATGTGGTTCTGCTCCCTAATGAGGGCATTTGATTGCTTGAGAGGGAAGGCAGCTTCCCAGGAGTGTAAGCTAAGCCTTAGGAGTCAGGATGTAACAGGCCCGCGACTTTCCACAGATCTGTTCACCTGTGCGTGCGTGCACACAAGAGGAATCACTGGGACTCTTGAGTGGAAGACTCTTGCCCACGTGGGACAGACGTATACGGGCTCCACACCCCCAGCATTTGGTGACGATTAGCCCCGTCTAGTGTGCAATAAATACACACCCTGAGCACGAGGCTGCGTGCCGAACAGAAGGCTGCCTGTCCTTCCAAAGGTCTGTTCTTTACGAAGTTTGTTCTGCCTTCACATCGCAGCATCAGTGCAGCAGCCTGCTTGGTTCACAGGAGCAGGCTTCCATTCAAGACCAGCGTCTGTCCACAGCTGCACTTGGAAACAGACTTTGGCTCTGGGAAGCCTCAAATCCAGGCCATCTGGCCGATGTGCGCTGGGGTTTCTTATTTGGGCCTGCTCTCTGACACAGGAATTTATTGCCTTTAATCCCCTGGGTCTTCTCTCAGGAACTTGTCCTCTCACACCTCACGGAGTCACACACAGGAAAATAACAGCACCAAAAGGTCATGGGAGGTGAGCAGCACTTGTGCTGGCCTGGCTCTGCCTCCTCTCCCCTCCTCACTATGAAGAAGTGGTTGATGAGAGAGAGAGAGAGAGAGAGAGAGAGAGAAAGGTCAAGGTCAAGGTTGGTGGAGAGTCAGAGCCAGGCTGGATTTAAATCTCTAAAAGAAAAGTGTTTCAAATAGAAATCTTTTCTGGGATTTGTTGGGTTGGTTGACTATCTCCTTAAATTTGGAAACCTTGGCCATTTCTCAAATGATTAAGAAAAGGCAGCTTTCCGGTGTCGGGTGGTGATGCAGTGGGTTAAGCGCACGTGGCACAAAGCACAAGGACTGGCAGAAGGATCCCGGTTCGAGCCCCCAGCTCCCCACCTGCAGGGGAGTCACTTCACAGGTGGTGAAACAGGTCTGCAGGTGTCTGTCTTTCTCCCCCTCTTTCTGTCTTCCCCTCCTCTCTCCATTTCTCTCTGTCCTATCCAACAACAAAGGACATCAACATCAACGATAACAATAATAACCACAACAAGGCTACAACAACAAGGGCAACAAAATGGGGGAAAAAATGGCCTCCAGGAGCAGTGGATTCATGATGCAGGCACCAAGCCCCAGCAAGAACCCTGGAGACAAAAAAAAAAAAAGAAAAGAAAAGAAAGCAGCTTTCTCTCTCTAGGCTTTATGAGTTGACCCAAGCTTCCCTTCCTGGTGCTTATAGTCAGGAGGGTCTCATCCTGGGGAGAAATCAGGAAAGGAAGGTGGGCTGCTTCCCTCCAAAGCTGCCAAAGGTATAGAAGACTTGTGTCTTCTTTCATTCAGACACAAGTAGCATTTTTTAAATTTATTAGTGTCTTAATATATCATACTTTTGTTAAATTCTACAACATTCATTCCCACCACTGAAGCTCTGTGTCCTCATTCCTTCCATGGGAACTGCAGTATTTCTCCAAGGTCACAGATATGGGTCTCCATTTTGTAGATAGCTAGCAGGCATATTTTAGTTAAATTCCAAAGGGCCTGTGGTTATACTAGTTTTTTTTTTTTTTTTCCTGAGCCTGAAATCTGATATGCAGGTGGATCCAAGTTATTGTCCAGGGAGACGATGTTATGGCTGGAAAAAGGACCAGAAAGCTGGATCGGGGAAGACAGTAGCTCCCTAATATGGGAAAGGGGTATAATTATTGTTGACTGTAAACCCTATCGATTTGATGTGACACCTGAGGAAGATGGGTCGATACTGGGGCAGCCTGGAATGTTCCTACTCACGACCACAGAATGTGAGCTCGGATCTACAGGGATGAAGAGGTCACACAGGCTCCTAAGCTAATCATGGACCCCAGATTATATCAAATCAATAGGGTTTACAGTCAAGAAATGTTTTCTTAGACATGACTAGTTATAGAAGAGAAATACTCTTGTGCGTTACATTCCTCATTCTGTAGAGCATAACTTCTGATAATGCTGCCATTTAATACGTAGTTACTGAAACAGAACTCAGTGTAATACTAAAGACTGTGCAGAAATGAATTTGCCCCCTTCCTCAGAAACCCAGTGTGTGACTTCATGGGATCCAATACAGTGGAGTAATGGCAGATTCTAAAAATGCAAATTAAAAAAATAAACCCTATATTTTGTTGGTGGTGACATGAAAGAACCAACAGTTTTAAAAACTAAAAGCCACACAGAGTAAAGGAGCGCCCCACTATCTTCTGTTCAGACAGTCGTTCTTACACAGGAAAGCAGCCCCCGCCTCAGGAAAGGATTCTATGTCCCCGGGTCAGGAGCTCCCCAGACAGAAGGGGCAAGGCTGAGCTAGGGAAACCTAGAAGCTTCCCAAACGTATCTGGGAGGTTTCCAGCCAGATTCCTTGTGTGGTTGTGATTCTGTCAAGAGATCTCTAAGTAGGCCTTCAAAAGCCCTTTCTGTTTCCTCGGTGCTGGGAGCTCTCAGGGCATCTGTGTTATGTTAATGACAGGCCTTCAGGCAACTCAGGATGGGCTGGTCACCAAGACAACCAGCCAGGTGATTGAAAGGCTAGAATTTGAACCACTAAGCTCCAGGGAGGAATGAGGGGCTGGAGTTGAAGGTCCAGAACCAATGCTTCTCTGTCTTTATTTTATTTTTTGATTTATAAAATGGAAATATTGACAAGATCATAGGATAAGAGGGGTACAACTCCACACAGTTCTCACCCCCCAGAACTCCATATCCCATCCCCTCCCCTGATAGCTTTCCTGTTCTTTATCCCTCTGGGAGTATGGCCCCAAGGTCATTGTGAGATGCAGAAGGTGGAAGGTCTGGCTTCTGTAATTGTTTGTCCACTGAACATGGGCGTTGGTAAAGATTTTTTTTTTTTTTAAAAAAGTACTCACTGAGGCTCTGCAGTGGTGCACTTAGTACTCAGCACAAGGACCTGTGCAAAATTCAGGCTCAAGTCCCCGCTCCCCACCTGCAGGGTGGGGGTGGGGGTCGCTTCACAAGCAGTGAACTGGTGTCTATCTCTCCTTTCTCTCAATTTCTCTCAGCCCTAGCCAATAAAATGGAAAAAATGGGGGGCCAGGCATTGGCACACCTGGTTAAGCACCCACATTGCAGTGCACAAGGACCCAGGTTCAAGCCCCTGGTCCCCCACCTGCAGGGAGAGTCTTTACAAGTGGTGAAGCAGGATTGCAGGTGTCTGTCTTCTCTCTCCCTCTTCATCTCCCCCCCTTCTCTTTCAGTTTCTCTATGTCTCTGTCCAATAATAAAAATAAATAAAATAAAAATATTTATAATAAATAAATAAGACGGGAAGAGAATGACTGCCGGAAGCGGTGGATTTCTCGTGCTGGCACAGAGCCCCAGCGACAACCTTGGAGACAAAAAAAAAAAAAAAGGAAAAGAAAGAAAAATAGCTACTGGCTTAGAGGTTCCTCGATGAATGAAGTTCTCGTAAACCCCCGAGGTGAGGTGGCACCCTGGACTCTTTAGGGCTGGTGGGTCCAGGAAGAGGGAGGGGCACTGCTGGAGCAGAGACATGGGCGCTCCGTGCTCTGCCCCCACATCCCGCCCCACATGTCTGTCCGTCTGGCCATTTCTGAGTTCCTACTCTTCCCGAATACACCATTAACCTAGGGAACGGACTGGCGTCCCGAGGCCTATAAACCGCTCATCTGGCCAATTCTTAAATCCCAAGATGGAGGCTGTGAGAACTTCTGACTTAAGGCTGCTGATCACGAGGATGGTGACAGACAGCAGCTGTGCTGGAGGATAGTCTTGTAGGCCATCCTAGGCCTAGGCCAGTGACACACCTGATGCTTGTCTGTAGGTAGCACTGACTAGAATCCCGGAATGAACCGAAACTGGAGGCCAGCCAGCTGGTGTCGAGAATTGCTTGAGAAGATAAGCAAAGATGTCCAGCAGGAGCCGAAAGCATCAATCGTCAAGTGTCTCTCTCCCTGGGCTGTCCTACCCACGCTGTTCTGAGTCGAGGCTGGAAACGCACTGCGACTTTAGACCCTTCCAACTGCAGTGGCCACCAGCCAACATCTCCTGACAAATCTTTTTTTTTTTTCTTTTTTGCCTCCAGGGTTGTTGGTATGCATGAGACTCCTTCTGTTTCATTTGGTTTAAATCCCCCCTGCTTAACACTATTCTATTTACATAACCACTTCATTCTATTTACATAACCACTGTTAACAAGTTCCACCCTCCCTCCAGGGCATTTGTGGTTCAGTGATAGGATTCTCGCCTGCTCCACCCCTCTCCTTGTCACACCCTGATTTTCACCAGTCACTTTTCTCTCCATCCTCTCTATGTCACATCCTGTTTCCACCCTACTTGGCAAGTATATATAAAGACAGCATTGTGAGTTTTAGAGTACTGTACCTTGAGTTTAGCTTAGCTCGTCTTAGATTGTGCTGCATCCTGCATGAATAAAGAAATACTGCGTACAACCCAGCCATGAGTCCCTGGTCGTCTCGTCTGTTACCCGCCCGTGAAGCCAGCCTGGTGAAAACAACATAACCCGTCAAAAACAACAGAGGGTTATCACTGGGGCTCAGTGCCTGCACTACATATCCACTGCTCCTGTGGCCATTTTTTTTTCCTATTGTTGATATTGTTGCTGCTGTTACTGTTGTTGGATTAGACAGAGAAATGGAGAGAGGAGGGGAAGACAGAGAGGGAGAGAGAAAGATAGACACCCGCAGACCTGCTTCACCGCCTGTGAAGTGACCCCCCCCCCCCCCGCAGGTGGGGAACCGGGGACTTGAACCTGGATCCTTGTGCCGGTCCTTGCGCTTTGCACTAAGTACACTTAACCTGCTATGCTACCGCCCGGCCCTCCTGATAAATCTTGTCTGCCTCTATCTGTATCTCCATCTCCATCTCCATCTCCATCTCCATCTCCCTCTCTGCTTTCTTTCCACACCTCACTCCTGAGCCCTGCTTTGTAGCTGAATCCTCATTCCACAGACACATGTAATCTTTGTAACGCTCACTCCACCACCTGGCCCTGTCCTCAACAACTTCTACCCCCACCAGCACCTTTTGATGCCAAATTACATTTCTTTGCCCAGCTGTGCACATTCTCCAGGACATGTCTCCACACAGCCGTGCTCCCTCCTCTCTGTCCTCCAGCCCAGTCCTCCAGCTGTCTCCAGCCTGTCCTCAAAGGTGACCTCACATGATCCCTCGCCTTTCCGACTATTGGGTTTGGCTGTCAGGAAACAAGCTAAATAAAACCCAGGGTGGACTTAAAAGAAAGCTGCCTTCATCTCCAAATGGAAACAGCTCCAAAGAAAAGTGTTGTCTTTCCATTCCTAGCCAGAGTCACAGTAAATCATGTAGGTTCTCGGAGGGGAAAACAAACATGAAATGTATGTGCTCCAAGCTCTTTCCAAAGCCACACATCTTTAGAGTTGGTCCTAGTTTACAGTCCCTCTTTTCCAAGAAATTCCTTCCACTTTTTGGCAGCTCTCACTTTTAAAAGCATGTCAGTCATGTCTGTCTTTCCTTCCTTCCTTCCTTCCTTCCTTCCTTCCTCCCTCCCTCCCTCCCTCCCTCCCTTCCTTCCTTCCTTCCTTCCTTCCTTCCTCCTCCAGGGTTACTGCTGGGACTCAGTGCTTGCACAACTTCACAGCTCCTGGCAGCCATGAGCCACTTGCTGGCGCCCACGTCAGACAGACGTTCTGTTTCCTCAGCAGGGCTGCACCCTATGGGCTTCTCTCCTCTTCTAAATTTTTAAAGGAAGAAGTCCCCGTTTCCTCCTTATATGCACTAACGTTTTTCTTTTCTCTGTGTTTTTAAAATATAATCACTATTACTTTTAAACTGGAGATTTTTTACTTGAAAAGCCATCTGGTTATCACTGGGGAGGGGGAGGTGTCAGCATTATGAATCCACAACTCCCGGTGGTGGCCTTTTTCCCCTCTTTTCCTTTTCTTTCTATTTTTGTTAGCTAGGACAGAAATTGAGAGGGGAGAGGGAGATAGAGAGGGAGAGAGAAGTCCTGCCTCACCACTCCCACTCACTTGGGTAGTGCTGGCACTCACCCGGATGCCCGGCCCCCAGCAACCATGCTTTTCAGACCTGTTGACTATGGCTTCCTCTTGCTGCTCTCCACCTGTGAGTGCCCTCTGCAGGGAGGGTGAGGTGCAGACTGGCTCAGCTCCCCGCCTCCCCGCCACCCCACCGCGTTGAGCCCCTGGGAATCCAAGGCCCAGCTACACTCATCTTGTACTCCCAGTGCCTTGCCCCACTTATTAGCTGCTGACTTTTTATTTCCTTTTAAACAAAAGGACAAGCAGAAGGATCCCAGTCACTCGCCTGTACGGATTTCAGCCCACTTCCCTGCTGAGAAGCAAATCCAGTGGTGAGAAGGAGGTCTGACTCACACTGAAATGCACCAGGCCCTTCCCTGCATGGCCTTCTAGGTGACACAAGTATCCTTTTGGATTCCGAGGGGCTCAGCGCGGTGGGGTGGGGAGGTGGGGAGGAACTTTGTGTATTGATGACATCAATAACAACAACAAAAATCAAGGCTGTTATGGGCTGAAACACCCCCCCATCCCATACTTTGAACCCCTCTTCTACATTGTGGTAATAGTTGGGTTAGAAGTGGGGCCTTTGGGAGACAGTTAGGTGTAGGTGAGTCCTTAGAGCAAGGGCCCTGGTGAGGAGATGAGCTTCCCTGGATGGAGAGACAGTGCCAGCAGACAACTCTCTGGAGCCAGGAAGCCAGCCTGCTGCCACGCTGACCTTGAGCTGCAGCCAGCAGACTGTGAGGACGCTCCTTTGGGTAGCTTCAGCAGCCTGGGTACACTGTTCGGGTCGTTGGGCTAAGAGGCCTTGTGCTTTAAGTGAAGCCTAGAATGGGGCCACGTCTACTGAGGACACTCCAGAACTCTCCTGCCAGTGAAGCCAACTCAGTTTGTCCTGGCCAGGATGAAAGACGCTGGGTATCACACAGGCACCATTGGATCGACAGCTTCTCCTACGTATCAGTGTGGGTTTGACCTGCTTGGACAGTCCCAGGGGCTTTGACTTCAGTGTACAAACTCATCACTGCCCTGCCTCCTGTCTTCAGAGCAGTGCCCGGCATCAAAACCGATCGTCTTGGACGTCATCCTAAAGCGGCAGGCGTGGTCACCCCTGAGCCACAGCTGGTGTCTCAACAGCGCTCGAAGAGCGAGCTAAGTCGTGTGAAGGATCCCGAGGGCTCAGGAGGAAACGGGTTGGAGGGGGACCAAGCAAAGCTGTCCTCTTAGTCAGCAGGATGCAGCCATTTTCCAGTAAAGGTTCGGCAAACAACCGCGCCAAGTGCTCCGACAGTCTACTGCCAAAACAACAGCGGCATTGTGTACGGCCCATAAACAAACTGTCAGACATCATGCATCTGGACAGCACAGTTGCAAAGTTAATTCTGGCTGGAAGGAAACGACACCCCTGCTTTTCATTTGGGTGGAATTTTGTTCAAGGGAAAAAAGAGCTTGTGGTGGGCATTGCTGATGCTTGTAGTGGCGTGTGCAGTCGTATCGGGACCTGCCAGAGCAAGAAGCTTCTGATCAATGAGACAGGTTGTTGCAGTGGAGTGGGGGTGGGGGGGTGTCCGGAGCTTCGCTTCTGTGGATTAGCAGCCTGGCACATCCTTGTACATCCTGGGCATTGCCCTAGAATGAGCAGGCGTCCAACCTCACCAGTGTGTCCCAGAGCCCTGCCCCACTAGGGAAAGACAGAAACAGGCTGAGGATGTGGATCCACCTGCCAAAGCCCACGTCCAGCAAAGAAGCAATTACAGAAGCCAGAACCTCCCACCTTCTGCACCACAACAATAATTTTGACCCACGCTCCTGATGGGGGAGAAATGTTAGGGCAAAAGGACCAGAGGGCTCCAAACTCCAACTCCATCAGGACCCGAAGAGAGAGCAGGGAAAAGGGATGTTTGACTGTAGTAACAGGGGAGAGAGAGAGAGAGAGAAAGAGAGAGAGAGAGAGAGAAAGGGAGAGACCTGGGAAGGAAGAGAAGATGGGACTTGTTTTTATACCTGTGGGGGTATAGCAGAATGGTTCTGCAAAGAGACTTTCATGCCTAAGCCTCTCAAGTCCCAGGTTCAATCCCCCACACCACCATAAGCCAGAGCTGAGCAGTGCTCTGGTTAAAAAAAAAAAAAAAAAAAAAAAAAGTCGAATATAGACAGAGAGTTGTAGAAATAACAGTTAATCTGTAGCCATAAGCTTGGGAAAAGTGTTGCAGCTTCCACTGGAGGGGTTGGGGATCCAGAATTCTGGAGGTGGGAACAGTGTGGGGTACCCGTTATCTTGTCAATATTAAGTCACTAATTAAAAATCAAGTAGCAGGCTGCCACCGAGTGGGAGGTGGGGCCTGATCTGGGGACACCTCTGAATGGCCCTCCCGCCTCACAGAGCCCCTTGAGTGCAGTCCCTGTGGACAGTGTGGAGACGCCATTAGAGACTGGAAACGCCATCACCCTGCACACACAGCGCCCCTGGCATTTATTAGAAGGGCACAAAAACACTGTCCTAAAAGCCCAGTGACAGGTAGACAGAGGAGCCGTGAGGGCGGTGCTCCCTGGAATTCTGCTCTGCCCTCAGGCCAGGTGGTTCTGTGCCTCGCAGGGACAGAGCAGGCAGGACTGGACAATAATGAAGAGGCTAAGTGAAGCAGATGAGGAAGGGGAAGACGAGTGGGCAGTCTCACTCACACATGTGCTCTGAACAGTTAAAAGAAACTGCAAAAAAAAAAAATTGATGATGATAGCCAACCTGACCTCTGCATTCTGGGTCAACATGTGATTTTCAGAGAAGATGCAGAGATGGAGGGAGTGATGGAAAATGCAGAGATGGAGAGAGTCGTTGGTGAAATGGTACTGGGACTTCAGTGTGGGTGCGGTGGGCCATATACGTGTGTGTGTGTGTGTGTGTGTGAGAGAGAGAGAAAGAGAGAGATTATGTTCCTAGAATTTTATACTTTGTCAACTTATCTAAAATAAAAAAGTCCCCCAGACCACAGAGCATCCCCATGTCAGACTTCTCTCTCCTATCACTCACGCTCTTTAAACCCAGTGTCTCCAGGGAGACCCATCAACAAATTTCCCAAGTTTTGTTTTTTAAGCTAAAGTTTTATTTTATTTATTTTGTGAGCGCAGCAAAGGAAACAAATGATTCTCGCGACGTTGCATAAGCCACCCGGACAAGCCAGACGCTTCCTCTCAGGCCCTGCTCTCTTCTCACTTCTCTCCCCTGAGTGGGTGGCTGGCAGTCAGCCCATCAGGGCTCAGCCGCCTTCTGCTCTCCTGTTGTAATGGTCTCTTGACAGTGTCCCGCTGTGGGCAGCCAGCTCGGAGGTCCACTCCACTCTGGCCCCTGAGGAAGAGTCTGAGGAAGCTCTCACGGCCAGAGATCACAGGCTGTCCCTCAAGGCCTCTCAGCAGACCCCGCCACCATCTCACCAGAAGCAGCTTACCACTTCGCGGTGGCTGGGCTCAACCCGCAGCGAGGCAGCTTTTTAAATTTGAGTGATGCCAACACACAGAATTCAAAGTCACAAGCAAACGTGTTTAAGAAGTGACTCGCTGGGGGTGGGGCTGTAGCACACCAGGTTAAGCGCACATGGCTCAAAGCGCAGGAACCGGCATAAGGATCCTGGTTCGAGCCCCCAGCTCCCCACCTGCAGGGGGGTCAATTCACAGGCAGTGAAGCAGGTCTGTAGGTGTCTGTCTTTCTCTCCCCCTCTCTGTCTTCCCTTCCTCTCTCCATTTCTCTCTGTCCTATCCAACAACGACAGCAATGACAACAACAGCAATAATAAAAACAACAACAACGATAAACAACAAGGGCAACAAAAGAGAAAAAATGGACTCCAGGAGCAGTGGATTCATAGTGTAGGCACTGAGCCCCAGTGATAACCCTGGAGGCAAAAAAAAAAAGTGACTCATTTTCACAAGAGTTGTGAATTTGTCCAAGGACTGATCACAGTGACGATGACCTTTCCCAGTACTAAAAATACTGGCACACAAATCTTGTTTAATAAAATGTTTCCTGAGGCTGGGTGGTGGCACACCTGGTTAAGTGCACGTTACCATGTGAAAGGACCCAGGTTCAAGCCCCCAGTCACCACCTGCAGGGGTAAAGCTTCACAGTAGGTGAAACAGAGCTGCAGGTGTCTCTCTTCCTCTCTGTCTTCCCATCCCCTCTCACCTTTCTCTCTGTCTCTATACAATTAATTAAAACAAATAAAATATTTTAAAAAATGAAATGTTAGGGTCCTTTTCCCCTAACATTTCTCCCCCATCAGGAGTGTGGGTCAAAATTATTGTTGGGGTGCAGAAGATGGGAGGTCTGGCTTCTGTTGTTGCTTCTTCGCTGGACACGGGCATTGGCAGGTGGATCCACACCCCCAGCCTGTTTCTATCTTTCCCTAGTGAGGCAGGGTTTTGGGGAGGGGTTTCCGGGACACACTGGTGAGGTTGGGAACCACACTGGTGAGGAGTCGGGCGGCAGCGCAGCAGGTTAAGCACAGGTGGCGCAAAGTGCAAGAACCGGCGTGAGGAACCCGGTCTGAGCCCCGGCTCCCCACCTGCAGGGGAGTCGCTTCACAAGCAGTGAAGGAGGTCTCTGGCATCTCTCTGTCTCCCTCCCTCTCTACCTCCCCCTCCTCACTCAATTTCTCTCTGTCCTGTTCAATAAAAACGACAAAATAAATGGCCGCCAGGAGCAGTGGATTTGTAGTGCTGGCACTGAGCTCCAGCAATAACCCTGGAGGCAAGAAAGAAAAGAAGAAAAGCATCTTTCTATCAGTATTTGAGACTGTTCACGTGTATCCATTCTCGTTATCATCACAACAGTCTCATTAACACTGTAGATCAAGAGCCATAGGAACTTGAATCGTTTTGAAAAGAGCTCTCTCTAGTGTGTATCGCATGCTTCTTCCACGTCCCGGAATGAACTGAGCCAGAAGTATGAACACACACGGATGAGCTCGCTTCCAGATGGGATCTAGGAAGCAAAGCAATGGACAACCCAGGAGGAGGTCTGAAAGGGCTGTCGACCCCAGCAGATTCGGGGGATCAGGAGAAGGAGGATTATAAGGGAAGGAAGGCCTAGGATCCAAGTCCTGGTGGCAGAACAGGGTGATGGTTTGGAGGGGGGTGAGATGGACTGACACTGTTCTTGGGGTAATGACAACAGCAATACTGTAAAAAGAAATATTTCCTCAAGAAAGTTGATACTCAGGGGTCGGGTGGTAGCGCAGCGGGTTAAGCATACACGTGGTGCAAGGACTGGCGTAAGGATCCCAGTTCGAGCCCCCCGGCTCCCCACCTGCAGGGGAGTCGCTTCACAGGCGGTGAAGCAGGTCTGCAGGTGTCTGTCTTTCTCTCCCCCCTCTGTCTTCCCCCATCTCTCTCCATTTCTCTCTGTCCTATCCGACAACAATGACAATAATAACTACAACAACAATAAAAAGACAGCAAGGGCAACAAAAGGGAAAAATAAATAAATAAATAAATAAATTTTTTTTAAAAAGGAAGTTGATACTCAACACATAAAGAGGTTATGGGATACTACTCTATCATCAAAAAAAGATGATGCTGTGTTCTCTGGGACAAACAGGATGGAAGTGGAGGTGGTGATGCTTAGCAAAATAAATGAAGAGATGAAAGACAACTACCAGATGGTGTCACTCACATGTGGAATTTAGAGACCTGATACACATGGATTTAGGAAGAAACAAAAAACAGTAGCAAGCCTGCTGTGCCTAAGACTTGTGAGCAATCTGGTGGTGGTCTTTGGGAGGTGGGAGTGTCGGGACACAGAGCTGTGCTGACAGTTGTGGTGTGGAGCTAGCTAGACCCGGTCAGCTTATAATTTTGCAACCTACTATGAACCACAGATTTAAAAATGAAATACAAATGAAAAAGAAAGTTGCTTCTGAAGTTGGCTTTAAAAAAAGCAGTTGGTGTGTGATAACTACAGTTGGCACGGGACCTAAGCTGGTATGTGGTCTACAGGTCACCTACATGTCAGGAGACAGGTTGGGCATCTCAGACACCGAAAGGCTGAGTGACCCACCCAGGGTCACACAATCCATCCTGGTGTCCACAGAAGCCACATTTGAGCCTGGGGGATTTGACTCTTGAGTTCCAAGCTCTCCACCTCCAGGATGCATGGGTCGCTTCTTGTTAGAAGCATAATATTGATTCGTGGAACAGAAACCAAGACTGAACATCTGACAAAAGAAGGTTCCCAGTAACTGCTGTTGGGTTCTGTCAGGAAACATCTGACAAAAGAAGGTTCCCAGTAACTGCTGTTGGGTTCTGTCAGGAAACATCTGACAAAAGAAGGTTCCCAGTAACTGCTGTTGGATTCTGTCAGGAAAAGACTTCTTCTCAGGTAGGCAGACCACAGTGAACGCTTCAGACGACTTGAAGAGGGAGAGGAGCAGGGTGCCTCCCCCACGTCGCGTCCAGGCCCCGCGAAGATGAACAAATCACAAACCACTCCGAGGACGTCCTCACGAAGCTCCAATGACAATTCAAGGAGCCTCCCCAGCTGGAGTCTGTGCTGATCCTTTTCATATTGTGTTTCCCCAAGGGTGACTCACAGGATTGAGGCTTCAGAAATATCTTTTTTTATGACACTGATTTACCTACAATGCAGAAGTCTTTTTTTAAACTTTTTAAAAAATTTATTTATTATTATTTATTCCCTTTTGTTGCTCTTGTTGTTTTATTGTTGTAGTTATGATTGATGTCTTTGTTGTTGGAAAGGACAGAGAGAAATGGAGAGAGGAGGGGAAGACAGAGAGGGGGGAGAAAGACAGACATCTGCAGACCTGCTTCACCGCTTGTGAAACGACTCCCCTGCAGGTGGGGAGCTGGGTGCTCGAACTAGGATCCTTAGACCGGTCCTTAACGCTTTGCGCCACGTGAGCTTAACCACTGTGCTACCACCCGACTCCCACTGCAGAAGTTTTTCAAAGGTCTTGTGGTTGGATTCTTCCCTATTGCTTCAAAAGAAACTCACTTTCACAGTGAGATAAGCAGTTTCTTTACGACTCCCCTAATCATAGCATTTGTGCTGTGATATAGGTGGTAGTGACCATCTGTTGACTGCAATAAGAATATTTCAGTTAGAGAGGGTAAAAAGAGGGTGAAAGAAAGCCACTGGGAAACAGATGAATCTACAGCAGAGGTAGCAGTGGACAGCGAGGCTGGGGTAGACCAGCTGTCTCCATCAGGGCTCAGCGTGGCAAGTGAAGCTTTTCCCCCTGCAGGTGGGGACCAGGGGCTCGAACCCCAGTCTTTGCACACTGTAGTGTGTGTGTGTGTGTGTGTGTGTGTGTGTGTGTGTGTGTGTGTGTGTGTGTGTGTGTGTTTAACCAGGTGCTCCACTGCCTGGTCTCCTGCCCCTTACTCTTATCAGCATTTCTATGAGAGTGTGACTGAAGCCTGGAGTTATAATGACACACCTGCTCTCCAACCTATTTCACAGGGAACAAAGTCACAGTGCTCTCTAGGTCAGGGGACAGGGGGAGAGAGCCCGTGAGACAGGCAAGTGTGATGCCCCCTTGTTTGGGCAAGATGCCTGCGGACCCCCAGAAACACCCTGGAGAAGTCCGTTTTCCAAAAGGGAGGGAGAAGGCCCCCAAAGTGCCAAGTGCCTGCGGGGACAGGGAACAGGGACGTGGCCCCCATAGGCGCCGCTGCCAAAGGTGGGTTAGGCGCCTGCTTCCGGAATCTACGCATCTGGAACACCCACACATCTGCGACCTCTCTGTCTTCACACAGTTCTCCTCCCTCATGTCCCTTGGCATAATATCCCAGAGATGTGAAATATGGAGAAACACTCGGGTGGTTTGGATGTCTCTTTTGGAAAATAACATTTTGCTTCGAATAGGGTCTTGAAGAGAAAACTCACTTGTAGGAGACCATTGGGGAAAATATTGGGGACAGGAGAGAGTCCTGAGGCCACTAATATCTCAGGTGTGTCGGTCTTAATATTCTTCCTTCTCTAAAGGCCAGTGCTAACTGAGGCCTCCTCTTTATTAACTTTAATTGATCATAGAGATATAGCTTCTGAATAGATGCGATTGGCTATGCTGTCATTAGACCAGCTTATCCGAAATGATTACAGCTAATCCAGTTTCACAGTCATTAGGCACGGAGATTTGTATAAGGGGATAGGAAGATCCCCCAGTACACTTGGTTCGTAGCCAACAAAAACTGTCTATTCTGAGCTGTTCCAGAACTTTCTCTGCCTCTTGGGTCAACCCTGACATGTTTAGTTCTTATTCTCCTTATCGCATGATCAATTCCTGTAGGAATGGACTGACTTGTGATTCCTTCCTTGCATCTCAGCAGTAGGACATGTTTGCTCACCCAAAGGATTTCTGAGAACAGAAACAACAGTCTACAAAGAATCACTCAGACATCTTTGCCCAGATGCCTTTAAAAAAAGTCTGAGTGAAACATGTTTTATTTTATATTTACTGTTTTTTTAATTAAATATTTTATTAATAATAAGATATTAGTAAAAGTATCAATATTTTATTATTATCTTTATTTATTATACAGAGACAGCCAGGAATTGGGAGGGAAGGGGGAGGCTCAAACCTGGGTGCTTGCACATTGTAACATGTGCACTCTACCAGATTTATCACCTCCTCCCCTAATGTCTCCTGACAGTAACAGCATTAATGTCACCCCCTTGATAATCTTTAGAAGAAATATTATATACAATTGGCCAAGAGATATACTGACATCTATCAACTAAAGAACAAGCATCGTCCCCTATGACAACCTCTATTATAATCCTCAAACAAATAAAAAGCAGCAAAACATAAGGTTAACTTAGATCCCACTGAAACCCTGGTTCTAGGTCCCTCCCTAACTTGAGGCCAGATCCCATAAACCTTATACCGATTTGAATACGACAAATGACACTCAATGATTTAACAGCTGGGAGAAAGTCCAAGCTCGTGAGATAAAGAAAGAACTACAAAAGCTGGATAAGGGCAAGAGACTGGCTAACTTTAATGATGGCCTGTTTCTATCACTGCCAGGCCACCCCATTATCCGGGGCCCTAATCAGGAAATCCTGGGATTCCCACATAGATATGATGGGCCTCGACCTCTAACAGATCCCTCTCTCCACCATCACTGGTCATCTCCATCAGGAACATCATCATAAACCCTCTGTGGGCCTCTCCAGGACCTTGCCCTCAATGTGGAGCAGCAGTGGTGGGGACTGTCCCCACTCTCCAAAGGGAGGCTGGGTCAGCCTACTCTGCCACTCGAGGAACACGAGTCCTGAAATGAGAGCAGCCTAGAATGTTCCCAGTTGTGACCATGGACTGTGAGCTCAGACTGACAGGGACTCAGAAATCACACAGCCTCCTGTGCTCAAATTGAATAGACATGGGCCCTGGCTCAGATGGGTGGGGTTAACAGTCAGTGGTATGTATCTATTTTCTCCCTGTTTGGGAGCTAGCTACTCTCTGCCCTTATCCAGCTTTCTCTGGAAGAACTCAGCCACAGAGGAACCAGCTGGCTTCCGGTTTCTGCACTTTCTCCTGTCCAAGCCCTGTGTTCTCACCAGCAAGTAAAGCTCATCTCTGTGACAGCCCCTGGGGTGAAGGTTCAGCTCACCCCTCAAGGAAACCAAGCCAGCCGACACCTGCTAGCTGGTCTGCACTGTTCTGCTTCTCATACGCACAGGAAGATGCCAGCAAGGTCTCTGGGGTGGGGGGGTTGGGGGGGGGAGACAGCCCAGGTGTCACTGTGGCTTTGGCTTCTAGAATTTCCAGGCGAGAAAGCCCTGCTGTCTGTCGAAAGCTGCTTGGGTTGTGAAACTGATATGGAGCACAGCAGGACGCGGTAGGGTGGCCGCACACCTGGCTGAGGGCATGTGTTACAGCGCACAAGGACCCAGGTTGGAGTCCCTGGCTCCCCACCTACGGGGGGAGTCGCTTCACAAGCAGTGAAGCAGGTGTGCAGGTGTCTCTCTCTCTCTCCCTATCTTCCTCCCTCTTCTCTCAGTTTCTCTCTGTCTTATCCAATAAAATGGAAAAAAATGTTCTCCAGGAGCAGTGGATTTGTAGTGCTGGCACCGAGCCCCAGCAAGAGAGAGAGACACACACACACAGACAGACAGACAGACAGACAGACAGACAGACAGACTAATGCAAACATTCCACCAGATAAACAAAGTGAAAGAGTGCTGTAAGTGTCTCTCTGTGTATCTCTCTGTCTCTCCTCCCTCTCTTTCCTCTTCTTCTCTCCCCCTCTACTCTCCCTTCCCACTCAATTTCTCTCTGACTTTATCCAGAAATAAAACAGATAAAACACTTTTTCAAAAAGAAGGTCCCTGTGCATATATGTGCCTCCTGTTGCCATTCTGAAGCTTCATAGAAATTCCCAACAACTGCCCAAGGGAGTCGTGTTCTCCTTCCTGAAGCTGTGATCTTACATTGAAAATACAAGAAACAAGCAACGTATTTCTAGGAAAATGCTGTGAATCAGAACACTGTCTAGGTAGGACAGTGCCTCCAGCCGTAAGATGCTCCATCTCCTAGTCACCAGTCCAGGGGTGATGAGAGGTTGTGCCTGTTTCAAGACTGTCCTATTAGGCAATGTGTGTATTCGGCAGTGCTTTTGCATGTGTTGCTTCAATTCAGAGACTTATATACAAAATACATATATAAAAAGGATGGATGAATGAGCAATGTAAGTGGCCCATGAAGGAGAGGCAGTGTGTTTTCTGTTTGTGTGGTCATCTTCAAAGAAAGGTAACTAGCATCTCTCCAGAGTATGTTATATTTGAAAAATTCTAAAACAAAGACTATCCCATGTCAAGTTCCCACTGTACACAGTACCTGCATTTGTGGTTGTTTATATCTCCCAGGGTGAAAACAAAGGCAGAGAGAAGCCTTTCCCCCAACCACCTGCGGCCTGCTGGGCAACAGGTGACATATTAACTACACTCACACGTGTGGAAGTCCAAGCAAAGGACTCCTAAAGCATCGGTGGCGGTTCAAAATCTGCCCTCAAATTCTTTGATTTCCAACTTACACCTGCCACTGAGTGCCGGCTTCCCTTGAAATGACTCGTCTGTATGTAGCCAATCAAAGTGGAAGAGATGGTGGGTGACTTCAGAAAGCTGATCACAAAAGGCACAGTGCCCTTCTGCTTGGTCTCAGGCCCCTCAGCGGGAAGTCAGCTGTTATGTCCTGGGGACACTCAGAAGCACTGTGGAGAAGACAGGTGAGCGTGTCATGTTGGCAGTGTGCCCCCAGCCCCTGAAGGCCTTGACCCAGCCCCCTTCCCAGCCAAATCTCCCCACATCCTGGTCTAGTAGCTGCTGTGAGACAATGTCAGGGGACTGACAAGCCTTTGCTGTAGGACTTTGCAAAGCCTCCAGCTTCCTGGTGCTCATTATAAATATAAGGAATGGAATGTAGTACATAGTGTCTTCACTTTTTAAAACATTTTATTTCAGAGAGAGAGAAAGAGAAGCCAAGACCAGAGCCCTGCTCAGCTCAGACTGATAGTGGTGCTGGGGATTAAACCTAGGGCTTCAGAGCCTTAGGCAGGAGAGTCTTCTGCAAACTACAGCGCTGTCTCCCCAGCCCAGATATGCAGATTTTTTTTTTTTTTTTACCATGAAGTATTCTTCTCTACGGGATGATCTCACTCACAGGTAGAAGTTGAAGTTGATAAACAGATCAGAAAAGAAAACATAAGTAGAACCTGAACTGGAGTTGGTGTATTGCACCAAAATAAAAGACTCTGGGGTGGGTGGGGGGTGGAGAATACAGGTCCAAAAAAGATGACAGAGGACCCAGTGGGGGCTGTATTGTTATGTGGAAAACTGGGAAATGTTACGCATGTACAAACTATTGTGTTTACTGTCAAATGTAAAACATTAATCCCACAGTAAAGAAATTTTTAAAAAGAAGTATTCTCTCCCCCCCCAAAAAAAAACTGTGCATGTGTGTGGTGTGTGCTGGGAACTCATGCATCTCTAGAAGTGACTTATGGTGATAGTTTTTCATTACTAATGACTTAACTGTAGTTCACAAAAGGATAAGATTTTTGGGGTCTAGTTTCACATGCGTGCGCGTGCGCACGCACGCGCGCGCATGTGTGTGTGTGTGTACACCACCACACCCACCACAAAAGTTCCTGTGTGTCTCCCCCTCCCCAGTCCCCACAGTTCTTGCCAAGTCTAAAGATAGTTTGCCCACTGCTTGTTTGGCCTGTTCTTGTGCCTTGATTGTAGCCTGTCTCTGAGCAAAAACTCTCAGTAGCTGGTGAGTCGCCCGTCACCTCTGAGTTCACTTAGCGCAGCCCCTCCCCGTTCCGTGCATTCTGCCCCGCATGACAAAATCCCACCTTTGTCTATTGCAGAGTCGTATCCATTCGATACCACGACTTCTCGAGCCAGTCGCCTGTAGATGGGCATCTAGGTTGCTGCACGCAGAGCAGCCGTGAGCACGGGTGCACATGTCTCTTCCTATCATAGCCCCATGCCCTCTGGATTGGCATTGCTGGGTCATGAGGTACATCCATTTTTATCTGTCTAAGGACTCTCCACACTGTTTGCCGGGGGCCTGCCTCAGCTGGCATCCCCACCAGTCGTGAACCAGAGTCCCTTGGTCTCCACATCCTTGGCAAAGCTCAGCTGCCTCTGGTCTTTCTCTACAGGTCATTCCCACAGGTGTAGTTTCCACTTACGTTTCTCCGGTGAGAAATGACGCAGATCATTTTGTTTTTTAAAATGTCTGTGGGCTTCCTTTTTTGTACAGCATTTCTGACAGACAAAGACACTACAAGACTGCTCCCGTGGAGGTGCCTCTGGTGCCTTAATGCTCCTCTGTGGTGCCAGGACTTGAACCTGGGACTTTGATGCGTCAATGCTGGAGTCCTAGTGGGAAACTCTTTCCCAACACCTCCTCAAAGACTCCGGAAGAGCAGTGCTGCACTGGGTATTTTAGGCACGCCGGCAGAGAGCTGGGATTCTCCATAGTCACACTGACAAGAGATTGGATCCATGCAGTTAAGTAACAGTTTCAGAGAGGCCAATGGAAAGGCATCTGGGAAAGCCTGGATGCCCTGGCTGGCTGAGTACCGACTGACACAAGCTAGAAGCCCTTCAAGTCTTTTATCTCCCTACATTTCTTTTTTTTTTTTTTTCTCCTCCAGGGTTATTGCTGGGGCTCAGTGCCTGTATCATGAATCCACTGCTCCTGGAGGCCATTTTTTACTCCTTTTGTTGCCCTTGTTGTTGTAGCCTTGTTGTGGTTATTATTGTTACTGTTGATGTTGTTCGTTGTTGGATAGGACAGAGAGAAATGGAGAAAGGAGAGGAAAACAGAGAGGGGAAGAGAAAGACAGACACCTGCAGACCTGCTTCAGTGCCTGTGAAGCGACTCTCCTGCAGGTGGGGAGCTGGGGGCTCGAACCGGGATCCTTACGCCGGTCCTTGCGCTTTGCGCCATGTGCACTTAACCCGCTGCACTACTGCCCGACCCCCGATGCATGTCCTGCAACAGCTTGCAGAAGGCTGTCCTCCCCTTAACTGGCAGGGAGTGATCAGGGTCGGATGAAATAGATGTTTTTTTTTTCTGCTAAGATGCGTCGCCAAAAGAACTCATGAGAATTGGAGTCCCTCATTTGTAATGCTGGTCACGCTCCACAGCCCATGGGCAGACATTCTCCAGCTGCCAGTGGAGACCCCTCATTTCTCAGCTTTCCCATGAGGGGAGGTGGGGGCGGGGGCCAGGGGGCCATTTCGGAATTCAGAGGGGCTGCATGCATATCTGAACTCCTCCACTGAAGCCCAGAGCCTTGTTGAGCTGAAGGAAACTGCTACTTGGATTCAGATGAGAGTGAGATCTTTTCAGAGACTTCACCACACACATCTCCCGAAAGAACGAGGAGCGGGCTGGGGGAGGGTGGGCAAGGGTGGGCCACTCACCCCCCAAGTGCTGACTGAGTTAGCGCAGGTACCTGGCCAGCAAGGCAGAGGGGGGCCCAGGCTCCCTG